>NC_138767.1:76295099-76895099 GCF_965113315.1 Podarcis vaucheri | reverse complement strand
CTTTCTTCTCCAGGCTACATAGAAAAATAAACACCAAGTCTGGCCTGAAAGGGCCCCTGAAGCTAAAACTGCCACATAGAATACTGAAGATTATTCACTGATACGTCAATTTTTAGATATATATATAAAAAATATATAAAGACAACTTTCAGAGGGGCAGCTGGGTCATTCTGTTGCAACAGAAACAACATGGAGTCCTGTGGCCTCTTAATGAAGTGCAATTTATTGTGGCAGAAGCTCATGTAGAAAAGAGCCCATGTCATCAGATGCATGAAATGTTGCATTCAGCTGAGATCACTCTCTCCCATTCAAACACACCCACACATGTGGGAGAGAAAGTAGTAAATAAAGGAAACAGAAGACCATGAAATGAAAGATAACCCACCTCACTTATCTTCAGAGCTGTACATACCTGAGCATTTGATGAAGTGGGGTCTAAGCAACAAGAGCTGAAGTCACAACACCTCTCTTAAGAAGAGGTGGGGACCATTTTGCACGCATCCAGTTGACGTGCAACTGCCGACGCACAGGTCCTTTTGGACCCAGAAGAGGGCAGAACAGGGGCAGAGTGGGGCAGGCTTATGCATGCTCCACCAACGTGTGTGGAGGCCAGGCAGGGAACCCCCGTGCAAAATAGTTGCCGCCTGTACTTCACATGCCACCTCTGCAAGTCCCTCGTCACTTCCCACTGGCATATTTTCCATCGGTGGCTCTTCAGATCTTGCTAAACTACAACTCCCATAAGCCCCGGCCAGCATGGCTGGTAGTCAGGGGTGAGGGGAGTGTTGTAGTCCAGCAACATCTGGGAATAGCAGAGGGCAATGGTGGAGCCATGCCGATATATGGACAAAGTTTCCTCCCTTTGCATGGGGTCCCTTCTTTGAGCCCAGAAAGACACCCCATAGGCTGGCAAGTAGGGAACCTGTGGCCCTCCTGATTTAGTTCCCCCTCCTCCCAGGCCATGTGGCTGGGGCTGATGGGAGCTGCTCTTTGGCAACATCTGGGACGGCACGTGTGTTCCCCTCCTCTCCTTCACAGCCTACATGCCCATCTTTTCTCTCTCCTTCCCCACCAGCAGAGTTCACTTTGATTGTGCATCTCTTGAGGAGGTAGATACTGCTATTGCATCTCACCAATGTGGTGCTGGGCTGAACAAGTGAGAGCAGGCAAGGCGGTGAAGGGCGGGGAGAGAGGTCTCTGCCAGGCAAGAAAACAGGGAAGAGGGACTGCTGGAGGCAGGCAGGCATGGGAGAGCATGCAAGGGAAATGACGGCAAGACGAGGATGCATTAGGAAAGGTTAGAGGAGATACGTGCCTTTCAGGCGAAGGACTTAAGAGCAGGAAGCATTGGAGTTAGAGGCGCTTCAGCTGGGATCTGTGGAAGCCGCAGAATAGAAGAGAGAAGCTTTAGAACAGCACAGCTACAGAGGCCTCACAGGCAACTGTGTGCCTGGATCCAAAGAGGCCCTTTGCTGCCCAGGACTGCCTCTCATCCAGGATGGCAGAAATTCAGACCTACCTGACGCCCCAGTTAGGAATGCCAACGGTCTGGATGATGTAGATGGCAATCTGGCAAAAAAATACGAAGAAGAAGACAAAGAAACTGAAGGAACTGTCAGACCTGCAAAGAGAAAGAACGGGCGATGTCAAGGCAAAGATCATCAGAGGTGCACAAGGGGAACTATGGGATGTTTCTTAGCTAGGGTGCTGAGCCAAGCTGCTGCAAACCTCCAGATCCTGTGTAGTGACTGGAAGAGACACAGGGATTCTGTCACTGAAGGAAACTGTTTCTGCTAGCTGTGAGAGTGAGTGTCCCAGGACAGCCAACCTAGAGCCTGGCACTGGCACAAGAAGCCAACCCTTCTTATGCACGCCAAACATCACCTCCCTCTCTACATGCCCCACCCAACCTGCAAGTTTACTCACCAAGACTATGGCTGACCCTATAGATTTATGGTGTCGCAAAGCTTATTGATGGAAGGGAGCGACTTGCCCATTATCTGTGCCAGTGAAGAAGCCTCTGGCCAGCTGTGCCACTAAGGCAAGGGGTAGGCACCTGCATCCAGGGCTTTGCCAGATTGGCTCTGTTCTAGTTCTGGTTCTAGTCCAAAACATAGGGAGGGAATCAGGTTGTGGAAAGATGCCTTACCCTACCCAACCTCACACGGTTGCTGCTGCTGAGGGACTACCATACTCTGAAATCCTTGGCCAAAGAGTGAGAGACAACTCAGGTAAGCATGTGACCGCTAAAATCTCTCCTCAACCTTTAGTGTATATAATATTCAACAAAAAATATAATTCCAAAGTTTTCAAGACAACTTGCTTTGAAACATGTCTGACACACACATTCAGAAGCGGATCCTAAACTTCCAGAACGCATCGCCTGATACTGCAGTACAGAAGTATTTTCATCAAAAAAATTACAAACGTGCAAAGTTCTCCCAAGGAAAATTACGATCAACCATGTACACTGAAGATCAATTTCCCATTCTGGGATGTGGTACTTGCCTGAAAGCCTTGTAGGCTGGCCGATACCAACAGAGGAAAGCGCAGGGGGTGAATATGACAAACCACAGGATGGAAAGGCCGAAGTCTACCCCTCTTTCGCTTCTGTCTGTGAACCACGCCAGGCAAGCCAGCAGGTTCAGCAGCAGTGTGACTGAGTGGACTGTCCGGGATAAAAAAACAACAGCAAAGTTGATCAGTGAGTAAGCGTCCTTTGTAAAGAGTGAGGTGTCTATGAACGAAGATCCAGGATTTCGTGTATGTGTGCGTGCGCTCACCCTGTACCAAAACCAACTGCACCAACCTCCCAGTTTGGCGCTCATTGTGCCAAACAAGACTGATTCATTTCCTTGGCACTGTTCATTCCAACAGCCTGGAGTCTGGTTCAGACAACCCAATCTTGGCTTTGCGTACATGCAGTTTCCCATCCCCACCACCGCTTCTTGGCATGCTCTGTCCTTCAGAAACCTCTTCCACTCTTCTGCATGCTGTGATAAGCCAGGAAACCTTTAGATAACCAAGGTTTCTCCATTAAGTCCGCACTGGGAAACTGTGTTACTGTTTCAAGTTTAAAAACAAAGCACAACAGCCACAGACGACTAAAGACATGAACAACATCATGTCTAGCTTAGAAGGACGTGCCATTCTGGGCACTGGGACCCATTCTAATTCCTGTAGTACTTCCAGAGTCAAAAGGCTATGCTGTGACAACCGGCCACTCTCCTGAGCAGAGCTTCCCAGCTGCCATCGCCAGTTTTACTCACACATCCACAGGTAATATAGCATCTTGCAAGTCCGCTGGTAGTCGGCTGGGATATCCGCAGAGAAGTCTTGGTAGAAACATGGCTTGACCGGGCAGCTTTTGGGAAGTGGAGGCCAGTTGTTCTGTTTCGCTGCAAGGGCAGAGGGAGGTTTTGCACAGTGATATGGGCAAAGTGGAGGGTTCAAATTATGTAGGCAACCATTTTACAGCAAATGATGCGCAACTGCTGACGCACAGGTCCTTTCGGACATGGAAGAGGGAGCACAACGGGCTTATGTGCCCTCTGCCAAGGAATGGAACCCCCACACAAAATGGTCGCCGCCTGTAATAACACAGTTATATGATTCTACAGGGAGCTAATTCTGCTGCCAAGAAAAGAAGAAAAGCAAACACTAAACACACTGAACTTAATTTTGCATTGATTATTTCTTATTTGGAATATTTCTTTAAAAAAGGAATTTCAGGTGTTTGATGGGAATCTGAGGTGAGATACCCACACGGTAGAAGTTGCTCCTAGTACCAGTCACCACATGGAAGCAGAGAAAGGTTCTGATATTTTACTATTGCAGAAGATAAGGCTCGGTAAAATAGTTCTGGACGTAGGTACTATATATTAGCTTTGAGGCTTTTACAAATACTTATATATACAGATACCTACAAATACCAAGTATCTCCGTTGCTCTAAATAGGTTCAGCAATTCAAGACCGGACAATTAACACCAACTGGTTAACTGACTACCAGACAGACAGACAAACTGCAGACTAACAGACACGAACGACGGAGCCTACATGCATTAATCACTGATATCAGGGCATTGGGCTGTTGCCATAGCAACTGGCTTGGCTGACATTGCACCTACGATTAGCTCAGCCACAGAGTAATTTACACTCATGAAGGAAATCAACCCCTTCTGGTGTCCAGTTACTCCAACATGTTTGACTTGTTTCAAGGAGCTCTGTGGGTTACAAAACACGACAAGACATGGGCATGAAAAGACCTGATCCAACCGGCTCTGGTTATGTTCTTATGACCTGGAATAAGGCAGCAGCTGCCTCTGCTGCTGGGCAGCCTGCTGGATTTGCACATCTGTACTGCTTGGAAGAATCCTGACTCCAGGTGAAACAGCAACAGAAGGGAGGCACAGAAGAGCTTTAAGAAAATGTTAAATGAAGACTCACGATTGAATCCTGCTGCACTGTTCTGCAGTTCACGCTCCTTCCTGTCCAGCTCTGCTGCTTTCCTCTCCAGCTCCTCCTGCTGCTGAAGGAGCCCAGCCTGAGCTGCTGAGGCCACAGCCTGAGTGGAAGGAAACAAGAACAGTAGCAATCATCGGGGGAAATGAAGAACCCAGGGTTCAAAGCAAAGACAGTGGGAGTCTCTAAAAAGAAAACGGAGGCTCCAAACAGAATGACATCGAGAGGGGGTGTCGTACGAAATGTAAGCAATGCTTGGGAGGTCTCACTACATGACCCAAACAAACCAGCCCCCCAAAGCCATGCACAGTGGCTGGTTATGCAGATCATGCACTTTCGCTCTGCAGAGTGGTATGAAGTAGCAGAGTTAAACCCTTCCTGGTTTTTAATTTTCTGATCATAGGTTTTCTGAATTTTCCTAGAAACCAATAAAGTTCACTATCTCTGAGTGCAATGAGTTTATTCAAGGATGGATGGATGATTTTTGATGACACTGCACCCAGGTTCCTTCTAAGAACCATCAGCTTATGGATGCAACAAAACATATTAGAACTGCATAAATGGGAGCTTTCATCAACATTTTACCCTCTGTTGGAAAACATGCCATTCCCCATGCCCTGCAAAATATCTCCCTTAATTATGTTTTTCTGCTTACTCACAGAATTGTAGAGTTGGAAGGGACCCCAAGGGTCATCTAGGCTAACCCTGTGATGAAGGAATCATAACTAAAACATACGTGACAGATGGCCCTTCAACTTCTGCTTTACAACCTCCAAGGAATGAGAGTTCACACCCTCTCGTGGGAGTCTGTTCCGGTGTTGAACAGCTCTTGCTGCCAGAAAATTATTCCTGATATTTAGTCCAAATCTCCTTCCTTGTAACTTGAAGCCATTGGTTTGAATCCCACCCTCCAGAGAAGGAAACCAAAAATGCTCTATCCTCCATGTGAAAGCCCTTTAGATATCTGAAGATGGTTATCATATCTCCTCTCAGTTTCCTCTTTCCTAGGCTAAACACACTTAACTCCTTCAACCATTCCTCATAAGGCTTGGTTTCCAAACCCTTGATCATTTTTGTTGCCGTCCTCTGCACATGTTCTAGCTTGTGAATATCCTTCGTAAATTGTGCTGTCCAGAACTGGACACAGTATTCTAGGCATGGGCTAACTAAGGCAGAATAAAGCACGACTATTACTTCTCTTGATCTGGACACTAGACTGCTGTTGATGCAGCCTAGAACAGCATTAGCATTTTTCCCTGCTGCATCACCCTGTTGACTCATCTTCAGCTTGTGGTCTACTAAGACCCCTAGAGCCTTTTCACACATACTACTGGCAAACCAGGTGTCCCAGGTGTCATCTTGAATCACAATTCTGTCTTCCACAGCATTAGCTACTCCCTCAAGTTTGGTGTCATTTGCAAAATGGATGAGCATCCCCTCAATTCCTTCATCCAAGTCATTTATAAAGATGTTGAGTAACAACCGGCCCAGGACAGAACCCTGCAGCACCCCACTTGTCCCTTGTTTCAAGGATGATGAGGAAACATTAGTGAACCAGCTACAAAGCCACCTAACTGTTAGCTTGCTCAGGCCACGTTTTGCCAGTTACTCCACAAGGAAATCTAGGGCAATTTGTCAAAAGCCTTTCTGAAATCAAGATAAAGTACATTCATAGCATTCCCCTGATCCATTAAGCTTGTAACTCTATCAAAAAAAGAAATGAGATTTGTCTGGCACAACTTGTTTTTGAGAAACCCATGTCTTAGGAATCACAGTAACCCTTTCTAAGTGCTCACAGACTGACTGTTTAATTATCTGTTTTAGGACCTTTCCTGGTAACATCAAGCTCACCAGTCACTCTTTACCTGCGTTTTCTCCCCCCACTCCTTTGAAGATGGGGACATCTTCAAAGGGACTCCAGACTCAAGGGACCTCACCTGTTCTCCAATAATTCCCAAAGATTCTACACAAAGGCTCTGAGATTACATCTGCAAGCTCCTTTAGTACCCTTTGATGCAGCTCACCAGGCCCTAGAGATGTGAGTTCATTTAAAGTAGCCGGGTGTTCCCTTACTACCTCTTTTTCTATACTGGGCTGCAGCTCCCTCCTTGCATCATTTATTCTGTTATCACCAGGCTGAGCACTGCTTTCCTTGTGGGTGAAGTCAGAGGCAAGTAGGTGTGGAGCAGTTCCAGCTTCTCTCTGTCACCCAAAAGCATTTCTCTGTCTTCTCCATGCAAGGGACCTCCTACATTTTAAAGACCATTCCAAGCAACATTAAACACCATTCCCTTCTTCCACAGAGGGATGGACTAGATGATACCTGAGGTCTCTTCCAACTCTGTATGATTTTGGCCACACTCACTGTGCACATGTAAAGCACACGGCTTCACCCAAAGAATACTAGTTCCTAGGATTCTTTAGGAAAAACCCATGACTTTTAAAGTGCTTTAAATGTGGACTCTGTGATCAGAAAAGGATTGATATATTGGGGAGACATCTCACCTTCCTGTGGGTTTCCCTGCCCTCCCTTTTTACCTGATGTTTACCCTGAGAGCTGCCGTCTTCTCCAAGCAACCTCTGCCTCTCTGAGCCTTCTGAGCTTGCCGAGATGAACTTAGGAGTCAGGTACTTGCTGGCCTGTCTAAGCAGCAGCTGCAACACACAACTAGGCTGGGTCTAAACTCACTGGGTGGGTCTGGCCTGATCACTCACTGGAACTAAGGCACTAAGGCTCTTTAACAGGTTAGATTATGAGACACACAAAAATGGAAGCACAGGTGGGATGGGGGCAGAAGGAGAGCCGCCATGTGTGCGCTCTCTCACACATGCACAAACAAAGACACAAAGACACACACAAAGAGTCACAAGGGCCAGGGCTAGTGACCCTGTGGCTCTCCTAGTGCTCATCTGGACTACATAAACCCTGATCAGTGTGCCACTAGCAGAAAAGCATGGGGCACAGGGCAGCTTTAAAGTCTGGGCCATTCTAGTCAAGGGGGTGTCACAGGCTGATAGGGATTTGGAAGTCTTGAATTTGGATCTTGGGTCACAGGGAACATGTTTGTAAAGCACACTCCACCCCAGTCCTTGCCAAGAGGGAGATGGGTGCATCCCAATAAGAGGAGAGCTTAAGCGATACATTTCCTAGTGATCAATCAGCCCTCAGGGCACCACCCAGGTGTGGTGGGAGGTCTTTACCTGTGGGGTGGGTTCCACCGAAGGCTGCAGCACAGCAGGTTGCGAAGGCCCAGTGGGCTGAGCAGCTGGAACTGTCTGAGCAACATTCGTCTGAGTCAAGAGAAAGGAAAACATCAGAAGACTGTGAGAGATGAGCTGGAAGGGCTTCTGGCTTTACTGTTGTGGAAGCACTAGGCAGACAGCCCACCCCCTCTTCCCAGGGAAATTGGGAACCCTAACAAATCTCAGCACCCCAGGATTACTTGAGGGATGCCATGATCATTTAAAGTAGTATGATACTGCTTGCATAGTGCAAATGTGCCCCAGAAAGGAACTTACTCCAAAGTTCAGTCCAACCTTATTACTAAGCCCAGAAAAGATACTACCATGAACATGTTGTTGCTGTTGTTTTACTAGCCTGCTAGTCATGCTGCCTGGGAAGCTCTTGGCTCTGCTGCCAGCCATGAAACACAAGCTAAAGAATTGTCTTCTGTCAAATGTACTGCTGGAGGAGGGGAAGTGTGTTCTGTCCCTCTTCTGCCAACCTGCTTAGTTTCCATGCAGGCCATGGAGGAGGGATGGAGCAATCCACCTCCCCTCTGCCAGCCCATTCAGTCACCTACATATGGTAGCCTGAAGGGGCTACCAGGTGCGCTGCTGTTGAATGAAAGCTGGGCTTAATCTGATGCCAACAGTTGTTTTGGAAAGGAGATTTGTCTGACTTCCATACGATGCCCATCTATGTTTCCGTGACCCAGGAGAATCCAGGGATACCATGTATTACCTTTTCAAAGAGAATCAGTTAGAAACAAATCTTTTTCCAAGCTACTGTCAATCTAGGGGAACTTTTATTAGCAAGACTGACTTACTGGCAAACAGAAGCCAAGGATTATGACTCAAGCCTGCAACTTACACCTTAACATTATCTCTGTTTTGTGCTACTTGTACGAAATATTGGTGAACTGTCCCCAAGACCGCTGTGATGACAATAAACATTGGTTAACTTACTATTAGAAACCAATTCGCACAAAATTCCAAATATACATGATTAATATACATTGAGTTGTATTTTCTGCATTTCTGTGACAGCACGTAGTCAATGTGAAATAATAAAACAAATGCTGAACTGAGCCTCTCCCTGTGCCAAGAGGCACTGAAAGAAGGGAGCTGTGAAAGGGAGAGGTGCTTTGTAGGCCCAGAAAGTGAAGCATGCTGATCCTTGGCAGTTTCAAATAGATCCCTTCATGAAGGCAGCCTTGCTAGCTGGCGCAGGGCCTGACCCCCTGCTGCACTTACCAGCCGGGAGCTCTCAGAGAAGGGGTTGAATTCATCCAGGCCACCCTGGTTAGCACGTGCCAGTTGCGTGACTGAAGGATCCTGGAAGAGAAGAGGGGGAAATGCTATTTAACACATGGCAACTCCTGATAAGTATGTGCAGTTGGATGTTCACACCAGTAGACAGGGCATGCATGCATGCTGCACTTTATTTGTAAAAATTGCCTGTGAACTTCCTTTCTCCTTGCTCACTCCCAAACCAAACACAGTGGGATTTGCCCTCCTCCCCAGCCATCTACAATGGCTTCACTGACTCCTAATGTGAAAGAAAAACACCAAATCCACACGCCCTCTTGACCATACTTCCTTATTATTTATTTAAAATGCACAAGATTTTACAAGAGTTATACAAGCAACAGACAGGCCACTGCTCCCAAAGAGCTTTCTGTCCAGAATAGAGATAGTAAGGAATAGAGAGAGGAGAATGTGACTGACTGTCACTACACTAATTTAAAGCTTAACTGGGCAGAGAATGAAGTTTAAGGTAAACCAAGGTTTCGAGGAGGAAACTGACATGGGGTTGTAGCTGTAAAGCATTGTTTCAGGAAGCAGGAGATGATCACCTGAGGGTGACTGTGTTAGAGGGGCAGAGGTCACAAATGGGAACAGAACAAGAAACAAGGGTCAAATGATAAGTTGAAGAAACCCTCTGACTCACTCTGAAAGTGGTTTATGCTGGATACAGAATGGAAAGCCAATGAAGGGATCTGGAGAAGGAATAAATGCAGGATTCCTGGAGCAGAGTTTTTGCCTAAAGAGAACTAAGATAGGAAAGTGGTGTCCCTTTCCATTTAGTGCTGCAGGACCCCTTGTGCCATGGGATCACAACAATTTTTCCCACCTTGTGGGCTGGGCAGACTGAGTGACAAAGTTCCACACAAATGCCCGGATGAAGCATCCCTCGAGTGCCCAGGGGAAAGTTCACTCCTAACTGCTTTGTTTACAGCTGTACAGCATATTTTAGAAATAGCCATATAAATCCAAACATGCAAAAATGGAAGTGGCTGGCCTTGCCTCCAAACAAATAATGAATCAGATTAAGCTGCTCACACATGACCAAGCAGTGAGAATCAGGCTGTAAGCAACAACGGGAGAGGAGAGCGTGTGCTGTAAATCAGTCTAGAGAGAGGAGGCCTATGGTGCTGGGCAAAAATCAAGTCTCATCCCAGCTTTCATCTGCACGCTGCAAGCTCTCGTTTAATGAATAACTGCAGGCAAACAGCCTGAGCCCTGACACTCCTTGCATAAGCATGTTGTTGCACAACCTCATGAATCACTCCAGGAAGAAGAAACAGGTGCAAGCCAACCTGTGACGAAGGCTGTGGTCTGATACAAGTGTACCAGGGAGGATGCTCCTGTTGGCCAGAGGGACCTACACATAGCAGAGGATCTGTTTTGCAAGCAGAATATGCCAGGTTCAACCCCCCATATCTCCAGGTAGGACTGGGAATGTCCCTTGCCTGAAACACTGACAAGATGCAGTGCAGGCAGTGAAGCGCTAGATGGACCAATGGTATGAAGAGGCTCCCTCTACTCCTAAGTAAACATCCACAGGGCTGGGTTGCACATTCCTTTGCCTTGCACTCTAATAGGTGCAGACTCAAGAGGGAAAAACTAAGGAACCCCATACCTCCTTACTTAAGGAGGTAGCCATCACATCAGAAAAAAGGAACCTAGGTTAAGGGCACAAAAACCAAGTGGCTAGTTGCTATTTTCTCTCTCCCCCCCCCCCCCAATGCAGCAGCACTTTCCATTTACTTTTTCATAGAGAATTTATTTGGCTCTTTTTGCGATTTGTGGTATTTGGAGGCTTGTAACCAGCTATAGCAAAACAGGTAATACAGAAAGCGCAGCAGGGCTTAAATTTAGGCATGTATAGGACAGTAACACCTAGTGAACTTCATGGCTGAGTGGGGATTCGAACCCTGGTCTCCCAGGTCCTAGTCCTACTGACACTCTAACCACTAGACCACTGGCTCTCACTGGAGGGAGCCTTTTTCTTTCTGTTTGCAAAGTCACAACTTCTGTGATGAGTGGAGTTGTCCATCAGGCCCACATAACGTGATTATTTTCAAAGTTCTAATGTTTTTAATCTATGTAAAGGAAAGCACTTCCTTTACAGTTAGGTGATGATACTCTACCATTTCTAAAAACAATATTTCCAGCATGATAATATCCTTTAAGAGACGTGGTGAGCAGAATTGCACACAGCATTCCAAGTGCAGCTGCACTTGGAATAAGCTGCACTTGGAATAAGACTTGTATAAGGCCATTATATTTCCAGCTCTACTTTCAATCCTTTTCCTAATGATCCCTAAAATATAGTTAACCTCTTTTTACCACTGCCACAACCTGAGTCAACATCTTAACTGAGTTATCCACTATGACCCTAAGATCTCGGTTCTTGTTCAGTCCTGCCACCTCAGACCTCAATAGCATATATGCAATGCTAGGATATTTTGCCCCAGCATGCATCACTTAAAACTTGCTCACACTGAATCAGATTTATCATTTTAATGCTCATTCACCCTGTTCAGAGAAATCCTTTTGGAGTGCCTCACATCCTCTTGTAGTTAAAAACTACGCTGAACAACTTGGTGTCATCAGTCATCTTTGCTAACTCAACTCCAGGAAGAGCTAGAAAGATGCTCTGTCTCGTGCTGCAGACAGGTTCAAAAAGCAGACAACACACATCCAGTAAATCTCACTGGCAGTCACAAATATGCAGGACTGGAATCAATAACTAGATCAGAAAGGTTTTCTTATATATTTCAAGATATAAGAATATCTATTCTACTTGCACTCCTCCCTCCATACCAAACACGCCATCAGATGCACAAAAGCAAACTTCAGAGTGGCCAGGTACACAGGAACAGACACCCCGCCAAAAAAACCACACTCCTTTTTGTCATAATTTGCAGCATGCTCTCTCCACCCCCATGCTCAACCTGCATTCCTAGAAAAAAAAATGCAGTAGAATCCAAATAAAAGGGGTAAACCATTATTCTTCCAAGCCAGCCAGCAAAAATATTATTAGAAGAAATGAAAGGCAAGGCAAAGAAAGGAAGCACTGCATTACTGCTCGAACCATTTCACTTTTGAGAAGCAAGATCACCAAGAGAGATCCCTTAATAATCAGCCAGCCCTCCTGCTTCCCCTGCCTCCAAAAGAGAGAAGCAATTCATTAAGTATTTGCAGCTTGCTTGCTTGCTTGCAAGGGACTTGGGTGGCGCTGTGGATTAAACCACAGAACCCAGGACATGCCGATCATAAGGTCGGAGGTTCAAATCCCTGCGACAGGGTGAGCTCCCGTTGCTCAGTCCCTGCTCCTGCCAACCTAGCAGTTCGAAAGTACAAGTAGATAAATAGGTACCGCTCCGGCGGGAAGGTAAACGGCGTTTTGGTGCACTGCTCTGGTTCGTCAGAAGCGGCTTAGTCATGCTGGCCGCATGACCTGGAAGCTGTACGCCGGCTCCCTCAGCCAATAAAGTGAGATGAGCGCCGCAACCCCAGAGTCAGTCACAACTGGACCTAATTGTCAGGGGTCCCTTTACCCTTACTGCTTGTTTGCAAACCACAGCATGTCTTAGCAAAAGACTGAAGGGGGGGGGGAATAAAATCAACCAGATCTCCCCTCCTGCAACTGTGTGAAAGAGCTTCTTCCCAGTTTGCTTACTTATGACAACTGTACAATAATGGAAAGGTTTCCTCTTCTCAGCACATCAAAAGCCTTCCTGAAAGGGAACAGAAGTTGCCCTCCGCTCTCCTGCTGAGATATCATTTGCAAACCACTTGACTGGAAATCTCAACTTGCTTGCTAGGTGGCACTCCTGAGTCCCCGTCCCCCCACTCAAAAAAAAGCCTGACAACTGGTTAATTTCAACCACTGACCAGAGCATTGAACTGATGGGAGCTGAGAGATCAGCAAGGCAGGCTGAAGCCGTTACAAATATTTTTGAGTGATCAAGTTGCACCAATGCCAGAGCGCAACACCACGCAGAGGGGAGACTTTGGCTGCAGAGCTTGATGGAAAGAAGACGAAGACAGGCGTTCAAAGCTCTGGCTGTGATGCAAAATGGATGGTTGTCTTTCCTATTGCAAAACTTCTGGAAGCAAGTTGCAGTGTCACCAGCAGTTTAGCTTTCCAAATCTTGCCTAGCGTGGAACATAAGAAGCTGCTTTTTTCAGACTCAGGCCACTGGTTCCCCCAACTCAGTCTTCTCCAACCTGGCTTGCAGGGGCCACCGAAGGCCTCAGACTGAGGACCTGCCCACCTACACCAAGTGAATTTAACCTGGATCTTCCATATATAATGCACATAACCACTAAAATACGGCCTCTTGCTTGCATTTAGAAATCTCCCCACCCCAATTATTCCTGCTTCTAGTGATATCTTCCCTCTGGATAACTGTGTTCTTGTGAAGCTGTTGTGAGCACACTGCGTGTCTTAATCTAGACTTTTAGCTCTTAAAAGTGAAGCAAAATACAAGGAAGTATCCATTTAAAAGTCACAAGATCTCCCTGCAAAGTTATGCCAGTCTAAAGATTATAGACACAGAGCAGAGACATATCTGGAAATCAGGAGCAGGGATCATAGAATGGTTTTCACGCTAGATATAAATTATTCTTTAGAATTTGCAAGAAGTACAAGAGATGTGAGAAGGCAGGTTTAATTTAAGAAGGTAGACATGCACAGACTCTGATCTAGCTCACCCTTAAGCAAACCATACACCTGTATCCCCCCACCCCCCCGGCTGCAGAAACAAAATCAGGAAAAGACTACAGCGCCTTCTGCTCACTAAAATGATTTGCACCAAAATCACAGCTCATAAGCCATAGCAGGTTTTAGCTTAATGTGATGGGAGTCTCTGAGATGCCAACATGCAAGAATAGGAGACAGAGGCAGGCTGGCTAGATAGTGGAGATGAATCCTCAGGACTCAAAAAGTTGACTCCAGATGGCTAGTCTACGGGAGTAAAAAAAAGATGGGGAGTAAACAGCTCAATTTAAGGCCAATTCAGTCAATTAGCTACTACAGAGTATTCAAAAACAGGTTTTGTTTAAAAAAAATCTTTTGATTATGTTTCTCTAAGCTAAATGACAAATGATTTGCTTTTTGGAGGGGGAGAAAAACAATGGCATCAAAGCAGAAGCAAAGGGAAATCAATGTCCCCGGAACATTGCAGACTATTGTTAGTCTTTAAGGCATCACTAGACCTTTTGCTGTCTTCCCTGCAAGAGGCTAACATAACCACCTTCAGGAAAGTGAAGTAACAATGCTTCTGTTAAAAGCAATAAGTGGGTTACTACAGAAGCTTCCAATTTCATTATGCAAGACCAGGCTTCCTCAACCTCAGTCCTCCAGATGTTTTGAGACTACAATTCCCATCATCCTTGACACTGGTCCTGCTAGCTAGGAATCATGGGAGTTGTAGGCCAAAAACATCTGGAGGGCTGAGGTTGAGGAAGCCTGTGCAAGACTCACTGCTGGACTTTAAAAAGGATCTAATTCCAAGATAACATGAAAACATGGGTTTCATTTGAGTTCAGATTTATTCTTCATTGATAGCAATTACAGGAAGGGAAGAAGAGCTGATCCAATGAAATACAGTCATACCTCGGGATAAATATGCTTCAGGTTGAGCGCGTTCGGGTTGCGCTCCGCGGCGACCCGGAAGTAATGGAGCGCATTACTTCCAGGCTCCACTGCTCACGCATGCGGTCAAAATGACGTCACGCGCATGCACAGTGAAATGCATTCTGAGGTACCACTGTACCAAGAAACAGAGCAAGAGGAAGCTTTCTAGCGGTGACCCCTTTCTGGCAATTTAGGGTTGTGAAAATCTCCTAAGCACCATTATGGGAAGGCTTGAATGCTTCCTGTGAGTTGCCCCCATGGCAGAATGACTTGTTCTCAAAAAGTAGAATCAAAAGGAAGCACAGTACCGTGGGCGACTCCTGGGTAGAAAAGCCTATCAGCTGTTTTCACACACAAAGTAGTGCTATGTAAAACACCAGCACCCAGACCAGGACACCTGGTCCACCTTCACAGAGACACATAGTTAAACCAGGGCATCACTCACCACCTCCAGACTGCTCAGATCATAGGTGGTACTATGGAAAAACCATCCCAACTCTTTTATTTTTATCATTTTATCCCCTTGCCCCACCATCTTATTTTTTTTTTTTGCATAATTTTAATTTGTTATCAGATTTATGTGTAAATAAAGAAAAAGAAAAGAAGACCCCAGGGTTGTCACATGGTGATGATGAACATTTTTTCTCTTTTTAAAATGGCAAGTATTTATAATGAAAACAGATACAACTCCAGAAGAAAAGGGGGGGGACTTGGGGGGGAGTATTGATCGAAGGAGAGAAAGGCAAATAAACATGTTTGATTAGATCAGTGCTAGCTCAGTATCTATACAATTTAATTGGATAAAATCTGTGCAAGTGTCCATATTACTAAAACATTTTGAAGAGGAAAAACACATACAGTCTTTGTTTTCTGTGGTGAATGCAGGTACCATCCTGGAAGAGGGACTGAAATGGGAAGTGCCTCTTCCAAAACATTGCCTCCTATATGTGGTTCTTACTTTAAACAAAAGTACAGTACTAAATACTGTTTGAAATTGAAAATATGTTGATCAATTGCCTTTTTACTAAATTTTTAATCAATTAAAAAATTACAGCCTTAGAAAGCACATATACAACTTAAGTATAAAAGGCTCAATACCATACACAGTCCAAGGAAAAGAATGTTGAAAAACACCTTTTTGTAACTAGAACAACAGGAAAGGTCTCTATGCTATTGTTAGCTTTGTTGCAGTTTGCCGGCCCTTTAAACTGGAAGGCTTCAACAGCTGATTGCCACAAAGCAACCTTGGTTCTCACATGGGAGTTCAGAACTGCAGCTACCTGAATAGCTTGATCTGCACACCCACACCCAGGTCTCCAAGATTAAAATGCTGGATCGGGAGCCATCTGCCAACTCCCTTGATAAACAAAGGCATGTTTCAGAGATGGCCAGCACTGCCAATGTTGTTTAGTAAAACATGAGTGACACTCTGGGAACAGAAAAGCTCCTAGGGAGATTCATTCCCCTGAAAGCTGAAAGGAGAGGACAGTGCCCATGAGTTTCGTATATTTACCTCTGAACCCAACGGTTTGACAAGGAAAAAGAAAAAACACTGTAGTGCCGGGGGAGAATGCATCACTTGAGCAGGAATAGGGGACCTGCTGATGTCCAAGCATGCTAGATTGCAACTCCCATCATCCCTGACCGTTTGGCCATGCTGGCTGTTGACTGGTGGGAGTTGGGAGTCCAGAACACCTGGAGAACCACAGATTTGCCACACTGGCTATAAAACCAGCTTATTCAATACAAGGTTGTTTTGCACCAGTGCCACCTGACACAATTGCAACAACTGCTTCATCCCAGCGGCCCAGCCCTTCCCACTTGGGGGCTTCAACAACTGAGGATCCTTGCCGGCAAAGAAAAAGCCCTTCCTTGGCAAGCATGTCTAACTTGCTAACTTGGAGGCATTTATTAGGCCAGATTAATACATGCCTTCAGCAGTGCGGAAACTTCTTGAAGACACAGCCACACAGGGGCTACTCCACACAGGAAGCTCTTTGTCAGAAGCACACCCACACACCCTTAGTTCCAGGGGTTCTCACTGCAACTCATACAAACAACTTGTCTGAAAGTGTGTATACAAGCCATATCACAAGGCTAATTTCACATGTAAGATCAGGCCTTCAAAAAAGGAAAGTCATGCCACCTGCATTTACTATGTGCTGCTTCACCACACTGTAGGGCTGAGCTTAAAGTGTGTCAGGTATAGGGCCTTTTCCTCACCACAGGCTCTCGCAAGATCTCCCAGTTACACAAGCTGGCTATATTGAAGTAGGAGCAGGGAACCTACTGCACTCTATTGCTGGACTACAACTCCCATTGGCTATGCAGGCTGGGAATCTAAGCTCTGGAGGTTTACAGGTTCACCACCCGTGCTAGAGAAAGAGTGCAATCCAATGCACAATTCCTTGAAATTACCACTGAATTTAGTTGGCCTTATTTCCAAGTAAACACCCAAAAGGTTGTAAAATATATAATCTGTTCTGTATGTGTATGCATTTTAATTAATGATTCTTAAGACATGCTTAAAGTCATAAATGTTGATAAAGATGGATTCAAAAAAGGAACTGGGTAATCAAAGGAAAGTTCTGTGGCTTAACTCTGAAGAACCAACTTAAGCCATTAAGTATGCTCCTTTAAACACAGGCACATCAGATTGAATTGACCAGATACAGAGAAGAGAGCAGTCCAGCTTCTCTGTGTGTTCAATCAGAAGTCAGTCCCACTGCATTCATAGGGCTGACTACCTAGAGCAAATATGTTTAGGACTGCAAATTCAGTGTCCTAAAAGAATCAGAACTACATTATGAGCTTTCATAGTGGGCAGTAATGTTCTCATTCCACCCATCATGTACACCTGAGAAGCATCAGATGTAGGAGGGCAGAGTCAAAGCAAAGTAGCAATATGACAGTGATGTGCTAACAGGAAAAGCAATACTGGAGAAACTGAAGAAGAGTCAAAGCTGTTATAAACAAGCCAAAAGGATTACGATTTCCCACAGCAACAGTAGAATTAGCACTCAATTTCACCCCATCACACAAACAGGTGTTCAGATCAATGAAGCTGGATGCCTGGCAGCCAGACAGCTCTGCAACAGGTAGCCAATCTGGCAGTCTCCAGATGTTGCCAGACAACTTTCATTGATACTGATCACTGGCCATACTGGCTGAGGCAGATGGGAGGTGGGAGTCCAACAATTTAGTGAAGGCAACAGGTTCTTCACCCCTGCTTGACAGAAGCAGCTGGCATTTGCAATAGACGTGTTGGTAAGTTGTCATTTATTATTTGCTTAAGTGCCTAAAGCACACTATGCACTGTACATGATGAATGGTTAAGTTGTCATATAATAATTGTAAAAGTGCCTAAAGGATACTCAGCACTGGGAATGAATTCAAACCTAGAAATTCCTACCTACAGGCTTATAATCTAAAGTTTAAAAAGTGTACTTATCAAGTAGAACTGTTAACAGTATGCACACATGCAACTCTGCCCCTTTCAAGAGATAATGCAGTGTAGTATCAAAAACCTGGTGCTAGTTCTTGACAGAGCAGCTCAGGAAAGGAAACTGCAACATCACTACAGAGCATTGCTCATAATTCTGTCATGAGAAGGAGCAGCAAGCAGGAATGGAGCAACAGCAAGCTCTGTCTGGTACAAGTCAAAGAATTAAGAAAATTGCTACAAACTCCAGAGTGTACAAAAATTACAGCTCCCCAAAAGTGTCAGTAAGCAAACACTCCTTTTCCTCAACAATGAAGATACAGTTCTGCCTCCCTGCCACTTGGTACTCAAAGGAAAAACCTGTTTGCCAAGACAAAATTTGTGTTTAAGGATGGATATGCCCCCATCCCATCCTCAGATGATCCCGTGTATTAAGAAGCAACAGTCTATGAGATGGGTAATCTTAAAAGCATAGGCTTTGATTTTCTGTTAGAATTAAGGTAACAGGCCACATCCATTCATAACTGAAGAAGCCCCAAATCTTGTCTCAGGCCAGACTGGAAATCCCCCCTGTAATTTACCTTGGGCTTAAATCCATAACTTCCCTTTCCCATTCCTGCAGTTCATTGTGATATAACACCTGCTTCTGGAGGGTTTGTTATGTTCACTGGGCAATGAAGAGACATGTGACCTCTTATTTTATTTATCAATTCCCTCATTCATTGCATTTTCATTCCAGTCTTCCTCCAAGGAGCTCAAATCCGAAAACTCCTAGATCTTCCCAGTTGTTGTCCATCTGACCCAGCCTAAGCCCTAAACCATAAGGCAGGCTTCCTCAACCTCGGCCCTCCAGATGTTTTGAGACTACAATTCCCATCATCCCTGACCACTGGTCCTGCTAGCTAGGGATCATGGGAGTTGTAGGCCAAAACATCTGGAGGACCGAGCTTGAGGAAGCCTGCCGCAAGGGGTGACTGAGAAACAGGGCTTCTTGGTTCGAGGGCCAAGATCCCTCAACGTGGCTAGGAGCCTACACGGAGCGAGCTTACTTAAGCCCGGCTCGCTCCAGGCCCTGCCACCTCTGGGGCCACAAGGAGCGGGAAGGGGGTCCCACGGAGACCGCTCCACCCCGCCCCTACCCCGGGGCTCTTTTGCATTCGAGGGGGCCAGAGCCGAGGGGCGTGGCCTGTGGCCTCCCGCGGCCACAGGTGTTCCCTTCACACACTCCCCGCTCACCTGGAAGGGGTTGACGTCGACGGGGTCGGCGAAGGGGTTGGTGTCGAAGGCCGACATGGCTGCTGCCGCCGCCGCCGCCGCTCTCCGAGACTCAGCTCCGCCGCACCGGTTCTCAACCCGGTCCGCTCCCTGGAAACGGCACACTTCCGGGACCAGGGGTTTCCTCCCCGCTCCTCCGCCTCTTACGCGCCTGCGCAGAGCGACCCGCAAGACGCAGGCGCACTCCTTCGCCACGTGACAAAGACGCCTTTCTCTCTCTCGCCTTTGTGACCTCATCGAGCCGCAGAGGAAAGGGGCGCGTGGAGGTAGCAGGGCGCATGCGCAAATACAGAACGCGCGCTTGTTCGCGCTCTCGCTCTGTCGCTCCGGAGATGGAGGAGAAATAGATCTCAAGATGAAGGGGAAGTTGACTTCCGGGCATGCGCACTGAACGGCGAGAGCGCTCCAGGTACCGTAGTGTGCCGCGTAGTGCGCAGCAGTCTGTTTAACTCGGTAAGCGTGAATGTAGAATGGCAGCCAAAATACTAACAGCAACACACTACTGTATATGAATTGAATTACATTTATATCTCCCCCATCTCCTCTGAGTAGTTTCTTTACTTCATGCCTGAAAGGTGTTAAAGAAGGGGCCAGGTAAGCTTGGCTTGACGCTATTCCTTGGACTTTAATTAATAACAGTGATGAACATGAAAATCAGGGCACCACCACAGAAAAGGCCCTGTCCCCTGTGGTCGCCTGCAGAACCCCCAAAGGTGGGCCAGAGCCCTTCCAGGCAACCTTAGCATACACAGGAAGGCTGACCCACAAGGAGACGCTCCTTCAGATCCCCAAGGCCTTTTGGGAGAAGGATGAGCAAGAAAAGGGGAACCAGTGTCAGCTTGCAGGTTGCCGAACAGTTTGCAGTAGGCTCCAAAGTGTTTTTGACTTCACCCTCCCTGTCAATAGCAGCAACAACAAGGGTTGTCGTGCGTCGTCATACTCGTCATCAAATGCTTTAGCAGCCTTTCTTAAAAACCACACAAGGCAACTCACAGAAATCTACAAATATATACTGCAATATTCTAACCACCTACTTTAAGAATATAGGCTGCTACAATCTCTGATCTGTAGTAACATGCAGGGCAGTCTTAGCCACATCTATTCAGAAGGAAGTCCTATGCAATTCCATGGGATGTACTCCCCAGGTTAGGATGGCAGGTTTAGTCTTAGTTACAGTGGTGCCCCGCAAGACGAATGCCTCGCAAGACGGAAAACTCGCTAGACGAAAGAGTTTTCCGTTTTGGAGGTGCTTCGCAAAACGAATCTCCTATGGGCTTGCTTCGCAAGACGAAAATGTCTTGCGAGTTCCTGCGGGTTTTTTTCCTCCCCCCCTTTTCTAAGCCGCTAAGCCGCTTATCCGCTGGTCCGATAAGCCGCTAAAAGCCGCTAATAGCGCTAATCCGTCAATGGGCTTGCTTCGCAAGACAAAAAAACCGCTAGACGAAGAGAATAACAGAACGGATTCTTTTCGTCTTGCGAGGCACCACTGTATAGATCAGGCACCCCAAACTTGGCCCGCCAGATGTTTTGGGACTACAATTCCCATCATCCCTGACCACTGGTCCTGTTAGCTAGGGATGATGGGAGTTGTAGTCCCAAAACCTCTGGAGGGCTGAGTTTGGGGGTGCCTGTTGTAGAGGAAAAAAGGATCCATTTACATTGTCTCAAGCTCTCTGCTGGAAAAGTGGGATATAAAAATAGGAAATATAATAAATAAGAATAACAGATTTGCATTGGAATATGTGTGGGCCATCCTATTGCACTGCATGTGGGATACCTGCAGCAGGTAATCGGCTCCCCGCCTAGATTCATCATTTTGTACCTGACTTTGCTGAATGCAAGTGATGGACACCAGCATCCTCATTAAAGCAAAACAAGTCCCAGATGCTGGAGCTCTGTGCACCCAATTTGGGGTTTTACTGGCCAATGCCAGTACTTTGAAACTGAAACCACTGATCAGCACCTTCTTCCAACAAGCCTAGTTCTAAGTTGAGATTTTTGTCCTGGTCAATATTTGTATTGGATTTGAAACTGTTTCTGTATATGTCGTCGTTTGAACAGTCATTATATATGTGATTGTTCTCTATGCTTTGCATTGTGGTGTTGCTTTGAGATGCTTCATAGGAAGTGATTCAGCTGTGGAAGAACAGGAGGAACAGGGTGGGGGGGGCAACAAGCATAGCCTGCAACTGCCCTGCAGGAACTGTTGGCCCCTGCCCGCCGCCCCCCCCACACACCCTGTGTGCAAAGGCAGCCCCACCTGTGGTGCATTTTTGGGTGTGATGCACACTCACTTGGAAGCAAGTCCCACTCAAGGCATAAAATGATGTAATTGTAGAGTTGGAAGAGACCACTGGGATCATCTAGTCCAACCCCAGCAATGCGGGAATCTTTTGCGAAATGAGCCTGAGATTAAGAGTGAGAGTCTTCTGCTGTACGGACTATTCCAGCTGCAGCAGGGTTTACGCTTGCGGAACGGCTGAGAAAACGCTTGCGGAACGGCTTCATACTTGCCAGACCTAAATGTTGCAAGAGCTTGATTAATTAATTGCATTAATACATCTCCGGCAACTCGTGCGTAATATAGCGCCTAGCCTGGCTGCACCATCCAGCTCCCCCGGCAAAAGAACCACGTTTCCTGGAGCACAAGAGAGATTTATTTTTCACTCGTTCCGGGGGGGAAACCACCAACCCCTCATCTATAACACGCCACTCGGCGCGGATCAGTTGAGAGTGCGGGAGAAGACTCGGATCCGGGTTCGAATCCAACCGCTCACTCCCGTGTCTGACCATAAACCTTTAATAACGTCCAGCTGCCCCTTTTGCGACGCTGCGGAGCGTTTCAGGGGCGGCCTCGGGGCCCCTGTGTGGCTGCTGCGCTGCACCGGTGCAATTCCTGCTTGCAGCTCCAGGACGCAGCAGCCTGGCCCGGGCTGAGGCTGACGGGCGCTCTCGCTCTCCCTCCCCAGACACCTGATCCGGAGCGGCGGACTACTTTTCCCGGCGTGCCCGGCCAGCCGGCCGGCCGGCGCCTGGAAGAGGCGGGGCAGAGCGAGGCAGAGCAGCGTCGCGGGGATGGCGGAGCTGCGAGGTGAGCGAGGCCGGGGCAAAGGAGGGCGCCTACCTGCCCGCCTTGGGGGCCCTGGGGGCGGCGGCGGCGGGCGGATCCTTGTGCTCCCCGCCCGCGATGGACGGAGGGGCTCCGGGACAAAGCGGCGGCGAGCAGGAGCAGGAGCGAGCCGCTGCGGGTGGGGAGAGGAGGGAGGCGTTGCCGCGGAGCGAGCAGGCAGGAGCGATGCCCGCTCTCGGGGGAAGCCCGGTCCCTCCTGCGCCTTCCGGGGGTGGGAAGGGGTTCCGACCGTCATCTAGCCTAACCCCCGCCATTCAGGACGCGCAATCTTAGCCCCCTGACCGATGATCGCCCAACCTCTGCTTAAAACCCTGCAAGGAAGATAGGGCCTTTTTCACAGCGGCTCCGTTGGCCAACAGCAAATTTTGAAGGCCAGGCAAATCTATTTTATTCCTTCAGGCCTTTAAAAGAAAAGAAAAGCTCTTAAAACCATCTCATTCTTTCCTATTAGGGTCTCCAATATCGGCCACCGCATCCCACCAAACCATCTTGGGAACTGTAGTTTGTTTTGGGCACTGAGGTTTTTTAGAAGGCCCTGTTCCGCCCAAAGGGCTGCAGCTCCCCAGGAAGAGAGGTGGGCTGTGAAAACCAGAGGGAACTGTAACTCTGAGAGATAACTAGGGCTCTCTCAGCACCCTTAACAAACTATAGTTCCCAGGATCCTTTGTGGGAACTCAGGACTATTTAAGGTGATCCTCCTTTAAATGTGCAGGTGGGGGCCTTTGTCAAGATGCAGGGTAAGGGTGAGGTGGGCTCGCCCTGAGAGGGAGCATCCTGACAACAGGGATGGAGCTGTGGGGCCGACTGGGGGCTGCTTCCCACATTGTGTTCTTGTACATGACCTCCCACCTGCGCCCGTGTCTTTTGCTCCCTCAGTGTTTCCCTTGGCCTGCGCCGTGCAGAACTACTCCTGGGGCAAACTGGGCCAGGACAGTGAAGTGGCCAGCCTCCTGGCAAGCAGTGATCCAATGATCCACATCGAAGCGAGCAAGCCCTATGCGGAGGTGAGTGCAAACTGCCTGGGGGCCCTTGGAGCCAGGCTCCCTCCCCTCCTCCCTCCTCGCCCATTCCCAAATTCCGTTATATGGCTGGGGACTTGGATCAAGGTGCTCGGATCAGTCAGGGTGACCACTTGCGCTCTAGACCCCTGCCCCTCTTGCCTGGTAAAAACCAGCAGGGAGGGAACATCTGGCTGGGCCAGGGAGGTGACCAATGCCTCTTACAAGAAGGGGTGGTCCCTGCCTGTTTGAAGGAGGCAGTGGTAAAGCCACTCCTTATGAAACCTTCCCTGGATTCAGAAAACCTAACTAACTACTGGCCAGTTGCTAATCTCCCTTTCCTGAGCAAGGTTCTGGAACGAGTAGTTGCTTTTGGAAGAAACTGATTTTCTGCATCCATTTCAGTTTTGGCACAGAAACTGCTTTGGTCGCTAGTGCAAAATTCAGCGGCCGGGTTGCTCACTGGAGCAGGATCGTTTGAGCATATTACACCGATCCTAGTCTGACTGCACTGGCTACCAGTTAGTTTCTGGGCCCAATTCAAAGTGCTGCTTTTGACCTATAAAGCCTTAAATGGCTCAGGACTGCAATGCCTCAAGGACCATCTCTCCATATGAACCTACCTGGACCCTGAGGTCGTCTTCTGAGGCCCCGCTTCGTGTTCCACTTCCTCGAGAAGTCCAGAGGGTCACAACACGAGAATGGGCCTTCTCTGCAGTGGCTCCCCGTCTGTGGAATGCTCTCCCCAGGGAAGTTCGCCTGGTGCCTTCATTTTACACCTTTAGGTGCCAGGCAAAAATGTTCCTTTTTAACCAGGCCTTTTGACTGACATCCTATGCCCTTTTAAAATGTGGGGTTTTTTTGGGGGGGTGTTATTGGGTTGTTTTTATTTTGATTATATATATTGTGGTTTCATATTTTGATTTTGTTCTATGAACCACCTTGAGACCTCTGGGTATAGGGCGGTATGTAAATTCAATTTTAAAAAGCAAAAAAACCTCACGAGTCTGAGCTCTCAGCCCTGTCTAAAGTGGCCACGGGGGAACCGTCACAACACTGCTGCTCAGAAACTGATTTCTCAGGGCTCCGAAATGGGGACAGACAAGGTGCCACCTTTCCTTTGTTGACAGATGCCCAGCTCCCATCAGCCCCAGCCAGCAGGGCTAGTGGTTGGAGCTGATCGGAGTGCAAGACGCGTGCTGTACTCCAAATCCTATCAGCCCTGATTTCTGGCTGTGCTGCCTGGGGCTGATGGGAATTGGAGCCCATCATCTGAAGGGCTACAGGTTGCCCAGATGTGCGCTAAGGGGTTTTGTGCATCATCTGTGTGCTCTCTTTTCCTCCTAGCTCTGGATGGGCACTCACCCCAAAGGAGACGCCGTGATTCTAGATAACCGCATCCCCCAGAAGACCTTGCGGCAATGGATCGCGGACAACCCCGACTGCCTGGGCACCAAGGTCAAGGAGGCCTTCCAGGGCCAGCTGCCCTTCTTGTTCAAAGTGCTGTCTGTTAACTCAGCCTTGTCCATCCAGGCTCACCCCACCAAGGTAAGGCCCTCTTCCCAGGGTGCCAAACGGCATGGAATCCTGCTGAGCTTTCTGGACTTTGCAGGCCATGGAGCTTGAAGGAGCATCAGCGGTTGAATCCGTTCAGAATGGCGTGCAAGGGAAGCAGGTGCTCATCTGTTGGGTCCAGAGGTTCCCGTCCTCCGATACAAGGAACCTTCCATCAACAGGCAAATGGAACCTTTTGGATCCAGCCCAAAGTTTCACGTTAATGGGTTAATGTCAGATCTGGGGTCGCAGCACAGATTCCGCCTGCTTCGCTTCTCATCGTTGACGTATTAGCCCACCCCTGTGTGCGTTGCCTGGTTCCCCAGGTGCTCTGTGGCTCGCTGAGGCCACGGCAGAGCACACACACACCCCAAGCAGGCTTACTGTGACACTGGAGCCTGGGGCTCAACACCTGTCCCCCCTCTTCCCTCCCTCTTCCCCCCTCCCAGGAGCTGGCAGAGAAGCTTCATGCCCAGTATCCAGAGCACTACCCAGATGCCAACCACAAGCCGGAGATGGCCATCGCCCTGACGCCCTTCGAGGGCATGTGTGGCTTCCGGCCTGTTGAGGAGATTGTGTCTTTTCTCCAGAGTAAGCATGGGAGGGGAGGGGAAGGGAAGGAAATAAGTACCAGCAAGATACAGGGACTCGGGTGTCCCAACTGGGGATGGAATTGTGTCCTTGGAACCGTGTTGTGATGGAAACAAGCATCGCCTCCCTGCAGGCTCACCCATCCTCTCCCTCCCCTAGCACAGCCACAAGGAGGCAGGTGGCAGCATTTGCTTTCAGTTTCAGTTAACCACAGTTTAGTGTTACAGCCCAGCCCTCAACCGTGGTTTGCTTAATAGTAGTATGTTGAAATCTAGTTAGCTTCTTGAACTAATAGTTTGAATTTGGCTTGTTTCAAGCAAGCTGTAGTTAAGATTGACCACACAATTAGTTGGGCTTGGTCGACATGACAGGCTGTGATTAACTGGAAGCAGAAGCCGCTAATTGCCCCCTCAGGGACCTGCCAGAGGTGGAGGATTTTAAATCAATTTAGTTTTTCAAATTTTGAAATTTACAGACAATTGTCAAACATCCAAAATAAAAAGAGAATTCCATAGATTCCTCTGGAATTCCCTCCTCCCCTGTGTGGGTCCTTAATTAAGTTTTTCCTCCTGCATCTTCTCTATTAATCCAAATCTATTAAATCTCAATTACAACCACGATTCAACGTTAAACTACAAGTATTATTATTCCAATCAAACTAATAATTTTAATTGTTTAAAAATGATTTTTAAGGTAAATTATTTATTTTCCCCATTCCTGGTCTTCCTGATTTCTGAGTCTTCTGGTCATTTTTGCCATTTCGGCATAGTCCATTGACTTAATTTGCCATTCTTCTCTGGTAAGGATTCTTCTTCTTTCCATCTCTGGGTTAGTAACAACCAGGCAGCAGTGGTCACATACATAGTCTTTTCTGTTCTGTTGTAATTTTGGCACCTAGAATTCCTTCAAGGAAAGCTTCGAGTTTTTTAAAGAAAAAGTTATTCTAAACATTTTTTCCCACTTCATTATATATTGTCTCCCAATTTTTTTGTTTACTACTTTTCAAATCCACCACATATGATAAAAGGTGCCTTCTTTTTCCTTACATTTGCAGCATGTATTTGACCTTGTTTTATACAATTTAGCTAATTTACTAGGAGTTAAGTACCAACGATACATCATTTTCATACAATTTTCTTTCAAAGTATAACATGCTGTAAACTTCAAGTCCCAGTTCCATAACTTCTCCCATGCTGTAAGTTGTATATTATATCCAAAGTCCTTCACCCAGTGTATCATAACTGATTTAACCTGTTCATCTTTTGTATGCTATTCTAATATTACTTTATACATTTTAGAAAGCAATTTGGTCTTGTTTTCTAACAGTTCTTTTTCAAATTTAGATGTTTCATTTAAAAAGCCTTTCTTTTATCCATCTTAAATATATCATTAAGCGGATGATATTCTAGTGGCTGGGGAAACCCAGCCAGATGGGCAGGGAATGAATGAATGAATGAATTCTATTTATTTATTTATTATTGTAACCAATCAGTTAATAGTTCTCTTATATCCTCAGATCTATTTAATTTTAATTGATGTTCTACTTCCATTAACAATTCTTTATAAGTTGCCCGGTCATTTCTCATATTTAATTTTTTTAGAGATTTCGCTTTCAGTGGGAAAGTCATCATGGTGTTTTTCGTTCTAATAATTTTTTTTATTTTCCCCATACTTCATAAACCACTTTCCTTACTACACGATTTAGGAAAGCTCTATGTACTTTAACTTCGTACCACAAATATTCATGCCAACCATATCTGTTATCATGACTTTCCAAGATCTAAAACTTAAGAATTTTTAGTGATATCCGTTCCTTTAGCCAGCATAGACAGGATGCTTCATAATATAGTCTTAAATCCAGCTAGACTCCATGCAGCCATTCTCAATGTCCTTTGGGTTCTTTGCAGACGTTCCTGAATTCCGGGCCCTGATTGGGAATGTGGCGGCGGAGCAGCTGGAACGCTGCGTGGGCGAAGACCCCCGGGGTGTCTCTGCGGCACTGCGCATCTGCTTCACCCGGATGATGAAGAGCGAGAAGAAGGTCTTTGTGGACCAGCTTAACATGCTGGTGAAGCGGATTTCTCAGGAAGGTGGGTCTGGTGTGAGACTTGGGTGCTGGGGAGGTTGTGGCCCTCCAGGTGTTCCTGGGACTGCAACTCCAGGCACTCTTAATGGTGGTTGGCCGTGTTGTGGGAGGCTGATGGGAACGACCTCTGTGGGGGGTTAGGGCCTCCACTATAAGGTGAAACTTGGCAACCAGCAGCTGCTGCTCACCAGACTCCTCCATGTGTCTCCATCCCACAGCAGATGCAGGGAAAGATACTTCGGCCAGCTGTGGGGAGCTGCTCCTCCGCCTCCACTCCCAGTACCCCGGAGACATTGGCTGCTTTGCCATCTACTTCTTGAACCTGTTGAAGCTGCAGCCCGGGGAGTGCATGTTCCTGGGTGCCAATGAACCCCACGCCTACATCTACGGAGGTGAGTTTCCGGGCATAGAAGCAAAAGAGAGGCTTGGAGGTTGAATCCTGACAAGACAGAAGTACTGTTTTGGGGGGACAGGGGCGGGCTGGTGTGGAGGACTCCCTGGTCCTGAATGGGGTAACTGTGCCCCTGAAGGACCAGGTGCGAAGCCTGGGAGTCATTTTGGACTCACAGCTGTCCATGGAGGCACAGGTCAATTCTGTATCCAGGGCAGCTATCTACCATCTCCACCTGGTACGCAGGCTGAGACCCTATCTGCCCACGGGCTGTCTCGCCAGAGTGGTGCATGCTCTAGTTATCTCCCGCTTGGACTACTGCAATGCGCTCTACGTGGGGCTACCTTTGAAGGTGACCCGGAAACTACAGCTAATCCAGAATGCGGCAACTAGACTGGTGACTGGGGGCGGCCGCCGAGACCACATAACACCGGTCTTGAAAGACCTACATTGGCTCCCAGTATGTTTCCGAGCACAATTCAAAGTGATGGTGTTGACCTTTAAAGCCCTAAACGGCCTCGGCCCAGTATACCGGAAGGAGCGTCTCCACCTCCATCGTTCTGCCCGGACGCTGAGATCCAGCGCCGAGGGCCTTCTGGCGGTTCCCTCATTGCGAGAAGCAAAGCTACAGAGAACCAGGCAGAGAGGGCCTTCTCGGTAGTGGCGCCCTCCCTGTAGAACGCCCTCCCATCAGATGTCAAAGTGATAAACAATTACCTGACATTCAGAAGACATCGTAAGGCAGCCCTGTTCAGGGAAATTTTTAATGTGTGACATCTTAGTGTATTTTTGGTCTTTGTGGAAGCCGCCCAGAGAGGCTGGGGAAACAAATAATAAATTATTATTATTATTATTATTATTATTATTATTATTATTATTATTTGTATGGCCACCAGATCTCCTCTGAAGGCAGCTTCCCAGGTTTATGGCTTTATGGGATTTAACCGCTTGGATTGAGCACTTGTGGGGGGCAGGGGTAGCAGGGCTGTGGCCGTGGGAGAAACCTGGAAGCGGTCACGTATGGCGCCCAAGCCTAATGCTCCCCATTTTAATTAGTGCTTTGAAAAACTTGATCAGCCCTCAGAGGAGAGGCGGCCAGCATGGCAAGCAGGTCTGTGGCTAAGTCCCGCGTGGCCACAGTTGGGTGCACTGAGTCTGTGAAGATCAAGTGGGGTAGAGCGCAGCTGCATCTGAAGACCTGATGGGCTGCCTTGCAGAAGATGGGGCAGACTTGCTTTCTGTTGCTCAGGAGGGCAGGAGCAGAGCAAAAGGTGGAAACAGAGAGGAAGCCGCCTGTGGCGATCACACAGGGTCCCCGGACGTATTGATCCCTGTGCCACCACTGTGCTCGCTTCCCCGCTGCCACCAACCCGTTACTCTCGGGTAAAACACTGAGTCCAGACAGTTGTTAAAAGTGAACCAAATAAACAAGTTTGTTTTATAAACATTAACAAGTTTATAGTTCCTCAGATAATATTCCTGTCGGTATCTTAACTTTAGTTTCTTCTGACTGATTATCTCAACTGTTTGACTGACTCCTCTTAACAAATTCTCTCACTCTCTCACATCAGACTAGCTCAACAGACTTATCCTCTCAGTCTCTTCTAACTCCAGACTGTCTTCTCAACCACTCTAACTCCTCCCCTTGGGTTCCCATTGGTTAGTCATTTTACAATTAGATAACCCTTTCCTTATGAACCCAGTATGATGTCACACACCTAGGAAGGCAAACACCACACCGCCCAATGGCAAGGACTCTTCTGGCAACGGAATGCCTTGGCAGCCACTTCCTCCAGATGTGCTGGACTCCAGTTCCCATCACGCCCCAGCTGATGGTCAGGGATGATGGGAGTTGTATTCCAGAGATGCCTGGAGGTCACTAGGTTCACTATCCCTGCTGCAGCTGCAAGAATCCTGTGCTGGGCTAAGTGGCCTCAGAGGGCCTTGCCAACTCTGAAACTCTTAACTCTTAGTTTGAGATGACAAGGAAGGGATGATAAAAGAGGGTTTCTTGAGATGGGGCAGAAGGGTGTTTCTGGAGGGCGTCTCTTGCCACCAGCAGCAGCCTCTGCTCTTCCTGACGGCCAGCTTCTCTTTCCTTCCCGCCTTGCCACAGATTGCATCGAGTGCATGGCCTGCTCTGACAACACGGTGCGCGCTGGCCTGACGCCCAAGTTCATTGACGTCCTCACGCTGTGCGAAATGCTCAACTACACGCCGGCCCCTGGCAGCTCCAAGCTCTTGAGCCCCGTCCAGAGCCGCCTGGACCCTTGTGTCTACCTCTACGACCCGCCTGTCCCAGACTTCTCTGTCATGAGGATAGAGGTGAGTTTCTCGGGGGCTTCCCCTGCCCTGATGATGGCAGGCGGTTCCTGCTGCAAGATCCTTTCAAGTGCCAAGGTGGCGTTAGGCACCTGCTCCCTGTGCAGCTTGGCTCAGATGGATCCGTCCACTTTGGTTTCTCATTCTGCCCTCACCCCGAATCTTAGGTTCAGTTTGCTCTCTTTCTGGATGTCTTTGCAGTTCATTTTTAAACAGTGTGCATGGAAAATGTGTAAAACACATTTATGCACACAGTGTTCTCTAATATAATGCATGTTGATGCATTATTTTCACTGATACACACTTTCCCCAAATCATGCATTTCTTTTTTGGTAGGAGGAGTGCATCACACATTTGGAGAATGGCATATCTCCAGGGATACCTGCTTTCAGATTGTACGTTGGTTCAGAAAAGTGTGAATTAGGTAGCTTTGCATGTTAATGCAAACTTTACAAAGTTGCCTCCCTGTCCCTACATGGGCCCCAACTTTATTTATAATGACATTCCTCCTCCAAGGAGCTTGGAGTGGCATGTGTGGTTCTCTCTCCTTATGTTTAAATAGGGATTTTTGTGTGAAACTCTATATATTTTTTAATGCACATTAAGACATGGGTGGCGCTGTGGGTTAAACCACAGAGCCTAGGACTTGCCGATCAGAAGGTCAGTAGTTTGAATCCCCGCGACGGGGTGAGCTTCCGTTGCTTGGCCCCTGCTCCTGCCAACCTAGCAGTTCGAAAGCACGTAAATGTGCAAGTAGATAAATAGGTACAGCTCCTGCGGGAAGGTAAACGGCATTTCCGTGCATTGCTCTGGTTCGCCAGAAGCGGCTTTGTCATGCTGGCCACATGACCTGGAAGCTGCACGCCGGCATCCTCAGCCAGTAAAGCGAGATGAGTGCCACAACCCCAGAGTCGGCCACGACTGGACCTAATGGTCAGGGGTCCCTTTACCTTTAAGACACAAGTGGCACAGGACACCCGTGAGATTAGCGTGGGCGAGAAACAGACATGCCCGTCATTGCCTGCTTTTACAGTTGCTGAAATCTCAGTTTGGCTTGAGATGGAGACCAGCTTGCACTGCTGAGCACTCTGGAGGCTGGAGGGAAGTCAGGATCTGCCATTGCCTCTGGATTTGTCCCATGCCCAGCTCATTCGCTTCCCACTTAGTGAGCAAGGGTTCTGCTTTCTCTCGCAGATTCCTTCCTCCATCAAGCTGTACCTTATTTCAGCCATCGACTCAGCCAGCATCCTGTTGGTGGTACAAGGAACTGCTGTCGGGACCTCCACTGCGGCCGCTTCAGAAATGGCTGTCCGCCGCGGCTCTGTGCTCTTCATCTCCGCCAATGAGAGTGTCTCCTTGCACCTGTCTGCACCTGATGGGATGCTGCTCTTCCGAGCCTGCTGTCTCCTATAATGTGGGGTGCTTGGCTCTTTCTTCTCTTGCTGAGACTCCAGTAGAAACGGCTGTGCGTCCTCTGCACAGCCAGTTACTCCCCTGACCCATCAAACCACTGTGTCAAAAGCCCAAACCATTGGCGCTCACCCCTGTATGGTGGGCCCTCTTCTCCCACACAGCTTGACTCTATCCAGGAAGAACTCTCCTGCTCCTGCAACGGTTGCTGTAAAACATGGGGCTGGGAATTCTCCAGACCTCGTTTTTTTTTTTTTAAAAAAACTGCCCTCTCCACCTTGTGTTAGACCGTTCTGCTTTTGAGGGGTAGCGGTCTGCACACCCTGAACTTTTAAAATGCTGTAAAACTTATGAAACCAGCAGTCAATGGTGTGCCTCTCTCCCCCCCCTCCACCCTGGGAAGAGGGTGGAAGTTTGGAAGAAGGGCTTGGTGATGATTTGAGCTTCCCAGCCACTGGAATTCCCTCTTAGCCAGGACATTCTGCCTCCTGCCCTTTACCCTGGGGGGCTTGTCTCCACCTTGCCCCAGTTCCTGCCGATGGAGAGTGGTTGGCTACCATTGCTTCTAATCCCTGGCTGACAAAGTTTCCTCTGGCTGTAGTGGACAGCATGTTCTGGTGTGAAAGTGCTTCCTCCTTGAGGGCCAGCTGCGGGTGGTTGCTTAATCTAGGAGTGGTTCTGTCTGCCCACAGCAGGGCCATGTGAGTTGACCCTGATAGGAGTTAGGAGTCCAGCAACTCCTGGGGAACCATGGGCTCCCCACTCCCAGCCAACAATCCGGATTTTGGGATGGGAGGACAAGCCCGTGGTACCTTTTTGGTACCGGTGGCCTTTCAGGTGCAATGTCACTGGACTTCCATCCTGGGCCAGGTGGCAGAAACAAGACGTCCTCTAATGCTACAGGCCTGGGGGACAGGGCCTTCGCTTTGGGTGCTTTTCACCATCTGCTTTCCCCCCAGTAGCATTTTCCCAGCACCATGTGGTTCTATCCCCTGGCTCCATGTGGGTGTCACAATATACCATAGCTTGCTGTGATAAGAACAAACCTGGTCCAGCTCCCAAGTGCAGTATGTGTCTTCACTTTTCCTTGTTTCAAACAAGCACACCACAGGGTTGACGGAGCTGGCTTGTTCCAAACAAAACACAGTGAAGACAAAGCAGTCTAGGGCTGAGATGATTAATTAAAACTGGCACCCCAATTTTCCTATTATTCCTCTCCCTCGAATTGGTTGGAGTGAGAGAGGCTGTGTGGGATAGAGGCTCCTTTCTATCCAAACGTAGCCAGTACCTGCTTTCCCTGCAGTAGTTTGGAACCTGTTCCCAAGCAACCAGGAAAAGGGTCCCCCGGCACAACTAGAGTGTTAAGTTTGGAGGCAGGCTCAGCTTTTTGTGTCCTGCAGGGGCTGTGGTTATAAGATGATCAAATTGGCAGCTCATGTTTGGCTTTTGCACCAACAGGAAGAGAATGGCTCTTCCCTTAAAAACATCAGATTACCGCATCTTCACTGTATGGTGAAGCTACTTACCTGGCATTTCAAAGTAAAGTACATGTACCAATAGCTAAAGCGAGTGTTATAATCACTCTGCTCTACCCCTTGCTTCCACCTCTTGCAGAAAAATTCATTGAACGATATTAAAAAATTCCATCCAGTAGCACCTTAGAGACCAGCCAAGTTTGTTGTTGCTATGAGCTTTTGTGTGCATGCACACTTCTTCAGATACCTTGCATGAACACGAAAGCTCCTACCAACAACAAACTTAGTTGGTCTCTAAGGTGCTACTGGAAGGAATTTTTTTATTTTGTTTCGACTACAGCAGACCAACACAGCTACCTACCTGTAACTAGAATCATTGAATGATGGTACCCTGAACTCTTGGGCAAGTCAGTGCTATAAATTCAAGCGTTGCTAAGGGACAGGCGCTGCCTTGGGGCAGGGCAGGGTGGTGGCCTTTCAGTTGTGACTGGCTTACAGCTCCCATCATCCGGAACCATTGGCCATTCTGGCTGATGGGTGTTTGGGTCCTGCAAGATCTAGGGGGTCAAAGGTTCCTCACCCAAAGTTCAGTTCTGTGGCTTGGGGAGCAGGAAGCCCAGCCACTCCACCTTCAACTCAGTTTGAAGTTGCAGTGTTGTAAGTTGTTGCTTATGGAGGGAGGGAAAGTCCACTTGCGCTTCCATTTGACAACTGGTTTGATTTGCATGCTCACTCATTTGGGGCTCAGTATATTTCAGCAAAGAGAACTGCCCCAGTTTCTCTTTAGCTTCCTGCCAAATAGGAGTGTCCTTACCCTAGCGGAGTGCCAAGCAGGAGCGACTGTTGTCTCCTGCAGAATGATTCGAGAGAGAAAAGTGCAGGGGGGGGGGGAATACAGAACCTTCAGAGACTGAAATAACAGCTATAAGTGAAAAGAAATAGGATGTTGGGGGACTGGCAGAATACATGCGTTGTCTTAAGGGGTTGTGTATCAGAATTTGAATCTTGAGGTCATCCGTCAGATGGATTTTGACTCCAGACTCTGGCGCTGCAAATTGTAGAGCTGAGGTTTCAGCATTTGACGTTTTGATAGCTGCAGTCAACCACTTCATACCATTTGTGTTAAGAGATGTGTGGACCCAGTTGTACACTTTATACAAACTATTTTGTTCCTAAATTAATTGGAGGTTTGAGATGTACAGAGTGTGTGCAAGTAAAGACCCCTGGAAGAGCCAGTATTCCTGCTACCATTGTACTGTATTCCATATTTCACAGGTATAGTTATGGCTAATAATCCCCAAAGAATGAAACAGGGAGATGAAATTCAGATGGTTTCAGAAACAAAAAATCTTCCCACCGGTGTAAAGCATCAGTTGTTTAAGAGTCAAATGCAACGAGTTAAAGTTGACTAAATAAAGAAGGTGCTGTAGAGGACAGGCCCTGAGAACAAGCTGTCTGGTGTATGTTTTTCTTGGGCTATAGTTGCTTTAAAAATTGCATTTTCAAAAGGCCAAATAAAGAGCTTTGTCCAAGTAAGATGAGGTTAGGACATTCAAAACCTCGAAGGAGCAAGGGAGGCAGAAAGAACAGCAGACTGGAGCGAGTCCCACAAATGCCAGGATGACCACAGGCTCCTCACACCTGCTATGAATGGCCTCTTGCCCTCCACCACCACCACAGTGGACCCCAGGAGGAATCCTACTGCAGGCCTCTTCACTAACACGCAGGTAAGGAACAAACATTTCACATACAAAAGGATCCAAGCCTTGTGAATACAAGGTAGAGTTTTATTAATGCACACTTCCCTTGCTCAGTATATATAAAACTATTTGCTAGATAGTTCTCTGCATATACAATAACATTAATATCCAATAAGATTGTCCTCTGTGCCTTTCAAGGTTGGTTTGTGTTTCAATTTCACTTCATTTAATGCATTTCAACATTTTAAGGCAGCTTTTTAAACACTCTATAGGACACAGTCACTGAACTTTTTCCACCCTGAAACCCCAACATACACAACACTGTCAGCCTGCCAAGCTTATTTTGCAGCAGAAAGCGGGCAGTTTTCTCTCTACAGGTCTACTAGTGTCCTGGCTCTCCACTGTCCACCTCATCTAACGTTACACACGATTAAAAGCTTACTGCAACTAGGACTGAACAGCTCGAACCTGTCCAGGAACATCAACCTTTTACCATGGAGAAGTTGTCTCCAGAGGATTTGCAGGCAGAGGATGCTGCAGGCAGCACAAATAAATATAGAAAATGAAAGGCAGCTGGGGGTGGGAAAAGTTGCCTATGTAATCTAGTGGCTGCACCAGCAACCAACTCTCTACTGGAGGGCTGGAAAGTGCAGAGTTCACTTGCCCGCCTCTTGCTAAGCATGTTCCCCAGTGAGTAAACACTGGCCTGTGTTATGGCCTGCCACGTGGCCTATCTTGACAAATAATTCTAGCAAAACACATATACCCAACTGGAAACGGCCTCCTGGGTGCCACTCACCTGGGAACAGCTAAGCAGAGCAGAGAGAACTCCAGTTTAGGATCAAGTCTGCCAAGTAGGGCAAGACTATCTCATCCCTACTGGCAAGTTTCCCAGGAAATGGGGGGTGGGGGTGGGGGAAGCAGCCGCCACTTTTAGCTGCTTACAGTAACAGAGGACAACAGTGCAGTGGCATCTTGCTCAAGTTGTGTTAGTGCCTTCAGAGACCTCTGGATCTCTTGTTACTAAAGCTTCAGTTTAGACGGCAGAGGTAATCGCCTGCTATGGTCCCCAGACCAAGGCAGCAAAGGGGGGTACCATTCATACGGATTTATTACTCAGTGAGGCTGCCCAAATATACAGGGCACACCTTCCTCCCCCAACCTAGTGCCTTCCGGGTGTTGCTGGACCGTAACTCCCATCATCCTTAATCACTGGCCATGCTTGGGCTGAAAGCACCAGCACAACTGGAAAGCACCAGGTGGAGGGGAGATCATGGCCCCAACTTGCATGCTAGCAGGGTACCTCACAAAGCAACACTCACCAATGCTGGCAATTCCTCCCCTCCCTGCTCTCCACAACTGCCACCTAAAGTGAACCACAGCTGGTGCTAGCGAATCAGAAAGGCTGGATCGCAGCTCTTGCTCACAAGCTGTCACTTAGTGTGCATGGAAAACACACTATGCGCTACTTGAAATCAAAAGGAGGCTGCATAAGCCAATTCTAATTATGGGGAAATTAAGTCAGAATAACAGGAACTGATGCAGGGATGGGAGATCTGTGGCCCACGAGATCAGGCTTCCTCAACCTGGTACCCACCAGGGACTGGGGAGACTCCATATCCCATCAACACCAGACAGCAGGGCCAACAGTCAGGGATGATGGGAGCTGAATTCCAACAGCAGCAGACCTGCTCTAGACCCCTCATCACACAAAGGCAGGCAACACAGAAATGAGGCTATGGGCGCTAGCACCTTAGCCTTCCTCCTCTGCTTGGTCTCTATTCACTTCGGAAGAGGGTAGGGGAGAGGCGCAAGCATGTCTGAATCAGCACCAGCTCCCCAGTCAAAGTGAGGCAGCTATGACCTAAACTAACCAGGATTCTCACCCGGAGCCGGGGATGTCAGATTTGTTGGCCCTTTTGCCAGGGAGGACCAGCCTCCAAGGCAAGGCAAGTGAACCCTTCCCCTCTATCTGTGGGAGGGGGGGTACACTTCCCTCCCACACCAAGAAAAAAGGCTCAGTAGGTCCATTTTTCACCAGGCCAAGACTTAATGCTGAGAGTCAATTTGAGACGATGCAGCAGCTGGTGAAACTGTTTTGAAAGCTCCTCAAGGGAAAGGACTGAGAGCAGCAGCTTCCAGGCAGCAAAGCCAACAGAGGGCTGGGTGGGAGTTCAAGAGACTGCAAGGATGCTAGCAGGCAGCGCCCCATCCATGCAGCTTGTTAGAAGAGCTTCTCCATCCCAGAAATCCACATGACAACATCATAGTCCAGCTCTACAAGGACCGCAGGAGACTGGCTCAAGCACTGGAGTCCAGGAAAGGATCCTGAGCAAGTGAGGAAAATCTGTTTGACGCGATGTAGTGATTGCTGTGCTTTTCCCCGCCCCAATCGTAATTTTTGTAAACTAAAGTTTAAACTTGTCCTAGTCCATTCTTCATTCCCTTTCACAAAAAAATCTTGGCTGTTTGCCTTTAAGGAGGAAAACACTTGCCCTGTCCTCTTCTCCCATCTGCATCTTTCTCCAAAGGCATTCCCAGGCAAGGGAGCCAGCTGGCTCAGAGCCTTCCAAGGGCTTCCACTGAACAGTCTTGTATGTGCACTACAGAAAAGAGCTTCAAGAGGCTGGTTGGTGTCCAGGCAAGTGCAAGCAGGGCAACAGTGCACCCCGCTTTCCCAGCCACCAAAGCACCCTCTTCCTGCTCCCTATCAGCTTGGTCAAGGCTCGGTGCCAGACTCCATTGCCTCTGCTGGACCTCCGGGAGTCTGAAAGGAAGGGGGGAAAGTGCTGGGTTCTTGACCTGTGCAGTGCAGTCCTGCTCTTTGGATCCTTACTGGATGGAGCAGGAGGCAGACTCCCCAAAGCAGCAGGGACATGGTGAGGATGACACAGGCTTGGGAGGGATGAGGTCAAGGTCCTCGTCGTCTGGGATTTCATCGAGGCGATACCCATCTTGCAGCAGCTGGCGGCTGAGATCCTGGTTGACCTGAGAAGCAAGAGGAGGGACAAGCTGAAAACACCTGCTGGAGGACTATGGAATTGGCCACGGCCTGCTGGTTATCCGTTTGTGGTAACACAGAGGCAGGGTTTTCCACTGGTGGAATCAGTGACTAGCATTGCGCTTCATGCAGAAATATGAGAGCCCCATCAGTAGTGGCATTCTGCTGGCTCTTGAAGACACGCCAGTTGAGGCAAGCATTCTCCTGAACTTGAACTTCCTGATCTAATTACCTTAACTGCTTTTACCCCACTGTTTTACTTGCTATGCTTCTTCACTGTTTTCTTTTATTGCACATTTTAATTATGGTTGTTTTTTTTCAAATCCTAAGAGCATATTCCTATGCTTATCTATTCAGAACTGTGTCCCCTTATAGGATTGGACTGCAGTCCTAAGAAGGAAGAAAGGCCTGGAGAGCTCTCCTTCCTAGCAAGCATGCGAGTGAGAAAATGCAGCTCTCCTTCCTAGCAAGCATGCGAGTGAGAAAATACACTTCCATGTGCCTACATTTCCTCACTCATGGTCAGTCACAACATGCTTACTGGGACACATGCACACATAGACATTGCATGTAAGAAAGTGCTCCCAAACTACACGCTCTCCCATCCCTGGCGACTGGCTGGCTAGAGATGGAGGCTGACAGCACCTGGAGGGTCTTTGCACCCCAAGATTAATGAGCAGGCAACATGAGCATCTGATGTTCATCTTGCACCCCACCCCCACCTGCCATAAAAGCCTTTGCTCACTAACCATCAGAAGGTCAAACAGACAGGCAGACAAACCCCACCACCTGCAGGTCAATTTCAATGCCTGTAAGGAGCAAGCCATGCACCAGACTTGCCTCTGCAGAGGAGTAACCGGAGGAACATCTTGATTCCAGCTCCTCATCACTAGGAGAGAAAAACACCAAGGGTCAGCACAAACTGAAAGGGTATTTCTAGCACACTTCCAGCTCCCAGTTCTCTGCTAAGAATGAATAGAAGAAGAAGAAGAAGAAGAAGAGTTTGGATTTGATATCCCGCCTTTCACTCCCTTTAAGGAGTCTCAAAGCAGCTAACATTCTCCTTTCCCTTCCTCCCCCACAACAAACACTCTGTGAGGTGAGTGGGGCTGAGAGACTTCACAGAAGTGTGACTGGCCCAAGGTCACCCAGCAGTTGCATGTGGAGGAGCGGAGACTCGAACCCAGTTCCCCAGATTACAAGACTACCGCTCTTAACCACTACACCAAATAGGGTTTTGTGACATGAGAGGAAGTTTGTCTCCCATAAGAACATAAAATGTCCCTGCTGGATCAGACTAGTCCAGCATCCTATTCCCAGAGCAGCCAACCAGATGCTTCTGGGAAGCCCACAAGCAATGCTGACTCCTGCCATTGCTCCCCCGTATCTTCTGGGGAAGACTGCTTCTGAAATTGGAAGCTCTACAGGGCTACTGTGACTGGTATTCCGTTCACAGACTGATCCTCTTTGCTAACACTCCTTTTTAGAGCCATTTAAAATTGGTGGCAATGCTCAAACCTTTTTGGCCTCCCCTACCCACAATCAGCAAGCAGGTCCCACTCACCCCTCACCTGTCAGAGTCCAGGGACACCAGGGTTTCATCTGAGATCTGGCTGAGGGCAGCATAGCCCTTGTTGAACTTCACTGACCTAGAGAAAGAGGCAAAAACCAATATGAAGCACCTGAGAGTGGGGGAAGGTGAAGGGAAGGGTGTTGGTGCAAAGGACAGGGTGTCACTCAGGCAGAAGATGGCCTTGGGCAAGTCACTGTCTCAACTGGACAAACCTGATGTGGCTTTTGGCACCGATTCAAGGTGCAAAAAAGTCAGGTTCTGTATCTGCGTATTCTGGAAGCACATTTCAAATCATTCATAGCTGAATCCTGCAGTCAAGGCTGACTTATCAACAACAGGGACAGAGGAAGCTACCTCAACCAAGTGAGCCTGTTTGTGCTCTGCACCAAGCAGGATTGAACTCGGCATATCAGCTGATTTGCAGAAGTACAATCCTGATTGGTTCAAAGCTTCAGAAGCGCCTGACACCCAGCAGTTATGATGCGAGGTGAGTGCAGCTTGCCCCAAAAGGCCTGGCAGGACAAATGGAGAGGACTGGTGGCCCAAGCCTGGAGTCCCCTGCCCAAGCTCTCCACTTTCAGACAGGAGTGTCTCCCAGCCCCACCTGGAGATCTTGTGGACTGAACCTGGCACCACCTTCCTGCAATACAAGAGCTTCTGCCTCTGAGCTGCACTGGCCCATCTCTTAAATTGTGCCATTTCTGGAGGCCTTTGGCTGCTTTTCTGAATTCACCCCATCAAGGGGAGCAGTAGAGAGAGCGCTAGATTAGGTTAGCAGGACACCAATGTTAGCAGCCTAACCTAACGCATGTGGAGTTGTTAAGGGCCACTGAACTCACAAAAAGCCAAAAATCCCCCCCCCCAAACAGTAAGAAAATGGACTGGACCTCTTGGCTGGTAGCTTGGGCTGGTGCCGGACGGCTCCTGAGAATGCGCCTCCCTTCCTCCGCAGCATCGCCTTTGCCATCTCGCGATGTTTCTCTGCAGCCCCCAAAATGACCAAGGCAAACTCAGTGAATATTTGCTGTATTCCACGTTCCTGGGGAGGATCGCCTCCCATAAACCACACCCCACCAGCCAACTGCTGCCTGTGGGGCAAGTTCAGACAAACATTTACTGCAAAAGGACAGCAGAAAAACCCACTCTGGGGAAAGGCTGCCTGCATAGGACATGAATCATCTGAATCCTCTGGTTGCCCAGGAGATGCCAAAACACACTCTCAGGGGTTTGCCATCTATTAAAGTGGGTTGGCGTGGCAACTATGCTGTGCAAGCCATCTTGGGGAAGTCCCAGGGGTTCCCACCCCTGCAGCAAACATTCAGATGAATCCACACCACCTGCTGGTGTTGCAAAAATGCTTCCAGGTGTATGATGGGGTGTAGAACATAAAAGACCTGCAGCTGGATCAGGCCAAAAAGGTCCCATCCAGTCCAGCATCCTGTCCTCGCATTGGCCAACCAGATGCCACAATGGGAAACCCACATGCATAATCTGAGCGTAACAATACTCTCTCCACTTGCGCATCCCAGCAACTGGAATAAAGAGGCTTTCTATCTCAGACAGTGGGGGGAGCACCTAGTTATTGTGGCTGGTAAGCATCTACGAGTCTTATCCTCCATGTCATTGCCTTGCCTTCCTCCTGCAGCATGGAGGGAGCACTTTCTGCTCAGCAGTGAAGAAACCACAACTATTTCTGCCTTCCTAGTTAAGTCAGTAATTTCCATAGAAAATAATCCATGAAATCCTTTGACATCCCACCCCCGTGTCTGTACCCTGCTGGATGGCTAGGGAGCCTGTGCCCCTTCAGATTTGTTGGGCTACATCTCCCATTGAGGCCACAGGAACGCTCCACCCCTGCTCCTCCACAATGAAGCTCAAGCAGGAACAATTGCTGTCACTTCTTCTCCTGCCTACATTGTCACTTCTTTCATGGCTGTATATGGCTGACAGTAATCAGGTATTGTATTATTGTTGTTGCTAACAGCAATTTAGTTCCAACTAGAGACGTGTGGAGGCTTTGGTCAAATCATGAAAAAAGTGGGATATTTCAGACGGATTCTCTGAGGCAAAGTGGGATCTGCACAAGGTAACCGGAGTCAAAGCAGGGATGTCCTCGAGGTGCGTCAGCAATAATATTGTCTGCTAAAAGCAAAACTAATGTCTCTAAATTGACCATGCAAGGGGTGACTCATCCCCGTCTCAGTGCTCTGAATATCCCAGTTGTGGAGGCACACAAGTGGGAATGGTGCTACTGTGCAAATGAGCCACTTATGGGCTTCCTGTGGGCATCTTACTGGCCACTGTGGGAAGAAGACACTGAGCTAGGTGAGCCTGCAGTCCAGCTAAGCAGGGTCCTTCCCTTGCTCCTCAAGCAGTGAGCCCACCATACTTGTGAAGGCTCTGCCCTCATGTAACGTGGATTCCAGTCCTGACTTACGTAGCTTATCCTGAATGGAAGGAGTTTTGCTCATGAGGTACGGCCCCCTTTTCTCCACTGGTGTTTCCCTGCTTGTCCTCTTCTTGTCCCTCTGCCCCTGTCAGAAGGAGACATTTGACAGCCATTATACCCCAGAGAGAACACAGAAGTCCAAAGCAGGGGAGCTTTCCTGTCTTCTATTGATGCCCAGCTTTTTACTTATTTCATCGTTGGCCCCATAGCAAACACATGCCTGTTTCATTTACTGCAAGATGCACTTTCATGTGCTGCCCAAAAAGGGAGATAGAAAGTACAAAACAACCACAAATATAGTATATGAATCCCCTCAATTTCCAAGGTTCAGGCTGTGAGAGCCATTATGTAGCCAAAACAGCACCATCCATTTACAAGGAACAGATATCAGCAGGACTGCTGTGGATGCAGAATGTTGATGGGACTATTAGCAGGGGGAAAGCGACCCGGGGTAGGAAGGAACAGAGTGGCTAGTATACTGAATGGGGAGCACTCTGCTGATGAATGCCTGACTAGCTAACAACCCACCCATGTACCTCCTGCCCGCAAAATAATAATAATGATGTCCAAATTCAACCCTCTCTCATAACAGGACCTTCAGCCTATATGGAGGTATATATGAGATTGGGGGGGGGGGTGTTTCACGTCCTCAACTTTCAGAATCCCCTTTTACAAAGACCTGAGCCCCATCACATGGAACATCTCCCATCTTAAGACCTTCTAGCCATGACGGGCAAAACTGGCATTTCTGCTGGCCACAGCTTCTGTCCTCAGAACAGGTGCCTTTGCTCTGATCCAGCAGGGAAGAGGGCTTAAGAAGAGCCTGGCTGCTGGATCAGGCCAAAGGGGGCCCATCCAGTTCAGCCTCCTGTTCCCAGAATACCTGAAGGAGCATCTCCACTCCCATTGTTCTCCCCGGACACTGAGGTCCAGTGCCGAGGGCCTTCTGGCGGCTCCCTCACTGTGAGAAGCCAAGTTACAGGGAACCAGGCAGAGGGCCTTCTTGGTAGTGGCACCCGCCCTGTGGAACGCCCTCCCACCAAATGTCAAAGAGAAAAATAACTACCAAACTTTTAGAAGACATCTGAAGGCAGCCCTGTTTAGGGAAGCTTTTAATATTTGATGGACTACTGTATTTTAATATTTTGTTGGAAGCTGCCCAGAGTGGCTAGGGAAACCCAGCCAGATGGGAGATGTATAAATAAATTATTATTATTATTATTACAGTGGCCAACCAGATGACCCGAGCGGAAAGCAGGCGAGGAGAGGGGCCGGAGCCCAAGAGAAACACTCCCTTCTTGCGGCAGAGCACAGCCTCCATCAGGGCCAGCGGTGGGACAGGCTTGCTTCTTCTCCACGAAGCCCTCTCCTCCTCCTGCGGGAGGGAGTTCCGCAGTTTAGCTGCGCCGCGAAAGGAACTCGCTCCTTCCATGCCTCGGGACTCCTCCAACGTCCAGCTCGCGCGTCTGACGCAGCTGGAAGGGGACCCCGCAGGTCATCTACGCGACCCCCGAAAGCCCCGTCAGGCGGCCCCCCTCGCCCCGCTTCCAAGCAGGGCAGCCGGCAGTAGAGCCTCCGTGGCCAGGAGCAGCCCACCCGCCCTGAGGAGAGGTCCCGGAAAGGCCAGCCCCCCCCCCCCCGCCGGCCACGCACCGTGTCTCTGCTGGGCCCGGGCAGCGTCGCGGCCTCCCTCCGGCCCGGAGGCTCCGCTCCGCCTCCCGCCGCCGCCACCTCCTTCTCCATAGTCGCTGCCCTCACGGCGGCACCGCCACGAAGCCACGCCTCCCGCTCACGACACCCTGCCGGCTCTCCCCCATTGGTTTGCTTTCAAGCGGCCCGCCCCTCGTCCTCTCGCGTTAGCAGCGCTCGTTTGCCGTTGAGGGGAGACCAACCAACCAGCGAGAGGAGGAGCCGGAAGAGCCGCTGAAAGGCAGTGACGGGGCTGAGGCGACGGTCTAGGCTTCCGGAGGTGTCGTAGTCTGTGGTGTGCTGCGCTGCTCTCGGAGTCGCAGAGCCCCCGCAGGGGGATGCGAGAGGGAGAGTGGATGCTCAAGGCCTAGTTATCACGGCGGACGGGGCTAGGACCGTAGTCTCAGGAGTTAGTAGGGAAGCTTTTAATGTTTGATGTATTACAGTATTTTAATATTTTTTTGGAAGCCGCCCAGAGTGGCTGGGGAAGCCCAGCCAGATGGGCAGGGTATAAATAAATTATTATTATTATTATTATTATTATTATTATTATTATTATTATTATTATTATTATTATTATTTTGTTGTTGTTGTTGTTGTTGTTGTTGTTAGCTTTCTGATTGAACGCACTTTTTGTCACCACAAAATAGTGCATCAAGGGAGTGGCTCTAACTAGGGTTGCCATATCTCAAAAAAATAAGATTCCTGTTCCTTTTTTAAAAATGTATTTTTATTAAAGATTTTCTTGATTTACAAAAGTATGTGCAATGTCTCTCTCTCGTGTTTTTTTCCAACTTAACACTTTAAAAAACAACAACAAAAAAACACAACCAAATTGGTTTCATTTGTTGAAGTAATATTCCTGTTGACCTTTTTTAAGGAAACCACCACAATTGTTGAGCTTTTTTTTGGGAATCCTACCCCAAAAACAATGATTTTGAGCTTCTTGAACGGTTTGCGCTTTTTTCATGGCACTGCCATACATCCAGGTTTTCCCTGACATTTTTGCTAATTTGGCAACAATCGCCTGACACAATTTTTTACACCCCAAAACAAGGACACGTCAGGAATTTTCCTGGCATATGGCAAGCGGACAAACCTCTCTGGGCAAGGAATGAGTCTCTGTGCCCCACGGAACATGGAAAAGTTGGGATGGGAAGACAAGGCTCTCCCTTTGTTCCCTCTCATGTGCAAAAGCACACTATCTTGCTCCCAAGTCAAATTCAGCGTGTGAATGCTCGTGTTTGGCTCAGTTGTAAAGGAGCAGATCAGGAGCTCCCATAGCCTCCAGGCAGATGAATAGCTGGTCCTACAGGCCACTGACACACCTGGAGTGAATGGCAGGGACATTGTCTGGCGGCTGCAAGCGCTGCTTCTCAGGGGCCCTCTTGCACATTCCAGGAATATCAGTGTTTTGATACAATAGACTAAAGCAGAACTGGCTGACGTGTGGCCCTCTTGTTGGGACTGCAACTCCCATCGGTCCCAAGCATCATGGCCAACAGATGATGATGGGAGTTGAAATCCAGCACCAGGAGGGTCACAGGTTAAACACCCCTTGCATACAAGGGGTGGCATTTGTCACTGGCATTTGTCACAGTCCTCTGTGTGCCAGTAACAGTTTAGTCATGCTGGCCACATGACCCGGAAAACTGTCTGTGGACAAACGCAGGCTCCCTCGGCCTGAAAGCAAGATGAGTGCCGCAACACCATAGTTGCCATAGTGGTGCCCCGCAAGACGAATGCCTCGCAAGACGGAAAACTCGCTAGACGAAAGAGTTTTCCGTTTTGGAGGTGTTTCGCAAAACGAATCTCCTATGGGCTTGCTTCGCAAGACGACAATGTCTTGCGAGTTCCTGCTGGTTTTTTTCCTCCTCCCCCCCTTTTCTAAGCCGCTAATCAGCTGATCGGATCAGCAGATAAGCTGCTAAAAGCCCCTAATAGCGCTAATCCTTCAATGGGCTTGCTTCGCAAGACGAAAAAACCGCTAGACGAAGAGAATCACAAAACGGATTCTTTTCGTTTTGCGAGGCACCACTGTACTTTTTATCTTACAATGATCATATAAGAAGTCTTACTATATGATTCTGCAATTTACTATTCATGTGAAGAGGGAAGGAAGCCTTGCTATCAGACCAATAAAAATCTTAAGGGTTAACTGCATTTCTTGCAGATTCATATTTTTTTCGTGTGTGTGTGTGTGTGTGTATATATATATATATATATATACATATATATATATAATCCAATATTATATTTTATGTATTTCTTGCTTACCAGTATCACTCAGACAATATAAGTAGTATACTAAGAATTATTGGAAGTTATATATTTTAATTTGTCATGTAAGTGTAATATATTGTATTTGTTTATGTCTGCTTCTGTACTTTTTATTTTATTGTTTCTATACATGTTTTGTAACTCATGTATATTTGTTTATGTGAAAATTAATCAAGATTTTCTATTTAAAAAAGAAATCTTAAGGGTATTACCAGCTGCACTCAATTCTCTCCAATTTTAAACATGCCCCATTGATTTCAATTTGATCTAAGCTCAATGAACTTAGTCTGGATCCTTATTTAGTACCTCCAACTTACAGGACTCCACTAAATATTGATCAAATACCTTCAAGCATTCCTGCCATCTCAAGAGCTAAAAACTTGCATTGCTGTAGTAGTACTATATTTATCATGAATTATGAAATCTTTAATGGTTTTCTCACTGGATGTTGTTTTATCTGGTTCTCGCCATTAGTCACCCTGTGTGTCTGATTGGAGGAAGGGCCAGATATATAAATCAAACAGAAGCTGTCCTTAGCAAGCAAGTTCAGTGCTGTGGTTTTTGTGTAGCAGTGCACACATAGGATCTGCACAAGGAACAGGAAGTCAAGCTCCTGGCCCCATCAGTTTCATGAACTTGCATGGTGTTTTGAAACAAAAACATGTAATGATAACCTCCTTCAATGTCCTTTATAGGGATCCACACACAAGCAATAAAAATTTGAATGTCATTGCCACCAATAAATGAAGTTTGAGAATCCCATTGTCAGGTTGTGAAATTGAGGATTAAGTTCTGTACCCCATGTTTATTCACTTTTATTATGGGAAATAAGATTTTCTTTTCTAGTATATAATAACACAGGCTACAAAGAACACTCAGTTCAAACCAGTTCCCCTTTATTAGGTCCAGCTTCACAACACATACTCCAGGACTCAATAAAAGGAAGTAGTAATTTCAAATAAGTAATATTTTAACGTCTGATTCCAGGCAATTGTTGTACAATCAAATAGCATTAACAATAACCCCACAGGAAGCTCATCTGGAAGAGAACAAATATCATGGATTAGTTCATGCATTTCTACACCCTTTTCAAGCTCTTTCTGCCTCCCCACCACCACCAGAAAGCTTCTGAAAGAGAAAAAATGGATAGTTGGGGGAACATAATCTGATCTGTGTACCAAGCAGCTGCAGATTAACAGCTTGCTGCCCAGTGGTGTAAAAGGACCATTTTTCTACCACAGCCTTGTGACCTTTGAGTTTTCCTCATATCTCCAAATATATATATGCAGTCTAATGAATTTTACACACACACACACACCATATATCCCAGCAGCCCTTCAAAAAAATTCTTTCAACAACATTCGCTTTACATTTTTGCCCCATATTCTTTCTATTTTAGCAGGTATCTGGCAAACTGGGCTGATTTTGCTTAGTTCTCTCTACTGCTTTGGGTTGCATCCAGCGCTACTGTTCCATTAGCACTGCAGACTTCTGCCTGTACAACACACCACACACACACCCCTCTCCCTGCAACCTCAGAATCTGCTCCAAAGGGTTGGAGAACCCCTACAGAGCAGGTGTGGATGGCACACAGGGAGAGGAGAGCAACAACCTGTTTCACAAGTGGGACCCCGTGCACACAGTACTGGACACAAGCCTTTGTGTCTTAATCTGTATTTATAAAATAATTGTGTTTTGATTTACTGCTGTTCTTAATCTGTTCTTATGTTATCTTATTGTACAATGGCTATCTTGTTCCTATTTCTTTTATTCAGGACTGTACTGTTCTTAGTCACTCTGGTCATTTTTATAAAAAAGGGGGGAAGTACATTTTGTGGGGTATGAAATAAATTAATAAATAAAACTGATATCTCCAGAATACAGTGGTGCCTCGCAAGACGAAAAGAATCTGTTCTGTGATTCTCTTCGTCTAGCGGTTTTTTCGTCTTGCGAAGCAAGCCCAATGACGGATTAGCGGATTAGCGCTATTAGCGGCTTATCTGCTGATCGGATCAGCTGATAAGTGGTTTAGCGGCTTAGAAAAGGGGGGGAGGGAAAAACACCAACAGGAACTCACAAGACATTGTCGTCTTGCGAAGCAAGCCCATAGGAAATTCGTTTTGCGAAGCACCTCCAAAACGGAAAACTCTTTCGTCTAGCGAGTTTTCCGTATTGCGAGGCATTTGTCTTGCGGGGCACCACTGTACAGGCTTTACACACACCCCCAAACACACATGTACACAAGGATTACATTCTGGGTCCCCACACATATAAGTGAAATTGCATAAAGTGGGGAGCACCCCACTTTAATAAGGACGGTGTGTGGGGAGAAGAAACTCAGCCTGGAAATCTCTTGGGGCTGCTGTCCCAAGCTTGCTTGCCTGCCTGCAAGGAGTTAGTATGTGTGGCAGCGGCCACTGGCCACAGAGAGCAAGGACCAAGAAGGGTACCCAGCAGAACTGGAGCCAGGATGGGGGCGTGGATGTGCTTCCTGCCCTATGTCATTGGTCGATTGAAGGCCACCTTCTGTTGCTTGGGCAGGGAAGCATGGGAACCAGTAAAACACTTCTAACTGCATACAGAGCTGCAGCTCTTCATTCAAAGTCTGTAGGATTCTAGTGTTTACACAGAACACACAGCATATGGTGCCCAAGCAGTAGATTGTGGATATGTGGCTGCAAATGAGGATCCCAATTCACTATAACCAATGCAACATTAGAGTAACAGCTCAGATTCTTCTCACTGGAAAAAAAGGCCACTTGCCCCAGATGAATACTTATGAGAACACATTTTATTGCTAAAGTCAATTCAGGTTTGTGCAGGCTTGCTATTAAATGCTGTCCATTCTCTCCTCCCTGGTGCCACTACACCTAGCAGGGGCTCTGCTGCTTTTTTATGTACATTAAATGAGCTTAAAGCTAGCAGAGCATTGCATGTATTGCCACTAAACATCCAACTTCCATAGCACTGTCCTATTTAAGGGCGACGTGTTTGCATAGCCTCCAATGCTGCTCCATTAACAGAACAGCAGTTGCTAAGCTTAGGCTGAGTGCTTGACCCCCACTGTAAGTTCAGCACATATGACAGCAGGAGAAACACTCCTGGTTGCCAGGAGTGAAGTTATTTGATGCAGACAACTAAGCAAGCACCAATATTATATGGCTGTATTTGAGTCAAGATTCAGAAATAAGGAGCCTGACACTGATGAATGAGAAGTGTTCACTGTAATTTTCTCCAGTCTTTTTTAATCACTTAAGTATAAGAACTACATTTCAAGTGCATAAAGAATGGCCCACCCGAAAAGGGGGTGGGGCTAGGTGAATGCAGAGAATTTGCAAGTCTTTTTTCTGCCTTTCCTCAGGCAAACCTAGAAAACAAAGCCTTGGTGTTCTACTCAAGATAGCTCAAACTCTATCTGGCGTGCAGGGCAATTGCAACTTGCACAAGGGTTGTTCCCGGGGGTTGTGCATAAAAGCAAAATCACACAAAGTCAGAACAACCCCTGGAACTGCTCCCACCTCTTGAGAGCTTGCAAGATCTCAGATGGCCCCATGAGATCTCCTGGGAACCCTCAAGCAACTGTCCAGGAGCCTGGTAAAGAAAATGGATGATTAAAAAGCTGTTTCCGCAAAGGACTGAAGATTTGTTCTCTTACCAATAATGTTTACACTTTGTCCAGGCCAAGTTCCTCTGGAGTTGAGATTCCCAACTCATTCAACGTTGGTCTAAGTTCCTGGATAACATATGGGTATATTTCCTTGTGAGGCCCTGCTTTGTCCTAATTGAAAGAACACAAAATGAATTTAAACTTAACAAAACCAAGACAGAGTCATATCCAAGGTCAATAGGGTTACTTCTTCAATAGTCTTAAGGTTGGTTTTTTTAATAAAAAAAATACACACAAGAGAAAAGCATTTCATCAAGAGTTAAGGAACAATTTAATGCTTCAAAATCCAGCTTTTAGAGGTGAAAGTGGCTATAAGGTAAAGGTAAAGGGACCCCTGACTGTTAAGGACATTTTCAGACAACTCTAGGGTTGCAGCGCTCATCTCGCTTTACTGGCCGAGCGAGGGAGCCGGCGTTTGTCTGCAGACAGCTTCCGGGTCATGTAGCCAGCATGACTAAGCTGCTTCCGGTGAAACCAGAGTAGTGCACGGAAACGCCGTTTACCTTCCTGCCAGAGCAGTACCTATTTATCTACTTGCAATTTGATGTGCTTTTGAACTGCTAGGTTGACAGGAGCAGGGACTGAGCAACGGGAGCTCACCCAGTTGTGGGGGATTCAAACCACCGACCTTCTGATTGGCAAGCCCTGATTGGCTCTGTGATTTAGACACTATATGAGGCTACAAATCTATACTCTCCTGAAAGCAAATCCCACTGAACACAGTGGAGCTTTCTTTTGAGTTTAGATGCATAGGCTTCCATTATAAGTAGCCTGGTAAACTTTTGTGGGGAAATGGGCAAAAGCAGGGCAGGGGCACATGTATTCTGTACAGAAAGTTTCACTCTCAGCTGCACATATCCTGTCAAAAAGATCAAGGTTAACAGGGTTAGAAGGACCTATGTCACAGGCTGTGGAGAGCCAATGACCATTAAAGTAGACAGTGCTGGCTAGAAAGATCTGTTAGGCTCTCAAGGCTAGTCAAACAAATCTCTACACAGAGTGCAAAGGCTCTTTATGGGTCACCAGCAAGCTGGAACTCCACAATATAAACACTATAAACACAGAGGCAAATGGAGAAGCAGGGTGTTGGCTGCTCAGACTCAAGTGTCTTTCACTGACCTTTACAACTTCTAAGATACGGACTGCGCTAGCAAAGTCATTTAGTCGTCGGCATGCCCTCAAAGCAGCATCAATGATTTTTGGTTCTGGAACCAGGTCATAACCAACCAGTGTGTTCATACCTGTGGGAATGAACAAGAATGAAAATATTCTGTTGTTCTTACAAGTTCAGGAGTGTGTCACACGGGCTCCATTTCTCTTTCTAACATTTCTGATTATATCTAAATATGCCAGAACATATTATTAATACCAAATTTCCTGCAAGTGACTTCTGATATTTGATATTGCCACAGTATACAAAATTTGTAGAGCTAACATGAAACGTTGCTTACATTCCACATACAAAATCTGAGCTCAAATCTGTAATTTGCCATTTCAGTGCGAAAACTTCAAAAAAAAATTCTTTTTTGCATCCCACCCAACAACAGATCCCAATTCCCACAACAAAGCTCCATTTATTGCGGACTTTAAACTTGAAAAGTTAAACACAACTTCAAGATTCTGAATGTTTGTGGCTTTTTATGCTCCCTGCTTATACTTCGGGGAGTTTTCTAAAAGGTTACTTTAATAAATACTTTAAAAGACGATCAATTGCTGTTCAGCCTCTGTAGCAGAGTCACCCAGTAAAAAGTGCCATTTTGTCTTGACAACCATCAGCACAATAAAAACTGTACACTTCCTCTTACCTTAAATAGAATATTGCAAGGCATTCAACAGTGAAAGGGATTTTATCAGTTTAGTGCTCATTCAGAGCCCTAATATCATTGTCCTCTTATGTACAGCCGAAGTCACTCTTATCTCTCTTTCCCTACCAAAAGATATGCCTTGAAAAAGGTGAGGCATGGCTGAAACATCAAGGGACTGACAGAAACATTGAATCCGTTTCGATTTTAGCAAGTTATGATAAATGACCATTTTTTACTACTCATACAGCTATTAAAATACCAGAGGTACAATCTTAAAAGCAGAGGTTGGGTGGCCATCTGTCACGTATGTTTTAGCTGAGATCCCTGCACTGCAGAGGGTTGGACTAGATGGCCCTCAGGGTCTCTTCCAACTCTACAATTCTATGCTCTGGAACAGTTCCGTTAAGGCTGGTGGAATGTTGGGCAGGGACTGAAGAAAAATGGAATGACTGCTCCATGCAAGCTGCCACAACCAGCTTGCAGAAATGCCTCCACAGCTGCAGCAGCACACAGCAAAGGAGGGTTTCTCAAGCTCTTCAATACTACTCTCCCTCAGCCTTACCTTTCCTTAGCTCCCAGGCATCGATATCCGGTTTATTAAAGTACGTCACCCAGCGAGCATCAAACTCTTCATCTGACTCATGTGACCCATGAGAATAGCAGCGCACAGGCAATACAGCTGTGACAAAAAAAGGAAGTGGGAAGAAGAGGAAAATATTAAAAAGCTCAAGGTAAAGCTGCAATACAGCAGGTACACATAGGAAGTCAGTGTACACGTGAAATCCCAGGAATGCAGCTCTCTGCTTTGGTCAGCAGCAACCATCCCCACATCACTTCCAGACTGTAGCTGCCAGAGTTTCTACTGAAGAACTATGCCACCACCCCCTCCCTCCCCAGTGAAGAGAAACATGCACTGAAACAGCCCTAAACTACACCACTTTAAAAGGTTCACCCAGCTGTGCACAAGGGTTGCTGTATGAATTTTCCCATTTCCTGCCAGAAGAGAGAGAGTGGGGCAGGAGGCAGCAGGCAAAGGGTAGAAAAACTACAGCAGAGTATTGATTTGCATTGCTGGAGCAACATATCTTCAGCATTCATGGCAAGTTAAGTCACCTAAAAAAAAATCTAATTACCATCCCATCAGAATAAGCTTTCCAGCAATCCAATTGCTATTTTGTAAATTATCATAACTTTTTAATGCACACATTACAGGTATCCCTCCCAGCTTTAGATTATTATTATTTTTGCTAGCAAGTCACCTTTGGGCTTATTTACATAGTTGAGATAGCTAGTCTGGTGCTTTCAGGGGAAAACACGAAGTCCCTGAATGCTTAAGAATGTGTGCCAGAAGGATAGTTAATAATAGTGATAATAATTAAAATCACACTTCAATACTATCTAAAATAAGTCAGTGTTCTGAACTGTACAGTATACAGAACTAAGAACAAAACCTTGCCTTCAAGTTTATAACCTGGGAAAAATACAAACACACAAGAGAAAGGGAAGATAATGGAGAAGATTAAAAGCTCACTTAAATAGAACAGGCTTGAAAAAATAGACACGTCTAGAGTCACTTCATAAGGAGTGTGTGTGTGTATGTGTGTGTGTGTGTGTGTGTGTGCATACCTGGAGGTAGCAAGCTCCAAAGTTCAATTATCCCTGGCAAAGATTTGAAGCAGATATAATCTAAGGGTTCTAAAGTCTGCCACCAGAGTAGCAGTTCATATTCTACTTAACACATCCTGCAGGATCACTGTCAGTGTTAGAAATTAGCCAGCGGCATTTTGCTACTGGCGTGGGTCGAATTGCGACTATGCGGAGATATCTGGACACCTTGTTGGCAACCACAGTCTAAAAACCTCTCCCTTAGTCCATAGTTAAAACCATTTCCATAGCATATGTTTCTCCTTCTTGCATACTGGGACAAGTGCATGGTTGTAAGAGCAAGTAAAGCAATGTAGTTACAATAATAGAATATTAGAATAGTATTGGAAGGGACCCAGAGAGTTATCTAGTCCAACCTCTCCCCCTCCCCCGGCAAATAGACATTCTGTTGTGGCGACCATAACCTAGGTTTAAGCTGCTGCATAAATAATATTTAATTCAAAAATTCACTTCGTTTAGTCCAATTCAGCAGTACAATGAACTCAAACAAGAGTAAAAAAACCCGCTTTCATTGTGGACATTGTCTTGCTGTTGCACAATCCACAGAAGAAACTAGACGGGCTTGGAATTTTAAAATGCCAGGTGTTAAAACTACCCAAAGAAATGAGATGCTGGCATTTCAGCTGAAAATTATCCATTTCACTCTTGATTTTTCTATTCTTCAGTTAATAAGCCTCCATCTCAGAACAGCTGCTCTAAAGTAAAACATGCTTTGTTGCAATGTTGGTGGTCAAAGACAATTTTCAGTACCGTCAGTATTTCAACGTCCTCAGATTTTGTGGTAAATCGTATCTGTTAAATGAATGCGAAATTTGCTGGAGTCTTTAGCATCAATGGTATTCTTAGTTTCCAGTACCTTCACCTGCCATCTTGGGGGATAAGTACAAGACACAAAGGCCGTACAACACTTGTTAAGTATCTAGGAGCCTTCACCTAGAATAGACACCAATTTGACGACTGCATCGACACTGTTCTCCAATGCACTGCCTCAATATCAGTGAAGTTTTATTGAGCCAATTTCCCTGCTGGGAATTAATTTAGATACTACTTTCACAATCAAGCTATTGTACAGAGCCAACTCACATGTAAATTGGGACCACACTGACGTGAAAAGATCCTGGTTTGGAACAAGCCATAAGGCAGAGTATTTTTTCCAGATGTCCCTATCTTAGGTCTATTTGACCCACTTACTAAATACCCATCTTGATTGGCTTGCACACAGATTATTCAGCGATTAGCCTATGTCAGTCTATACTGAGCAGTCATTCTGACTTGTTTCTGGGGTTGATATACAACAATAAATATTCATCCTGATATGCTTGCGCTGTGTTCATACGCCTTCGCATTCATCCCACTGTTTTCAATGCATTGCCCTGTCACATTCCAAACTGCAAAAAACCCCACCCTTCTTTTTAACATGGATTTGTTGCATCAGGGCAATAACTCCACTTTAATTGTGCTAACCTAAAGTTCCAGTATGTGCCTGAATCCCTCCTTCAAAATACTGTCTGGAAGCACCCTTAAGCAGATCATGGCCCTAACTGCCCTTCTTAAATGGGAGTGGGATACAGACAGGTTATCACATAGCTCCCCCTACCCTTCCTTCAAGGAACTCAGGGTAGCATTTAAACAGGATCATCTACTCCAAGGGTCAGAAAACTTTTTCAGCAGGGGGCCGGTCCACTGTCCCTCAGACCTTGTCGGGGGCCAGACTATATTTTGGGGGATGGAAAATGAACAAATTCCTATGCCCCACAATTAACCCAGAGATGCATTTTTAATAAAAGGACACATTCTACTCATGTAAAAACACACTGATTCCCGGACCGTCCGTGGGCCGTATTTAGAAAGGAATTGGGAAGGATTCAGCCCCCGGGCCTTAGTTTGCCTACCCATGATCCACTCCTTCGCATCCTCACAGTGAACCTGTGAGGCAGGGAAGCTGGGGAGAGATTGGTGGGCTCAAGGTCACCCAGTAAACTGTTCATTTCTTTGGACAAGCTAAGAACACGTACGGCTCTGACCGTTTTCAAGCCTGGACTGATAGCATATCAGCATATGAGCCCATTTTCAGGTAGGAGGGGAGCCTTAAAGGATGTGCACCTAGAAATGAAGAGTTTGGTCCTTAAGAGAAGAAACCTATTCCATGAAATGGAAGCAGAGTCACTGGCAAAAAGTGAAACCAGGAAGAGCAGAAACTGAGGGAATGCCCTGCTGATCAGACCCAAAAGCAGCACCAATTCTAACGGTTGGGGAAAGCAGTGACGGGGAAACTCTCCTTTCTCAGAAATACTCCAAAGCACATTATCCCGCCTGAGATCTTCTTCCGTATCTGATCCCCTTCCTCCTTTCAAAATTATTTACTGCGAGGCAGGCTAGGCTGACCCCAAGGTCACGCCCAGTGGGCTTCATCCACGGCCGAGCGCGGGATTTGAACCCGGGCCCCTCCGTCACCTTCCTCCCGAAGGGAGCTCAGCAGCCGAGGAAAGGGGGCGGCTGAGGAAGAGCAGGCGGGCCCGCGACCTTCCTCGTCGCCGCCGCTTCCCGCGCCAAGGTCACCCGGCTCCCTTCCCCCCCTGGCCCCCCGGCAGGGTCGCGACGAGGCCGAGCAGCGGGCGCCCTGAGCGTCCCTCGGGGGGAGAGAGAGGGAGGTCAGCAGGGGATCCGCCAGAACCGGGCCGAGCGCGAGCGGCGGCGCCTTGAGGAGGCCCATCGGCTCCCCGCGGGCGGGCGAGCGGGGTCACGGCAAGGACACGGCCAGGCCTCGAGCGCCGCGGCGCCGGCGCAGCCGGGAGCGTAGGAGGAGGGGCGCCTCACCTGCGGGGGCCGCGCGGGGGACGAGGCCGCGGAGGACGGGCGCGGCGCAGCGGCGGCTGAGGAGGAGCTGAGCGGCTGCCAACATGGCTGAGGGGACACAGAAGCGGCGGCCGTGAGGCGACGCGCGGGAAGGAAGGGGCGGGCGGGTGGCGGGCGGTGGGGCGGCTGGGCGGGCGGGGGTGGCGGCCGGCGCGGCGGCGGCTTTTGCGGCGGCTTCTGCTCCTGGCCGGCCTCCTGGCTTCCTTCCTCCGACGGCCACGCGCCGCTGCTGCTCCGCTGGCGAGACGCTCCGAGGGCAAAGGCGGGCGGGGCCGAGGCTACGGCGGCGCAGGGCGGACTAACCTCCTCGCGCCCTCGCGAAGGACGGCGCCGGCGCGGGAGGAAGAGAGGAGAGCCGGGGCTGCGCACGCGCAGTCGGGGAGAGGCCGCCGCGGGATCCTCCTCCTCCTCCGAGGGGCGGAGTCGGGCAGCCGCTCGGACGGCGGGCTGGGAGCTCCTCTGGAGGAGAGACCCGGGCGGGACCCCCGCGCTATAGGATGCCCTGCGGACGGCGCAGCGCATGGACTTGCAGGGCGCATCTGCCTGTATATTTAAGACACCTTCGCACGCACCCCAAGATCCCTGGGAACTGTAGTTTCCACCTCAAGGTTCTTCGGCGCCCTCGATCAGCTACAGTTCCCGGGAGCTTGGAGGGGGGTGTAGCGGGGGGGGGGGTGTGATTCCCGGGCACAGCGCAAGACGCGGGATCCCCTGCCCCGAGGCGCTCGCAATCTTTCCTTGCGCCGCCGCTGTTGTTCTTGCTGCTTAGCAGTGGGGGGGGGGCGGGGGGCTGTTTTCTGCGGATCTGCATTTACTCGGGAACGCGGCCCGTTGCTTTCGGTGCAGGTGCGTCAGGCGGAAGCCCCAAGGCGGCGATGGGGCACCAGTGGCCCCCCTAAGGTGCTGCTGGATACCACCCCCCACCCTTCAGCCGCTGGCCACGCTGGCTGGTGCTGACGGGAAGCGGAGTCCCACAGCACCGGGGCTTTGCTCTGGCAGAGCTTCGCCCCTGCGGTTATTTCAAGCAGGGGCGCTTTGCTCTTCGTTGTGGAAGCGCGACGCCCGCAGTGAGCAGAGCTGCGCTCCGAAGGATCAGGGCAGAAAGCCAAGGGCTTTGCCAGCCATATGAGTTTGTGCTGCAGGGTTCCGATGGGCAGAACAGCAGCACAGAATCCTAGAACTGTAGAGTTGGAAGGGATCCCGAGCAGTGGCGTAGCGTGGGTTGTCAGCCCCCGGGGCAAGGCAAGTAATTTGCGCCCCCTAACCCGTGGATTTGCGCCCCCTAACCCCCAGATGTTGCGCCCGGTGCGGCCGGGCCCCCTTGCACCCCCCACGCTACGCCACTGATCCCAAGGGCTTTGCCAGCAACATGAGTTTGTGCTGCAGGGTTCCGATGGGCAGAACAGCAGCACAGAATCCTAGAACTGTAGAGTTGGAAGGGATCCCGAGGGTCATCTAGGCTACCGCCTGCAAGGCAGGAATTGCAGCTAGGAGGGCTAGCTTGGCCCTGCGGCCGTGGGTGCCCGGGGCCGTGGGTGCCATGCAGCGTGAATGGCCCTGGTCCTGTAATTTGTGGGTGCTCCGGCACCCAGGGCCCCGGGAAACCGGCACCTATAATTACAGCTGAAGCATCTCTGGCGCATCCAAACTCTGCTCAAAAACCTCCAGTAAAGGAAAAGTTTCACAGTGAGCCTACAACCCACCATGCTTAAAAGGGGAACAGTCTTGTCACACATACAGGGAGCTGTTTTGTACCAGGCCAATAGTTTGGCTATCCTCATTTTGCACACTCCAGCTGACAGCAACTCCAGAGACTTTCCCACCACCTGCTACCTGCAATCCTTTCAACTGGACCAAACTGGGGACCAAACTTGGAATCTTCACCCCTCAAAGTATTTGGGACTTGGCCACTGAGCTGTTATGGCCTACAAACTGTTCCTCAGGTGCCACCTGCTGGATTCTGCAGGACTTTTCAGGAGGTTTTGTGAAAGATAACTCTCTTCACTTCACCTGTAGAGGCATACTCCATTGTCTCTTGAGAGAGGCAGATGCCAACCAACTCCCTCCCACACTCACACTGCTGCATTGTGCAAGCTCTAACAGTCTTCTTTCTATCCAGTAACTCTGTTGCAGGCAAATGACGTCTCCCTGTGACTCAAACCACATGAGTGGGCTGTTTGGAAAACATGGTCTCTCCACCGCTCTCACACACAACATGGTGCAAGCTTTCAGATTAGTGTGTGCTGTGTGACTTGCGGTTGTGCTAGTGTCACAAGTGCCAATTGTACTGTGTCTGTGGCCTTGCTATGTGGAATGTCACTTTTTATGGCATATTTGGGTTTGGGCCTTGGAAGGTGCTTGACGGTGCCAACCTTGCTGCTTACTACATTTCTAATAATCAGGATTTCATGGGCTGCCTGTATTTTAAAAATCAGCTTTCTGGGTGATTTTTAAGCACCTTAACCATTTTCGGATGTGCACAATGCCGTTCCCTTTGGGAAAGATGTAAACATTCCCCACAATCAGAATTTTTCTTGATTATGGTACAGTGGTACCTCGGGTTAAGTACTTAATTCGTTCTGTTGGTCCGTACTTAACCTGAAACTGTTCTTAACCTGAAGCACCACTTTAGCTAATGGGGCCTCTTGCTGCTGCCGTGCTGCCGGAGCACAATTTCTGTTCTCATCCTGAAGCAAAGTTCTTAACCTGAAGTACTATTAGCGGAGTCTGTAACCTGAAGCGTATGTAAACTGAGGTACCACTGTATCTGGAATTTGGTGTATTTCAACTCACCCCCCCTTTTTTTTAGATTACAAATTGTGCTCCCTCTTCAGGGAGATTCCACTGCTGCTGCTTCCCTACAGATAATGCTATCTTGAATTATGCATATAAGAAAGTTCAGTCTTCTTCAGGATCACATGGAATTGTCCCCAAAATTCTGATTCATGCAAACATGATGCCTGAGCATTTTCATTGTGTCCAAGAGGTCACATGGCTTTAAAACTAAATAGTGACACGACAGGCATAAGTTCATCAGACTGAGATTTCCCAGTCACTGCCTTTGTATGCCACGAAAAGCTTCAACTGATGAAATTTGCTTGTTAGAGGCAAAAAAAAACCTTTGCAACAAAATGTTCTTTTTGGCAATCCTTATGCAGTTTGCTTAATCTCTACAGCTCAGACATTGCAACAATTTAATGAGTAAAAAACCCTAAGGACCTTGTGCAGCAAGGACCTAGAGGCTATTTTAAGATACCTTTTATATTTGGTCACAGTTTTAACAAACTCTCCCTGCCTTTTCCCACCCTCTAAGGCAGGAAATTATTGATCTGCAGCCAACATAGTGATGGGCTTGACTTCTCCAGAGCCCTGCTGCTTTCATAGCTTGAAATTGCCTGAATCTAAAATCAATTAATAATAATTCAAAACATTTTGCAAAATATTAAATTGAAAGAGGATGGCACTGGTTTCTTTTTATACACACAAAAACATCCTTCAGAGGCATGAGATATGGCTAGATGGGAACACAGAGGAGATGGTAATGTCGTGGCTTGCAGCCCTGAAGACTCCCATGGCTAATTCATTGTTGTCATCGGCTGGTGGATATTGACAGCTCCCTATGGCAAACCGGATGAATCACAAATAAAATTTTCCTACCGGTAACAATGATTGCACAATGGTTTTTTTTTACACAAGTCTTACCTCAGAACCCCATGTTCTGCTCATTGGAGGAGGAGCACCTTTCCTGGTGGCCCTTTTGGCCACTATTTCTGGAAGGCCCCCCCCCCGGGGGGGGACGGTTAACGCCACCCTGTTAGGCCCTTTCTGCCTGCATTTATCTGCCATGTCTCTCTGTGGCAATATGGCTGGCTTTAACGGCAGTTTTCCTAACTTGTTATCCAGGCACACCATCTATGGGGGAGGTGGGAGGCCAAGCCCCCCCCCAAAAATACTGAGGGGGTCAGGCCCCCACAATATTCCACAGCTGGATGGGCCCCATCGGGCCCTCCTGCTGCTGTGACTAGTCCTTGTCGGGCCTTTAGGAGGGTGTGTCAGGCCCTGCTGGGGCCTTACCACATGTGTGCACTGCGGCCCCCCAATGTTGCTATATGACTGGGAGGGGGGTTGTTTTAAAAATGGGATAGAACTGACTGTAATGCATAGATGACCCTTTGGGTCCTTTCCAGCTCTACAATTTTATGATTCTATGTACTTCTTTACTGTAATTACTGTAACAGACAAGTTGGCCAAGGAGGGCGTCCGCGTCTTCTGCTCTGCACTGTTCAGTTATCCAGGCTGTACAATTTCCTGGGAGGAGGGGTGTAAGAAGCCACTGTCTTCCATTGCACCCTGTATTTGTCACTTCCAGCACTGTTTCTGTGCCACTGCAGTCTGTCTTCTGCTCGAAACAACACCATTTGTCTCACTGCAGTTAAATTACCAATTGTTTGCATACATTACATTGCCATTGAGCCATTCCCACCCCATTTATTTCAATGGAAAGGAGAAACAATGCAAAAGGAGGGGGAATGTAATCAGTTACATAGGGTTTGCAGAGTGAAAGCAGCAGCAAATACTGACCATATCAACTGGATTGATTTCCATGCAGGACATGGAACGAATAAGAAAACCTTTGCAATTTCCACTAGCATTTCCATTGCAATTCTCTGATGTCCCTACCTGAGAGTAAGCTGCATTGAATTTAGAAGAGTTTGCCTCTGAGTACACAGAGGATTGTGCTGTCAGTCTACATAGTCAGCACTATAGTGGAGCAGAGCTGCACAGCTGTTCTCTTGATCTTTGCTGATGTCCCACTTAGCTACCATTTTTAGATGCCTAGAAGGGAGAGGGTGATTTGTCCAAAATGTGGAAGAGTTTGTGTGGAGCTGGAAGATTCCATTAGCGCCTCCCCCATAAAAAATAATAGCGATTTGAGCGCTGTCAAACCCAGAAAGCATTTTTCCAACTGCTTAGAAATTACGTTGATGACTCACATGCAGACAGACGTGGAGGTGTTGGCATAATTGTTGCACTTGATTTTATGTGCCTGGCAGCGTGGGCACACACGAAGCATCTGCTGGGATTTTGGAACAATGCTAGTGGCAGTTAAGTTCACGCTCACATGGATCAGGCCCTGAGTTCCCACCCCAGCACCTGGCGGAAAGGCAGTAGCTCAGCAGCAGAGAACCTGCTTTGCAAGCAGAAGGTTCCCGTTTCAGCCCCCAATGGCATTGTCAGGAGAGATCCCTGAGAGCTGCTGCCATTCCGTGTAGGCACTACTGAGCTAGATGGACCAATGGGCTGACTCAGTATACGGCCTCTCTGCTTCCAGGAATTTGCGGGTGGGGGCAGGGTGCTTTCCCTGCTTCCCTCCCAGATGGACAGGGCATGGATGCTGAGATTTGCCTTCATCTTCACACCATGTGGGCCCCCTGCTGATCTGGGGGGGGGGCAGCCAATGCCCAACCTTGCCTCTGTTTGGAGCCAGTTCCAACCTTCCAGAGCTTTCCTTTGAGACATTTAAGGTAGGAAGAACACCTGCCTCGTAAGGTCTCCTGCTGTGATCTCAGGCACACTTAGGAGCAAGTCCCATTTAAACACACGAGTTTGCTTTTGAGCAAGCCTTCTTTGACTCACAACACCAGGAGCTCACTCTTCCCATCTTTCTGCCCTCTGTCACTTCCGCTAAGCCTTTCAATGCAAACTCCACCAGGCCAAGGCGACGCATCCTTCCAAGGCTACAGGCCTTCTGACAACCTCCCATGACACAGGAGAGAAAGACATCCATCATCTCTCTCCTCCATGCCAAAGTGGCACGAACCACCACAAATTAAACCCATCAATCAGCTCAGCTCTGCCTCTGTGTGAGTTTGCTGGAAAGCCAGAGCGAGGAGTGGGGAGCAGAGGCTTCTCTGCTGTACGTTGAAGAGGAAACCAGGTTATGTGCACCCCAGATTGCAGAGGCTGGATAACTGAGAATTGGGATGGGCAAAGGTGGGGGACTGACTGGTGACCCCCCTTCCATGAGTGGTCCCTAGTGGTAGCAGCAAGCGGCAGTGGGTGGCCATAGCACTATGAGCACTGCCTGGTGCCCACTGAGCAGGGTGTGGCCGAAAGCAGGGAGGCCAGCATTTGCGAAGCCAGAGACAATGACCGGCAGAGAGTCTCCCTCTTTCCTCATCCTCTGGTGTAAGGCACAAAACGCCCACTCCCAATCCCTTATGCTTGGTTGTAGCTGCAATGATTGGTGTGAGGGCATATTGCAAAAAAGCAAATTTTGGGGCCAGCAGGGAAACGGAGGCATATGGCCTGCAACAGACTATCTTGAAAGGAATGCAGTGGCAGAGGGAAAGAAGGTTCTCAACACCTGTAATCGGCATTCTACAATATATGGGGGCCATGATTTGGGGTGCCTTAAAGGTTACTTTATGAGGGACGCAGGTGGTGCTGTGGGTTAAACCACAGAGCCTAGGGCCTGCAGATCAGAAGGTCAGCAGTTCGAATCCCTGCGACGGGGTGAGCTCCCGTTGCTCGGTCCCTGCTCCTGCCAACCTAGCAATTTGAAAGCACATCAAAGTGCAAGTAGATAAATAGGTACCACTCCGGCGGGAAGGTAAATGACGTTTCTGTGCACTGCTCTGGTTCGCCAGAAGCGGCTTAGTCATGCTGGCCACATGATCCAGAAGCTGTACACCGGCTCCCTCGGCCAATAAAGCGAGATGAGTGTCGCAAGCCCAGAGTTGGCCATGACTGGACCTAATGGTCAGGGGTCCCTTTACCCTTTACCTTTTTAAAGGTTACTTTAGGGTACAGAGGTGGGTTGTACAACCAGCCAAGAACCCACTTGTCAGGCAGTGCTGTAGCTACGGGGCAGGAGGGGGCTAGCCATGTTTTTTGCCCTGGGCCAAGCCTCCAGCGGGGAGCCATTGAGGCTCCCAGCATGTGTGTGTATGCAAATGCACATGGCGCATTGCCAAACTGAGTCTTTGATCAGGGTGAATAAAGCCTAGTTTCGCCCCTGTTGTCAGGTCAAGGCTGGTGTCAAGAATTTGCACTCTGCACAAACAGTGTTAGAGCTGGGGCTGGCAGTAAGCCTCCCTCCTTTATAGCAAGAGAACGCCCAGTGACTGATGGGCTGCTGGAGTCTCCAGACCTGGAGGGCGAATTAACTCCCCATCCCTCAACCTTGCCTGCCACCTTCTCTCTGCCTGCCTTCTTGTCCCAAGGCCTGACCCACTCAGAGTAAGGGGGCACCTGTCCTATCCTTGCTGCAGGCGTTGCCCTCCTGCCCTGGCGTGCTTCTGGAGGAAGGGAGAGCGTGGGGGAAAGACAATAACAACAACACCTGACAATTAATATTCAATTATGCAGACGCAAGAGAAGTGAAATGAATCAATCTGTGTTGCAAGGAGATAAGCTGCTGCCTCCAGCCGCGAGGAGCTGCTGCTTGCTGGCAGATAGCAAGGAGAACAAAAAGAAAGCCTCCTCCGCCATCCCATCCCCAGGACACCCCATGGCCCATCCAGCCTCCCCTCTCGCTTCCCCTCCACTATCCCGTACAGCAGGCCTTTTGTTTTCAAAGGGAGGAGTCCTTCAAGGCAGGAGACGGAGACCGTGGCAGCCAGGGCCCTCCCTTCCCCAAAAGGCTGCACATTTTCCATGCCAGAATCTGTCATTCTTCCTTGCATGGCTCCATGGCCTGCAGCTGGATTAGAAGAGGGAGCCGGGTGATGAATGGGGAGATAGGGGCAGAATGGCTGAGCTGGGAGGATTGGTATCTCTCCACTGGCTCAGAGCTTAGGGAAACAATTAATGCATCTGACGGCCTGCGGATGCTGATAGGGAGTTGGGAGGAGGTGTGCAGATTTTGCGGTTCAGGGGCTGGAGGGGACGCCATCTGCGCACACAGCATCCTTTCCGACTTTTGCAGCCAGCTTGTGAGCAGGGCTGTAAAACCCTGAAAAGCAGAGATGTAGGGATAAGGACAACAGAGCTGCTGAGAAGGTGCAGGGAAGGGCTTAGAGTAAGAGGCCAGGCCAGGTGTGTCGAAAGCACCTCAACTGGTTGGTGATCCTGCTAGGCCTCAGAAAAAGCACTGGGCTGCCCATCGGACAAATGACAGCTTTGTCCCCACCTCGGCTGCTTTTGGAGTGGGGGGTTGCTGTCCCCACCCCCACTGGCAGCCACTCCAGGCTTAACTGGAATGCTGCCCCAGAATGCGTTGCAGAAGCATGTTTGCATGTACGACAGTGCGTGGAATATGTGGCCTGGCCTGCCTGCCTCTTCATTCATTCAGGAGCCATTCCCAACAGCAGGGAAGGGATGTAGCTCAACAGTAGAGAATCTGCTTTGAATGCAGAAGGTCCCAGGTTCAATCCCAGCCAGAGCCATAAATAAAGTGCCTGCTATGTAGAGGAATATCTTATTTCCTCCTCCCTGGATCTACTGTCAATCAATTTCATTGAGTGACCCACAATTGTACTATTGCAAGTACTTGTACCTTTGAATAGATTGCTGTGAATGTCTTGTTACTGTAAAAGTGATACATAAAGTAAAGGGGGAAATATTATATGCTCCCAGAAAGGGTGCTTTTGTTTATTTGTTTATTTCAATGGATTGGATTTACAGTTTTAGTCTATAATTCAAACCCTCCCCATAAAAATGTTACAGACTTGAACAAGAGGCTGCTCTGGGAATATATCAGTGCCAATGAGCAAATCAGAATTGTTTGGTCCTGTAGGCTGTGTTCACCTATTGTGGGAAGGTTGTTTAAGGTGGGCTTCGTGGGTAGCCATCGGTGGTGAGCCATGAGGTGGGACCCACGAAGTGTAGGGCAAAGCCAGTAGTCAATAAGCTGGTTCCTTAGCACCCACATATCCTTTTCTATCCTCCCTTCTCGCAAGTGAGAACCACGATCAGAGTTCACGGACACACATTCCAACGGGACCAAAACACTCCAGGAGACAGCAAGGTGAGGGGCGTGGCTTATTAGAGGGTGTGGCCTGGGGAGAGTCCCAAAGGCTCCAATATACCTGAAGGAGCGTCTCCACCCACATCGTTTAGCCTGGACACTGAGGTCCAGCTCTGAGGGCCTTCTGGCGGTTCCCTCCCTGCGAGAAGCCAAGTTACAGGGAATGAGGCAGAGGGCCTTCTCGGTAGTGGCGCCCACCCTGCGGAACGCCCTCCCACCAGATGTCAAAGAGAACAACAACTACCAGACTTTTCGAAGACATCTGTAGGCAGCCTTGTTTAGGGAAGCTTTTAGTGTTTGATGGACTATTGTATTTTAATATTTTGTTGGAAGCTGCCCAGAGTGGCTGGGGAAACCCAGCCAGATGGGCAGGGTATAAATAAGTTGATTATTATTATTATTATTATTAATGAAGAGGGCTGCAGAGAGGTACTTGGCCCTCGTCCTGAGGCTCTCCGTCCCTGCTGCAACATCACCCATTGCCCAACCACCTGCTACCTGAGTGAGCAGGTTCACTTTACCTTTCACTTTACACTTTCCAGCTGACCCTGGAAGGTCAAGCAGCAAGCCAGCAGACAGCACCAAGCAGCAACTTCCTAGCAATGTTCTTGCCCGTATGCATAGTGTTATTGCCTCCATCCTGTGCCCCCTTGCTCACCTTTTTCCTAAACGGAAAAGTCCCCAATGCTGCTATGCTCTTTAGCTCTGAGGTGAGGGAGGTGGCTCCAGGTGTTTCCCACCCTGTGCCTTGTTTTGTTAACAAATCCCACAATGGGTGGGGGCCAGACCTTGTTGGAGAGAGATACACTGCCTCTCTGCCATTCAAGATGCAAGCAATGAATCCAGCTGGGGCATAACTCTCAGGCAACTGCATTTTCCAATGGCCACCTGCATTGGTGATAGCTCTGCTATCTTGGGGAAGAATCACATTTTCCACGGAACAAGATCTCATGCTCCAACACATAAGGAATGTGATCTGCCCTCACCCAGGGTTACTAAATGGAGCCTCCATGTTCAAAGCAGTGACGCTGAGGTCAAACAATGGGGGCAGTCAATACTTTAGATAGTGAATTCCTAGGGGACAGGGCAGGACTGCTTAATTGCCGAGGGCCAATGGCTGCAAGATGCTTCCAAGGTGCCCATGGGACAGCCACAGAAGCACATTTTGTGTCAGCATCTCCTCAAAGCAGGGGTGTTGTCCTTTCTCTCTGTGCTCTGCTGCCTGGCAATCCTCTCCACAGCTTCCAAGCAAACACAGACCTCTCCTTCCTCCTCCTCCCAGGTGCCAAGGTCTCATGCTGTCTATCACTTTGCCTTAGCAACCTTTGTATAGAGCTGAGTTCCCATTTTCCATTTTGGTCCCTTGTGGTTGCTCTGATGTTCACTGATGGTTCCTGGGGCTCAGCAGGACCGGATTGAAACCTGGAGTCTTGTGGCGAGTTCCTGTCAAAAAGAGACTGGTTAATGAGGTGGGCCTTTGACCTGACTCAGCAAGGCAAATCCTTACTGTGCACACTGCTCTGGGGGAAGATGTGGGGGTCAGGTGGGATTGCTATGAGGAATTATGAAAATATGGAGCAAGCCATTGTGTCCGCAATGAAGGCATTACGTTGACTGGGCTTGATTCATTGACAATAATTTCTGATTAAATCCCATAAGCCTCTGCATCTCTGCCCATCTTCTTTACTGTTCATTTTCTACGCCTGACAGGCACGTATAAGCATTCTAAAACACAGGCATTCTGGGTCATAAAGACAGAAGGTAGCTTTGATGTAGCTATTGTTAGTTTTGTTAATCTTAGGGCCAGGAAGATTATTATTCGCACTGCCTCCCAGAGTCTTGCTGGTCAAGCTACATGTATATTTTATTAATCAGAGTTCAATCCTTCCTTGCTTTTGGAACGCGACAGGAAGGTGACTGGATTCCACAAAATAAAAGCAATCCCCTGCACATTTACCGTGTATGAAGGGGAGAAACCCCTTTGCAGAAAAGACCTACACAACCACCTTTATCCCTCTCAGATCCAGGATCCTCACAGGAATCCACTTCAGATATTTGACCTTTCCCTCTCCCCATCCCACTCTGGGAGGCCAAGGAGGACTTCCTGCCTTCTTCAGAGCTATACAGAAGATAGGGTGTTGGCATGGGCTCTGCTCCAGGCAGTGGCTCTAGCTGATAGAGGCAAGCAGTGGCATAGCGTGGGGGGTGCAGGGGGGGCCGGCCGCACCGGGTGCAACATCTGGGGGTTAGGGTTGTTGTTGTTGTTGTTTAGTCGTTTAGTCGTGTCCGACTCTTCGTGACCCCATGGACCAGAGCACGCCAGGCACTTCTGTCCTCCACTGCCTCCCGCAGTTTGATCAAACTCATGCTAGTAGATTCAAGAACACCATCCAACCATCTCATTCTCTGTCGTCCCCTTCTCCTTGTGCCCTCCATCTTTCCCAACATCAGGGTCTTTTCCAGGGAGTCCTCTCTTCTCATGAGGTGGCCAAAGTATTGGAGCCTCAGCTTCACGATCTGTCCTTCCAGTGAGCACTCAGGGCTGATTTCCTTCAGAATGGAGAGGTTTGATCTTCTTGCAGTCCATGGGACTCTCAAGAGTCTCCTCCAGCACCATAATTCAAAAGCATCAATTCTTCGGCGATCAGGGGTTAGGGTTAGGAGGCGCAAATTACTTGCCTTGCCCCGGGTGCTGACAACCCACGCTACGCCACTGGAGGCAAGGCAACCAGGACCCTTTGAGGAGCCTTCAGCACAGCTGCAGGCGTAGCCACCTGAGGTGGGAATCTTTTTCAAGGGCCACATTCTCCTCTGAGGGCTGCATGCCAGTGGCAGAAGCCAAAGTGGGTGCCGTAACAAATTTTGTCTCTGCATTTTTGTTTCTCTAGCTGCACATTTCAGCAGCACATCGGCGGCGTCAAACCCGGAGGGCCGCAGTCTGGAGGGGTGTTGGCAGAACAGCCTCTTCCTCTGCTGGCATTCTGGGGTCCTGGGTTGCTCTGTTAGCAGTTCCATTCTAGGTCCATGGCCTCATCCCCCAAAGAGGGGAAGTTGGATCCTGAAGTCATGGAACCAGCTGTGGCCTGCCAGGCAGCACCGAACAAGTTGCACCATTCATGGCATTAATAATAATAATAATAATAATAATAATAATAATAATAATAATAATTTTATTATTATTTATACCCCACCCATCTGGCTAGGTTTCCCCAGCCACTCTGGGCAGCTTCTAGCCGAATATTAAAAACAATACGGCGTCAGACATAAAAAACTTCCCTAAACAGTTGTCTTTTAAAAGTAAAATAGTTGTTTATTGCCTTGACATCTGCTGGGAGGGTGCCACTACTGAGAAGGCCCTCTGCCTGGTTCCCTGTAACCTCACTTCTCGCAGCGAGGGAACCACCAAAAGGCCCTTGGCGCTGGACCTCAGTGTCCGGGCTGGATGATGAGGGTGGAGACGCTCCTTCAGGTATACAGGACCGAGGCTGTTTAGGGCTTTAAGGTCAGCGCCAACACTTTGAATTGTGCTTGGAAACGTACTGGGAGCCAATGAAGATCTTTCAGGACCGGTGTTATATGGTCTCGGCGGCCGCTCCCAGTCACCAGTCTAGCTGCCGCGTTTTGGATTAGTTGTATTTTCCGGGTCACCTTCAAAGGTAGCCACACGTAAAGCACCTTGCAGTAATCCAAGCGGGAGATAACCAGAGCATGCACCACTCTGGTGAGACAGTATGCGGGCAGGAAGGGTCTCAGCCTGCGTACCAGATGGAGTTGGTAAACAGCTGCCCTGGACACAGAATTGACCTGCGCCTCCATGAGAATTCTCTGTGAGAATTAACCTCCATCTCCTGTGCAACTACAAAGATAGAGGAGCTTCCCTCCTTTGCAATAGAATATCCTTCCTGTCCATGCCTCAGTTTCAAGGAACTCTATGGCTGCTTGCGATGGCGAGATGGAACCTCCATTCAACTCATCTCTGAATACCCATTTCAGGGGTTAATCACAGGGAAGGGCCGCTGCCCACAAGCCCTGCTTAAGGGCTCCCCAGAGGCATGAGGAATATAGGAATATAGGAATATAGGAATGCTGAGTCACCTAGAATCATAGAATCATAGAATCATAGAGTTGGAAGAGACCACAAGGGCCATCGAGTCCAACCCCCTGCCAAGCAGGAAACACCACCAGAGCACTCCTGACATATGGTTGTCAAGCCTCTGCTTAAAGACCTCCAAAGAAGGAGACTCCACCACACTCCTTGGCAGCAAATTCCACTGTCAAACAGCTCTTACTGTCAGGAAGTTCTTCCTAATGTTTAGGTGGCTCAGTACTGCCCAAGCTGACTGGCCTCAAGGACTCTCCAGGAGTCTTCCCAGCCCTACCTGAAGACACCACCAGGAATTGTGGCTAGGGCCTTTCTGCATGCAAGGAAGATGCTCTAGCAATGAGCAGCAGTCCTTCTTCCAGGTGGGCAGTGAGGGAAACAGGATGCCAGACTAGGTGGATCCGTGGTCTGATCTGGGCAGTTGTTCTGTCCTGTCCAAAGTGGGAATCAGTGGGACGAGGCAGCCAGAATCTCACAACCTTGGGCAACTCCAAGGTCCCAACTCGCCCTGAGCAAAGCTGTCCTGCTCTGGTCCTGGAGAAGAGTCTGCAAAGCTGGTCAGTCATGACAGCTCCAAGGAGAGCTCCTAAGTCAGCAACCTCATTCTGCCTCCCTTTGGAAGAGCTACCAGCTCTTACAGGGCTGAGTCTCAAGGAGGAAAAGTGGGTACGAGGAAAAGAGGGAGCAAGGAAGCAGGGAGGAGAAAGAAAAAGAGGAGGGAGAGAGAAGAGAGGGGTGATGGCAGAAAAGGAAGGGAGAACAGAGAACAGTATCCATCAGTCTTAATCTATTATCAGCCTGGAGATCTCACGTCCGAGGCACTTAATTGTCTCTCAATTCCTTTCTGCCGGTCTTTTTGATAGTCCTTGATATTAACCACCAAATCTTGAAAAGGTTCCGGCCCAACATAATCCATGTTTTTTCCAGCTAGGCCTCCATACTTAAGGATAAAGCTTATGGGGTGTTCCATTTCTTGTTTCTTGCTCCTTTCAAATCCAAAAGTCCCCAAAGCTCTAACCTCCACAATCGCATTTGTAATCCTTAGATCTTCTGATCTCCACAAAAGAAGATCTCTCCATTTCTCGATCTCTAATTCAGGCCAAGCTTTCCACATCAAATTTCTATTTTCCTTTATTGCCATCATGTCAGGCCTCAAGGTAGAACTCTCCTTTATCATCTGAAAAATTCCAGCTCCTCCTTCCTTTTCTTCAGGGGCGACAAATGTCTCCCTCTCCTTATTTTCAAAGCTCTCAAATTCTTCTATTTGCCCAATTGAATAGGCTCCTTGTTTCAAGTCCTTATCTGATTCCGGAAAATTATTTGCTGTTGAGAGCCGAGATGAAACAATTGTAGCCAAAACATCAAATTGGCCTTGTAACTTTCCCAAGAGAACAAATGCTCTGACCAGTTCAGCCTGGATTTCCCCTCCTCCAGCCATTCCTGTAATGTCACTGAGTCCCTCTAGGGGGATTTTAGTTCATTAATGTTCTTTTTGGCTGGAGACCAAAAGTCCAGTTATTTTGTATCAGCCCTTCCTTATTTTCAGCAAATTGTACAAATATAACCGGCAGAAACCACAGAAACAAAGTTCTCTTTTTCCGACTTGACAGCTAACTTGACAGCTGTCAAGCTCTTCAATATTTCCTCAACAGGCTCTTTCACGGGACGTTCCTGGGCCCCGGGGGGGGGTATAATTTCAGTTTTCCAATTTAACTTTTATCCTTCAGTAAGAATTCTTGTAATATCAAGCCGTGAAATTAAAGTCTTTTACAAATACAAGCAGGAAAATTTCGACCTTAGCTAGCAGGTCCTTTGCTTTAAATTGTCTACAGTGAGGGGGGGGCGGACTTCCTTTTTACACCCTTCCCCGCTCGTTCCTGATTCCTACAAATTTTTCCTTTAAAGCCCAAATTTCCATGCTACTCACGGGTTGTTTTTCTAAAGTCTGATTGATCAAAGGAAGAAGTCAGCGCTCTCCGGCCATGGCACCGCGGCCTCACTCCACAGGAGAAGTAGTTGACTCACAGCACCGCGCCGCTCACCCCGTCCCCCGTTCTGGAGCCTTTAAAAAGGCTCTTTCGCGGGTCGGGGGAGGCGCTGATGGTGCCCGCCGAGTCACCAAGTTCACAGGCTCCTCTGCCTGTGATTTTTAAGGGTCCCCGCGTCGCCGCAGCGAAAAGACCCTGTTCCTATGGAGCCGATTCCCTCCGGAGCTCGGAGGGAGTCCGCCATTAGCCGTTCGCACTAACCCGGAAGTCCTGGGATTCTTCTCTTCTCATGAGGTGGCCAAAGTCTTGGAGCCTCAGCTTCAAGATTTGTCCTTCCAGTGAGCACTCAGGGCTCCTTAAGAATGGAGAGGTTTGATGTTCTTGCAGTCCATGGGACTCTCAAGAGTCTCCTCCAGCACCATAATTCAAAAGCATCAATTCTTCGGCGATCAGCCTTCTTTATGGTCCAGCTCTCACTTCCATACATCACTACTGGGAAAACCATAGCTTTAACTATACGGATCCCCTTCATGGATCACTGCCTTGCCTTATTCTTCTCTGAGAATAACTCAGAGAAGCTATGAGCTATGCTGTGCAGGGCCACCCAAGATGGACAGGTTATAGTGGAGAGTTTTGACCAAACGTGATCCACCTGGAGCAGGAACCGGCAAGCCACTACAGTATCCCTGCCAAGAAAACTCCATGGACAAAGGCAACAGTGTATATGTAGGTAGGGGAATAGAAAACATCAAAATTAAATACCCACTTTGAACTCCAGCCTGTCACCAGTATGCAGCCCCTGATGGACAGCCCCAAGGGAATGTGTCCCTGGGTTAAAAGAAGGCTGCTAGATCCTCCTGGAGCAGAGCAGTGTTTTTCTGGAAGCTCTGCAGAAGCCAAAAGAGAAGCACATGCTGAGGAACTACGTTTTGTGCATTTCCATAAATATATATATGATGCTCTAGGCCTCATTACAGTGGAGACTGTGATCCGTGCGCATTATAATCTGGCTGGAGAGCTGCTGAGGCCACAGCTCCTTCCCTCGCCCTTTTGCCTGCCCGACATTTGATGACATTCCTGCCACTGCTTTTCCCTGCCCTGAGGGAGGCTACCGCCACCAATGCGAGGTGAAAGCAGGAGAGGCGAAAGCACTTGAGCTGCAACCCCAGCTGACAAGCGGGACCAGAGGCACTGGCAGAGAGACGGCTTTTTATAACTCTGATGAGAAATTAGCCATGCAGTGAAGTGCCCTGGGCAGAGTTTGCTGCTCTGGGCTCACCAAAGGAGCAAAGAAAGAGGGGGCGGACAGCTCCCCACTCCCGCCATCTGTGTCTCCCAGATAAATTCTGAATTTGGGGGGGGGGTCAGTGGATAAACAGAGGCAACGTTCCTCCACTCTCTTCCATCTTCAGCAGCCCCCCCCCTTTTTACAGCCAGGAAATATTCAGCCCTTCCACACTGGTGCAGATCGTTACCATTCTTGTCTTACCTCCCCATCGTAATGAGCTTCACCTGCCTCTTCAAATTCCAGGAGCAGGCCGTGAAGAAGCCTCCTCTTCCTCCTCTTCCAGGGCCCCCCACCCCCTCACACGCTCCGTTTGCTTTTCTCCATTTATTTTCATTTTCATTTACTTCATGTTATATAGTGGTACATAGAAAACAAGCACAAAACGGACTCTGCTAGCTGCAACGAAAAGAACTCACTCAGCGCTCCCCTGGAATCAGCACATGTCCACTTCGCTTAAGGACAACTTGACTCTTCTCCCAGCCCACCCCTGTCCATTTCTTAACTTGCTATTAATGTGAGTCCTGCTGGCAAAATTGTCAAGCTCCCTTCTGTAGGCTTTTGAGAATAGATAAGGGTTCTTCCAGGGGATGTGGGTGACACTGCGGGTTAAATCACAGAGCCTATCAGAAGGTCGGCGGTTCGAATCCTGCCAACCTAGCAGTTTGAAAGCATGTCAAAGTGCAAGTAGATAAATAGGTACCACTCTGGCGGGAAGGTAAATGGTGTTTCTGTGCGCTGCTCTGGTTCACCAGAAGTGGCTTAGTCATGCTGGCCACATGACTCGGAAGCTGTACGCCGGCTCCCTCGGCCAGCAAGGTGTGATGGCCTGGGAATCCGATTCAGAGGCTGAACCGGAGGAATCCCAGCCTGCACAGGAGTCCCCGCCTCCAGGGCCGGCTGAACTGGGGCAGGGCCTTGATTCTGAGGCGCCTGCACCTGTGCCGGATCCTCAGGAGCAGGCACCAGGTGAATCCACTCTGGCTCCGGAGGTGGTTGAGGACTCAGTGCCTACAGGTGAGTCCCCCCCTGGGCCCAGTAACCCTTCAGCCTCTCCTGAACTGCAGAGGCGAAGGGCAGAGAGGCGAAGGGAACTGGTTTCTCCCAGGAGGAGTGCTCGCCTTAAGGCCAGGAGAGGCGGGTCTCCGAGGGGCCGGGACCCCCCCTGGCCTCAGAGAAGATAAAGGCCAGTCAGCCCGGTCCCAGGTTGCGGGAGCAACGTCGTTGAAGAGCTGCTTCGGCCAGCACCCAGTCCGGTTCCCCCAGAGTTCCTGTCCTTGCCCAGCTCCTCGCTGTGGACCCCGCTTCGCCCGTGGAGGACTGTCTGCCGACCCTCGACTCAGGTCCTGGACCTCCCCCCCCCCCCCGGACCAGCACACAAGGCGAGATGAGTGCCGCAACCCCAGAGTCAGCCACGACTGGACCTAATGGTCAGGGATCCCTTTATCTTTTAAGGGTTCTTCCACTCTTTAGATCAAGGCATGGTAGGATTTGCTGCCTGCTTAATTTATAATTTTACTGTCTGGAACAGCATGTATGAATTCTGTCATTGTCATTTCATATAATCAAGCTTTCTTTGTTAATGTGTCTCCAGAATCTCAATGTAAAGCTATTTGTTTGCCTCTTAAAATTACTGGGTTGCCACACCCCTCACTGGCAGAAATGTTCTCTTGAACTCTGATAATGCCTTAGAAAAAAAGATACAGGGGTATATAAGAGAGAGTGTAGAATTTACCCAACTGACCAAATTGCATCCATTGCTTCACTTGCTTTCTCCTCTGGCCCTGCCCAGCAATGGCATGTGGCCCCCAGAAGGGAATGTGGCCCCTGGGCTGACACAGGTTCTCCACCCCTGATTTAAAGCATGCCCAAGGCGGGAATGGTGTGTCCCATTGCTGTGCCCTCTGCCAGCTGGACAGCACGGCAGCAGGAGAAGAAGCAACATGTTCAAAGGTCTTGTGAGCATGCCTGACAATATGCATAGAAAGGGCCCTTCCACAAAGTGGGGCTGCTCCATCTTGCTAAACAAGCACAGGACTAGGACAGAGGGACTTCCTAGAACAGGGGTAGGCAATCTAAGGCCCGTGAAGGAGCGTCTCCACCCCCATTGTTCAGCCCGGACACTGAGGTCCAGCGCCAAGGACCTTCTGGCGGTTCCCTCGCTACGAGAAGCCAAGTTACAAGGAACCAGGCAGAGGGCCTTCTCGGTAGTGGCACCCACCCTGTGGAACGCCCTCCCACCAGATGTCAAAGAGAACAACAACAAACTTTTAGAAGACATCTGAAGGCAGCCCTGTTTAGGGAAACTTTTAATGTTTGATGTATTACAGTATTTTAATATTTGGTTGGAGGCCTCCCAGAGTGGCTGGGGAGGCCCGGCCAGATGGGCAGGGTAAAAATAAATTATTAATATTAATATTAATATTATGCAGCCCAATCGCCTTCTCAATATGACCTGCAGATGGTCCAAGAATCAGCATGTTTTTACATGAGTAGAATGTGTCCTTTTATTTAAAATGCATCTCTGGGTTATTTGTGGGGCACAGGAATTCATTCATTCCCCCCCCCCAATATAGTCCGGCCCACCACATGGTCTAAGGGACAGTGGACTGGCCCATGGCTGAAAAAGGTTGCTGACCCCTTTCCTAGAGAGAGCCCTCGGTGTGCTCACTTCCCCTGCCTCTTCTGGGTGCGAATCCTGTAACAAAGGAGATACAGTGGTACCTCTGGATACGAACGGGATCTGTTCCGGAGCCCCATTCGCACCCGGAAGCAAACGCAACCCACGTCTGCGTGTCTGCGTGGGTTGCGATTCGTCGCTTCCGCGCATGCGCGTGGCGTCATTTTGAGCGTCTGCGCATGCGTGAGTGGCGAAACCTGGAAGTAACCCATTCTGTTACTTCTGGGTCGCTGCGGAGCGCAACCCCAAAACGCTCAACCTGAAGCAACTTCAACCTGAGGTGTGACTGCAATCCTTTATCCTTCCTCCTCCCTCGGAGGACAACCCCGGATAAACAGAAAGCAGAAGTTCATGCCCTGTTGTAGCTGAAGGCCAAGGCAGCCTGGCATCAGTCCACCTGGTAATCTGGCCTGGACACCTGATGAGCTGAGTTCCACACCTGGGGCGCCTTTCACAGAATGGGGCTGAACGTGATACAGTCACATCTGCTTGGCTGGCCTTGCTCTTGGCAGGGCACGAGAGGCTGCGCTTTGTTTTTTTTTTTAAATAATAATATTTATTAAAGTTTCATAAACAATCAAAAGCTTCAAAATTTAAACATAACATACCAAAAAACATAACAAAACCAAAAAAAGCTACCAAAAATGAAAAAATACAAAACACATAGCAGTACACAATAAAAAAAACAGTTAACAGAATAGAGAAGAAAAAAAAGAAAAAACACCAAAAAACAAAACAGGAAAAAAAAATAGTATTTTCATATCTTATACTTCATTCACTAGTTTCTTGACCTCCTCACACCTCCCTTTTTGTATTCCAGTTCAGATATTTAGTTCAGCAAATCCTTACCCTCTATCATTTATCCTTACTCAACATCTTAACCTATAATAAATATATATTTTCCACCATTGTCAATCCATATTTACATATTCTTATTAATCTTTTAACCAACACCGCTTATTTTCAATCCAACGTCCCTTTAACATTCATTAATTTTACAGTATTTCTGTAGATAGTCTTTAAATTTTTTCCATTCTTCTTCCACCGCCTCTTCTCCCTGGTCTCGGATTCTGCCAGTCATTTCTGCCAAACGAGAGGCTGCGCTTTGCTCTCTGTTTCACAAGGCCTGCTCCAGTTTACAGGAGCAGTTGACCTCTGCCTGAGATCTTGGGAAGCCACTGCCCAGGTAGGCAATACCAGGCTTGATAGATAAGTAGCCTAACCTGGGACAAGGCAGGTGGAGGGCAGGGGGATACCATGGCACCAAACAGATCTGCCACAAGGAAGGGCAGGTACTCTCCACAAACTGCTTCCTTTAGCATTGGCCCTTCCTCACCGCACCCCCCTATTAGCGAGCAGAGTAAAAGGAACAGCGGCAGCCCCCAGCAATGGCGTGGCCGGCAGCTCATAAGTCATGGCAGCGCCTGGCCTGATGCTCTGCAATAAAGGAAGGGGGGGGGGAGGCAGGAGGAAAGCAAGCCCATCTGCCTGTTTGTGTGTTTTATTCAAAACAAACCATTTGGCCCTGAGCCCTGAGCCGCCCATTAATAACCCTGACAGCTCCTTCTCCGCCTGCCGATAATGAAGGCGCAGTTCGGCAGGCTTCAAGAGAGCCACACTTCCTGGCAGCCCAGATGTCTCAATGTGCGCCTGTCAGCTCCCTGCCACTCCACGCAAAGAGCCGGCTGCGGCTAGCAGCTGTTCTGCATTCCCTGCACCCTCCACAGGATGCCAGTCACTGGGGTATGTTTGGTAGGCCTCAGGCTGCCCCAGAGCAGGCCTTGCTCAAGAGAATGTGCAAGGCAGAGCTCTTTTTAAAATGGCTTGCCACCTTTCGAAAAATGGCCCTCCTCCTGTGCCATCCACGAGAGCCAGATCCAGCTTCTCTGTTCAATGTCTCTGCTCAATCAGCTGAAGCTGAGAGGTTCGCTCAAGACAAGCTTCCCTCCAGATTTTTCAGACTACAACTCCCAGCAGTCTCAGCCACTGCGGCCAATGGTCAAGGAGGATGGGAACTGTAGTCCAAAGCATGCAGAAAGCACAGGGCTGGAAAAGGCTGGCTTCAGACCTAGTGGACGTATGGTTGGAGTAGGATTTGATTCCTTCATTCTTTGCTGGCTCATCCTCTGTGTTATGCCAGAGCTTTAAGGTTTCGATCTGGTGTTTCCCAATTACGAAAGTTTTCCTAAGTTTAGCCTACTCCCCAACATTTTACAGGCAGAAATAGGGGCAAATCTGTAAAACTCTGCTTCTCACACTAAGGGGGATGTTGCTGGAACATTTACACTCCCTTCTCATGCTGTGCTTATTTGCTCTGCGATCTTCCATTTCCCCCCAGTTTAAAAGCCAGGTTTATATTTGTTCCTTTGATCCAAGGTACACTAGAAAAAGACTGTTCTTTATATTTGCAGCGTTCAGGGGTGAAGTGCTGACAAAACAGCTGCAGCAATGACTAAGAGGGAGCTATCTAAAGCTTTGCTTGGAGGAATATCAAGCTTTGCAGACACGGATAATAATCTTTATAAGATGGGGTGGGAGGAAAACAAAGATTGACTGTGCATGTGTGTAGTAGCATGCAGAAAACAGGAGAGGGAAATCAAGGGAAAGAAATGCGTGCTCAGCTGAACTGCCGCCCTGGATTAAAAAACTCCACTTGTCTGGAGGGGCAGAGAAACACAGCCACAAAACCATATGTAACATTTTGTTGCAGATCCTCCTTGGCTCCATCTGCAGGTACAGGAGGAGGAAGAAAAAGAAAAAAGGTGCCCACCATTCTTTATTTTCAGAATGAAACCAGTTTATTGAGAAGCACTTTTAGGAGTCAAAAAATACGCAATGGATCAGCTGCACAGACCATTTAGGAAAAAATGAGTGCTCTGTCCCCATTCATTCTAGAATAAATTGTTGTGTATATGCAGCTGGACCCTGAGAATAACAACTCTAGCAACTTATTGTAGCAAGAAGTTCCCAATAAAGTTATAAAAAAAATTAGTTAGGGACAAGTACTAGAAGACTGGAACTGTCCTTTGTATGTAGAGACAGTGAAAGCCAAGAATCTGAGCCTGTTTTCTACAGGCTAGTTTTTGAGAAGCAGAACCAGACACCACAGGCAGGGACATGGAATTGGTTGCCAGCTCCCTCCCAGCTCCCTTAAACTGTGCCCAACAGGCAGAAATTCAGCAGGTAGAGATGGGAGAATTCTTGCTTGCTGAAGACCATCCCAGGAGTGAAGACTCAAAACACAAAACGTTCACTCACCACCCTGTTGCAGAACAAAGACATTCAGCAGCGAGCACTCTGGATTGGCTTTTTCAAGCCAGGCAAGCTTTCTGTTTTTACAGTATTTTTAAAAAGCAGTGTTTCCAACTGCACAAATTCTCCATCAGACACCCCACACCAAAAGAAGAAAAAGCACAAAGCGTGCTTTGCTCCTTGCTTACACCCTCTATCCGTGACAGTTTCTCTATAGGAGTCAGCAGTTCTTATCTACTCTACAGTGACAATTCATTTATGAATCTGCCTTAGTTCAGTAACTAAGGTATTTGCAAGGGTGAAATAAAGCATTTTCTGCCAGAAGACAGCGCAGTAGAGAAGCTTCCATCCCTGAAGAAGCACGTGTTCTGGCCTGGATTGGGCATTTGATTGGAAGAATGCAGCACATTCTATAACCTGGACACATGCTGGCCCTGGCATTGCCTGTCCCTTGACTGCTTAATAAACACTTATAAACTAACATAGCTAATTTCTCTGCTCCTTTTTTCCAAATGGCAGCATTTCTAACTGCACTTTCCCACCCCCAATTCAATATTTTGCATCCAATTGCTTGCTCCAAGCCAGGGGTGAACAACTGCCAGGGGGGGGGGCTTCCTGTCCCTCAGATGTAATCTGTTGGGAGTGAGGTGGGGGGGGGGGTCCTGAAGGCTGTGCACAAGGCTAGAGCCCTCTTCCTGCCTCACTCATCACTCTTTTGCCTCCCACCTGCCAGCCTGACTAAAAACAGTCTGGCAGATCACTATCACTCTTGCCAGAGGTCTGAACCGATTGCTTTCAGTGTTTTATTTTTAAATAGGCATTGTGAAATTCAGCCAAGGGCCACACACAACCATAGAACCGCAGATTGCCCACCCCTGCTATGGATCTTATGGGACCAGACTTTCCTGATTTTGTGCCTTCCAGATGGTAGGAACACAGGAAGCTGTCTTCTGCTGAGTCAAACCACTGATCCTCATAGGTCATAGTGTTGTCCACACTAATGGGCAGCAGCCCCCAGGTTTTCAAGCAGGAAGCATTCCTAGCTCCACCTGGAGATGTTGGTGGGAACTGAACTCAGGACCACTTGTATGCAAAGCAGATGCTCCACCATGGAGCTACCATGGATTGGACTCTCAGCTCCTGCCAACCCCAGCAAGCAAGGCCAATGGTGAGGGATGATGGGATATGGAGAGCACCTGTTGGGGAAGTCTGACAAACAGTTAAGAAAATGAGAGTGTTTCTTTTTTTCCCTGAAGGGAATGAACTCCTTTTGTAAGTAGAGCCTCTAGATAATATCTCCTGTGCTTGTTAAGTGATCTCAGCTTTGACGAAGAGAAGCACATTGTCCCACATCCAAACGTCTTATTGTTCACATTTCAACTCATAGGATCCAGGATAACTTTGTCAGCAAATTTCCTCCCTTATGATGGGCGCAGCCTGCTAGCACTTTGCCAAGTACAGAGAATGGGGCTAATCCTTCTTACCAATACTGTTCTCACCAATTTTGGCATCTTTGAGAGTCTACTTGGAAAATAGTTGGGATGGAAAACCAACCAGTTTGCAGCCCCACACAGAAGGAACTATAAAGCCATTTGCAGTTGTTGTTGGCCGTCTCTCACCTTGTCCACAGTGGTTGCTTGTTGAACTGGAAACGTATTTCTTCACTACAGTACATTTATGTCACATTGTTCTTCCAAGGAACTCAAGACACACACACACACACACCCCAAACACTTTCAAGGCTCGCTTCACAGTCTTAAGGTGATGCCAAATGTTATATCTAGTTACACTAAAAAAGTGCAGCATGCATGAACATCCCTGACTAGTGAGATGAGTGTGGGATTGGTGCTGCTTCTGTAGGTGCTTCCCTGTGGTAAACATGCAAGTGCCTTCTGCAGGGGGTGGGAATGTGCCATTTCTCAGGATACATTCTGGTTGTGTGGCACACTGTGAGTGAGCACATGCTTTGCTTGCAAAAAGTCCTAGGTTCAGTCCCTGGCTTGTCCAGGCAGGACTGAGAAAGAGCCCTCTCTGAAACCCTAGAGCAGGCATGAGGAACCTCTACTAGGCCCTCAGAACTCTTCCCAAGCCACACACCTCAATATCCCTCCTTTACAATTCAAATACAGTGGTACCTCAGGTTACAGACGCTTCAGGTAACAGACTCCACTAACCCAGAAATAGTACCTCGGGTTAAGAACTTTGCTTCAGGATGAGAACAGGATGAGAACAGATACTTACCAAAGTTGTAGAAGGAAGTCCAAGGCTCGGCAGAGCCTAAAATGAATGTATTCTTGACTTACGGATTGATTAGATTTTGTGCAACTTAAGTATTGAATTTTGTATACGTTTATTTGTATTTATGTATAACATGTATAGTTACTAATAAAAATTTATCTGAAAAAAAAGAACTTTGCTTCAGGATGAGAACAGAAATCGTACGGCGGCAGCAGGAGGCCCCATTAGCTAAAGTGGTGCTTCAGGTAGAGAACAGTTTCAGGTTAAGAATAGACCTCCAGAACAAATTAAGTTCTTAACCCGGGGTACCACTGTACTTTTGCCTGGATGGAATGGAATTCTGAAAATGCCTCTTATTTGTATGAATGGAGAGTAGAGAGGTGTGCCTCTGTGCATGAGCATAGCGAGGGGAGCACCTCTCTGCTCCCCTAACAAAAATCCTGGCTACGCCCATGCCTCTGTGTGTGTGCGCGCGCATGCGCAAAAAAGCCAATTGGGCAAAGGTTGAATTTACCTTTCTTACTCTCCCCTCTTTTGCCTCTGGCTCCACCCACCACTGGAATATGGCTCCTTGGGACCATCCCCAGAAGGGAATGTGGTCCTCAGGCTGAATAAGGCTTCCTTGGGAGCTGCTCCCAGTTAGTGGCAGGAGTGCCAGCTTGATCCTGCAACCGAGACTGCACAGGGCCATGGGTGTCAAGCAGCATGCATGGCCCTGGTGTTGAAATTTGTGGGTGTCCGGACCCTTTTGGGTACTTGGGCATCCAGGGCCCCAAGGAACTGGCACCAATGGTTAGTGGAGACCGTACTGAGTGAGATAGACTGTTAAACTGACTAGGAATAAGGCATAACTGATAAGGCATAAGGCAGCTTCCTAAGTTTCTAGTGAGTGCAGAGTGGGTTACAGCTCAGGGGCAGAGTAAAAAAAAGGGGGGAGGGTAAAGGACCCCTGGATGGTTAAGTCCAGTCAAAGGCAACTATGGGGTTGCAGTGCTCATCTTGTTTTCAGACTGAGGGAGCCGGCGTTCGTCCACAGACAGCTTTCTGGGCCATGTAGCCAGAGTGAAATGCATGGAAACGTTATTTACATTCTCACCAGAGTGGTACCTATTTATCTACTTGCACTGTGTGCTTTCGAACTGCTAGGTTGGCAGGAGCAGGGACAGAGCAACAGGAGCTCACCTCATCGTGCGGATTTGAACCACCAACCTTCTGATCAGCAAGCCCAAGAGGCTCAGTGGTTTAGACCACAGCGCCACCCGCGTCAGGGGCAGAGGACCCTGCTTTGCACACAGAAGACCCAGGTTCAGCCCTCAGCATATTCAGGTAGGGCTGGGAACCCCTAGAAAGCTGCTGCCACTCAGAAAATCCTGAACTAGATTGAGAAATGGTCCAACTCAGTACATGACAGTTTCCCATTTGACTAGCTAGGTTTTACACTGTTATGAGTTTGGGGGAGGTAGGCTATATGCCTGGACCCCCTTCTAATTCCTGGATTCTGCAAGTGTTAACAGCTAAGCAAGGATTCAAATTGTTGAAATAGCCAGACAAGTTTCTTGTTAGTGGGTCCCTATTAAGTATGGACCATTATGGTTACAAAGGAAGTGGCTCTGTGCCAGATGAAAAATTGGAGGGCCTGCTTCTCTCAACTTGACAAAGGCCAGAGGAGAGAGTTATGTGAGCTGGAAGCTGGAAGCGCGAAACAGGCTGGGAAGCCAGAAGGTTAGAGCAATGACTGATTTCTGCTTGAATCCAAGGCTGTGGCTATGGGAGAAGCAAGACCATATTGGGGTGTTAATGCTGTGAACCTCTCCATCTAGACTCAGCTTGTAAATATGTGTAAATAAACTGTATATCCTAAAGACACCACAGTCTCCTCTGGGCCTCATTCCAAAGGAAACACAAACCCTGGGTGAGTGCCTGGAAACTCACACTGCTCAGAGATTGGGATGGCATGCATCCATATCATACCTTGTAAACTTATTTTAAAACCTTACCTGAAAAGAAGGTATTGATTTTTAAAAATGTGGTTATCTATACAGTGGACACTCGGGTTGCGAATGTGATCCATGTGGGAAACACATTCACAACCCACAGTGTCCGCAACCTGCAGCGCTGCATCTGCGCATGTGTGAGTCACGATTTGGTCTTCTGTGCATGCGCAAAGCGTGATTTAGCGTTTCTGCACATGTGCAAGCCCCGAAACCTGGAAGCAACCCGTTCCGGTACTTTTGGGTTTGGAGCGGTGCACAACCCGAAATTGCGTAAGCCGAAGCGTCTGTAACCCGAAGTATGACTACAAAGCTAATGAAAAGCCTGCATTGACTAGAATGGATGTTTAGTTTTAACCGCGCTCTCTCTTGCTTTCTAGAACTATGTTGCATAGGTCTTCAACAGTGATGTGTTCCTGGCAAAAAGATACAATAATCAAGTCATTCCTTGAAGGGGGGAAATGCCCATATAGATCCTTGTTCTCAAGAAATACATTATGTAGCAGAAAAAGAAAGAAAGAAGGACCCACTGTAATTTGAAGGGGAGGCGGTGGAATGAGACAAAAGCATTCTTTAGTTACAATGATCCCACTCTGAATCAATACAACTTAACCTGCACCTTCTGAGCTCCGGAAAGGAATAAATCCATTGCAATGAGTTTTGTGTTCTACAAAGTGTCTGATAAGAGCAACCTCATTGCAAAGTGTTGAAGAGATACAGAACTGCCTGCTTTGCACAGCCTCTTCTACCCCCACCCCTTCCTGGCGGAGAAGCAAGATTTCTTTTTATCCAGCCAGGAAGATAATGCTCCATACAGAAGCTGTAGGAGGGCTGCAACTGTTCCAGAGAGAGTCAGAAGGAAAGATTTCACAAGGGCAGGAGGGGCAGAGAGACCCAACATTATATCCCCCCCTGCCCCCTGCAATCATGTACCTCTCAGGATTGATATAAGGAGAACCTCCTAGCAGCAGATAGAGGGACAGCTTAGAAACAGGACTACTGACTTCAGAAGAGCTCTGCTGGATGGGCCCGATCCAATGTGTCTCCTCCAGGTTTCGGAGGACCCTTGGACAAGACTGCTCCTGTGGGCCCCCCTCACTCATTGAGTTCATCTTCCCACTTTAGCAGGTCCAGGGGGTCTTGGCAGCGAGGCCCCTGCTGGGGTGTGGGTCCCCAGCAGATGCCTGACCATACTGACCAAAGCCACACATCGATCTAGTTTTCCACATGGGCTGCTAAGAGGCACACACAAAAGGCCATCTGCACACCATGAAGGCTGCACTGGTCTGCTCATCTGCTCCCCCCCCCCAGCTGACATTTCAGTGGCATCCTGCCCTCCACAAATGTGCCCAATCCTTCTTTCAGGCCACTTATGCTGGGGGTGGAAAATTCCAGACATCCGTTCTGTGTTGTGTGAAGCAGTTCTTGCTCCTGCCTGTCTCAAATCCACGCCCAGCCAATTTTGCTGGGTGACCCTGAGTTCCAGTGTGATCGAAAAGAGAGAGAAATCTGCTGCCCGTTTGCTCCAAATCATGCTTCCCCCCCTTTTTTTAATGTCTCCTCTGATTCACCTCCAGCTTCAGTAAAACAGAGAAACTCTTAAAAAACAGAGCAGATACGAGAGGATTCTGCAGGACAGAGCATTTCATAGGATGTGGTCCAGCCCTCTCCCATACAAGGGCACCCACCTACTTCACTAGAAAGCGACGATAAGCATGGGGGCTGCTAAGACCTTACAAGACTCAGGCAACAGCATATACTTTCCTAAAATGTGCATATGCAAATCTATAGGCAGAGATGCAAATTTAAGTCAACTTTCAGAGGGAAAACTTCCATGGAAGCAATGCAGTCTTTTAAGTTTAAAAGGGGTAGGGGAAGGGGCACAGAAACCACGACCCTGGTCATAAGACCATTTAAAACACACACACTTAGTCCTGGATAGAGCAATGTTTCCATTCCCAGGTTTACAGCCAACGCCTTTGCCCCTTACTGGGACCTTTAACACCCCCCCCCCCGCACAACCCAGCAACAAGCCACAGGTGCTGTCAGTGGTTTCGAGCAACCCACGCCCTGAGTCCTCCACTTCACCTGGCGTGTGAAAACATCCTGCGTGCAGTCAGCACCCAAACTGTGTCTTCCACCCTCCTGGGCTGTTTTCCACACTCAGCGGCCTGTCTGAATGGACCATCCTTTCATTGCCTAGTATATGGAGCAGAATCCTTTGCTCCACCCAACCTGAGCTGGCAGGATTTGAGGCGGCTGTGGGGGACATCTCTCCCTGGGAAGAATAACCCAGCACAAGACCGCTGGCAAAGGCAGCCCCCGCTCCATCACCCCTTTTACTGGTTACGAAGCACCTGCAAATCCGGAATGCGCCCAGCCTGTCTCTGTCCCTCCGTCTGCATATAAGGCTTGGGTTTTCTCACAATTGCTCAAGGCAAGCAGGGCAGCAATGCCGTCCGTGTCCACAACCCTCCAGGGCCCCCGAGTCGCCCTGGATCTCCGGTACCTGAGCCTTCTTGTTCCGCGGGTCCTCCTCGTGGGGCAGCGCCAGCCTCCTCTTCCTTCCCTTCGGGGCAGCGCTGGACCTGTCCTCTTGGCTGCCCCCCTCGCCCACCCACAGGCCGCCGGGGAGATCCGGGGGCTGATAGCCCATCTGGCTGGGATCCAGGGGGTCCTTGGAGAGCAGGATGCAGATGGAGGGCACGTTCTTGTGGACGGTGAGATGTTCTGCGGGGCCCCCGTCGGGCCGGGCTGCCTTGTTCTCCCAGACCTCCAGGAGAGTCCTGTATTGCACTTTGGTGACCTGGTGGAGGCCGCCCACTTTCCTCTTCATGATCTCCACGCAGGTGATGGTCTTGGTGACAGCCCGGCCGCAGCCGCTGAAGACGATCTGCCGGGTGTCCTCCCGCGCCACCCTGCCCATGGCGAAGCCCATCAGGTTCCGGATCTTGCTGCCCTCCTTCACCTTCATCTCAATCACGTCCGAGGGGAGGCCCACGAAGGGCAGCGGGCTTTCTTCCTCCGACGTCTTGACCTTCCTGAAGTTCTCCATCCTGGACTGCTGGGGGGCGATGGGCTCGGTTCCCCCAGAAGCCGCCGTCTGGGGCGCGGCGGCGAGGGATGAGGGTCCCACAACCTCCGGGCTTCCTGGGTGCATCTCGCAGAGAACCCGGGGCCTCTGGCTCGCGGGAAGGTGCCTTAGACCAGGCTGGCCCTCGGTCCATCTAGCGCAGTGCTGCTCACACTGGCCGGCAGCGGCTCTCCGGAGTTTCGGGAGGGGAGTTCTTCCTCGGTCCTGCCTGGAGGTGCCCAGGGACAGAACCGGGGACCTCTTGAGCCTTGAGCAGGCGCTCTAACCACTGAGCCACGTCCCAGGGCAGCACAGACGAGAAATGCCCCAAGCCAGGCTCGCGGGACGGGCGCGCCGTCCAGGAGAGACCGCAGCAGCGCTGGCCGGGCTGGATCTCTCCCTCCTCGGCTGGCTGGCCCCTGCAGCTGGACTTCGGCTCAGTGGGCGCCCGGAGCCCCCGGAGGGGTGCAGGAGAGCAAAGGGGGAGCCCCGCGCCCTGCTCAGCGCGGCCCCGGCGTCCCGGCGTCCTCTCCCGCGCCGCTTGGCTTTCCCGCGCCGGACTTTCCTCCGGTTCCCTCTTTGGCAGCGAGCGAGGCCGGCAGGAGCTGCTCCCGGGCTCTCCCTCCGCGTCCGGCCCCCTTAAAGCGAACCCGGCCCGCCTCTCGCCCGCCGCGCTCGCCGCCCGCCGCCGCCTCTGCTGCCTCAAGGACGGGCGCGCCGTCAACTCGGAATCGCTCGTGTCAGCAAAGTGCAGGCAGCTGCTGCTGGGGCTGAGGCGGCTCCGCGGCTGCTTCCCGCCTCCGCTTCCCTCCGCCTCCTCCTCCGGGGCTGAGCGGGAGAGCGGCTCCCCGGGGGCCGCCGAGAGGGCAGCGGGCGGCGGGCAGGCAGAGGTCCCGGAGTGACTTTTCCGGGGACAGGGACTCTGCCCACTGCGGGGCTCAGTTGGCTCGACTCCGGACTGGAAAGAGCCCCCCTCCCTGTCCACTTGACCAGCAGGCTAGGACAGTGGCGTAGCGTGGGTTGTCAGCACCCGGGGCAAGGCAAGTAATTTGCGCCCCCTTACCCGTGGATTTGCGCCCCCTAACCCGTGGATTTGCGCCCCCTAACCCTAACCCCCAGATGTTGCGCCCCGTGCGGCCGGCCCCCCCTGCACCCCCCACGCTACGCCACTGGGCTGGGACCCATAAGTGGGGGTTCGGGAAAGGTGGCCTGCGAGCGGCATGGTGCCGAGGGAGCATTTTTCGGTCGAGGGCCACATCCCCTCCTGGAGAGCCTTCCGGGGGCCACATAGCGGCGGTGGGCAGGGCCAGGGGCAACCAATATAAAAGCTTGAAACGCTCAGGGAGGGAGCAGGTAGGGCCACTCAGGGGTGTGGCCTGGGGAGGGGGAGGGCAGAGTCCCGAGGGCCAGATGGAAAGGCTGGGAGGGCCACCTTTGCCCTCCTCACGGAAGGCTCCCCTCCCCTGGTCTACCCCGAGTGGCAGTGCAGCCACCCAGGGTTCCAGACAAGGAGCTCTTCGCAGTCCCTGGCAGCCCTAGGGGTTCAACTTGGGCTCCGCATGCAAAGCAAGGGCTCTCCTGTTGGGCGAGGCCTCTCTGTAGCTTCTCAGAGACTCTTAGGTTCTAAGGGGATAGCTGACCAAAAGACACGGAGGACACGACAGAAAGTTGATAAATAATAAGCAGGAGGCAAGAGAATATGGACAAGGTAGAGTCAAAAGGAGGCCCTTGGTGACACAGCCCCTAATGGATCTGTGGAACTCTCTGCCATGTGATATAGTGATAGCCAATGGCTTACGTGGTCTTTAAAAAAAGGGTTGGGCCAAAGAGGGGAGCTTTCTCGCATATATGTGTGTGTGTGTGTATTAGTTTTTACATAAAGTTTCCAAAAGTCATACGACATACAGTGGTACCTCGGGTTACAGATGCTTCAGGTTACAGACTCCGCTAACCCAGAAATAGTACCTCAGGTTAAGAACTTTGCTTCAGGATGAGAACAGAAACCATGCTCCTGCGGTGCAGCGGCAGTGGGAGGCCCCATTAGCTAAAGTGGTGCTTTAGGCTAAGAACAGTCTCAGGTTAAGAACGGACCTCCAGAACGAATTAAGTTCTTAACCAGAGGTACCATTGTATTTTCTTATCTTATACAATGTTTTGGACTTCCATCAACCACATCTGAAGATTTTTCAGTCTTTGTCACTTAATCTACATTTCATTAATTTCACTATTACTTTTAAAAAGAGGGGAGGTTTCTCATGAGCTACTTGCTACACTAACTCTATTAGGCATTCCCTCCCCTATTCCCCCCCACCCCCCTATTGTAGAATAGAATAGAATAGAAAACCATTGTATGTAGAAAACCTCTCTGCTGGCTTGCAAGTCTGAAACACTGCAGGCTAGTAAGAAACAGCTGAAAAATGGCAAAACTGTTGCAAGTATTGATTTGCAATTGAGATCTCCACCACATCAGGCTCACGGATTGTTTTTATGCCTGTGGTAGATTGCAAATCTTTCTGACGCTGGTTTGTCAAGAACCTGGGTGGAATTTAGGGTTTTCCAGATGAGGCCTGGCAGCAAGGCTGGTGAACGCTCTCTCACTTAGGCTCCAGCTGTCTCTTATTTCACTAAATGCAGTTGCAGTAGAGCCAGTGTGGTGTAGTGGTTAAGAGCAGTGGACTTGTAATCTGCTGAACCGGGTTCGCGTCTCCACTCCTCCACATGCAGCTGCTGGGTGACCTTGGGCCAGTCACACTTCTCTGAAGTCTCTCAGCCCCACTCATCTCACAGAGTGTTTGTTGTGGGGGAGGAAGGAAAAAGAGATTTTTAGCCGCTTTGAGACTCCTTCAGGTAGTGATAAAGCGGGATATCAAATCCAAACTCTTCTTCTTCCTCTTAATATCATTTGCTGGAAACCACAGGAAGGGAGGGAGCTTTTGTCCTGTTTACATCTGGTTGGCCACTGTGAAAACAGGATGCTGATTTGGCCTGATCCAGCAGAGCTTTTTTAATCTTCTTACGTTCTCTCTGGTGGTTCCTGTGACTGTCAAATCACCACGCCTGTTTTTCTTTTGGCTTTTGGAGATGCCTTGTTAAAATGCTGTTAGCAGTGTGAGTTGCAGGTCTTATCATTCTTTTAGTGCTCAGTTCCTTCCCTGGGCTGTCGGGAAGTTTAATCTTAGAGTGGGGAATGGAAGTGTCTTGTCTCTAGCATACATCCGTGGAAAGGCTTGTGCATGAATGCAAACAGCCTGCGCCGCACAAGACTGCAATCCCACACCCTGCAGGTGCCACGGTATGGATTGAACTGTGGGCAACAAATAGACAGATGCAGGGCTGGCCCACCCATGAGGCAAGGTAAGGCAGCAGGTTCCATAGGGATAGCAGATCTGGCTTCCAAGGAATGCATCGTCCAGTGCTGCCGCCCTGGTGGCAGGGACAGCTGTGACATGCTCCTTGGAGGCTGGATCTGCCACGTCCTCAGCAGCCCCCCACCCCATGCCCCCTCTACTCTTGGCAAACAGGAGGCACTGCTGGTCTCCTCTCACCCTTGATGTAGATCTTCACTCACCTCTTCTTCCCAGGCAGGATGTGGGCACCATTTTGTGGGTCACCTCAGGTACCAACATATCTTGGGCCAGTCCTGGGAAGATAAAAAGGTAAAGTCGTGAACGAATCTGGGGTTGCGGTGCTCATCTCGCTTTATTGGCTGAGGGAGCCGGCGTACAGCTTCTGGGTCATGTGGCTAGCATGACTGAGCTGCTTCTGGCGAACCAGAGCAGCACATGGAAATGCGCCAGAGCGGTCCTATTTATTTACTTGCACTCTGACGTGCTTTCAGACTGCTAGGTTGGCAGGAGCAGGGACCGAGCTACAGGAGCTCACCCCGTCACGGGGATTCAAACTGCCAACCTTCTGATCTGTAAGCCCAAGAGGCTCAGTGGTTTAGACCACAGCGCCACCTGCGTCAGATAGATGATTGTTTTTCAGCAATAGATACAGATCAGGGCTGGGGAACTGAGACAAGGAGGAGGACGCTGTCGTCCCCTGGACTGGTGGTAAGTAAAAAGGAGAACAGGTGAGGGCAAACTGAGGTACCCTATTCACTCATATGGACCAGCCTCCCCAGGGCATGGTAGTGCATGATGGACTTAATTCCAATGGTGAGTCAAGCTCAGGGGGCAGCATCTGTAATGGTCACAGCTCAGGCTTTGCAGGTTCTGGATTGCTGACCTCAGATCTCATGGGCTCTGAGCCATCAGCTTTAGAATATATGGACTCCAGCACTAAGAACCTGGTCCAATTCCCCAGCTGGTGACACAGCAGCACCAGACTCAGACAGCTCCTCCTGGAGACTGAGAAGGACACCAAAAGGAGCTTGGGCTCTGCAAGTACCCAAGGGCATTGCCAGCCATCTCTCTAGAGACCTGATGTGGGAACAGCAGACTCTGGTTATCTCTTGCAGTGTGTAAACAACAAAAGAAGAGCCCTGCTGGATCAGACCAAAGGCACATCCAGTCCAGGACCCTGTTCTCACCGTGTACAACCAGATGCAAGCAAGACCCAAGTGCTACAGCGCTCTCCCCTTCTCTGGTTTCCAGAAACTGGTATTTAGAGGTACACTGCCTCTGATATTCGAGACAGCACACAGCTACCATGGCCATTCCCTACCTATGTTCAACCTGTAAATTTGTAAATGAACACAAGTATTACCAAATGCACAGATTCCTCCAGTGACCTCCTCCCAGCAGAAACAAAATCTAGGTAATTGCTGAAACCTCTCACCCCTTGAAGAAGTGGGATGAGCACCACAACATGCTCCCTTCCAATGCTGTGCAGTTCCTGTCCCAATAAACACAGAGATTCCACCAGCACATTAAAGAGCAAAATCCCAGTGCTTTGCTTCAGTCGGAAGCATGCTATGCAGTGGCCTGGAACATCAAGCTGTGTTTTGCCCAGCCCAGGCACCGGGAGCCAAGAAGCATCATGCTGCAGGGATTATCCCTGTGGCTCATTCTTGGATGCGATAATATGGTTCAGGAGGCTGATGCTTTTGAGGGGAACTTAAAGACTTGGCTTTGGCGCTGCATTAGTATGGAAATTGTTTGTGCTCCTATGAGATAATTATAGTCTTCCCATCTGTATTTTCAAATGGTTTCAAGGGACGATGGGGAGTTTGGGTGGATCTTTCATTGATGGATGCCCTGAAGCACCTTGTCTTGGCAGAACAGCTTGCTTCACTCTGGCTACGGCTGGAACCCAAACCTTGACATAAGGTTTGCCTCACTCTTCCACGGGGCTGGAGCTCAGAGCATCACTGCAATGTCCCCAACCTTCTCTGTCTTGCTGAATAAGTCTCTTATTACTTAGGATCATTGGGAGCTCCTGATGCTGAGTCTGGCCACTGGTCCAACTAGCTCGGCATTGCCTGGCACCTTCTGCACTCAGAGCAGATGTTCTGCCTCTGAGCTAAGGCTCTTTCCATTTGGAGTAGCAGCAGCACTGCGACAGAACAAATGCAGCCGACTCCCAAGTAAGCTTTGCTATGTTCATGAGACTTACTCCTAAGCAGGGTCTGCATCAAGTGTCAGCATGGTCAGGCATCTGTTGAGAGTTGGCATCTCAGTGGCCAGGCATGGGGCAGGAGCAGTGGCGTAGCGTGGGGGGTGCAGGGGGGGGCCAGCCGCACGGGGCGCAACATCTGGGGGTTAAGGTTAGGGGGCGCAAATCCACGGGTTAGGGGGCGCAAATCCACGGGTTAGGGGGCGCAAATTACTTGCCTTGCCCCGGGTGCTGACAACCCACGCTACGCCACTGCGCTCACCCGCCTCCCATGTTGACCCAGATAAGACTGGGGTGAAAAGGAGGAGCACTTGATGCCTCTGCCCGCTTGCTCACTGGCTCTAGTGACCATTCCCCATGCTGCCTGAGAGATGAAATCCAACAGTAGCTGCAGAATGGCAGGCTACCCATGTCTGCTTGAAACCGAAGGATTTAAATCAAAACAGGTTGTGAGAGAGCAGCAATTGGCCAACAAGCACAGAGTATTTCTGCCCCTCCCAATAATGCCAGCTTGACTGATTTGCTTGGTCTCTCTGATTCCTCTCTGCCACCCTGCCAAACAACATTGGGTGCCTTCCTAATTCTTGCATGCTTGGGCAGAATGGGAGGTGCAAGTGCACGCGCTGTTCCAATTTAATTCCCAGCCTGCCTGGAACCTGCACACTCTGACAAGGAAAGTCCAGCCTTCCATCACAGAATGATAGACTTTTAGAGCTGGCCCAAGCATCATCTAAGCCAATCCTCTGCAATGTAAGAATCTCAGCTAACATACCCCTGGCAGATGACCATCATAGCTGTGGACAGGCAGCGAAGCTGCTGTTGAATTCTGGCTGAAGTGAAGCCTATGTGTAAGGTTAAAAGAGCCAGACCACAGTCCATTGAGTAACCTCAAGACTCAATTGTTGCAGTGCACTCTGTGTGGGGCTCCCCTTGGGCCTGGGCCAAAATGCTGTGGCCAGACTGTTAATGGGGACAGCACAAACCTCTGGTTCTCAAAAGCTTGCTCTGGCCACATCCAAGGTTTTGGTACTAATTTGTAAGACTCCTAACAACTCTGGTCCAGGATACTTCAGGGACCTCCTGATCCCTTAGATCCCTACTAGATCCCTGCAGTCTTCAGAGGAGTCACTCTGAGTGGTCCCCCGTAGCTTGGATACATGGCTCAGATCCACCTGGAGCCCTGCTGCGTTCAGAATGGTGGGCCCAGTTTTGTGCCAGCGCCACTAGAGATCAGGCAGGGCTCCTCCCTGTGGAACTTTTGGCACTACAGTAACTTACTATTCCAGCAGGCTTTTAAAGATGTCAGAATTTAAAGGTGCTGTTTTTGAATTTTGTGGAGATTGGTGACAATGTTTTTTTAGCCCACCCATTACATCAGTTGCTCTGCTCAACTTCAATCCCCAGGTCAAATTCTCACATTTGCTTTAAAGAATCATTGCATCTTGTTTGAATATCACTAATGAGTTTGTAAAAACTGGAGACATCTTTTTGGTTTTCAGGGTCAAATTCAAAACCAGATTTTCAAATGGGGCAAGTGACCTGGTGGATTGGTAGTTGGGCTGGAGATGAAATGAACCATAAGAAGGATATGCCCCTCCTCTTCCAGTTTTGGCCACCAGTTGATCACCTGTTAGGAATATGTTATTACCATATGAATCCCTCCCTCCCTCCCTCCCTCCCTTCCTTCCTTCCTTCCTTCCTTCTTTCCTTCCTTTATTGCTTTTTTTAAAATGCCATGCATACATTTTTTTATTGACCATAAGGAACAAAGACTGAAAACAGACTGCACTAATCATGCCCATTAAATGCTAGAAGCTCCAGGGGGATGAAGATAGGCAGAACTTGGAACAAAAAAGTTGAATCTCTGCAACAGCATTATTTTTACGGCCAACACTCTGTCCAACCATGACATATTTGTCTTTGACCAGGTCTTAAAATCTCTCCTGATATCTCTTAATAGGGAACTGAAATTTAATTGTTGCACTTTGGTCCAAGACTTTGAAATGAATACATCCAAGATTTTAATGTGCCTGTATTCTCAACTGTACATCAATTCAGGTGCACTGCTTCAGATTTTGTGTTGCTGATAGTCAGTCTTGCTACCCTTCCATAGTCTTCAATTACTCTGATGGCCTCCAAGAATGAGGCCTCCATTCAGAAAAGCTTCCTAAACACCTGAAAGCTCTGAGGAGTGAACAAGACACAGGTGACTTTGTAGAATTACAGTATCTTCTCAAGTGATAATCTTGCAGTGTGACATGTGCAACTTTGCAACAGAATCTTTCATGAAAAATATGACCATTTTCCCACTTCAGGGGGAGGGAGGAATTATTGGGATATATTACTGTATTGTAATTTGTTGATGTGCCTTTTTAGCTGCATAATTTTGAAAACTAACAAACTATGTGTATTAAAAGGTAGGGATTGGACTCAATGATCTGAATGGGTTGCTTCCTGACTTCTCTGATTCTGTGGTTTCTAGGCATTTGTTTGCAAGAAGAATACCCTGGCACAGCTTCTTTGGCAGACAAGCTGAGGTGGATTAAGTTTATGCATGGCAAGTGCTTCTTTTCTTGAAGATCCTCTTCAGGCTAGAAAGAGCTGGGGAACAAAACAGGCAGGGAGCTGGCAGTCATTCAGAAAACGTATTGGCGCAGAACGAAAGCCTGACAAGCAAGGCCTGTGTGTGTGTCTCATTAAGTGGGTGCTTCAAGTTTATGGCAAGCCGAGTAGATGAGGATCTTGATAAGACATTAAAAAACAGTGACAGGGGTGTGCAGGGCTCTGCTTTGCCACAATGCCCTGCATTTCTTAGGCATCCTGAGCAGGGATACTAACAACTCATTCCTCTCCCAAGAAACAAATTTGCCCAAGGTGTGTGGAATTGACTTCTTTCCCAAAAAGCTTTCAAAAAATGGTTGATTCCCCACCCCAGATAAAGTGGTGAGTTAACACAGGTTCAAATTTGCAACTCCAGTGGGCCAAGCACAAAGCACCACAAACTCAATATTATACATGAAATTTAATAGATTATTTTTTGCCCAATGAAGGACAAAACAGTCACAATGAAAGCGAACCCTTTTATTCTCTTTTGCAACACACCCTTTTATTTTATTAGAAGAAATGTCTTTTTGAGCATGATATATTTTGTAGTAACTTTTTTTGTGTGTGTGTTCCATTCTTCCATCATGACCAGTGGGGAAACCAACCTGACCCTGTCCATTGGCCAAAGAAGAAACAACTGCAAAAAGTCCATTCCCCTCCTGCGCTGGGCTGGAAAGGCACACTTTGCAACAGGATTCCTGCACACCAAAGTACTTTCCTCACTCACCACCACCACCACCTGCCAGAAACCCCAGGAACAGTAGTTTACTCCTCATAGGCCTACAAGGCCTTTTAGATTGTGTACCCGAGGGCAAGGATGGTATTATTGCTGAGTGGTGTTGTTGTCATTTTTGTTTATAATGATGCAATTTGTATACCACCCACAGGGCAGTTCTCAACATAAACCCAACATGTAAGCCAACAAAGGTCCGTATGGTTAAAGCTATGGTTTTCCCAGTAGTGATGTATGGAAGTGAGAGCTGGACCATAAAGAAGGCTGATCACCGAAGAATGGATGCTTTTGAATTATGGTGCTGGAGGAGACTCTTGAGAGTCCCATGGACTGCAAGAAGATCAAACCTCTCCATTCTTAAGGAAATGAGCCCTGAGTGCTCACTGGAAGGACAGATCGTGAAGCTGAGGCTCCAATACTTTGGCCACCTCATGAGAAGAGAAGACTCCCTGGAAAAGACCCTCATGCTGGGAAAGATGGAGGGCACAAGGAGAAGGGGACGACAGAGGACGAGATGGTGGGACAGTGTTCTCAAAGCTACCAGCATGAGTTTGACCAAACTGCGGGAGGCAGTGGAAGACAGGAGTGCCTGGCGTGCTCTGGTCCAGGGGGTCACGAAGAGTCGGACACGACCAAATGACTAAACACCACCACCCGAGGGCAAGGATGGTATTATTGCTGAGTGTTGTTGTTTTGTTTATAATAATGCGATTTGTATACCACCCACAGGGCAGTTCACAACATAAATCCAACATGTAAACCACCCTGGGAGCTTTCCCACCCCCAAGCAGAAGACTAACACACATCACCCTCCCAACCTTCGAATAGATAGACAAAAGCAACTCCTAGAACCCCCCCGAAGGGCAGCGTGTCTCTCGTTGGCCATCTCTACCGCGCAGGGTTGATTGGATATTGAAATCCAAGGCAATGTTTGGCATCTAATCTCCCGCTTAACAAACTCTTCTTATTGCTGCCTCCTAAATGAGGACGACGAGGTGCAATCATGTTAAACAGTTTCCGCCTCGCTGAAGCAGATTGGTAGGGAGCTCGCCCACCCCCAGGCTAGCAATGGGCTCGCGGGGGGGGGGGGCGCTGCTTACTGCTAATGACACAGAGCCTGGCTTCCCAGGCTGCTCCCCCTATCTCTCCGCGGTGCTTAAAATGTAAATGAATTTCATTATTAGCAACTCCATCCACTAATTGCCATCCGAAGCCATTCATTACCCTGTCAGCTTATTGGTTGGAGGACAACAGAGTGGCTCATTTATCGCAGGCTAAGGGAAAGCTGAAATTAGCTCATGCATATATAGAGAGGGGAGGAAAGGGGGAGGCAGGTGGGGGGGAAGCAGGGGGGGTGCCGGGGAGGGCAGAAGGGGGAAAGGGGACTGCTTAATTGTTTTAAAAGAGGAGAGACTAAAGAAAAGGAGATGATGAAGGGTGATTAAAATGGAGGCGAGAGAGTGATTAAAAGCTATTATCTATCCCCCACTCCTCCGCCAGCCGCTTGCATCTGATGGAGTGGAGTCCGCGGAAGCTTATGGCAGAATAAATAAAGGAGTATTTAAGGCGCTGCAATACTCGTTTGTTGACTTTGCTGCAACAAACACGGCCACCCCTAGAGAAAGCACAGCAGCCTATTCAAATAGTCTGTCTCAAGATTTTTCACTTAACAAAAAAAATATTTCCCATCAGCTCTAGCTACATAATACATGTTTGGGTTTTTTATATGAATAATTCTGAAATCCTTACTTGGGCAATGAATTCATTAGGGCCAACCATATGGTCACAAAAGAGCAAGCAAACTTTTGAGGGTTTTTTATTTTGAATTCTTGGTTAGGCAGAAGTTCATCTGTTAGGCCAGTGTTTCCCAAAGGGGGTGTGTGTCATATGGACCCCTAGGGCACCACAGGATATTCCAAGGGGGCCACAGGTGAAAAATGTGTAAATGGGGGGCCACAGCAAGAGGTTAGGGGGCCACAGGGGGAAGTGAAGAAAGAAAATCAAATTTTTAAAAATTGTGATTGCCTGGCTATCCACTTGGTCAATTACAAACGGGTAAGGGGGTGGCCCCAGGTACGCGGATGACGGGGTGAGCTCCCGTTGCTCAGCCCCTGCTCCTGCCAACCTAGCAGTTCGAAAGCACATCAAAGTGCAAGTAGATAAATAGGTACCGCTCTGGTGTGAAGGTAAACGGTGTTTCCATGCGCTGCTCTGGTTCGCCAGAAGCGGCTTAGTCCTGCTGGCCACATGACCTGGAAGCTATACGCCGGCTCCCTCAGCCAATAAAGTGAGATGAGCGCCCCAACCCCAGAGTCGGTCACAACTGGACCTAATGGTCAGGGGTCCCTTTACCTTTAAGGGGGTGGCCCACCAGGTGGGAGAGCTGAGGCTCCCATTTTGACCAGTCAAGTCCATAATCCAGAACCCCCAGGTCAGGTAAGTGGTGGGGTGGCAGTGGGTAGGGCTGGGCAAGCTGGGCCCCATGGCAGCCTGTGTCTGACTCTGCAAGGTGCAGGGTGCAATCCACCCCAGTTCCTAGTGGATCAGGGCCTTTGGATGTTGCTGAGGGGTACAGGCTAGCCAAGCAGAGTCTTCTGGTGCTGCTGATGACTTGCATCTAATAAATAATGAAGTGTCTACTCAGAAGAAAGTCACACTGAGTTCAGTGAGCCTTACTCCCTGGTAAGGGTGTGTGGGACTCTAGGGCAGGCATCCCCAACCTCTGGCCTTCTATATGTTTTGGCCTACAACTCCCATGATCCCTAGCTAACAGGACCAGTGGTCAGGGATGATGGGAATTGTAGTCCAAAACATCTGGAGGGCCGAAGGTTGGGGATACTTGCTCTAGGGCTTTATCTAGGCAGTCAGGGCTGCTCTGGATAATAATAATAATAATAATAATAATAATAATAATAATAATAATAATAATAATAATAATAATAATAAATTTATTATTTATACCCCACCCATCTGGCTGGGTTTCCCCAGCCATTCTGCGTGGCTTCCAACAAAATATTAAAATGCAATAGTCCGTCAAACATTATAAGCTTCCTCAAGCAGCCTTTTTGCACTATTTTTGCACAATATCTTTTTGCACCAGGTCAGTGAGGACCACTTGCATTTTAAAATTCCCCCATATATACAGAACTCCCTGTGCACCTTTTGGACTGTATCTGTAAGTCCCCTCCCCCCCGTCTCAAATAACTGGGGTCAAATAAGTGTTTACATTTTTTAATTCATGGAAGATGGATCTCCCTCAGAAGATTCTGGACTTTCCTTCCTTGGAGGTTTCTAGGCAGAGTTTGGATGGCCGTCTGTCATGGAGGCTTGAGCTGAGTTTCCTACATTGCATGGGTGGAGTGGGGTGGTTGCACTACAAAGATGACCCTTGGGGTCCCTTCCAGCTCCACGAACCTTTGTTTTTCTGCTTTAACTATATTTCATTATGTTCCTATCATTATATGTAATTGTATTTTGTATCAATTATAAAAATTATAAATAAAGCATGTTCTATTTACAATCAAAAAATTAAATGGTTATCTTTCTACTGGTAGGATGGGGGGGCAAAGGCATAGCCAGGATTTTTGTTAGGGCAGCAGGCTTTTGCTGGGGGGGCAGAACCTCAGATATGTATTTATTTTTACTTATTGGGGGCAGCTGCCCCCCTTGGCTATGCCCTTGGGGGGCCCACAGGAAAGAAACAAGGTTGAAAGGGGGCCACAGTTGGGAAAATGTTGGGAAACACTGTGTTAGGCAAAGTGAAGAGACCACCTCAGGCGACAGGTGTGGGCGGGGGAAGAACAGTGCTTCAAAAACTAAGTATCTCTAACCAGTGTGGAATGTGAAACACAGAGCAGTCAAATACAACATTCCTAGAGTGGACATAAAAAGGGGGTGTCTGGACCAGCCAGTCAGAACTTCCTGTTTCCTCTACATGTGACCAGAGGTGGGCGTGACCTCACCTGGGCAGGTAACAAAACAGCACAGGGAAGGCAGCCATCTCTCTTTCTGACTCCATTCCTTGAAGAAGCAACATCTTCTTAGCCTGAGATGCTAGCAACCAAGAGAGGACAAAGGAACTATCTCCTTATGGGATAGATTCCAGGTGTATATATTTTGTAACCTAAGGCTGCCTTCTGGGATCCATCTGTGAACAGAATGTGTGTGAGTAAACTCTTTTATACAAGACTGTGTCATGTTTAATCTTTTTAAAGAGGGAATAAGGGGAATTACCAGGAAACTTATTTTAGCGGCTTAAACAAGCCTGGCAAACACGTTATCCGCTGTACAAGTTTAAAAAGGGAAATATTTCTCTGCTAAATTATAGAACTTGTTAACACAAGTTGGGAAGGATATAATTAAGCAATATATCTCCTGCCTCCCTGAACATTCCCACAACCAACACTTTAAAAATAAATCTGTTGGTCCGATATGTGAATCTTTCTTTCTTTCAGCTTAAAATGGATGGGCTTCCTCGGTCGTAAATGTGTGCAGCCTGCACCGCCTACCCTGTTCATACAGTGGTCATGTGTCCTATTTTACAGAGGGCAGTCCTCTGCTTGAAGGTCTGTTACAGGAGAGTCCTCTCTTGGGAAGATTTCTCTCTTTGAAGTCCATGTCCAGTTTCAATATCCAGGGGAAGGGCTACTGCTCAGGGACAGAGCATCTGCTGTATCCCTGGCATCTCCAGGTAGAGCTGGGAATGTCTGTGGGAATGTTCAGGGATGCAGGAGAGGATATATTGTCTGATTATATCCCTTCAAACTTGTGTTAACAAGTTTTACAATTTAGCAGAGCAACATCCCCCTTTTTAAACTTGCACAGCGGATGCATTTGCTCAGCCTCACTAAAGCCTCTATAATAAGTTATTTGGTAATTTCCCCTTTAGTCCCTCATAAAAGAAATAGACACGGCACAGTCTTCTATAAAAGTATAAAAGAGTTTACTCACTAACATTATGTTTACAGATGGATCCCAGAAGGCAGACTTAAGTTACAAAAGTAATATACCTGGAATCTATCCCATAAAGAGATAGACCCTTTGTCCTCTTTTGGCTGGAAGCCAAGAGAGCATCTTAGGCTAAGCAGATGTTGCTTCTTCGATGAATATAGTCAGAGAGAGAGAGAGAGATGGCGGCTAGTCCTATGTTTTTGTTACCTGCACAGGTGAGGCCACGAATACATGGCCATCCCTGGTCACGTGTAGAGGAAGTCTGTCCCAGCCTAGGCCTTCCTTCCAGCCTTCCTTCCTTCCTCTTAACCCTAAATTTGTAGGTACTGCTGAGACACACCTGTGAGACACTAATCAGTGTGTTGCACCACAGTGATGCTCATGCAGAACCAAAGATGATGTTTCACATCCTCAAGATACCACCTGCCCTCTGGGACTCTGTGGACCATTTGCATGCTCTCCAGACACAATAGTGAGAGTGAGTGGCCTCCTGATTTATCCCTCCCTCCGCCTTCCCCAGCACTGCATCCTGAAGCTTTTGTCTCTTTGGGACAATCTGTGTGCAAAGATTGGTGGGAAAGACTGGTTTGGTGGTCCTCACCCAGAGGTCTTCTCCAAACTTTGCATGCAGGAAGAAGTTTCCTCTCTGGATCTTCCCAGTCTTATTTCCCAGCCCTAGTCAAAAAAAACAAAAAAACTACTCTTTTGTTTTCACTCTCTATTATTTTGCACCAGATTAGTGGCCTCTGATTACTTGGTTGACCTAGCAAAGGGCTGTATCCTCCAGAAGGGCGCAAGCTGAGGAAGGGAGTGGGTTGGTGTTTGTTTTCGTTTAAGAAATGTTTAATTTGCACCGTGATGAGTCATTTGGCTTTGAGCCCAGACAGCTTGCAATGCTTGCAATGGGCCAGACCGTGGCACTGTTGGTTCAGCTTGGGAAATCTCACTCTGCAGGAGGCTGGGAGACAGTTTGGTGGCAATGCTCTATTTCTGGATTTCCTGCATCAAGCAGTGTGTTGGACAAGGCGTGATTTTTGTCTCCTCTTAGTTAAAAAATAAATGCTCCAACATTTTTTTGGCTCAGGGATGGAGAAACTCACACACTCCATATTTAAATATCTATTTTATTGCAACGTACACATTGTTTCTAAAGTACTTCATTCTAAAATATATATTTTGTAATGCTCTTTGTTACGTCTCCCAAGCTGAGACCTAAGCTGAGACCTCAGTCACATAAAGCATAATATTCAGAGGGAAAAATTGAATTTTGATCTATTAGAGCAGCTACTAGAGTTGCAAAACAGGCCATTTTGCATTGGAACTCACAGAAGTCAACTTTTCTCACTCCCAAGTAAGTGCACATTGGATTGCTGCTTATAATGGGTGTGCTGGACAGACAATATATCTGTTTATTCAGTACAATGGGAAGTTATGATCTACGCCAGGGGTAGGGCTGGGTGGACCTGTCCATTTAAGTTTCTCGAGTTTCTTAATTTCCAACCTGAATTTCCATTCTTCCTATTTCGACATTATATTGTGAACTGCCCTGTGATCATCAGGTGAAGGATAGTATAGAAATTTAATAAATAAAATAAGTAAATCAGTTTGAGATTAGATATACATTTAATTCCTTGTGAAAACTCACCAACATTCTTGGGTGAATTTCTCCTGAAATGAACATTCCAGTGCACTTTTCCCCAGCATAATTAATCTTTGCTTGCTTTTTTTTTTTTTAGTAATAGATGCAAGATTCCTCTGCACAGGCATGAACACTAGGGTGGTTCATAAAAAAACTTTTTTTTTTAATGCCTGCTCCAAAGGTCTGATCTTACTACACTAGGGATTATATAGCTACAGTGTATCTGAAATTTCATGCATATCAGTTAATGTATTGACCCTGCTCTGCTGAATTGAAATTTCAGCCTTCACAACATAGGAAAACGGCCAAGTAAACAGCTATATTCATGGAGGAGGGTCAAGATATTGACTGATATGCATAAAATTTCAGATATGGATATATAATCCCTAGTGTAGTGCGATAAGATATTTGGAGCAGGCATTTTCAGAAAAAGGTTTTTTATGGACTGCCCTAATGCACACATAGACAGATGTGTTCCTCCCCACCCCTTACACGGAGTTGTGTCTTTGCCGCTCACTCATGGCTACTCTGTGGGAAGCGCTGTTTTACTTGGAAGTGCTCGCATCGCTTGTACTTCATGGAGAGGCCATAGCGAGGGGTCATGTCCACCTTCACCCCGTTCGGGATACTGAACTGCAGTTGCTGGAGCAAAGTGGCCAAGAAGAGGAAGACCTGCCACCGGGCAAGAGGTTCTCCAATGCACCTCCTCTTCCCCAGGCCAAAGGCCAGGACCTTCTCGCTCTCATCCCGGTTGATGGCCTCCCCGTTGGCAGTCAGGAATCGCTCTGGCTTAAAGGAGGAAGGGGATTCCCAAAGGGTTCTGGAAAAGGAGCATTTTTTGAATGAAAGAAAGAAAGAAAGAAAGAAAGAAAGAAAGAAAGAAAGAGCATGCAAACTCCTTGCCTCAAGCAGAGATGAGAGAAAAATATTGATTCAGTTTGCATAAGGACACTCTGAAACAATACACTAGCTGAAACACAGCCATCCTTTAAACTCACACTTTCCGGAATTTTGTAAAACAGTTCTCTGGCCAAGTAGAAAAATGCTTAAACTGGGGTAAAACGTGCCTAGGAACGCATATATTGGTGATGATGATATAAGCATGCGTTATATCGGGAGGGTTTAGCAAAAATGTGTAGATCAGGCAAGATTTCATACAGATATGTGTGTACAAGGAGAAATTTGTTGAATTATTTTCATGAGGGCATTTTTTAAAAGAAGATTTTCAAAAGAATATAACTGAAAGAAACTAAAATTGGCCAATTCATCAATCCCTAATCTCATGTGCATCTATTTAATATTTCTCGGAACTGGGGTGTGGCGTGGCAGGGCAGGGTGATATGGCCCCGGGCACACACTTTTGAGGGGGTGCCCCCCCCAGGGATCCTCATCCTGCCCTGCCTACCACTGGGGGGTCTCTGGGCCCCAGAGCCCAGCCAGGCCAGGCCGCCAGGTCCCTGGGCCCCTCGCTCAGATGGCAAGCAGCTACAGGTGGAAGGAGGCAGGCAAGGGATGACTCCAGTGTAGCCTGGCGCTCCTCTCTGCAGGCACTGGGGGGCTGTGTCGACTGGCTGGGCTCTGCTGTACGTAGGCAGGCAGGCAGCACAGCTCAGCCCAACTTCTGTCTGGTGGTGAGGGCTGGGCTGGTACAGCAGACTTTGTTCAACTTCCGCGCCCGGGTGCCAGCAAACTCCACTACGCCACTGATCTGATGCGGCCAATGTGGTGCCCTCACCTTACCCTTGACTATTAGCTATGTTGGCTGGGACTAAATGGACACTGAATTCAGCAACACCTTGAGTACAACACAAGCCTTATTTTTTGTTTTAAAAAGCTACTTGTTGTTGTTGTTAATAATAATAAATAACATTCCTTGGGCCAGGGACTAGCTTCACGACTGCCAGAGGGAGCAGCTAACCAGGACTCTCTCTTCTAGACTGGAAACAGGGAGAAGCAGCTGCCCTTGAACTCAACATTTTGAGGAAGGTTGTGATGTCTGTTCAAAAAGGCATAATGGTGAATCCAAAGCTGGTTCGCTGTTCAAGATACATTCTCTTGCACACTGCCTCATCTCCACAGCAGTGTGAGATTTCGGGGGTCCAGGCTTACCCAGGGTCTAAGAACCCTTTGGAAATGAGGCACAGAGGAGACTGTGGCGTCTTTAGGGTATATGGTTTCATTTACACATATATACAACCTGCCCCTGGGTGGTGAGACTGCAGAGCAGTCACATCTCAAGAGGGCCTTGTTCTACCCACGGCTGCAGCCTCAGATTCCAAGAGACCCCAAACATCATGTGTGACCCTCTCTACAGGATAAAACAGCCTTGTGCTTTGCCTCACCCCTCCAGCTTGCAAAATGGACCCTTTTTTCTTTTTCGCTTAGCTCATCTCCCACTTCAACCCTGGATGCTTCCTCTCCCATCTCTGGTATGGTCTCAGCAGAGAGTGTTTTGCCTTGTTGATGGCTTTCCTTGAGGGTTAATAACTGGCCATCATCTTCTTCTGTCTTCCTAATGACCCTCCTTCAGGGAGCTGGTCTGGCTTGTAAACATAAACTAAGCCCAGGGATTTCCATCTTTGGCACAGTTTACTTAAACTTTGATCAATTCTAACTTTTACTGAATCCAAGAATTTTGGGTGACTTGCACTCACAAACTCTGGCACCCAGAACCTATACCAGTATGTCTGTAACATATTCACACTTAAAATCAGGGATGGGGAACCTGCAGCCCTCCAGTTGTTGTTGGACTCCAACTCACATTATCTCTGACCACTGGCTACACACGCTGGGACTTACGGGAGCTGGAGCCCTACAATATCTAGAGAGTACCCAATTCCCCATCCCTGCTTAAGTGAGTGCTAAGGAATATAACTGATTGGTACAGTGTGCATGCACAAGGTGTGGGGAACATGTCTTCCCAAGGGCTGAGATATACTTACTCATCATGGTTGACTTGCCACTGGTTGACAAAGACACAGAGGTCCCTTGGGATGTAGTAGCCATTCAAAACGGTGTCTTTGGTTGTACTGAAATGGGAAATAAATGTATTTATTGGGGAAACCCCACAAAGCACCTGAAGGGATGGAAGAGTGGAAGGAAAATCAAATGGAATTTGGGAGGCTGTAGGAATGAAATGAATGCCATGCAATGGGGAAAGGGATGGAGAGCAATAGGGCAGTTTCAGTTTTGGTCTTCTCCAACCCTGCCCATTCCCACTCTGATCCCATCTGTTTGGTCCCCAGATCTGCCCCCACAGGCTGAAAAAAACCCTGCCCCCTGCTGCAGTGGCCAAGGTCAAGTCATATTAGCCACCCGTAAAGACAAAACAAGAAGGCACTCCAATCATCCTAGGTTGTCATGCATTGTCCTTAAAGATTGACCAGTCTCAGACTAAGGTTACCAGATTTTTTCCAATGAATCTGGGGACACAATAAATAAATGAATGAATGAATGAATGAATGAATGAATGTTCAGGACATTGATGCTGCAGCGATAGTGGTGGCAGAGGGGCCGCCGCTGCCTTGACCTCAACCACCACGTTCCCCCTTCCACTGAGGCTTCTTTCTCCTTTCTCCATGAGCCGGGTAGCCCCTGAGTTGTTGGTTCTTCGGTGGTGGTGGTGGGGAAGCGGTGTGCGGTGGGTCAGGCATGGAAGGCAGGCAGGGGGCAGGGATCTTTCAGGCAGCGCGTTGCCTCCTTTCCCCAATCCCATTCCTGCTTTCGTGCAAGCAGGAGGGGGCGGGGATCCCTCAGCTGGGAAGGGAGGCTTCCCATTGCCTAACTGAGAGATCCCTCCCCCCTCCTGCTTGCACGCAAGCTCTGATAGGCAGTGTGAAGCCTTGCTTCACAGCTGAGAGATCCCTACCCCCTCCTGATGCGTGCAAGGAGGAGTTAGGAGGCTGCTCCAATAGGCAGCATGAAGCCTCCCTTCACAGCTTAGTTGCTGGGGTCAGGGAAGGTGGAGCAGCCTGGAAGCTGCATCTTAGAGCCCCTGCACCACCATCATATGGGGACTTCCAAGCAGCTCCTGAAGCCAGCCAGAGCCAACTGCTCTGGGCTGCTGAGACTGCCGCTGCTGCGCTTCCCAGGGACATCAGATGAAATCCGGGGACATTCCAGGGATGGAATTTGTCCGGGACTTATTCACAAATCCGGGGACTGTCCCTGGGAAATGGGGACATCTGGTAACCCTATCTCAGACGTTTCTCTCCCTGATCATGAAGACCTGGAGTTTTCTTCATTTTTGAAAGGTGAAAACCCTGAAAATGCTGCTAATTCCACACCAGATGGCCCACCCCATGTAGACGCAAGGAAGGCACAGGCTGAGGGTGAGGCCCCTCATGGACATGAGCTGGGGAACTGGGATGGGTTTGTGTGGCGATCACACAGGGTCCCCGGACATTTAATGGTCTATTGATCCCTGTGCCACCACTGTGCTCACTTCCCCACTGCCACCAACCCGTTACTCTCTCGTAAAACACTGAGTCCAGACAGTTGTTAAAAGTGAACCAAAAAAACACAAGTTCATTTTACAAACATTAACAAGTTTATGGTTTCTCAGATTATATTCCTACCAGTATCTTAACTTCAGTTTCTTTACCGGCCTATACCTTCTGACTGATTATCTCAACTGCTTGACTGATTCCTCTTAACAAATTATCTCACCAGACTAGCCCAACCCACAGGCTTATCTTCTCTGTCTCTTCTAACTCCAGACTGTCTTCTCAACAACTCTAACTCACTAAAAACCCCCTGTGCTTAAACCTTATACACAGTTAACTCCTCCCCCTGGGTTCCCATTGGTTAGTCATTTTACAATTAGCTACCCCTTTCCCTATGAACCCAGTATGATGTCACACAGGTTTGCTTGTCTCTTTGGAAGGCTCAGGACTTACCAGTGAGGGATTGTGAAGGGCAGGAAGGAGGAGTGTCTGAACACCTCCAGGATGAAGGCTTCGGTGTAAGGCATCAGGGGACGGTCCGACAGCCGGGGCTTGCGCTCTCGGCCAATGCTCTCATCTACAGGTTAAGCATAAGAACATCAGAAGGCTCCACTGGATCAGGCCAGGGGCCCGTCTAGTCCAGCCTCCTGTTCTCTCAGGGCCCAACCAGATGCCCATTCTGCGAAACCAGCAAGCAGGAGCCCAGCACAGGAGCCTTCCCCCCTCCTCTGGTTTCCAAGAACTGGTATTCAGAAGTGTCAGGGCTGCCACCCAGTCCCAGCTCACATAGGACCAAGTCCGCCAGCGTTCACTTTATAAGAGTCTTTATTAAGTTACAGGTTTCATTTCCGAACTGCAGCGTGCAGCTCTACACCTTCTGCCCTAGGTCGGCGAAGACCCGTCTGAGTCCCCGCCTCTTGCACACCAGCTTAATACCCTAGCCTTGCTCCACCTCCTTCGCCTCTCCCTACTTCTCTGGGTCCTTCTGCCCCCCTGGGCCTCCTCCCTTCTACTCTCCTCTGACGCTGACCCCCCTGATCCTTCTGCCTCCTTGCGGCGGGCTTTAGGACCTGGCTCACTCTCCGGGCTGCTTACTGCTCCAGCTTCCGCTGCATTTGAACTTGGCGCGCGCGCCCAACTCTCTACTTTCCTCTTAACCGTTGCCTCGCTCTCTGAGGAGGGCGTGACCACCCCTGACTCGTGCCCTCCCTCCTGCTGACAGCCTCCGGAACCCGATGCCTGGCTACCTTCCTCCCTGCTGCTCTCAGTCTTGAGCGTGGGTCCCGACTTCCAGCTGCTGCCGCCCTCAGTTATGAGCGTGGGTCCCGACTTCCAGCTGCTACTCTCTGAATCTCCTCTGTTCCCTTCCTCCTGGGGTGTCCCCCCGGATCCCCCCCTTGCTCTGCTCACTGGGGCTCCCTTTTGGGAATCCTCTGACTCACTGCTTAGGCTTGGAGATCTCGGGTCGTCATCATCACTCATTTTCCCTTCGGATTCCTCCCCCTCGCTCTCTGCTTCCTCCCTTCTCTGCGTCTCTGCTCCTGAACCCCTGACATCCATCCCCCCCTCGAAGCCCCCCCTTCCCCCCTCCCCGCTTTCAGGTGTGGGTGCTGGGTGCTCCATCATCACGGGAGGGAATGCCGGATACAGTTCGCTCCCTGTGGTTGGCCGCCAACTGAAGACCTCCGAGTCTTCCTCCTCGCGGTCGCCGACGTTGACCTGTTCCGCTTCCATCTCTGTACCGCCGTGCTCGAACCCAAGGTCCTCCCCGAACACGTCCATGTCAGTCTCTGCGTCGGTCGCTCGACCTGGCATCTCCAGCCACTTCCGGCGCCATTGCTCCTCCGGTCGATCGTCCCACCAATACGAGGTGTCTGACGCCGAACCCGCCGGCGATCCTTCTGGGGAACGGGTGCTCAGTGCGGGTTCCCCTTCCGAGTCGAATCCATGGAACGTGCTGGAAGAAAGTGTGGGCGTGAACAGCCAGTCGTCGAAGAAGCTCGCTGGCATGGGTCTGTGTGGGAAAAGGGCATGAAACTCGTCCTTGAGCAGGGGTTCCTCCAAAGCGTAGTCTGGCACCCAGCTATTGGCGCTGGCCCGGGTGCCCTCTCTGGCTAGGAGGTATTCGACTCCCTCTTCCCCCCATCTGGAGTCTAAAATCTCCGTGACCTCGTTGATGGGGTCTTGCTGCGTCACCCCTCGCGTCTCCGTCCGCTCCCGGAACGGACTCGGTGCCGTCCCTGGCTCCTGGAATCTGTGAGGTGCCTTGTAGGGAGTGAGCACCGACCTGTGGAACACCGGATGCATTCTGGAACCCTCCGGCAGCGCCAGTCGGAAGGCTACCGGGTTGATCTGTGCTTCGACTTGGTACGGACCAATTTGCTTGTGCCCCAACTTCTTCTTGGCTAGTGACCTGGTCGGCACTGCGTGGGCTGCCAACCAGACCCAGTCTCCCACTTGGATCTCTTCGCCAACCCGCCTGTGCTTGTCAGCTTGCACCTTGTAGGCGTGCTTAGCTAGCTCCAGCTGCCGTCTGAGTTGATCGTGTACCGCCTGCAACTCTGACGCGAACGCGTCCGCCGTCTGTGGTTCTCCGTCCCCCACTCTCTCCCGTCCCGGGAAGGTTCTGGGATTCCTCCCATTGTTGGCGAAGAACGGCGTCACCCCTGTGGACACGTGCTTCGTGTTGTTGTAAGCGAACTCGGCGAGCGGCAGGTAATCCACCCAGGTCGCAGGTTGTTGATTGGCATAGCATCTCAGGTACTGCTGCATGATGGCATTGACCCTCTCTGCTTGCCCGTTTGTCTGCGGGTGTCTCGCTGATGCCAGATCGACCTTGACATTTAGAAAACTCATCAGCTTCTGCCAGAAATTCGAGACGAACTGGCGCCCGCGGTCGGACAGGATAGACCGCGGCAGACCATGCACTTTGAACACGTGATCTATGAACAGTTTGGCGGTTTGTTCCGCCGTGGCCACCTTCGCACACGGAATGAAATGTGCCATCTTGGTGAACAAGTCCACCACCACTAGTACAGCTGTCTTGCCTCTCGAGCTGGGTAGATCCGTAACAAAGTCCAGGGCCACTCTCTCCCACGGTTCAAACGGCGTTTGCAGCGGTTCCAGCAGTCCCGCCGGTGGTTTGTGCACCGGTTTGGCCCTCTGGCAGGTGTCGCACCTCGCAACGTAGTCCGCGACTTCCCCTCTCAGTCTGGGCCACCAAAAGTCCCTTGCGACTAATTCCACCGTTTTTTCCGTGCCAAAGTGCCCGGCCGTGGGTGCGTCGTGCAGCTGCTGCAGTACCCTGGCGCGAAGTTCGTCTCCCGGCACGTAGATGGCCCCTTTACGTAAGAGCAAGCCGTCTCGTATCTGGAACTCGTCGCCCTTCGCCGTGCCCTTGTGCACCTCTGCCATCTTCGCCTGCGCGAAGGAGTCGTCCTGCAACGCCCGCCGCACCGCATCCAGGTCTACTGCGGCTGAAGCGCACGCCCACGCTGTTGGCGCGAAGATGTGCATGGCTGCCGCTGGCGTCGCCTCTTCGAGGTATTGCGGTTTGCGGGACAGGGCATCCGCCATGACGTTGGTGTCGCCTGGGACGTACTCTATTCGGAAATTGAAGTCAGCAAAGAACTCCGCCCAACGTATCTGCCTCTGGTTCAGGAACTGAGCCGTGCGCCAGTGCTCCAGATTCTTGTGATCCGTGCAGACCTGCACCGTGTGCTTGGCGCCGATCAGGAAGTGCCTCCACGCCTTGAAAGCTGCATGAATGGCCAGCAACTCCCTGTCCCAGATGGTGTAGTTCTGCTCCGACTTGCTGAGCTTTCTGGAGTAGAACGCTCCCGGCCTCCAGACCCCCTGTGGGTCCCTTTGCAGCAGGACAGCTCCCACTGCTCTATCGGACGCGTCTGTCTCTACCCGCATCGGTCTGCTGGGGTCGATATGCAGCAGTTGCTCTTCCGACGCGAAGAGACGCTTGAGTGCCTGAAAAGACTGCTCCGCCTGCTCCGTCCAGATGAATTTCTTTTTCTTGGAGCTTAGCGTGTCTGTAATGGCCGCCGTCTGCATCGCGAACCCCTTGATAAACTTGCGATAGAAGTTGGCGAAGCCGACAAACCGCTGGACCTCCTTCCGGTTGCGCGGGCTCTTCCAATCCAACACCGCACGAACCTTGGCGCTGTCCATGGCTAGCCCCTTGTCCGACAACTTGTAACCCAAGAAATCCACCTCCGTCGTGTCGAACTGGCACTTCTCCAGTTTGGCGTACAGTCTATGCTGCTGCAGCCTCTTCAGCACCTCCCGAACATCTTGGTCATGGGCTTGCTGCGATTCGGAGAATATCAGGATGTCATCCAGAAAGCAGACGCACTTCTTGTAAAGGAGTCCCGCCAACACATGATGCATGAAAGCTTGGAAACAGTGAGAACCGTTTTGCAATCCAAACGGCATCACTCTGTATTCGTAGGTGCCCAGAGGCGTGAACATGGCTGTCTTCCACTCATCGCCCTCCCTCATGCGGATGAGATTGTACGCACCTCGCAGGTCCAACTTGGTGAACACGCGTCCCTTGCGCACCGTCGCTAGTAGGTCGTCAATCCTGGGCATGGGGAAATCAGAAGGCTTGGTCATCTTGTTTAAGAGGCGAAAATCCACCACCAGTCTTTTTTGGGGCGTGTCTTTCTTCTTCACGAAGAAAACAGGACTGCCCCCTACTGCCCTGGACTCCCGGATGAAACCGCGCTGCAAATTGTGATCTATGAACTGTTTGAGTTCCTGTAATTCGTCCTCAGACATGGAATACAGCTTCCCTTTCGGCAGCGTCGCCCCTGGTAGGAGGTCAATCTTGCAGTCATATTGCCTGTGCGGTGGTAGCTTGTCAGCCTCTTTCTCGCAGAAGACCTCCAGAAAGTCTGCGTATTTGTGGGGGACTGCTTGCAACGTTCCCAACTGCAGTTGTGATTCCTCCTCCTCTCCCTCCTGTCTGGGCAGGATGCAGTGTTCTGCGCAATAAGAGGAGCCGAAGATCAGCTGTCTCTGGTACCAAGCCAGTGTCGGACTGTGCCTGTCCAGCCAACTCATGCCCAACACAATGGGCGTGTCCGACAGTTGGGTGACATTAAAACTGATGACTTCCCTGTGGTTGCCAAGGCGCATCACCATCGGTGGCGTCTGCTTCACCACCTGCCCCCCTAGCAACTCCCTGCCATCCACTGTGACGACTTGCAGGGGCAGAGTGGCAGGCAGTAGCTGTATAGCGTGCTGCTCCACAAAATCCTGCGCTATAAAGTCTGCGTTGCTTCCAGAATCCACGGAAAGCGGCACTTCGATAGTGACGCCATCGGGTAGCTGGAGAGATGCTGTGAGCTGCACTACTGGTTTGGGTGGGAGGGGGTCCGTGGGTTGCAAGATCGCTGGGGACTGCTTCACTGATGCGTCTGGCTGGGCCCCAGTGCCTCTGTCTCCAGCCAGACATCGTCGTTTCCCTGCTGTGGTTCTCCTTGCTGCGTTGCTGCAGTCACCATTGCTGAGGCTGCAGTGTGCTTGTGGAGCCTCCGGGGACACTCTTTCGCCAAATGGCCTGGATCCTCGCAGATGTAACACTTCCTGTTCCCTCTAGGAGGCTTCGCTTTCACTGCTGTCGGTGCTTGGGCTCTGGCTGCTGACTGAGCCCTTGCACCTCCAACCTCCATCGGTTCCCCTCCCCCTCCTGGCGGAGGTGTGGATTGCGCACGCGCTGCTTCTCTTGGAACGAAAGAGAAACTTCTCGCTGCTTCGCGCCCTCCACGTCCTTCATCTCTGCACCATGGACGTTCTTCCAGCCTCACCCCCACAGTCAGCGCCCTTTGGACCACCTCCTGCGTGCTTCGGGGCCTCTCCCCCCTTGCAATTTCATCCTTGACCGCAGAGCTTAGACCCTCCCAGAACAGGTCTCTGACAGGGGGCGAATCCCGGTCCCACTCTAAGGCACTGACCAGCGCAAAAAAGCGGGCGTGGTACTGCCGGACGCTTGCCCTCCCTTGTTTTAGTCCATGAATCTCCCGTCGGGCAAGATCCACATCAATAGTAGACAAAAAACACGCATCCATCGCTTTGATAAAGGCATCTGCATTCTGAAGCGCCGGATCTTTATCCCTCCACAAATTGCGTAGCCACGCTTTAGCATCCCCATGCAAATGGGATAGTATGAACCCCACTTTCTCTTCCTCATCTCTAAAGTCTTTTGCCAGCAGTTGCAGTGCGCACATTACGTCTGCTCGAAAATTGGGGTACTGTTGTAAATTCCCATCGAAGTGAGCCACAAGCCCTCCTGCTCTCCGTGCCAACCCAACCCCCTCCGGTCTGGGTCCTGGCTGCCCTTGTTTAACCCATGCTTCAAACCTGGCGTGGAGATCTCTGTAGGCGGCTGCCGCATCCTCCTCCCTCTTCTTGGATGCCAGTACCTCCGCGTTCAATTGGGTAACTGCCTGTTGCAGCGCTGCAACTTTCTCTGCTTCCGTCATCTCTGCTAACCGTCGTGAGCTTGCTCCCAAACACCGATCCCCTCCTCCAGCTGCCTCTCTCTCCGCTGCGAGATATCAGGTGTCCGAAGCTTTTAAGAGACGGGTCTTACTGTCAGGGCTGCCACCCAGTCCCAGCTCACATAGGACCAAGTCCGCCAGCGTTCACTTTATAAGAGTCTTTATTAAGTTACAGGTTTCATTTCCGAACTGCAGCGTGCAGCTCTACACCTTCTGCCCTAGGTCGGCGAAGACCCGTCTGAGTCCCCGCCTCTTGCACACCAGCTTAATACCCTAGCCTTGCTCCACCTCCTTCGCCTCTCCCTACTTCTCTGGGTCCTTCTGCCCCCCTGGGCCTCCTCCCTTCTACTCTCCTCTGACGCTGACCCCCCTGATCCTTCTGCCTCCTTGCGGCGGGCTTTAGGACCTGGCTCACTCTCCGGGCTGCTTACTGCTCCAGCTTCCGCTGCATTTGAACTTGGCGCGCGCGCCCAACTCTCTACTTTCCTCTTAACCGTTGCCTCGCTCTCTGAGGAGGGCGTGACCACCCCTGACTCGTGCCCTCCCTCCTGCTGACAGCCTCCGGAACCCGATGCCTGGCTACCTTCCTCCCTGCTGCTCTCAGTCTTGAGCGTGGGTCCCGACTTCCAGCTGCTGCCGCCCTCAGTTATGAGCGTGGGTCCCGACTTCCAGCTGCTACTCTCTGAATCTCCTCTGTTCCCTTCCTCCTGGGGTGTCCCCCCGGATCCCCCCCTTGCTCTGCTCACTGGGGCTCCCTTTTGGGAATCCTCTGACTCACTGCTTAGGCTTGGAGATCTCGGGTCGTCATCATCACTCATTTTCCCTTCGGATTCCTCCCCCTCGCTCTCTGCTTCCTCCCTTCTCTGCGTCTCTGCTCCTGAACCCCTGACAAGAAGTATTGCTGGCTCTGTCTGTGGAGGCAGCCATTGCAGCTAGCAGCCACCGAGAGTCCTTTCCTCCATGAATTTGTCTTTTAAAGCCATCCAGGTTAAAGAGGAGAGAAAGAAACTGGGATCCAGTCTGCCAAAGAGACGTGTGAATTATTATAAACAGAGTTTTACCTATCTCTTCCTGAATCTTTTTTTGGATTTCTGGATAGACAACAAGATACATGAGGCACCAGGACAAGGCTGTGGTCACTGTGTCAAACCCTGGGGGGGAAACAGAGCGGTGTTTTTTAAAAACAAAACAAAACAAAACACAAAAGCCTTTTTTTTTTTAAAAAGTGAACCTCCTTTTTTAAAGGTGAATATAATTTTAGTCTGCATCAATTAAATAGTATCCAAGTCTCAATAGTTCCCATCTGAGTGAGTGTGTATATAATTAGACATGTTGTTGAGAATGGGGACACATATCTGTACGTCTCCCAGATGTTCATAATACCAGAGCTCAGGTTCATCCAAAGCAGCGGACTGTGGTGAGATTCAAGACAGACCAAAGAGAATTGGGGAGCTACCTTACAATTACAGTGGTACCTCAGGTTAAGAACTTAATTCCTTCTGGAGGTCCGTTCTTAACCTGAAACTGTTCTTAACCTGAGGTACCACTTTAGCTAATAGGGCCTCCCGCTGCTGGCACGCGATTTCTGTTCTCATCCTGAAGCAAAGTTCTTAACCCGAGGTAATACTTCTGGATTAGCGGAGTCTGTAACCTGAAGCGTCTGTAACCCGAGGTACCACTGTACTTGGTACTGGGAAACCAATTCATCACAGCTCAAGAATCCCTGACAGATGGTCATGCAACCTTCAAAGGAAACCTGTTCAATGGGTCTTATCATCAGAAAGATCTTCTGAATGTTTAGTTGGAACTTCCTTTCATGTCATTAGAATCCATTGGTTCTGCAATGCAAAGCACAAGAAACGAGCTTGCTCCATCTTCCATGGGGAAGCCCTTCAGATATTTTCTCGAAACCTCCTTACCTGCCCCAAATAGGTCATTGACGAGGTTCACTACTTTTTCAGATGAGAGTTGAAGCTTTGCGTTTTCTTGGCTGTGGTCGATGAGGGAGTCTGTGATGTCCCGGATGCTGTCCTGGGAAGGAATAGAGACTCAGTTCACAATTATGGTGGTTAGAAGCCAGTTCTTGACTTCCCAGCTTTTTTTTCTGGTGCTGCTCTTGTGATTTGACATCAAGGACAGACTGTATTTGTTAAAGCATGCATTTTCATTGGATTTTAATGGGTACACACTCTTAAAGTGAAACTTCATCGAGGTTTTTCTAGTGTTGACTCTGGTTTTGTTTTGTTTTTTAACAACAACCAACCATGTGGTGGCCATCACATACAAGATGAAATGCAATCAGAAGGTGGAAGAGAAGTAACATGGAGGGCATAACGTTTCATGGCCTATCTGGGAAGTCCTTATTTCAGGCATAGGCAAACTCGGCCCTCCAGATGTTTTGGGACTACAACTCCCACCATCCCTAGCTAGCAGGACCAGTCTGTCAGGGATGATGGGAGTTGTAGTCCCAAAACATCTGGAGGGCTGAGTTTGCCTATGCCTGCCTTAGTCCATTATATAGGGAAGAGTCATAGCTCAGTGGTAGAAGATCTCCGGTTCAGTCCCCACTGGCATTGCAGGGAAGGGCTGGAAATATTTCCTGCCTGGAACCATGGATAACCACTGCTGCCAGTCAGAATGGGCAATGGTGAGCCTGAAGGACTTATAGCCCAACCTGGCATGAAGCAGTTCCCTGCATCCCTTACCTTGCTGAAGCTCTCATAGTGCTCTTGGACGATCTTCTGCAGGAAGGTAGTGAAGCGTTGGTTGATGGCCTTAAACTTCTGTATGTTGTTGCTCGGGAGGTACTGGAGGGCAGGGATGTAGTCAGCCGGGTTGCCGGAGGATGCAAACTCCACAAAGTCCTCGCTCACATTCACTATGCTGAGCAGCTCCTCATCTTCATGTCTGTAGCGCTTGCCAAAGCAAATGGCACTGATGACGTTGGCCACAGAGACCACCAGGTACCGGTAAGGGTCGAGGCTCTTCTTCTCCAGCATCACCTGCTGCAGTTTCATCACCAGGTAGGTGGCCTCTTTGGAGACGTGCTCTTCCAATAGGCAGGTGGAGGAGGAGTCAGGGCTGGGGGAAGCAGCGAAGCTTTTGAGGGCACTCTGGGCCAGTTTCCGGCGCATCTGCCACACCTCCCCAGAGTCTGTGCTGAAAACCAGGCTGTTGCCTCCTGACACGAAGCGGGAGCTGAACAGGTCAGGACGGCCCATGAAGTCTCCTCCTTGCCTCACCAAGGCCTGCTTGATGGTCTCGAGGCCACTTAGCACTACCACTGGCCTCATGCCAATATGGATCTTCATCACATCTCCGTACTTCTGGCTCATTTGCGTCAGGCTCAAGTGGGGGTTCTGCCCCAGATCCAACATGTTGCCAATGAATGGGTAGCCCCATGGCCCTGGAAGACTCTTTAGGCCCTGTGGCACCTGTGTCCGGAGGGATTTGATAGCGATGAAGATCAGGCAGAAAACAGCAATGGCGATGAGGGCTTCTGCAGCCGAGATGGTGCCCAGGATTCCCATCAGTGACATGGCAAATGGGGGCAGGGTGGACAGGTAAGAAACCCTCCTGAAATGAGCCAAAGGACAGCCCAGGAGGCAGGGTTATCGGGTGAAAGTCTGTGTTTGGCTTTGCTGAACTCAGAGAGTTGCAAGCAAAGAACCAAATACTTGCGGATTAAGTTACATCATGCAAGAGAGTGTGTTCAGAAAGGACTCATTCAGATGTCCTACGTGCCAGGAAACGAAATTCCTGCAGATCTGTTGTCTAAGGTTGTTAACAGAGAACAACTTAAGGTTTAGGTACAGCAGTTGCAATTGGGTTGAACCACAGGTGAAACAGGTTACACGGAAAGGGGGAGGATGTTAGAACATTCCGTTCCACCTTAAAAGGAACAGGCATGATTGTTGTGTGTCACATGCATGTTTACCTTCCAGCACAGCTTGCTGGGAACTTCCGTTGTGTATAGCTTTTGCTTATGCTTCTTGCTCGGACACGAAAGGGGGAAGACATGTTTTTTCCTTTGTCCTGATGTATGCTGAATAAACTGCTTGTAAATACGCTTTACATATGCCTCTATCTGCCTTTCTGTTGCGAAGTTTGTTTACTCTGCTGGCTTGTGTGCTCAGCTTCTGAAAGGCTTCTGAAGCTCTGAGTCACAGTTTTGATGCAGAACCAAGGACTGGAGTTTGGCCGGCAACTGGCCGGTGGGCTGGAGCCAGCTGGGGGCCTGGCCATTGACCAGTCTGACTGAGGCTGATAGGACATGGAGTCCAAACACTCTTGGGGGGCCACAGCTTCCCCAGCTCTAGTCTATAGGGACATCGCTCTATGAGTAATACCAGTTTTCATGCCTGTTAAATCAAACTACCACTCCCTTGGAAGGTGATGAACTCTCCCTCCTTGGAGGTTTTTAAGCAGAGATCGGGTGGTCATCTGTCAGTGATGCTTTAGTTGAGATCCCTGCATTGCAGGGGCTGGACTAGATGACCACTGGGGTCCCTTCCAGCTCTACAGTTCTATTATTCTAAAACAGCTAGATACCATGTATATGGAGGCAATGCATGACCTTCCTTAGTTGGGGCTGATTCATACGACTATTAAAAATGCATTTGCTATTATTTTTAATTTAACTGCTGCTCCTTTCACAATGCCCTCCATCTGCTTCCTACTTGCCTTGCCGTTTTCAGTGTCTTTCTGCTTCTCTCTGTTCTCAGAGCTGATTGCCAATGACCTTTCATTACTGGTTGTCAATGAACTTGCAATAGTCAATAAAAACACATTCTCCATCTGCTATATATTTTGGAAAGTTTGAGGAAGTTGTTTGTTTGTTCTGCATCTGGACACTTCTTAAAGTATCATAATTGAATTTTGCATATTGGCTATTGAGATCAAGGAGCAGGTTTTTGCCTCTGTTTGGAGACAAGTAGATGCCAATTTGAATCAAGATCGTGGGCTGAACCTTTCACAACAGAGCTGGGGTTTTTTATCTTGGGTTTGTTTGTTTTTTTGGTGTCTCAGAATTGCTGAGCAATGCCAGGTATGAGGCTGCTAGCCTATAATAAATATTCTACATCATAGGAATAGAAATCTATTCTTTGACATTTTCGTGGAGAAGCAGCAGAGACTGTACCGCAGTCGCTAACATTAACCAGTTGTAGAAACTTTTCAAATGCCTGTCATAATCTTCCAATCTTCCAAACTGCTTCCTTCTTTCCCCTTGTGGAGAGCGGGGAGACCTTCCCAGATCGCCCCCACCAGCAAAAGTGTGCTATAACTTATGGACAATCTTCTTAAACTTATTTTTTGGGGGGTAGGCAGGGGAGTTCTTCAGATTTATTTATTTTCTTACATGTATATCTCTACCTTCGGGTAGCCCTGAAGTTTTTAATGTTTGATGTTTTACTTTGTTTTTATATACACTGTAAGCTGCGCAGAGCAGCTGGGGAAACCCAGCCAGATGGGCGGGATATAAATAATAATGATGATGATGATGATGATGATGATGATGATAATGATAACAATAATTCCGCCATACGACGCAACTCTGCGGTAAACTTCCATGCCCTGGCCAGATCCAGTCTCAGCCCACCAATGGCCCCAGGCGCCTTCAGATAACAGGTAACATTTGGGACAGATAACAGAGTCCACCCAGGCCCCATCTCTGCTTCTGCAGGTTTCCCCATATCCCATCCCTGCTACTTATGGTCAAAATCCCCTTCCCTGCCTGGGAAGGGTACACTTTCCCAGCTGGGACCATCTCTATCCTATATCTCCTATACAACAACTAGCACACAGCAGACTTATAGTAAACAGGTAAAATGATACATTGCTATGCTACCTTATAATAGGATGATGCAGAAAAAGGCCTGCAGTGGAAATCTAGGCATGTTGACTTGGAGGTAAATCCCAGCATGTTTTCTGGGGCTTGCCAGCAGGCAATCATGCAAACATTTACACCTTAGCACAATACAGACCTGTGTAGCTCAGATGAGCGAAGGAACTGGAGTCTTGAGTAGTACTGTAGCTAATCCAGTCAGGATTTTCTGTCTAGATCTCTCTCTTCCCCCAGTGGACATGCTGTGCTGAGCAGTTCCAGAGGTCATTTTATGCACTGCCCTCAGATTGGCCAATCCACGCCCTCTTCCGCTGGCCAAATCCGCATCTTCCCAGCCAAGGCTGGACTAACAAACAGCTAGTATTGGAGGAAGCCCAATAAAAACACCCCACTCCATTACACTCCAGATTGTGGTGGAAGCAAAGAACATGTCCCACATCAGCCAGCCACAGCCTTGTTGATTACCACAAGCACATTCCAAGTGTTCTTGAGCTGTTGCGGCTTTTGCCTTGTCTTGAGTTGTAATGCTGCATTGAATAAAATTGGATTTCATTTTTTTATCAAAGCAAGCTCTTGGTCATTGCAAGAGAAATTCACCAAACTAAAGACTTCTGCTTGTTGAAACGTATAGCTTGCACCGACTCAGCTCAGCAAATTGGAACAAAACAATGAGTGGTATTAAACCAGGTTTTACTCAGAGTAAACCCATCGAAATTTATGGGCCGAAATTAGTCATGTTTATTGATTTCTGTGGGTCTACACTTAGCTGAATATCACCCAAATGCAACTGATTGACCTTTCTCCAGTCTTCCTGCCTCAGCCCCAAAGTCCAACTACAAAGGGCAGAGGTTTCCCAGGAGTAAAGCTGTCCAGTTTGAAGATGAAGAATCATATGAAGGAAGGTTAGGGGCCTTGAAGTTGCCCACTGTCCCCAGTTAGCACTTCGACAGCAGACTGAGCAGAAATGCAGGGGACTTGGCCAAGGCCCACCCCACCAGGAGAAAGAAGAGGTCTTGCGTTTCTGTTTGAATGGGGGTGATTATTTCTATGCATTTAATTTAGCATATGCACATCTTATGCAAGGCGAGAAGAGACAGGTGAGCAATCCAAACACCAGAAGGTCTGTTGCCTGGAAGATGGAGCAAGCTTGTTTTCTACTGCTCTGGTGGGGCGGACCCAAACCAGCTGATTCAAAAGGCAAGAAATGTGATTCCAGCTAAAGGCTTGGAAGAACATTTGAGGGTAAGAGTGATGGCTCTGACCTATAAAACCTTAAATGGCTCAGGAGCACAATGCCTCAAGGACCGCCTTTCTCTTTATGAACCTACCTGGACCCTGAAATCATCTTCTGAGTCCCTTCTTCATGTGCCTCCTCCACGAGAGGTCCAGAGGGTGGCAACAGAAGAAAAGGCCTTTTCTGCAGTGGCTCCCGGTTTGTGGAATGCTCTCTCCAGGGAGGCTGATCTGGAATCTTTGTTACACCAGGTGAAAATGTTCCTCTTTAACCAGGCCTTTGGCTGCTCGACATCTGATGCCCTTTTAAAATGTCTTATGGAAGGGGGGGATAATTGGGTTGTTTTTGTTTTTACAGTGGTACTTCGGGTTAAGAACTTAATTCGTTCCAGAGGTCCGTTCCTAACCTGAAACGGTTCTTAACCTGAGGCGCACTTTCGCTAATGGGGCCTCCTGCTGCCGCTGCACCACTGGCGCGTGATTTCCATTCTTATCCTGGAACAACCACTTCCTGATTAGCGGAGTTTGTAACCCAAAGCGTCTGTAACCTAAAACGTCTGTAACCCGAGGTACCACTATATTATGTATTTCTGTTTTTTATGTTGTGATTTTATGTTGTGAACTGCCCTGAGATCTACAGGTATATGGCAGTATAATAATAATAATAATAATAATAATAATAATAATAATAATAGCTATTTGACAGTGGAATGAACTCCCTTGCATGGCGATGGACTCTTCTTCATTGGAAGTTTTTAAACAGAAGTTGGACATGCATCTGTCAGAGATTCTTGAGCTGTGTTATTCTTGCATTGCAGGGGATTAGACTAGGTGATCCTTTGGGATCCCTTCCAAATGTACATTTCTATGATATTTCTGTCCTTAATTTCCTTTTGAGGGTGGAAGACAATGTGTTGGTGGCCGACTGATCTTTGAAAGGTGCTGAGGACTGGACTTTGATGACTCTGCATTGGAAAGGGGTCCACAGCTGGTCCCTAAGATGTGTTGGGCAAGAGAGTGGTGCTGAGCACCTTGGACAGAAGTTCTCTTCCTCCAAAAGAACAAGAATACTGATATTGCCTGTGTGCACATAGGATTTGTTAGTCACCTTTAACCAGTAGGTCCCAGGACAGGTTGCCATAAATTAATGACACAAGTTAGAATTAAATAAAACTAACAATATCTACAACACCAAATAAATAGCTTAAAACAGAGAGTAAAGGTGGGTTGAAACACATGTTCTGAGTGGCTTGTTCCCATTAGCAGAAGTTGCTAATTTTGCATAATTTGTTGTTGTTGTTGTTTAGTCGTTTAGTCGTGTCCGACTCTTCGTGACCCCCTGGACCAGAGCACGCCAGGCACTCCTGTCTTCCACTGCCTCCCGCAGTTTGGTCAAACTCATGTTAGCAGCTTCAATAACACTGTCCAACCATCTTGTCCTCTGTCGTCCCCTTCTCCTTGTGCCCTCCATCTTTCCCAACATCAGGGTCTTTTCCAGGGAGTCTTCTCTTCTCATGAGGTGGCCAAAGTCTTGGAGCCTCAGCTTCAGGATCTGTCCTTCCAGTGAGCACTCAGGGCTGATTTCCTTCAGAATGGAGAGGTCTCCAAGAGCGAATAATAGAATTATAGAATAATAAAATTGTAGAATTGGAAGTCATCTAGTCCAACCCCCTGCAATGCAGGAATTTTGGTACTCTAGAAAGATAGAAACTGTTCTTATAGTGAGCCAGACCATGGGTCCATCTAGTTTGTATTGCCAACTCTGGCCGGCAGCAGACAAGACAGGAGTCTTTCCCAGACCTAACTGGAGGTGCCAGGGCTGATGCTGGAACACTCTCTATGCAAAGCAGATGCTCTATTGCTGAGCTGCAGTCCCACTCATGTCTCTGGACCTAGCTGACTATGTCGCTCTGTGTGACACCAAACATGTGATGCGTTGGATCACCTGGCAGGGCACCCACAGTGGAAATTTTGTGGGTGAGGCACCCAGCCCCAGCTCCCCGAGATGCTGGCTATGTTAAGGTTATCAGATTTCCTCCCCCCCCCCCCAATGAATCCGGGGACACTTTTCAACTTCAATGGATTTTGTATGGGGACTGGTTTGTAAATCCGGGGACTGTCCCCAGGAAAAGGGGACGTCTGGTAACCTTATGTGGTTGGGTAACCATGCAGGTGGCGCTGTGGGTTAAACCACAGAGCCTAGAACTAGCTGATCAGAAGGTTGGCGGCTCGAATCCCCGCGACGGGGTGAGCTCATGTTGCTCGGTCCCTGCTCCTGCCCACCTAGCAGTTCAAAAGCACATCAAAGTGCAAGTAGATAAATAGGTACTGCTCTGGTGGGAAGGAAAACAGCGTTTCCGTGCGCTGCTCTGGTTCGCCAGAAGCGGCTTAGTCATGCCGGCCACATGACCCGGAAGCTGTATGCCGGCTCCCTTGGCCAATAAAGTGAGATGAGCGCCCCAACCCCAGAGTCGGCCATGACTGGACCTAATGGTCAGGGGTCCCTTTACCTTTTAAGCATGAAGGCCTGACCTGAGGCAAGGAGGAAGAAAGGGAAAGGAAGGCCAGTGTTGTTTCAAGCAGGTGATCAAACTCCAAAGTCCCTGGTCAGGAGCAGCGCTGCAGCTTGCGACAGGTCAGGCCAAACTCTGGTTAAAGATTGTCCAGCTTTGCGTGAGAAGCCTTTTGGCTGAGCTTCCCATTGTGCCCTGGAGTCCAGCAGGCAAGAGGAATGTGGTGAAAGAAGGGGTCAAGGCAGAGGAGGCTGGGCTGGAAAGAGGGAGCAGCCTTTGGGGGGAATCATAGAATCACGGAACTGTAGAACTGGAAGGGATCCCAAGGGATCAACTAGCCCAAACCTCTGCAATGCAGGAATCACAAGTGAAAGAACCCCTGACAGACAGTGGCATCACATGGGGAGGGCCAGAGGGGTAGTGGCGCAGGGAGCATTTGCTGGGGGGGGGCATTTTACTTCTTGATGCCCTGCCAGCCCCAGCCCCTGCACCCCTGCCCACCCGTGGTCCTTGGCGGGCACAGCAGCCACACACCTGAGGAGTGCACTCATGCTGTTTTGACAGCCTGTGTGAGAAGGATGAAACAGACATGGACCCTTCCTTTTCAGAGCGCATGCCTGTTGCATTTTTCCATCTCCGCCAAGCTAAGCAGTTGGCTCCTTACCTCTCTCGCCCTGACCTAGCCACTGTGATCCACACGACGGTCACCTCCAGGCTTGATTATTGTAACTCGCTCTATGTGGGGCTGCCCTTGAGACTGAACCAGAAAACCCAGCGGGTGCAGAATGCCGCGCGAGACTCCTTACGGGGTCCTCGCTGTGGGATCACATTCACCCGGTGCTATACCAGCTGCACTGAAGAAGAAGAAGAGTTTGGATTTGATATCTCGCTTTATCACTACCCAAAGGAGTCTCAAAGCGGCTAACATTCTCCTTTCCCTTCCTCCCCCACAACAAACACTCTGTGAGGTGAGTGGGGCTGAGAGACTTCAAAGAAGTGTGACTGGCCCAAGGTCACCCAGCAGCTGCATGTGGAGGAGCGGAGACGCGAACCCGGTTCCCCAGATTACGAGACTACCGCTCTTAACCACTACACCACACTGGCTCCCGGTGGAGTACAGGATCAGGCTTAAGGTGCTGGTTTTAACCTTCAAAGCCCTATACGGCCTAGGACCCTCGCACCTACGGGACCACCTCTCCTGGTATGTCCCACAGAGGACCTTACGGTCTTCAAACAAAAACATCTTGGAGGTCCCGGGCCACAGAGAGGTTAGGCTGGCCTCAACCAGAGCCAGGGCTTTTTCGGCTGTGGCTCTGAACTGGTGGAATGCTCTGTCACAAGAGACTAGGGCCCTGCGGGACTTGACATCTTTCTGCAGGGCCTGCAAGACAGAGCTGTTCCACCAGGCCTTTGGCCAGGGCACAACCTGACCCCCTCCTTTGGCAATCCTCACAGAGCCCAATGGTTGCCATTAATCTGATTTGAACTGATTTTAGAATGAAATGATTTTAGAATGTTGTATCATTTTACTGTTGTTAGCCACTCTGAGTCCAGCTTCAGCTGGGATATAAATAAAAATTATTATTATTATTATTATTATTATTATTATTATTATTATTATTATTATTATTATTTCCTCCTCATGCAGCCTTGCAGCATCACAAAGTGGCACAGAACTGGAAGGCAGTTGAGTGCACCCTTTGGGCAGGCAGGGACACAGCAATGTTTTACTTAGCGGCAGCAGCAGGGGCTGGGCGTGGGCTCCATTCACCTTCTGGGCCTCTGGGCCCCACTATCCCAGGGGCACAAGTGCCCCCAGGCACCTGCCATGTGCGGTGTGCAGCTGCTTACAGTGTGTGGTGCGGTGCAGCATGGCATGCCAGGCGTGCCATTGTCCCGGCGCAAAAAAAATCAAGGGCACAAGTTGGGTGAGGGATGGTTCCTCACCTCTGAATGTGTTTATTACATTGACGACCCAAACTACAACCCCTGTTTACCTAAAACGGCCATTCGTGTATGCGCAAGGAGGACGACCCAAATGCAAGAGCTCTGTGGGAAGGTGAGGTGAGGCACCTTCTTTGGGGGGCACCCCCTTGCCAGGCTGTTCCCACCTCTGCCTCCTCCTTTGCCCCAGTGTCCTGTGCTGCCCAGTCCTGGAGCCCCACAAGCTCCGCCCAGGCTCCAGAGTGCAAGACAATGACCAAGGTGACTCTCAAGGGGCATGCCAGCCTAGGCTCAGTGGGGCAGCCCTTGCTGCATGCAGGCGAGCAGGGTCTTCTCCTAAGACAGGCCTGTGTGTGTGTGTGAGAGAGAGAGAGAGAGAGAGAGAGAGGGCGCAGCCTGCAGCTGCCAACCCATGATACGCCACTGCTGACACATTGTTGTCTAACCTCTGCTTAAAAACCTCCTCTTTTTTGGTAAACAAAAGAATAATAAATAAATAATAGTTGCAATTGCATGCAAAAATGTGGATATTAGGAGACATGCATGAAAAAAGGCATACAAATTTATATATGTAGACATGTTATTTCTATGTGCCTAGTATAGTAAAACATTGGTTCTTTTCCTCCTGCATTCTGGGAATTATTTCTATCTTCTCTTTGCTTCTAAAACAGACTATAAGGCCTGTTTATAATAAATCACGCTTCTCTCCCTCTCTTTCACGCACAAGGCTAAAGGTCTGTGCCTGGCACAGATCTTTCTGTATAGCATTCCTTACATACCACACTTGTCTTCTTTAGTTCACCTTTAGTTCACAATGATGTGTAAATCACAATGATGTGTTAATCCTCAATGTATAATTAATTGTGTGAGTTTATATAACAATCTAAACATTAGTAAACACCTTCGTTATAACATTATCAATCTTAGTCATAGGTGGATTAAGAGCTTATATGCCTGTCTAAATACAGCTCTAACATTCTGTCTTTCATGTGCCAAAGATCTATGGAGCTATGTAAGCCCGCCTTACATACAAATGAGCCAATAGGATTTCAGTTTCTTTGTCTTGTATTGAGCCAATCAGCCACTGGCACATTCGTGGCCATGCTTTTTGTAACTTTGAATAAAAGGAGATGCTGTGAGGCTAGAGGAGAAAGAATCTCTCTCTCTCTCACTTTCATCTGGCACACACGCAAGCTCTCAGAAAGAAAACATCTCGTTGTCTGTCTTTATTCATCTCTACAAACCCCCAAAATCCACATCTGGTGACCCCGACGTGATCCTGAAGAAGGGTAAGTAATCAGATCCCAATAGAGATCCCTTTAGAGCCAAAAGCATTCCTCATACTAATCCGACTGGGAAAAAGTCTAAAGCGCTTAATTCGTTAGTATGGGAGGGGATTTAAGTAAGGTGCAAAAGGCTCACGCGAAAGAGCTTCTTTCGTTAGTAAGACAGACAATAGACAAAGTTCAAATTTCTCTAAAAGAGATTGAACAGCTACTGCAGGAAATAAATCATCAATGTCCTTTTTATCAAGCAGAAGGCTCATTGCAAATTAGCACATGGGAGAAGATCGGCAAAATTTTATTTTCCGAGCCACGTGCTCCAATCAGCTGCCTACTCACATGGCAAAAGTGTGCTAACGCCATAGCAAATTTAGAACAATCTTCTCTTTCAATTTCTCCATTGCTGGCAACTGCAGAAACCTCCCCCCCGCCATACCCTCTGATTTTGCCCCCTTTGTCTCCTTCATCACCTAGCCGAAATCCCCCTCCCTTTTCTCCTTCCCTTGCTCCTGAACCGTCTCAGTTTACAAATTCCCCCCAATCCCCCCTCACCCCCCTTCTCTGCCTGAACAAGCAAATCAGCATGCCTTTGTCCCTTCCTCTTTGTCTCTAGACCATGCTGCTTTGCCAAAACAATATGGAGCCGTCCGTGCTGGGCTTTTACAGGCTAAGCAAGATGGGCTTTTTTCATTGGAAGAAACAGCTGCATGGGCTGGTGAAATTTTTCCTCTCACATATCAAAATGCTCCTGGAGGTCAGCAATTACAAGTTTATCATGAAAAATTGCCTTATGCTGTCATGAAAGATCTCAGGAAAGCCATTAGTGATTCAGGTCTTAAATCTTCTTATGTAATGGGTATTATAGAGGGCATTTCTACCTCTTATACAATGATTCCGAGTGACTGGAAAGATTTGATGAGGATGATGTTATCTCCAGCGCAATTTTTAGTTTTTGAAAATGAATTTAAACATGCCGCCATAGCTCTGGCTGATCCAACGCATACAGCAAGCCAGCTTTTCGGCGCTCCTCCATTTGAGACCCTGGCTGCCCAAGCCGTGTTGTCACCTTCACACTTTCAGCGCACTGCAACTTGCGTGCAGCGTGCATTTCGTAAAATTCCTGTCTCAGGACAGCCACTGAGTTCCTTTGTAAATGTTAAACAGCAGAATACAGAGCCATACCATCAATTTGTGGATAGACTGAAGGAATCTATCTGTAGACAGATAGATAATGAAACGGCTCAGAATGAGTTGCTAAAAAAATTGGCTTATGAGAACTCTAACACAGATTGTAAAAAAATGCTGCAATCAATCATAAGCCGTTCAACATATTCCCTTGCAGATTTGATAAAAGCGTGTTCGGAAGTAGGGAGTCAATCTCATACAATATCTTTGTTTGCCAATGCACTTCAGGCTTCCGTGAGACAAACAGGCAACTGTTATAATTGTCACCGTCCTGGTCATTTTGCAAAGCAGTGCAAGGCCCAAGGTGGGACTGCACAGAAGAATAATAATGCAAATACCACGACCAGACCTTCCAAAAAATGTCCAAAGTGTGGGAAAGGCTATCATTGGGCAAATCAATGTAGGTCTCAGGGAAACTTCACTGGGCCCAGTCTCTCGGGCCCCAAAGAATAGAGAGATGTCAGCCTTTGGTTTCTGCTGCTGCAAAAGTTACTAAAAATTATGCCTTCTGAATTTGCCATTGATTTGATTAATCAAGAGACCAAAAACACTGCATTGCCTGGTGAAATCATAATCATGGCCAGCCAAATGGCAGGTCCACTTCCTCCTAATATCACAGGTTTAATTTTACCTAAATTTTCTGCTGCAAAACAAGGCATTCATGTCATCCCAGGTGCCTTGCCTCCTGACTATGTGGGCACAATCATGGTTCAATTTTGGAGCCATATGCCCATGCAGTTAACAAAGGGTGAATCTTTTGCTCATTTGGTGATGCTGCCTTCACCACCTGATGTTGTTTGTGCTATTGACACTAATCTGCACAAGCTCTCTTTATCTTTTTCCCCACAGCTTCTAGCTGTGACCCAACGTATTGGAAGAGAGAAACTCCTTCGTAAGTATAAAATCAATGGAAAAATATTAGAGGGTCTGATAGACACTGGTGCGGATGTTTCGGTCATTTCCAGTAATTTTTGGGAACAAACTTGGCCGCTTGAAACTTCTCCTGAAGTGTGGGGCGTGGGAGGTAATCAGGCTTCTTGCAAAAGCGCACAGTGGCTGCCTGTCTCTTTGCCTGATAGCTCTGAAGTTATTGCATATATTCAGCCCTGTGTGCTCAAAATTCATCTTAATTTGTGGGGAAGAGATTTGTTGCAACAATTACAAGCAACCATTCAAATAAATGAGTAAGTTTGTGCTTCCACTTACTTGGAAGTCCACTGATCCTATATGGATTCCGCAATGGCCTCTTACTACAGAGAAATTGATTGCTTTGAGACAATTGGTCGATCAGCAATTATTAGCTGACCATATAGAACCTTCTGTCAGCCCTTTCAATAGCCCAGTTTTCGTAATTAAGAAGAAAAATGGAAAATATAGATTTTTGCACGATCTGAGGTCCATAAATAGCATCATTGAACCCATGGGGCCTTTGCAATGTGGTATGCCTAATCCAAATATGATTCCACATTCATATCAATTGGCTATAATAGATCTGCAGGATTGCTTCTTCTCTATTCCCCTGCATGAAAAGGATCGCAAATTTTTTGCATTTACAATTCCAGAATTAAATAATAGTAGACCATCTAAAAGATACCACTGGAAGGTTTTGCCCCAAGGCATGATAAATTCCCCCACTATGTGCCAATATTTTGTGGATAAGGCACTTCAATCCTTTCGTCTTAAGTACCCACATCTTAAGATTCAGCATTATACGGACGATATACTTTTCTATGCACCAGTCCTTCCCCCTAATTGGAAACATGATTTAATAACCAGTTTGTCTTTGTATGGTTTAAAAATAGCTCCAGAGAAGGTTCAGGAATCTCCCCCCTTTCAGGATCTAGGACATAAAATGATAGCTAGTTACTCTATTCCAATAATCCCAGAACTTCATGTTTCAAAAACAATGAAATATGTACAACTGCAACAATTGCTGGGAAACATTAATTGGATAAGGCCTTATTTTAAAATCCCTCTTGAAGTGCTAAGGCCACTGTTTTCAGCCTTAAAAGGCCATCAATCTCCAGGTGAGCAAATCACCTTGAACTCTGATCAACTCAAAACTGTTGCACAGTTGAAAGCACTCATGCGTATTCATTGGGTGGATCGAGCGATTCCTAATGTTATGCCTGATTTGGTCATAATGACGGATTCTGTACAACCTTTTGCTGCAATTATTCAGAAAGGTCCATCAAAAGTTCATATACTAGAATGGCTTTATTTACATCATGCACCAAGAAACACAGTAAACCCTTTAGTGGATCTCCTTGCTCAGCTCATTAGCAAGGGACGACGACGTTGTAAGCATCTTTTTGGTGTTGATTGTAATCAAATTATTGTCCCTATGCCTTTAGAACAATGGGAAACAGCTCTCTCCACGAGCATGGATTTACAGTGTGCGTTCGCTGATTTTGTGGGTCAGGTGGATTGTCATATTCCACCCGATACGCGCCTGCAAATGAGCAAGCAATTCCCTATGTCTTTCTCTTCTATCATTTCCCCTGTTCCTTTGAATGCCCTGACTGTTTTCACTGACGGGGCTCCTTCTAGAGGAGTTGTTGCTTGGCAACAGAATGAGGAGTGGCATAGCCTGTACACTCTCCCACAAAAGTCTGCTCAGCGTTCTGAACTTGCAGCTGCTGTAAAAGCTCTGCATCATTTTTCTTTACAACCAATTAACTTGATTGTTGACAGTTTGTATGTTTCAAACGTCATAAGCAGAATGCAAGGCAGTTATGTAAGTCCTTTATTAGATGATAACTTGTTGAGTCTCTTCCTGTCTTTGCAACTGCTTCTTTCTAATCGTTCTCACCCACTCTTTGTAGTGCACATTCGCTCTCACCAACCTTTTCCAGGTTTCATTTCAGATGGAGATGCAAAAGCAGATTCTTTGCTAAAGATTTTGCCTGTCTCTCCTATAGAAAGTCATGCTTTTCATCATCAAAATGCAAAAGCCCTTAGCCGCCAATTTCAAATTTCATTGGAAGAGGCGCGTGCAATTATTCAGCAGTGTCCTCAATGCTCCAATCAGATTGGCCATCCCAGCCCTGGTGTTAATCCCCGTGGACTGGAAGCCAATCAATTGTGGCAAATGGATGTAACCCATTTTGCCCCTTTCTCACCCTGGAAGTTTTTGCATGTCTGTATTGACACATTCTCAGGCTTCCTTTGGGTTACGCCTCAAAGAGGAGAGCAAGTAAAACATGTTTGCAATCATCTTGTTCGTGCAATGTCAGTTATGGGCAAGCCTCATTCTATAAAAACTGACAATGCCCCAGCGTATTGTGCAAAAGGCTTTGCTAAATTTTGTGAAACTTGGGATATTCATCATCTGTTTGGCATCCCTTATAATTCTCAAGGTCAAGCTATAGTTGAACGCTCTCATCGTACCCTGAAAACTGCACTGATCAGGCAGGAAAAGAAAGCAGGCATTCCAAACTCACTTTCAGAAAAGGAAAGTTGGTTGTCAAGTGTACTCTTTACTCTTAATCATTTGAATATCTCCATACAGGATCACCAATCTTACACACGTCTTCAAAAGCATTTCCAGCAAAAGGAAATTCTTCCAGCTCCACTGGTGCGCTATAAAATTCTACCCTCCAATGAGTGGAGTGAACCAGTGAAATTGATTACATGGGGTAAGGGTTACGCTGCAGTTTCTACTCCACAGGGTGCTCGGTGGGTTCCTGCACGTTGTATCCGGCTGCACCATGGCGTGGCGACAGGTTCTTCCGGATCCATTGCCTCAATTCAACCACCAACTCCAGATCACCCGCGATGTGACGTCCAGCCCCCCCAGGACTCGTAAGCGGGGACATCGCAATCCCCCAGTGACGTGGGGCCAAATAAAATCGCTCTCTCTACAAGCTGAACAGTATAGGAGAGAACAGCAGCTGGAAGCAAGCCCTACTAACCAGCTTCTATCCCTCATTGCTTGTCTTAATATGAATTCCATGATAATTCTCATTTTCAGTATTTTAATTTTGCCTCTCTCTACTTCAGCTCTTCCTACTGGTGATTCCACATCGTTAAATGTATGGGAATCGTTTGCAAGGACGCTCAATGTCTCAGCATTTTGCCTTACTCAGCAAGTAGCCATTGGTGATATCCTTGGCTCTTGTCTCATTCCAGTTTGCCATGATCCTCATGACATACAGAATGATACTTGGTTTTTCTCATTCCTACCTCAAAATGATTCACTTCGTACCCTTGGATATAAAGGTTATCATAATTGGGGCACGCAAGTGCATAAACGCCCACCTTTAGCTATTGATTTGACAACACCATATGTGGCCTCTTATAATGCTACTTGTGCACGTATGGTCAACTGTACGAAACAAAACTGCGTGAAAATGGGCAAAAATAACTTTAATTGCTCTGATTATGTAAATATTTCTTATATATATAAGTACACAGAACTGCCAGCAGGCTGGTTTTGGTCCTGCCCAGGTTACACTTTCAATTACATTCCGGCAAACATTAGTCACGGCACACCTTGTTGTTTAAGCCGTCTGTCTATCATATTGCCTGGAAAACATCATTTCTCTTACTCTAGACATCAGCGTAGTGTTGAATTGTCTGATGACTGTGATGATCTTGTCTCTCTCCCTAGCAGGTCTGAATACATCTCTTTAGCTGTCTCTCTCTTAGGTGTTCCAGGTTTGGCTGTGCGTAATAGCGCAAATATTAATTCCTTAGCTTGCTCTGCAGCAAAATCCCTGAACTTTACCTCTCAGGCGCTTCATCTTCTCAACACAGAGCAAGCCGAACTTCGCAACGGTTTATTAAGGTCGAAATCTACCTTGGACTACCTACTCATGGTACATCATTATGGTTGCGAACAATTCAAGGAAATGTGCTGTTTTAACATCACTGACAATTCTAAGGCCGTTCAAAGGCAAATTTCTCATTTGCAAAATCTCACTCACCACATTAAAAAGGATATCGGATTTTCCGGACTCTGGGATTCCTTTTCCTTGTGGTCTACGGCGTGGCTCCCTAATCTCGATTGGCTACGCAATGCCTTTTTTTATGTAATTATTATTGTATGTATATTAATTTTGTTTTGTTGCTTTCTCCAATGCATTCCTAGCCTTACAAATCTTTTTTCTCGCCTTCTCTCTCCTCCACCACCACCTAGCGCGCTCCTTGCAGCCTATTATGCGAAATGGCAACGCCACCAGTAAGAAAAAACAAAAATAAAAGGGGAGATGTGGGTAGGATTATTTTGAGATTCGTTGGCACACCACTAATCTTGAAGTACTTTTGCCCCATCAAGCCTAGCAGTATTATTTCCGGCATTTGATGGCAAACCACTAATCCGGAAGTATTGTTGCTTTATTCACCTAGTTGCCTTACCTCGCAAAGAAGAAAAAAAAGGAGGAGATGTAGACATGTTATTTCTATGTGCCTAGTATAGTAAAACATTGGTTCTTTTCCTCCTGCATTCTGGGAATTATTTCTATCTTCTCTTTGCTTCTAAAACAGACTATAAGGCCTGTTTATAATCAATCACGCTTCTCTCCCTCTCTTTCACGCACAAGGCTAAAGGTCTGTGCCTGGCACAGATCTTTCTGTATAGCATTCCTTACATACCACACTTGTCTTCTTTAGTTCACCTTTAGTTCACAATGATGTGTAAATCACAATGATGTGTTAATCCTCAATGTATAATTAATTGTGTGAGTTTATATAACAATCTAAACATTAGTAAACACCTTCGTTATAACATTATCAATCTTAGTCATAGGTGGATTAAGAGCTTATATGCCTGTCTAAATACAGCTCTAACATTCTGTCTTTCATGTGCCAAAGATCTATGGAGCTATGTAAGCCCGCCTTACATACAAATGAGCCAATAGGATTTCAGTTTCTTTGTCTTGTATTGAGCCAATCAGCCACTGGCACATTCGTGGCCATGCTTTTTGTAACTTTGAATAAAAGGAGATGCTGTGAGGCTAGAGGAGAAAGAATCTCTCTCTCTCTCACTTTCATCTGGCACACACGCAAGCTCTCAGAAAGAAAACATCTCGTTGTCTGTCTTTATTCATCTCTACAAACCCCCAAAATCCACATCTATACAACGAATGAAAAAAATGAATTGGGGTGAACTGAGCTAAAGATCTGAAAAATGAGAAACGAGTTTGAGAGATGCATTGATTCATCCCTATTTTCCCCGGTGCTGTTCCCATCGCCTTCCAATTAAGAACATAAGAAGAGCCTCCTGTATCAGGCCAACAGTCTAGCTAGTCCCACATCTTCTTCCCACAGTGGCCAAGGAGATGACCCCAAGGGAATCCTGAAAGCAGGACCTGAGCAGAAGAGGACTTCCGGTGACTGGGATTCAGAAGCACGGCTGCCTACAACCATTGATAGCCCTCACCTCCTCCATGAATTTGCCCAGTCCTCTTTTAAAGCCATCCAAGTTGATTGCTATCACTGCCTCCTGTGGTAACAAGTTCTATAGTTTGTGCTGCATGAAGAACTTCATTTTATCTGTTCTGAATCTCCCAATACTGAATCTCCCACTGAATTCATGGAAAAGGCAACTGTTTGAAGCAGGAAGTGTGCAGAGAAAATCCATGCTTGCTTGTTTAGTACCCAGAATTCCGCCATGATTTCGTGCCAGACTCTCCTCTGCTTTCCTCCCAGCATGGGATGTTGACACTCCTCAGATGACAAGGCAGAATCTGCCCTCTCCAGCCCAGGTTAACCATTGCCCAGGTTTGTGTGAGGAGCTTGTTGGATCACTTTCAACCTCTTCTGCCATCACAAGCAGGGAGAGGGGAAACACAGGCAGATTTTGGGCACCGCAACTAGTTTGGCCACACTGGGTGCTGAATCTTGGGCAGGGGTCAGCAAACCTTTTCAGCAGGGGGCCGGTCCACTGTCCCTCAGACTTTGTGGGGGGCCAGACTATTTTTTTTGGGGGGGGGGATGAACGAATTCCTATGCCCCACAAATAACCCAGAGATGCATTTTAAATAAAAGAACACGTTCTCCTCATGTAAAAACACCAGGCAGACCCCACAAAGAACCCAGAGATGCATTTTACATAAAAGGACACATTCTACTCATGTAAAAACACACTGATTCCTGGACCATCCGCAGGCCAGATTTTGAAGGCGATTCAGCTGCATCCGGCCCCTGGGCCTTAGTTTGCATACCTAGTGGGTGCTGCAGAGAGTCACAACTATGACATAGTGAATTGAGCAGAACAGAAGGTGAGAAGTGTTACCAGAAAAATCTGAGGGCTCCCTTGGACAAAGACAAAGACACTAACCAGGATAACTTGGAGCAAAACAGCAGCCTGTAGGCTTGGCCTTTATTGAACTGTTGCAACAGGGTGTTCCCCTCACTTGTAGGAGAGAGGAAAGACCCAGAAAGATGGTGTGCAAGACCTTATAAAAACTTTTGAAATTCCCATCCTCTAGGTCAAGCCCACCCCCGGAAACATCATGCATACATTACAGAAAGGAGGGGTTGAGGGAGGAGTTGTGGTGGTAACCTGAGTGTCCTGTCACCTGGCTGGTTCCTCCTTTCCCCCTCCCCATGAGTCACTTCCAGGAGACAAAGGGGAGTTGGCAGTTTCCTGCCCCCAGAGGGAAGATCTGATCATTGTCCTTTGTTTCAGTCCATGCTGAATCCACTCCCATATGCAAGTTCTTTGTGATCTTGATGGTCTTCTGTCTAGGACCATCAGGGTTGGCATAGCAACTGGGCAGGGCTCCTGTGGATGTGCTGGGATGGTGAAGGGATTATGGCTGACCAGAACCAAGCCACCCCCCTTTGATAGTCCTTGTCATATGGAGTAAAACAAAAATGGAACAGTGCAAATCCAATGTATGGTTGATTTTTCTATGAATTTATAACAGAAGTGTGGCATATGTAGTGTGTGAGTGTGAGTGTGTGAAGTTTGTACAAACTGAATGATTGGGGTGGGGGGTTCCTGCTACAGAAGGCAGGGGGAGCCAGATTTTGCATCTTGCACATGGCGCTGCTGAAATTTGAAAGAGCAAAGCCTGCCCCTGAGGGCACTGGTGGAGGAAGAGGAGTGGGGGGGAGCGCACCGCCCCCGGCAGCGTGATCCCAGTAGGGTGCCATCACGGCTGCCCCAGCGCCCATGCTTGGTGCCACGCCCCTGCAGGTGGTGTGCCCCGCCCCCAGGACACATGCCAGCCCCGCCCCCGCCTGCTCTCCAGTGGCGTAGCGTGGGGGGTGCAGGGGGGGCCGGCCACACCGGGCACAACATCTGGGGGTTGGGGTTAGGGGACGCAAATCCACGGGTTAGGGGGCACAAATCCACGGGTTAGGGGGCGCAAATTACTTGCCTTGCCCCGGGTGCTGACAACCCACGCTACGCCACTGCTGCTCTCCGCCCCCCAGTGGTGGAGCATAAAGCTCCGCCACTGCCTGAGGAAAGGAGTTGAGAAGGCATGGAGGCCCCACTTTCTGGAACCATGTGTAGTGTTGGCACCAGGGTTGGGGAGGCCTTTGTTTAATTATTTAATAAATTTATATACCGCCCCTTCATTCAAAGCTCTCAGGGTGGTCTTGCCTGTGAGGCAAGACCTGCTTCGCTGGGCCCACCTCCCTCAGTGGGTCCATTACCACACTGCCGTTGCCAGCTGCCAAACTCCTTATTCTGTTCCATCTTCCTCGTCACTTGCTTGCTTGGCAGGAAGCCCACAAGCCACTGGGTGTCACCATCTCTTCCTCCTCCTCTGCACCCTTGTCTTGGATTGAGTCTGAAGTGGGGAAATGATTGTGTCCATGATGATACACACAATCTAAACTCTGTGTTGAACAGAATAGGGTTAGTACATAGAATCCTAAAATTGTAGACTTGGGATCATCTAGTCCAATCCCCTGCAGTGCAGGAATTTCAACTAAAGCAGGCATCCCCAACCTTCGGCCCTCCAGATGTTTTGGACTACAATTCCCATCATGCCTGATCACTGGTCCTGTTAGCTAGGGATCATGGGAGTTGTAGGCCAAAACATCTGGAGGGCCACAGGATGGGGATGCCTGAACTAAAACATCCCTGACAGATGGCCACCTGATCTCTGCTTAAAAACCTCCACCATCTTCCGAGGGAGTCTGTTCCACCTGCAGGTTCTTCCTAATGTTTTACCAGAATCTCCTTTCTTGTAACTTGGAGCCATTGGTTTGGGTTCTCCCCTTCGGAGCAGGAGAAAACAAGCTTGCTCCGTCTTCCACGTGGTAGCCCTTAACATATCTGAAGATGGCTATCATATCTCCTCTCAGTCTCCTCTTTTCCAGGCTAAACATACAAAGCTCCTTCAACCATTCCTCATAGGGCTTCGTTTCCAGACCCTCGATCATCTTGGTTGCCCTTCTCTGCACATGTTCCAGCTTGTCAACATCCTTCTTAAATTGTGGTGCCCAGAACTGAACACAGAACTCCAGCTGTGGTCTGACCAAGGCAGAATAGAGTGGTACCATGACTTCCCTTGATCTGGACACTATACGTCTGTGGATGCAGCCTAAAATAACATTAGCTTTTTTGCTGCTGCATCACAGTGTTGACTCACATTCAACTTGTGGTCTGCTAAGATCCCTAGATCCTTTTCACATGTACTCCTGGTAAGCCAAGTTTTCCCCATTCTATATTGGCGCATCTGGTTCTTCCTGCCTAAGTGTAGAGCCTTACATTTGTCCCTAACGAAATTCATTTTGTTGGTTTGGGCACGGTTCTCCCATCTTTTAAGGTCATTTTGAATCCCGATTCTGTCTTCTGTGGCGTTAGCTACCCTTGCCAGTTTGGTGTCATCTGCAAATTGGTTGAGCATCCCCTCAATTCCTTCATCCGAGTCATTTATAAAGACGTTGAGGAGCAACAGGCCCCAGATAGAACCATGTGGCAGCGACTTGTCATCTTTTCCCAGGATGATGAGGAACCATTAATGAGCCCTCCTTGTAGCTGGTCAATCAACCAGTTACAAATCCACCTCACAGTTACCTCAGCAGTGAGGAAGTGCTCTGGCGTGAATGAAGAAGGGTCCTTCCAGAGCTTCCTGGAAGAGGAAAGAGAGACGGACTGTGATGGAAGGAACCTAGCTGGGGTTGAATTATTGATCCAAGAAAATCACAGAAATGTAGAGTTGGAAAGAACCCAGGGGTCATCTAGTCCAACCCCCTGCAATGCAAGAATCTCAACTAGACCATACATGACAGATGGTCAGTTACAATCAATGACCCTTGGGCTGGAGAGCTGAAGGGCAGCACACTCCGGCTTGTGCCATTGGCCATAAAAATATATCTCAGTGGCTTACAACAGTATAAAAACCAAACAATAAATCACAAAAAAGTTAAAAACAAGTTAACCATCAAAATTAAAATTAAAAACAAGCATTAATAGAGAATTGCAGGAGGCATTCAGCAGGCATTTAAATGTTGGTGCGGATGGTGCCCACTGAATCTCTAGTGGCAGAGGGTTCCACAGGACTGAGCCAGTGGCACTAAAGGCTCCATTTCTTGTTGTTGTCAAATGAGCCTCGCCAACTCAGGGAATGACCAAAGATATCAAGCAGGCACCTTTGTGGTGCTCCTTTTGGTGCCTGCTAAAAACATTCTTCTCGTGCAGAGAGGTCCGTCCAGATGCTTAGAGAGTCGGTGTGAGTTTTCTTCTTAGCATTTTAACTTTTTGTATGTTTTAAACAGTTACTGTAATTTTTTCTTAATAATTTTGTTGTCTTATCCTTTTTGTTGACTGCTTTGGTTGATTGTAAATTTTATTTAAATATCTATATAATAGCAAGAATAATAATGAAGAATTGATGCTTTTGAATTATGGTGCTGAAGGAGACTCTTGAGAGTCCCATGGACTGCAAGAAGATCAAACCTATCCATTCTGAAGGAAATCAGCCCTGGAAGGACAGACCCTGAAGCTGAGGCTCCAATACTTTGGCCACCTCATGAGAAGAGAAGACTCCCTGGAAAAGACCCTGAAGTTGGGAAAGATGGAGGGCACAAGGAGAAGGGGATGACAGAGGACGAAATGGTTGGACAGTGTTCTCGAAGCGACCAGCATGAGTTTGACCAAACTGCAGGAGGCAGTGGAAGACAGGAGTGTCTGGCTGGTCTGGTCCATGGGGCCACGAAGAGTCGGACATGACTAAACGACTAAACAACAACAACAATGCTTGGAGGAGCGTCAATCTGGATGATACCTGTGGGCTCCTTCTAAATCTGGGATCCTGTGCATGTGAGGAAACTTGCTGAAACAGTCAGACCAGATCCTTTGAAGAAGAAGAGGAGGAGTTTGGATTTGATATTCCGCTTTATCACTACCCGAAGGACTCTCAAAGCGGCTAACATTCTCCTTTCCCTTCCTCCCCCACAACAAACACTCTGTGAGGTGAGTGGGGCTGAGAGACTTCAGAGAAGTGTGACTGGCCCAAGGTCACCCAGCAGCTACATGTGGAGGAGCGGAGACGCGAACCCGGTTCCCCAGATTACAAGACTACCGCTCTTAACAACTATACCACACTGGCTCTCAAATTAATGGCCCAGCAAAGTAAAGGGTGAGCCCTGTTGCCTTTCTCCACCTTACCTGGCCGGGTCCTGTGTGGGTTTTGGCTGTTGCTGGAAGCTGGAGATGCAGAGACCTGCCTGCTCTGTGCTGGACCCAGAGCTGTGCCTCAGGGTTTCCCCCTGGTGCTATGAGCCCCTCCATCTTCAGCTCAGGAGGTCCATATGTGAAAATAAGTGCATATACCCCAAAGACACCACACTGTCCACTGACCTTCCAAGGAAACTGAACCCTGGCTAAGCACCTGGAACATCTTTCACTGCTCAGAACCATCATAGTCATCACCATCTCCAGCGCCCATCACCTTGCAACTCTCTCATAAGGTTTGCTTGAGATGCCCACTAGGGGGCACTACTGTCAGCAGGACTCACCAGTGAGGAATTCTGAGAGGCAGGTAAGAGGAACGATAAAGGCTTCCCATCTGACAGTCTGGGCTTCCTCTCTCTGCCAATGGCTTGATCTGCGGGGCAGAGAGGAGGAAGGAGGTGGGGTTGGAACCAAGCCTTGTAAGAATGGCTTTTCAAACAGTGATAGACGATCTCCTCCAGAGCCACAAGGGCTCTCCAGCTTCTCCCGCTATTTGCAGGTGTGAATTGAATTATTTAATTCTTTCCCAGCACAGCACATATACGTGGTCACATGTGAGTAGAATGTGTGTAAGGGTGTGTGTGTTTGTAATGTGTGCAAAAATGTAGGTGCTGCCGGGGGGGGTGTTGTAAAGTGTGCATAGAAGTTTATATATTAGTGCAAAAGGACGGACAAAAAAACCCCACATTCTTTTACATTGCATTATATACGGCCCTTCATCAAAAGTTCTCAGGGCGATTCACAAGATAAAAATGCAAGATAAAAGCACAAATATTTAAACCAGAAGCAACAAAACAATGACCCCCCCCAGGCACATTTAAAATGTGTTGTTGTAATCTGCCTTGGGACCTTCTGAAGAGCATATACTAAATTTAAAACAGTATAGAAATATATACAAATGCTCAAAAGGTGGACTCTAGCATTGGCTTACGGGTCATCTACTTTTACCAGCCAACGTTTGGGGAGGGTTACAGAGCTTCCTTTCAGAGTAGCGTACTGACAGCTTCCAAAATTAGTGGTAACTCTTGTGCTCCCATTTCCCCTCCCTGGAATGGCATGAGTTTGATATAATGGAGCACGCCAGCAAGGGAAGGGAGCCTCTTGCTGGCAAGACTTTTTTTTTTAAAGCAGTGTATAAATTTTATGAAATAAAGTAAACAATGTAAATTGTTTTGGAGGTAATAGTTGCATGGTGCCTTACTCTTGAAATAAAAAAGGTAAAAGGTAAAGGAGCCCTGGATGGTTAAGTCCAGTCAAAGGTGACTATGGAGTGTGGCACTCATCTCACTTTCAGGCCGAGGGAGCCGGCGTTTGTCCACAGACAGATTGCTGGGTCATGTGGCCAGCAGGACTAAACCACTTCTGGCGCTTGGAAGACTGTGAAACTGGAAGAAGCTGAAACGGACACATTGGCCCATCCCTGGTAGGGAGGCTATTGCCTTCCCTGCAGCTGCTCTGGCTGATGGATGGCTCCAGGCTGGCCTTCCCGTGGCCACAAGGTCCTTCCTGGTAGGCAGAAGGGTCCCCTTCGCAGGGGCACATGGGCCTCTGGACAACGGATGGGGCCGGAGTGTGCTTCCCTTCAGCCCAGCTCTTTGGCAGGTAGCCTTTTTTTTAAAAAAAAGTGTAACAAATGCACCCATCATGGTATTGTACTGTTATTCAAATAAATAAATAAAAAACACACATTTGTCTTAACATATTGTGTTAAGGGCTTCCATGTCCACTAAGTCTCCAACATGCCAGGGAACTGTAGCTGTTTATCCTCCTAAATTTAGAGCCCAGAAGCTCCAATCAAGCTTAGTAAAGTAAAGGTAAGGTAAAGGGTAAAGGGACCCCTGACCATTAGGTCCAGTCGCGGACAACTCTGGGGTTGCGGCGCTCATCTCGCTTTATTGGCCAAGGGAGCCGGTGTACAGCTTCCGGGTCATGTGGCCGGCATGACTAAGCCGCTTCTGGCAAACCAGAGCCGCGCATGAAAACGCTGTTTACCTTCCCGCCAGAGTGGTACCTATTTATCTACTTGCACTTTGACGTGCTTTTGAACTGCTAGGTGGGCAGGAGCAGGGACCGAGCAACGGGAGCTCACCCCGTCACAGGGATTCGAACCGCTGACCTTCTGATCAGCAAGTCCTAGGCTCTGTAGTTTAACCCACAGTGCCACCCACGTCCCTAAGGTAAGGTAAAGGGCAAATCACAGCCTGGAGGGCCACATGGCTCTCCATCTTCTTAAGTGTGCCCCCCAAAACCCAGAGAGAGAGAGAGAGAGAGAGAGAGAGAGAGAGAGAGAGAATGGGTGATGTGTGAATGAATAGAAAAATGCTTCTGTATTTTGTGAATGGGTATGCGAGTGAAAGAGAGGAAAAGGCTGGCTCAATGGATGGCAGATAAATTAAAGGGAGACAGAGGGGAAAAGAAGGCACCTCACCCACTCTTTTGGTTTGGTGCTGCCTCCTCACACTGAAAGGAAGCCAAACCTGGGTCGCTGTGTCTCGCCACTCAGAGAAGGGGCCTGAATGTGACATGCTGTCACAGTCTGGGAAATTGAGGCTGTAGGAGAGGTGTCTCCAGCACCCAGAGTCAAGAGAGTGAAGGCATGCAGCTGAGAAGTCATGCCCAAGCAATTGCAGGAATGCTTCCTCACACACAAGTCCAGAATGTGCGTGACAACAAGAATTTGGAACAAAGCGCCTTGCCTATGCCAGGCAGGGCTGGGTACCTGCCGTGCCTCCTCCTGCCTGCTGGGTATCAGGTACCATCCTTGCGTGCCAGGCAGCTGTAGCTCTGCCTTACCCACTTGAACACACCCTGCTGATCTCCACCTGGGACTCTGGGCTCCTGAAGATAATTCTCTGCCACGCAAAACGTGCGCCACACTCCTCTCGCAGCAAGAGCAAGTAAACAACATTGAGGGCTCCACTTGGAGTTGACTTGTTTTCTCATGGGTAGTCACTGCAGTCCAGCTGGAACAAACAATCCCTTTCGTGTTCAGTCTAGTAAATCAGGGCCAAAACAGGCATGACAGATTTGTGATTGTATCTCTCTATTCATTAACATGATAAAGTTTCCAAGCTATAGTGAATATTGGATGGCATGCAGTGATGTTTTACTCAGAGTGGGCCCAATGAAATGCATAAGCATGGCTAAGTTGTCCCTTTAATTTCAATAGGTCTACTCTGAGTAAAACTTTGTTAAACACCATCTTTTTTTTTTTTTTGCATGTGCAATCATGTGTTAATTGTTTTCTTATCTGCTGCAAGCTGTGACTGAAACATTCAAGGCTGACTGTTCCTGAATGTAACTAAGCCCACAAAAGTGACTGGCCTCTGGCAACTTCCAGAGAAGGGCCGGGGAGAGGATTCCACGTGCAAGAACCTGTGGCATCTTCACTGGGGCAGAGAAGCCCTCTGCCACGCCCCTGCCAGTCCAGCTCTATGGGGGGCTCCCCTCCCCTGACCCAGAAGCTGCAGTCAGTGCAGAATGCTGCAGCACGATTGCTGACAGGAGTGAGGCCTCTCCAGCATCTCACACCTGTGTCTTCTCCACTGGCTTCCAGTTTGCTACTGGGCCAAGTTCAAGGTGCTACTATTAGTATATAAAACCCTTAACAACTTAGGACCAGTTTACCTACAAGATCGCCCTATCCCACCTGTGGCCACTGGACTGCTTTGATCAGTGGAATTGGCAGAGTTTCAGGTCCCGCACAATACCCTCTCTGCATTTGTAAGAACTTGGCAGGCCATTTAGCGTGGCGGCACCTACACTTTGGAACTCCCCGCCACTTGATACGAGGCATTGGCATCTTTGTGACATTCTTTGGATTGGACAACCCTACCCAGACATGCAGAAGGGATGTGAGTTCCAATCTGCTTTTTAGTTTATTGCTGAAGTTATCCTTTGAATGTTTGAGAAGGGTTGTTTTTTCCTGGCAGTTTTATTCTCTTGGCAAACCGCTTTTGTAGCTGTCAAGCGGCTTATAAATTTTAGGATTATTATTTTTTTAGGACATTTTCAGAAAAAGCTGCTGGTGGCACTCAGCTGTTCCCTCTCAGCTGCTCGCTCCTAGTTTGTGGGAGGCTGTATTTAAGGCGTGACGCGGGGGGGGGGGTTTGCGTGCGAAGAAGGGCAACCTCTCCCCACTCCGCCGCTTTGCTCCACCCTGGCAGGCATGCTGGCAGGCTGGCTACACGCGACGCGCTCGGAGAGGGCCTCCGGATCGTCCCCCGGGCTGGGCAAGGGCTCGTTCTCACGCAGCGGCTGTTGCGCAGCCTCGCCGCCGCCGCCGCCGCCCTTGCTCCTTCGCGTGCGGGGAAAGGCCGCCGGCAGCCCTGGGAGCGCCTCCCTCCGCGCCTTCACACGCAGCTGTGCCAGCCCAGCAGGCGGCTCCCATCCTCCCCGAGCCCCGGCCGGGCTAGCGGGGGTTGTGAGCCACCTGCAGGGAGCCGGGGGTCCTAGCAGGCTCCCTCGGAAGGTGGAGGCTGGATGGCCAGCTGCGAGGAATTCTTAAACTGCGATTCCTGCCTTGTAGCGGGTTGGACTAGATGACCCTTGGAGTCCCTTCCAAATCTAGGGTCCTATGGTAATCCGTGCTCTGGATGATGATGTTCATCTGTTTGCCAGTTTTCTTAGCCTCCTTTCTTTAGAAGAGTCCAGCGTATATGAACAACAGCAATAGGACAAAATGCAATCCTTCATAAAACTATGAGAATATTTTTTAAGCATTTTAAAAAAAAAAGAGAGCGAGAGAAATAATATAACCTCTTTAAAATTAATCTGAAAAGAGAGAACTGCATCTCTTCCAAAGTTATTGGTTGGTTTGGCTTCACTCCAAAAGTAACAGGAGGATAATAAAAACCTTTATCAGGACCTATTAAAAATGGGATAGGCAACCTCAGACCCAGGGCCCTTTGTGGCCCTCCCAGCTTCTATGCCTGGCCCTCGGGACTCTCCTTAGCCACACGCCATCTCACATGTTGATCAGTTTATTCTGCAAGAGAGATAATTGGCCCTCTTGATGCATTGCAATTCCAAAGTCTCAAGTTGCAGTTTCCCTTTGAAGTCCCCCCCCCCCCGCTTTTGAATCATGATGTCAGATTTGTGTCCTTTGGTGTAGAGACTGGCCTGTTTGTCATACAGAGAATGCCGAAGAACACCTGTTGACAGTTGATGCCACCTTGAAGAATGGGCAGCTGGATGACATTGTGGGTGACATTATTAAGTCCCGTCAAAGTGTTGTTGGAAAGAATGTGGAAACAGAGTTGGCCTCTGGAACTCCTTGCAGGGGCCAGCTCCTGCACCCACACCTCTTAGGCGTTCTGTTGTTGCTGGTGAGCAATGAGGGGGCCGTTCACAAGCAAGCAAATAACTCAAATGAAATAAACAGTGCAGGCCTATCACATTCCTACAGGCCTGCGAGAGAGAAGGTTCATGGTGTAAGACACGCAGCAGGGAGCCTTTTTCAGTCAGAGGTCCGCATTCCCCTCTGGGACAGCCTTCGAAGGGCCACATGCCAGTCACACCCTCCTCTCTGTACTCCCCATCCAGGCAAGCAAGAGACATTATCAAAGTTCAAGGACACATTTCCAGCCAGGCAAAAGTACTCAAGTGGCCAAGCAGGGCCACTGGGAGGTTTGGCTTGGAGAGAGGCCTTTGCCCCCACCCCTGAAACGTCAGTCCCCCACCCCTGGTCTAGGATGGCCCATGAATCACTGGTGATACATTTGAGGAACTGGTTCTGGGAACCGCAAGTGACAACGAGTGATGGCCAGTCATATTCTCTTCCAGGTGTGCTCTGTAATAGATCACTCCTGAGCATCAGTCTAGCCTTGTTCATCTGCTCTTGTTGCTTTCACTTTGTTGGGTAGTTTATTTACTTACTTATTTCATAAAATTAGGATACAGTGGTACCTCAGGTTAAGTACTTAACCGGCCGCCTGCTGAAAAAGTTTGCTGAGCCCTGTTTTATTCCATTTAACCTTGGCGAAGCATGCAATCCTGAACGAAACATGTTATTTGAACTGGTCATGTTGTTCCTCGACTGATGCCTCTCCTCCCACCCTGACTCTGATACCAGTGTGAGAAAGAAAAACACATCGCAGCACAATCCAATGTGATTCAGTCTCTTCATGTTCCTATGAGAAAGAACTATGGCAGATTATTAGGGGGGTATACAATGTTAGTTCTATTCAAGATAGACTGACTTAGGCTCATTAATTCCATTTTTAATTTTATTTTTATTTTCTACATAAATATTACATACATGCCAAAAAAGAGTACAGTTATACAAATAATACAAGTTGCCAAATACCAAAAAGCTACTAATAAGAAGAAAAAAATAAAAAAGTGATACATATTGAAAAGAAAAGAAAAAGAAAGAAAGAGAGGGAAAAAATAAAAAAGGAAAATGAAAATAGAAAAAATTGACTTCTTTTGACCACTATACAGTTTCTATTATCTCATATCTTTAGTTGTCTGTAATCATTTTGCATTAATGGAGAGACTATTTGTTTTTGTTATGTAGTCGTCTCTGACTCTTCGTGACCCCATGGACCAGAGCATGCCAGGCACTCCTGTCTTCCACTGCCTCCCGCAGTTTCCTCAAACTCATGATTGTTGTTTCGAGAACACTGTCCAACCATCTCGTCCTCTGTCGTCCCCTTCTCCTTGCGCCCTCCATCTTTCCCAATATTAGGGTCTTTTCCAAGGAGTCTTCTCTTCTCATGAGGTGGCCAAAGTATTGGACCCTCAGCTTCACAATCTGTCCTTCCAGTGAGCACTCAGGGCTGATTTCCTTAAGAATGGAGAGATTTGATCTTCTTGCAGTCCATGGGACTCTCAAGAGTCTCCTCCAACACCATAAACTATTTGTTTAGCTGTGTAATTGTTAGTCTAGACCATGCCAATTATAATTTTGGGAACCAACTTTTTTCATTATAATTTGTAAAGACATCCCATTCTCTCCCAATTTTTTCACTTGGATGGTTTCTTACTATTTCTGTTAATTTCGCCAGTTCAAGGTATTCGCTTAATTTTAATAACCATTCTTCTTTTGTTGGGATTATGTTGCTTTTCCAATATTTTGCAGTCACAATCCTGGTGGCCGTTATTGCGTACAGAAAAAATATTTTATTATCTTTTGGGATGTCTGTTGTGAATAAACCTAAGAAGAATAGTTCTGGGTTTTTGTTTTTTGTAAAGGTGTATCTTAACATCTTTTTTAATTCTTCATATAGCATGTCCCAAAATACTTTTATTCTGGGACATGTCCATCACATGTGGAATATATTCCCTTCCTTGTGATTGCACCTCCAGCACTTACTACTGTGTTTTTTATTCATTTTCACCAATTTTGATGGAGTGAGGTACCGCCTATACATCATTTAATTTTTTTAAAAATTCAATAGCAGGGTGTGAACTTGATGTCATATTTCCAAAGATTTTCCCATTTCTCTAAATTTATTGTATATCCAAAGTCCCGGGCCCATTTTACCATTACATCTTTTAAATGCCAATTTAATAATAACTTGTACATTTTGGATAAGTTCTTTGTGTTGTTTGAGAGCAACTCCCTATCTAAATCTAATATTTCATTGTCAAATCCTTTTGTTTTTTTATCATCCTCAAAGATGCCATTTAATTTATGATACTGTAGCCAACTTAGCCCAGTTTGTTTGAGTATACAGTGGTACCTCGGGTTAAGTACTTAATTTGTTCCGGAGGTCCGTTCTTAACCTGAAACTGTTCTTAACCTGAAGCACCACTTTAGCTAATGGGGCCTCCTGCTGCTGCCACGCCGCCAGAGCACGATTTCTGTTCTCATCCTGAAGCAAAGTTCTTAACCCGAGGTACTATTTCTGGGTAAGCGGAGTCTGTAACCTGAAGCCACTGTATCATCCCCCCCCATTTTAATTGGTTATTTTCTTTTATTAATAAGTCTTTACATCTGCCAGTTGGTATCTATATTCTTCCTTTTCACCGCCACCTCCTCCATTGCTGATAACAAATAGGGGTTTTTTGGTTCCAGCAGCAATCTATTTCTGTCCCACTATACTTTGTATAGTGCTTTTCTGATGATACGGTTGAGAAATCCTTTATGTATTTTGATTTTATTGTATCCCTAATATCCATGCCATCCTACTCTATTATCCCACCCCTCTATATCAAGTATCTTAGCATTTTTTAGAATCATCCATTCTTTCAACCAAACCAGGCAGGCAGCTTCATAGTACAATTTTAGATCAGGGAGTGCAAAACCACCTCTATCCTTAGAATCTGTCAATAATTTAAATTTTATTCTTGGTTTTTTGCCTTGCCAAATATACCTTGCTAAGTACCTATGCCATTCTTTGAAACAATTGTTATTTCTATTGGAATAGATTGAAAAAGAAACATCATTTTCGGGAGGACAACCATTTTTATTGTTGAAATTCTTCCCATAGTGATAGTTTAAGTCTGTTCCCAGATTCCAACTCTTTTTTTAATCTCACCCCAGACCCTTACATAGTTGTCTTTGTAAAGATTAATATTTTTCATGGTGATCCAGATACCTAGATACTTGGCCTTATTGGTCACTTTTAACCCTGTTGACTTTTCTATCTCTGCCTTTTCTTGTGTGTCCAGATTTTTTTACCATTAGTTTAGTCTTCTCTATATTAATTTTGAAACCAGATATGTGACCATATTCGTTCATTTTCTCCAATGTTCCTAAAATATGGGTTTTCGGTTTTTATTATTAAATCATCTGCAAAGGCTTTAACTTTGTAGGCTCTTTGTCCCAGTTTTATTCCTTCTATATAGGCTCATTAATTTCAATGGGTCTACTCCAAGTAGAACTTAGCTGGCTACAGCCCTTCATTTTGGCAGCTACCTTGATGATGCAGATCAGTCCACTCCTGGCAACTGGGAAACCTCCAGGCTGTCAGTGTTTTTAGGGCAGGATTAAAGCGCTTTCCAGAACTCTCAGTTTGTGTGCTGAAAGAGGATTAAAGCACACTTTCACCCTAGCACAACATTGCCACTTCTTGTGGTTTGGAAAATGACAGAGAAATTCTCCGGAAAGTGTGGGGTGAATGAATGGCATGCAAGCAGCTATGTAAAAGAAATCTGAATGAAGGGTCACCAAACTGATTGAGGGGATGGAGCAACTCCCCCATGAGGAAGGTTGCAACTTTGGGTGGCTTTTCAGTTCTGAGGAAAGGCGAGTAAGATGGAAGTGTGTAAAAGAAGTATATAAAATCATGCATGACATGGAGAAGGTCCATAGAGAACAGTTTCTCTCCCTCTTGCATAACAACTAGAGCTCAGGCATCCAATGGCTGAAGATTTAAGGGACACACACACACACACACACACACCTGAATGCTGGAATTCCCTTTCCAGGCAATGATGACGACCAATTTGGAGGGCTTTAAAAGAGGATCAGATCAAAGATGGTGGAAGTCTGTTAGCCATGATGGCTAAGAAATGCTTGTGAAAAGGGCATCCGGTGGAAACTAAAGACACCATGCCCGTGGCTGAGGATAATTGTTTGAACCCTTCCAATGGATATTGGCGGAGGGGGGAGGAAAAATTGTATGGGAAATTTCAAAAAATTGGAAAGAGGTAATATAATGTATGTAAAAATCCCGAAATAAAAAATTTAAAAAGAAAGAAATGCTTGTGAATAGCAGCTGCTGGAATGAGGGGAGAACATCATGGGCGTAGCCAGGATTTGTATTGGGGGCAGGCCTTATGTTAGGGGAGGGGCAGAACCAAGCTGTTAGTTAAGTATTTCTATTTATTTACCGTATTTTTCGCTCTATAAGACGCACCAGACCACAAGACGCACCTAGTTTTTGGAGGAGGAAACAAGAAAAAAAATATTCTGAATCTCAGAAGCCAGAACAGCAAGAGGGATCACTGTGCAGTGAAAGCAGCGATCCCTCTTGCTGTTCTGGCTTCTAGGATAGCTGCGCAGCCTGCATTCGCTCCATAAGACGCACACACATTTCCCCTTACTTTTTAGGAGGGAAAAAGTGAGTCTTATAGAGTAAAAAATACGGTATTGGATTTAGGGTGGGCAGCTGCCCTCCTGCCTATCCTTGGCTACGCCCATGGAGAGCACTCCTGTGCTTGAATCCTGCTTGTGAGTTTCCCACTGAGGATCTGGTCATCCACTGTGAGAACAGAATGCTGGACTAGATAGGCCATTGGTCTGATCCAGCAGGGCTCTCCTTATCCTGGGACCATATAACACCGGTCTTGAAAGACCTACGTTGGCTCCCAGTACATTTCCGAGCACAATTCAAAGTGTTGGTGTTGACCTTTAAAGCCCTAAACAACCTTGGTCCTGTATACCTGAAGGAGCGTCTCCACCCCCATCATTCTGCCCGGACGCTGAGGTCCAGCACGAGGGCCTTCTGGCGGTTCCCTCATTGCGAGAAGCAAAGCTACAGGGAACCAGATAGAGGGCCTTCTCGGTAGTGGCGCCCGCCCTGTGGAACGCCCTTCCAGCAGATGTCAAAGCGATAAACAACTACCTGACATTCAGAAGACATCTTAAGGCAGCCTGTTCAGGGAAGTTTTTAACGTGTGATATTTTACTGTATTTTTGGTTTTTATGGAAGCCGCCCTGGGGAGGCCCAGCCAGATGGGCGGGGTATAAATAATTTTTATTATTATTATTATTATTATTATTATTATTATTATTATTATTATCCTCTTATGGTCCAATCAGTACAGTTCTGGGCGCCACAATTTAAGAAGGATACTGACAAGCTGGAATGTATGCAGACGAGGGCAACCAAGATGATCAAGGGCATAGAAAGCAATCCTTACGAGGAATGGTTGAGAAAGTTGGGTATGTTTAGCCTGGAAAGGAGGAGAGTGAGAGGAGATACGATAACAATCTTCAAATATCTGAAGGGCTGTCACATGGAAGATGGAGCAAGATTGTTTTCCGCTGCTCCAGAGGAGAGGAACTGAACCAATGGCTTCAAGTTACAAGAAAGGGACCCCTGACCATTAGGTCCAGTCATGGCCGACTCTGGGGTTGCGGCGCTCATCAAGCTTTATTGGCCAAGGGAGCCGGCATACAGCTTCCGAGACAGAAGAACTGTCAAGCAAGGCTGAAACAAGAGGCCCATTACAGTCACCCAGGCCTAAATTCTTCAGGAAGGGTGCTGGCCAATGGAGGAGATTGGGACTGGGGCTTCTGTGATTCTGGACTACAATTTCTACCCCCACCAGCTGTGGGCCATGCTGACTAGAGTTGAAGCCTCTAGCTGTTGATAGAGGGCTGCCAATTCCTTACCCCTGCTCCAGAGGTTGCTGCGTTCCCATTAGCTCCAAGCAGCACAGCCCATGTTCAGGGATGATGGGACTCATAATCCTAATGGGAACCTAAGATAGGAGGAAGGACTGCAGCGCCATAGAGCAAGGCTCTTCATCATAAATCATGGGCCGTGGTGGCTACTCCAACAAGCACATTGGTTCTTTTTTGGAAATCCATTGGCTTGTAGTGTTCCTCCACAATTGACTTGCACGTGCCAGTTGTGTATTGTAAAACATTTCTTTTCTTTTCTTTTTTTGCAATGCATGTGTCACCTGCATGATTCCTTGTGTACTTTCCTGCTCTCGTATTTTATGAAAGGAGGCCTCTATAATGCCATCAGGAATGTCAAGGGCGGCTGGTAGCTCACTGGCAGAGCAGGTGCTTTGAAGGCAGAATGCCCCAGGTTCCATCCCCAGTGGCACCTCCAGTCCAGTTCAAAGATCAGGTAATGAGTGGGAGAAAGCCTTCCCCTTAGAGATCACAAGGAGCCATTGCCAGTTGGAGTTGACAATACTAGATGGACTAATAGTCTGGCTCGGCCTTGGGTATTCAATGCCAAGCAGTCTCAGGGCTTCTGCGGATGACCTGTTTATGGAACATCCACCCTGATGTGCTTCCACAAAGCACAAAGGTAAAGGGACCCCTGACTGTTAAGTCCAGTCGCAGACGACTCTGGGGTTACGGCACTCATCTCACTTTACTGGCCAAGGGAGCCGGCGTACAGCTTCCGGGTCATGTGGCCAGCATGACTAAGCTGCTTCTGGCAGTGCATAGAAACGCCATTTACCTTCCCGCTGGAGCTGTTCCTATTTATCTACTTGCACTTCAAACTGCTAGGTTGGCAGGAGCTGGGACCGAGCAATGGGAGCTCACCCTGTCAAGGGGATTCTAACCACCGACCTTCTGATCGGCAAGCCCTAGGCTCTGTGGTTTAACCCACAGCGCCACCCGCGTCCGAAGCTTACAAGGAGGTTAAACAGTATCTTGGTTTTATTGAGCATTTGCCCTGTTTATTTAAAGTGTGGTTATATCACAACGTGCATTCATAGACTCATAGTTGGAAGGTACCCTGAGGTTCCTCTGTTCCAACCCCCGGCAATGTATGAATCTCGACTAAAGCATCCATGACAGATGGCCATCCAATCTTCTAATGGAGTCTGTTCCACTGTCGAACAGCTCTTACTCTCAGAAAGTTCTTCCCAATGTTTAGTTGGAATCTCCTTTCTTGTAAAGGGACGTGGGTGGCGCTGTGGGTTAAACCACAGAGCCTAGGGCTTGCTGATCAGAAGGTCGGTGGTTCGAATCCCCACAACGGGGTGAGCTCCCGTTGCTTGGTCCCTGCTCCTGCCAACCTAGCAGTTCGAAAGCACATCAAAGTGCAAGTAGACAGTTCTTCTGTCCCTTTCATCTGGTGCTAACATGAACAGGTTCTGGAAGCAGGGTGTGTTCAGGTGTGTGAGACTCAGCCGCTGCTTGGCACGCAAGGCTGATATCTTGACCTCATTAACCCTGGGAACAAGCAGCCTCTCTCGCTTTGGCAGAGATCATGAGATAGACACAAGGGAGCCACTTACAAACAGCTGGCATGTTTGTTCAGAAAGGAATCCCCACTGTTCAACGAGGCCTGCTCCAAACCAGTTAAGTGTGTGCAGGATTGTAGCCACTGAAGCTAGCCATTAAATGAGGCTGAATTGAGAAAGAGTCCAAAGAGACAAAGTCCTTAACACAGCACACCATGGAACGATGGAACTCACTTCTGCAAGATGTCCTGATGTCTGCCAAGAATGAGTTTGAAAAGGGGTTAGATCAGGCATACGCAAACTCCAGCCCTCCAGGAATTTGGGACTACAATTCCCATCATCCCTAGCTAACAGGACCAGTGATCAGGGATGATGGGAATTGTAGTCCCAAACACCTGGAGGGCCGGAGTTTGCCTATGCTTGTGTTAGATAAATTCATGGCAGACAAGGCTATTCATTGCTACCTGACATCCTATTAACTGTGTGCGACTTGCAGTGTCAGAGGCAGTATGCTGGAGAACACAAGCAGGAGAATGCTGCTGTACTCCGGTCTCATTTGTGGGTTTTCCCAGAGGCAGCTGAACCAGTGTGGTGTAGGGGTCTGAGTGTTCAACTAGGACCTGGGAGACCAGGGTTCAAATCTGCACTCAGCCATGGGACCAGACAACTGATTCGCAGCCTAACCTACCTGTAGGGATTAAATAAGGAAAGGGGAAACCATGGAGAAAAATGCGATGAAATAATAAAATTTTAAAACCTGGCTGGCCACAGTGAGAACAGGACCCTGGACTTGGTGGGGTATGGCCTGATCCAGCAGGGCTCTGTTTATGCTCTTCTGCTTTAGAAGCATGGGAGGACTGAGTTCACAGGAATGGCTACTGGCCGCAATGGCTGTATTTGACCTGCATTGTTCGGAGGCAGTATGCCCTTGAGTACCAGCTGGTGGGGGGCACAAGTGGGCAGAGTGCTCTTGCTCCTGTGTCCTGCTTGTGGACTCCCCTTTGGCGCAACTGGTTGGCCACTGTGAGAAGAGGGGGCTGGACTGCATGGGCCTTTAATTCTTCTGTCCTTATTGGCTGTGCTGATGGGAGCTGGAGGCCAGCAAACTGGGAGGGGGGGTCACAGGTTCCCTATTCCTGTTGTGGTATCATTTAAAGGTATATCAATAATGATAACCAACAGTATATTTAATCAAAACTATGTTTGTTTGTTTTTAATTACTTCGTCAAAAAAACTATTTCCACCCTAGCAGAAAGGCATTGATCTCTGATGGTGGTTTGGGGGCAGTAGAATCAGAAGAATGCAGCCCGAGCAGTTTGGGACCTGGAGGAGAGAGCAGAGCCTCTAGGTCTGCCAGGGCTGGCCCAGGGGTCAAAGTTTATCAGGCAGCAGCCCAGTTCTTAGAGGCCACAGTCCGCCCCCCTCACCCTCGGGTTAAAGTTTGCCCTGGTTTGCGTGAGAAGGCGTTTGGCTGCCGTTCATCAGGTTTCCCGTGCAAACACAAACAGGGACTGGGGGGAAGGGGGAATGGTCCTTGGGGCCGGGGAGGTCACGTTCGGGACAGGACATCGCGTGAGAGGAGTGGAGCAGGAGGCAGGACCAGGGAGGGGCTGTAGGGAGAACCAAGGCGGGCAAAGTGCTCCCCGCATCAAGGCCACCCAGCACAACAGCCTTCAGCACCAGGACTGGGCTAGAGGTAACGACTTCATGCTTTCTTAGATACATCCTGTAGGCTGCTGCAGATTCTTATTGCAGAGCCAAGCAATATCCTCCAGTTCATTCATTCATTCATTCATTCATTCATTCATTCTCAAATCAATTCCACACCTGCAGTGGCGTAGTGTGGGGGGTGCAGGGGGGGCCGGCCGCACCGGGCGCAACATCTGGGGGTTAGGGTTAGGGGGCGCAAATCCACGGGTTAGGGGGCGAAAATTACTTGCCTTGCCCCGGGTGCTGACAACCCACGCTACGCCACTGCACACCTGCGGAGATCAAATGGGCTATACAAAACAGCACGTTGATGTCAGCTATCCGAACTACAGACTTGGGCTAGTCAGGCTGCAACTCTATGCATGCTTTTCTGGGAGCAAGACCCACTGAATTCAGCCTGACTTACTCCTGAGTATGAATGGGCAGATAGACAGGTGGATAGACAGGGCTGAGGTGTACAGTATAGCACTTAGAAGTCCCAACGGTTTTGATGAGAGAGTCCTACATGTGCTTAAATCTCTCCTGTTGAGATTAATATCTTTTTTTAAAAAATTAACAATTTCAACATAGCAAATTATCAAAACAAATCATCTTCATTATTTCCCCCCCACATTTTTCCCCTCCCACTTCCCCAACAAACCCTCCCCCCTACAACTCCTCTCTCTGATTTCTCATCCAATGTTAACTTCTGCATATTATAAAACTGAATACATCCTTATATTATTCTATGTAATCCCTCAATGAATTTGTGTATGTTTATTCAAAACCTGCCAAGGAGTCCAATTCATTTTGTTGTCTTTTTAAAAAAATTGTGAAGGGTTCCTTCTTTGAAGCTACAGTTGTCCTTGTCTCGTAATTTGCATGTCAGTTTCACCAGTTCTGCATAGTTCATCAACTTCTCTTGCCACTGTTCTTTTGTCGGGGTTTCCTCATTCTTCCATCCTTGTGCAATCAAGACGCTTGCAGCTGTTGTAGCATACATAAATAAATTCTTTCTTTTCCTTGGCAGGTCTTGTCCTACAATCCCTAACAAAAATGCCTCTGGTTTTTTTTAATAAATGTTATTTTGAACATCTTCTTCAACTCATTATATATCATTTCCCAGAATTTATCTGCACTCCCACCACATATGGTAAAAGGTCCCTTCCTTTTCTTTACATTTCCAACATATGTTTGACCCCTGTTGAGATTAATATCGAGCAATTACAGGTGCTCTCACACAGAAGCAAGTTCCAGTTAGTTTACTGGCTCTTACCAACAAGTAAGCAGGTTAAGGGCAGCAATCCCGTGTAGCTTTCCCTGCCAGCAAATGCCTCTGAACTCAGGGCACCCCTGGGAAGACATGCGCTTTTAAGATGGGCAGGATTACTCAAAAAATGTTCGATTTCGTGACCCCCCCCAAAAAAATGCTTTTATTTTTCTCGTGCTTCTTTTTCTTTCATTTTAGAAGGACAATCTCTAAAAGGCAATATTATTATTTCCATTTTTCTTTATTACTAGAGGCATGGCAACGGTGGCATGGTTCTGTGTTTTTTTTAAAAAAATGTTCCACATTTTGAACTAGTAAAACAAAATGCAATTATTTGAAAGGAGGTTAAAATAGGATTCCTCGCAAGAAAAGGGAAAAGTTGACAGCTATGCAAAGGGGGGGGCGGGTAGGGGCGCTGGAAGTGGATGGACAGACGGGCGTTGCGCAGCTGATTACCCTGGGTCAAGTTCATCACTGTGGTTGAATTAATTCACGTGAATAGTTTTAATTGGGCTTGGAATAAATGTGCAATTAATTGCCGCTCTCTTGAATTTCATCGAGCTATCGCCTTCGTTCAAGCCGCTATGCTGAGTGCTTCTTATGTGGGCGGGGGCTGGATTTATGGGGACTAAGGGGTCCCCCCCCCACGAAAAGTTGCGCCTGGGCGCTTCGCTCCGGGCGCCGCTGCCTCCTCCCTGGGGCTGCTTATCTCCGCGCGCGATCTGCCTGCCGTGCCACTTGCGCGCCCCTTGTCACGCCAGCCGGGCCCGCCGCCTTCTCGGAAAGGGGTCGGAGCCGCCCCTTTCCCGGATCGCTTCCCGAGTTTGTTTCCAAGGAAAGGGAGCGAGGCCGAGGCGCGCCCGCCTGCCGCGCCGCCTTCTCACGCGAGGCCGGGCGCGCTCCCGGGGCACTTCCGCGCTCGCCGCCGCGTCCCCGATCCGCCAGGCTTGCTTAGCGCGCACGTGGCTCTTTGCGCACCGCCAGCCCGCGATCTTCTCCAAGGAGCTCAAGGGGGGGGCGCCTGTGGTTCTCCTCCTCCCCCTTTTATCCTGCAACGACAACCCCGTCTTGGATCGGGCCACCGTCCACGAGTGGGTCCCGACCCACCAGTTGAAGACCCCTGAGTTAGGCTACCGGTCAGTGGCTGGTCCAAGGCCACAGGCAGGCAAGCCATCAGGGATTTGAACCCAGGTCTCTCCCAGGTCTTAGCCCTATGCTCTAACCACTATACCACACTGCCTTTCCCACAGCTTAGGTTCCCATTGCAGGGTTGTGGCAGGCATAGCTCTGCTCTCCAACAGTAGGAAATGACCAGGGTGGTGAGAGGACTTGGGAGGAGGGCAGGCTTGCTTAGGCAGGGCCAGCCCTGGAAATGGCCAACTCTGTTTTGAAGGCCAAACTGTTCCACAGCCTGGGTGTAGTCACCAAGAAGGCTCTGTCTCTTGTCCCACTCAGCCATGCCCCCCAGCCATGCCCCTGCCCTCGTACTACCACCCTTGCTGTGTGCTTGTGAAACATGGACCACTTATAAACGCCATCTCCAACTCCTCGAAAGATTCCATCAATGGTGTCTCCAAAAAAATTTACACATCACTTGGGAAGAGAGGCGAACTAATGCCAGTGTACTGGAAGAGGCAAAGATCACCAGTGTCGAAGCAATGATTCTTCAACATCAACTTGATTGGACTGGTCATGTTGTTTGGATGCCTGATTATCGTCTTCCAAAGCAACTTCTCTATTCTGAACATAAAAATGGAAAGTGTAATGCTGGTGGTCAACAAAAGAGGTTTAAAGACTGTCTCAAGACAAATCTAAAAAAATGTAGTATAAACACTGACAACTGGGAAACACAGCGCCCCAATTGGAGAACAGCCTTTACCAAAGGGGTCATGGACTTTGAAGACGCTCAAACTCAGGATGAAAGGGGAAAACATGTTAAGAGGAAGGCACGTTTGGCACATTTGATCACCCTCACCGTGATCAGCTCCCACCTGGAAACCTATGTCCCCACTATGGAAAGACATGTGGATCCAGAATTGGCCTCCACAGTCACTTACGGACTCACTGTTAAGACCGTGTTCATGGAAGACCATCTTACTTGGCTACAAGTGATTGCCAAAGAAGAAGAAGAAGAATGCAGAGAAGGGCCTTCTGATGAGTAAAGAGTGGAGAAGATGGTAGGGGAAGAAGCAGTCCCTGAGGTGTCCTGGGCTCTAAGACAGGTAGGTCTTTAGTAGCTAATCACCTATGCTTTGAATTCTGCCTGGAAGCAAAGTGGCCACCAGTGCAACTCTTGAAGGATCCTTGGGACATCCAAGTGATTTATCAGCTCTAGACCATTGTCCACTAGAGGAGGGGCAGCTGAATGCATGAACTTTCTTGACACCACAAACAAGACAATATGGATACAGGTAGGTAGCCGTGTTGGTCTGCTGTAGTCGAAACAAACAAACAAACAAAAATTCATTCCAGTAGCACTTTAGAGACCAACTAAGTTAGTAATTGGTATGAGATTTCATGTGCATGCACACTTCTTCGTGAAAGCTCATACCAATAACTAACTTAGTTGGTCTCTAAGGTGCTACTGGAAGGATTTTTTTTAATTTTTATTTTATTTATTTTATTTTGTTAAGACAATATGGAAGTTCTGTCCATGCCTTCATATCAGCGACAGGAGCTCAATCATGCACATAAAAAGTCTTGTCCACAGATAAAAGGACTGCATAGGATGTCAAAGACCTATTACTATTTCTGCAGTGGGGTCTCTGTCTCCAGCATTCTAGAGCAGCCCAATCCACATGAAAAGGGAGCTTTTTACCCACTGTATGCTCGGAAACACATCTACAGCAAGGCCCGTTCCAGCTGGAACTCTGCGTTCTGGCCTCCATCCAGGAGAAACCGGAGCTGCTCCTCAGATGGGGAGTCCAGTATGGGGAGTGTGGGGGACCCCTTTGGAGGGGAGGCATAGAATAAAACTTAGTTGGCCATCTTCCAGTTAGCCATCAGCGCCGCCTCCCTGCTCCTTTCTTTCCCCACAATAAACGTATAAAAAGATCTTGGAATCCTGCCTTATTGCCTCGTTTGCACAAGTTTCTTTTAATATTTCCCTTTATCCCTTTCGTCTCCTTACTTTCCACTTGACCATATCTCCTCAATTGCTTCCTTCCTTTGGCTGGAATACTTGGTTAGTCTTTTTTTTTTAAATATGCATTTAATAATGAAATCATAAAACTGAGCGCGTGGAATGCTCTAAGGGACATTCCGACGACCGGCATTCACTGAGCGCGCGAACAAGACTACGGCAGGATTTGATAAACTGGGAGGCGAATGGGGGAATTTCTTTGCTGTGTTCCCAATATGTTGAAAAGCAATAAAATCAATCAATCAATGGTTCCTTTTAGCTTATTCCCATTCTCTGCAGCCGGGGCCAGGGGGCTCAGGACTTAAGCCCGCACCGTCGGGGCGCAGCTCCTGGGCAGCGAGTGTCGGAGCGCAGCGGGTCGGCTTCCCTGGCGCGAGCGCGCAAAGGGTTGCGAGGAACCGGGCAAAACAAAGTTTTTCGCTGCGTCCACGTGACCCGAGGGCTGCCGGCCAATCAGAGCCCGAGGAGGCGCTTATAAAGCGAGCCGAAAGCGGTGCTTCGGGGAGCGTGTTCGGAGGAGGAGGCGAGTGAAGGCATCCCATCCGGAGCCAAAGTGGGCATCGCGGGCAAAGCTGGTCTGGACGGAGCGGTGGAGACAGGCTGAAACTTCTGATCGGTGAGCTGAGCACTCCGAGGGGGCTTCTCCTCCTCTTCCAGCCCCAGTGCTTGACCTGGAAAACGGGTCAGATCTTCCTTGCACGTCTGAATGTGTGCATGCACGCTTGCCTGCTGATGCGAAGGATCTTTTTTTGCCTGTGGCCAGTTTGTTTTCTCCTGGTCATCTTTCTAGGCAAAACAATTGCTATGAGAACTTTTTTTTAAGAGGGAGCTGGTTATTCCTAACCCTCAATGATTATATGTTCCACTCCCTTTTTTTTTTTTTTTTGCTGCAGAACTGAAATCGTAGAATCATAGCATTGCAGAGTTGGAAGGGATCTCAAAGGGTCATGTAGTCTAACGCCCTGCAAACGTTGGCTGTGTGCGTGTGTAAGCCCTTATTGATTTAGAGGAGGTTTGACAAAAAATGCCCCTGAGCATGCACAGAATGCCTTCTAGATGGCACTCAGAACAAACCTGGTGGATGCTTCAGATCAGCTGAGAAATACAGAGAAAGGGTAGGTTGCTATGTGAGCCTGTCCCTGCTGCACCCCTATTTTAAAAAAGACCCACCACATGCTATGTAATCATTTTTTATGAGAGATATTTTTTTTTAAGATGGTGCCTCTCTTCAGGGAATGTGTGAATGGTTTTCCATGTATGTGTGATCTGGATGTTCTGTCCTTGCTAGAGCCTGCAAGCCTGGTCTTGGGGTAATTCACATTTCCCCAGCACAAAATGAATTGCTGGTGGGAAGATAAAAAATTCCTTCCAGTAGCACCTTAAAGACCAACTAAGTTAGTTCTTGGTATGAGCTTTCGTGTGCATGCTGATACTGAAGAAGTGTGCATGCACACGAAAGCTCATACCAAGAACTAACTTAGTTGGTCTTTAAGGTGCTACTGGAAGGAATTTTTTTATTTTGACTATGGCAGACCAACACGGCTACCTATCTGTAACTGGTGGGAAGATGTGGCTGTTGAAGTTATGAAATTTTGTGCTCTTTTTGTGTGTGTGTCACGGGCACATGTTGGATGGTGACACAACACAGTCTTCAGGTGAGCACCGAAGTCCTCCTTCCCCCTCCCTGGGTCATTTTGAATCCTGGGACATTTTGTTATTCTGTGTGTGCCTCCTCCCAGTGCCTTATGGTTTCCCAGTACTTGTCAGCGCTGAAACAAATAACCTTGCTTGTACACGCACAAGATTATTTCTCACCACCGTAAGGCAAGGAGAGATGTGGGGATATAAAAAATGTGGATCAGGGCCTATAGTACTCTTGTGCTGCAATAAAAAGAGATTAAGCATATAGGGACATATAGAAAAGCCATCACAGGCTGTTCCCATTTTAAATGCAGAATCATAGAACTCAAGGGTTGGAAGAGGCCCCAAAAGTCATCTCCAAGCCCGTGCAATGCAGGAATCACAGCTAAATAAGCCGTGATAGATGGCCATCTGAGCTCCCTTTAGAAACCTCCAAGGAAGGAGAGTCCACTACCTTCCAGTTTGTTCTGCTGTCCAACAGCTCTTACCTTCAGCAGGTTCTTCCTAAGGTTTAGCTGGAATCTCCCTCCTTGTAATTTAGATCCATCAGTTCAGGTCCTACCCTCTGGGGCAGCAGAGAACGAGCTTCTCCACCTTCCCTTCAGATATATGTAGAACAGAAGCAGATCATGCGTGCCTCCTCTGAGTTTATTTCATTGCGTTTCTAGCCCACCCTTTTCTCCAAGGAGCTCAAGATGGCACACATGTCCCGCCCCCATTTAATCCCTACAACCCCCCTGCAAGGTAGGTTAGGCTGAGGAGCAGTGACTGATCCCCAAGGTCACGTTCAGTGAGCTTCAGGGCCAAGTGAGGATTTGAACCCTGATTTCTCAGGTCCTAGTCCAGCGCTAACCACTGTACCATGCTGGCTCTCAGAGCACGTTTAGCTTGAGCTTGGCTCTGGCAATGAGTGTGGGCAGTCTAAGGAGGGGCAGGGTGAGGGTACCCTGCGTAACTTCTCGAGGTTGGTTTCACACCAGTTGGGAATATGGTGCCCTTGAGATGTTGTTGGGACTCCAGCTGGCTTTGGTCCCAGCCAGCTTGGCCAACAGTCAAGGGTGATGGCAGCCATCTTTCAGCAATGTCTGGAGGGACGCAGGTTCCCTACCCTGCAAAAGAGCCCAAGGCTGCAGTCCTAAGGATGCCCCAGGAGAGGAATTATCCTCTGGCCCTCCAGGTGCTCAGAGAATTGCAGCACCGGAGGGTACCCTGAGGGCCATCTAGTCCAGCCCCCTTGCAGTGCAGGCATCACAACTGAAGCATCCATGACAGATGGCCATCCGTTATTCAGCTTGAAAGTTGGGTTTGGAGGAATTTCAGTCCTGAAAACACTCCTGATGTCGGAAAGCAAGTGCAGTTCAACTTCTGCAGTGTTAAGATGGTGCTATGACCATTGGCTATTTGGTCCCTGAAGTTACTCACAATGCGGTTTCTCTCCCGCTCTTCTCTTTCTCTCTGCTTTTATTAGGACACTTAAATCTAGGAAGATGAAGGCAGTGTTGCTGGGTAGCCAAAGCATTATGTCTCCTTCAGAAATCCTCCTGGCCATTGCGCTTTTCTGCCTGCTCCTGGTTGTCATCAAATCCTTCCGGCAGCAGATCCCTCAGGGGCTGAAGCAGCTCCCGGGGCCGAGGGCATACCCGCTGATCGGCAACGTCCTGGAGCTTCAGAAGAATCCTCACCTGGCCTTGACTCAGATGAGCCAGAGATATGGAGATGTGATGCAGATCCATATCGGCACAAGGCCAGTGCTGGTCCTGAGTGGGCTTGAAACTATCAAGCAAGCCCTGGTGAAGCAAGGAGAAGACTTCTCAGGGCGCCCTGACCTCTACAGCTTCCAGTACATTGGGGATGGCCAGAGCTTGACCTTCGGCAGGGATTCAGGAGAAATGTGGCGAGCGCGCAGGAAGCTGGCCCAGAATGCCCTGAAGGCCTTCTCGGCTTCTGCCAACCCAACCTCCTCCACTTGTCTGTTGGAGGAGCACGTCTCCAAAGAGGCAGACTACCTTGTCATGAAGTTCCAGGAGTTGATGGATGAGAAAAAGAGCTTTGACCCCTACCGGTACCTGGTGGTATCTGTGGCCAACGTAATCTGTGCCATGTGCTTCGGAAAGCGTTATAACCATGAAGACCAGGAACTGCTCAGTCTAGTGAACCTGAACAATGAGTTTGGGGTGGCGGCTGCTTCCGGGAACCCGGCAGACTTCATCCCTGTCCTCCAGTATCTTCCCAGCCGCGCCATGAAGGCCTTCAAGGACCTCAACCAGCGCTTCACTGCATTTGTGCTGAAGATAGTTAAGGACCATTACATGAGCTTTGACAAGGTATGTTTGTGTGTGTGAACCATTCAGTTTCTGGCATGTATTCCTGGACCGTCACCAACATGGTAGAAGACCGACCAGGGCATTGCAATGACTTGCTTGCCCATAACCTGCTACAGGGATAGGCAACAGGGTGCCCTTGACCTGCCATGGTCCAACAACATCTGAACAAGTACCATGCTGCCCACCCAGACTTTAAAAGATTGTATTTGTTGACGGAGCCGTAGATCTCCACACAGTAGATACACCAGATTGCATGTCAATGTGTGGTTTAACACTTGCAAAGGAAGCTATGTGGTGCCTGAGTAACTGGCCCATGCAGAATAGAAACCACAACATGAAATTTAGCCCATATTCTGACATCTGAATTACATCCCATGTATCAGCTATGGAACAGGGTGGTGTCTATAGGGTTGCAGATGGTCTCCCATACAGGCAGTGTCTAGACCTCGACCTGCTTAGCTTTAGGAAGATTGGTATGCCTTGAAGCATCCTGCAGCCAGGAGAGCTACAATGAGCTCTTGCACTTGTAGCTTATTCTGTAACAGCTCATGGTAGTCCATACGCTTTGCTTGCAGAAGGGTCGTTCCCTGGCAAACCTAGCAAGAGGATCAGGAAGCAGGTGATGGGAGAGACATCTGCCAAAGTGCTGACAGTCAACAGTGGGCTATTTGTTTATTTATTAAATTTATATACCAGCCTTCATCCAAGGACCACAGGGCACTTTACAGTAAAAAAACACAAAAATACACAGCATAATAACAATCAAAACAACATCCCCCATAGTTTAAAAGACCACAGATTAGCTAAAGGCCTGTGAGAAGAGGCCTTTTTTTGTGTCTAGTGCCTGAAGGTATGTAGGGAAGATACCAGGTGAGTCTCAATAGACAGGTAGCCTGACCTGATATAAGGGAGTTTTATATGTATGTCTTCTAACTGACCAGGATTGGCTCTGCAGGAAGACAGTTATCTTCTGGATTTGTATTTCAGGAGAACATCCGAGACATTACTGACTCCCTGATCAACCACTGTGAAGATAAAAAACTGGATGAGAATGCAAACATCCTGCTTTCGGATCAGAAGATTGTCAATATCGTCAGCGATCTTTTTGGAGCTGGTAAGAATCTGCTAATCTAGAGAGAACCTTTCAACTGTCTTCTCCCTCCTCCACCTCCCATTGAAGTTATCGTGCACGCTGCTTAGCATAAGAGGAGATTTGCTGGATCAGGCCAAAAGCCTATCTAGTTACAACCATTGGTCATTATCATTTGATACGATGTTCACACCAATTCACCAAATACAAGAACAGTAAACCGGGTGGCGCTGTGGGCTAAACCACAGAGCCTAAGACTTGGCAATCAGAAGGTCGGTGGTTCGAATCCCCGTTGCTCGGTCCCTGCTCCTGCCAACCTAGCAGTTTGAAAGCACATCAAAGTGCAAGTAGATAAATAGGTACCACTCCGGTGGGAAGGTAAACGGCGTTTCTGTGCACTGCTCTGGTTCACCAGAAGTGGCTTAGTCATGCTGGCCACATGATCCGGAAGCTGTCTGCGGACAAACGCCAGCTCCCTCGGCCTATAGAGCGAGATGAACGTGCAACCCCAGAGTCGGTCACGACTGGACCTAATGGTCAGGGGTCCCTTTACCTTTTTTTAAACCGTAGCTTCAGATCTCCGATCCATTTTGTGAAGTAACGCATTGGCTCTCCTGTCTCTGTATCTTAACAACTAATTCAGAGTCTGCACGGTTTTGATACCTCAGTACAGAGAATGGAATCTTGGAATTGGGCTCCTAGACGATGTGTTGCATTAATGTTCAATAGTTTTGCACCTGATGCTGAATATTTCCCCACTTGATCCCCGTCTAGGTTTTGATACAGTCACCACTGCTCTCTCCTGGTCCCTCATGTATTTGGTGACGTTTCCAGAAATCCAGAAGAAAATGCAGGAAGAAATAGGTAAACCCAGGCACTCCTAATTCAAGCGTTTCAAAACTGTGTTTGCCCAAGGCTAAATTTGAATCCATCTTATTTTCTGCCTCTTTCCGGAAACTGCAGATCAAACCATTGGCAGAGAAAGGAAGCCCAGGCTGTCAGATCGTTCCACGTTGCCCTACACAGAAGCTTTCATCCTGGAAATGTTTAGGCATTCCTCCTTCCTGCCTTTCACAATCCCTCACTGGTAAGGCTCGCACAATGCAGGATTGGCAAGGGAACAGTTTTGGCCTGGTATATTTTATTATTATTATTATTTCCCATCTTTCCTCCAAGGAGATCAAGGTGGTGTACATAGTACTCCCTGCTCCATTTTATCCTTGCAATCCTGTACCCACTTACCTGGGACTGGGAATGAAGTTGATAGGATATACTTCCAGACAGGCATGTATAGGATTGTACCATTAGCAGCTGAAAAGATGACCCATCAATCGTGTCAGCTTGTAAATCTGCCCTGTCTCCTAACTTATTGCTTGACTTCCTCCATGCTTGTCTGAACTCTGCTTTCCTAAATCATCTTACTTTGAATTAAGTTTAATTATACTTTATTCCAGAGACATACATGCTTTAGGATTGCAGCCATTTTTACATTCAGCCCATGCCACCTTTATCACATAAGAACTAAACACCTGCAGCTTCTTCCGCATGTATAAATTGTGTTCTGGCTCCTCTCCTTGTAGCACAACCAGGGACACAGCACTGAACGGCTTCTACATCCCGAAGGATCTCTGCGTCTTCGTCAACCAGTGGCAAGTCAACCATGATCCGTAAGCATCTCTGGAACCCGCTTTGTAATGCATGGAGTAGAGCTACCGTATTCCAGTTTGCCCCAAATAAATGGTTTTGATTCTCAGTTCAAATCCTGGATCCCTGAGATACTTGGCTCTGGATGGAAAGGCTGAGGCTGTAACCCAATGGTGTCGAACCTCAGCCCTCTCAGCCTGGCCCTCTGCACCCCCCATCTGAGTTCTCCCTGACTGGATCGTGTCATTGTGTGCAGAAACTAGCCTACTTACAAATGTTACATTAATTATTCTTCCCACTTTTGTCCTAGCCATCAGTGGCATGAAGCCCCTAGAAGGCTGTCCACGAGGAAATACAGCCCACAGGCCAAAAAGAGAGGCTTCCTTTCCCCTGCTATAACTTTTCCCAGTTTCAAGCAGCTGGATTTACTATTGGAGACACCAAAATGGGTGCTTTCTCCAAACCTCATATGAAATGGGAGTCTAACCCAGGGATGTCCAAAGTCCGTTTTGGGAAGCTAATCTGGCCTACTGGTCAGTTTAAACTGGCCATTGTGGCAGTTTATTTCTTGGGGTAAACTCCTAAAAAACCTCAACAACTTCAATCCTAAAAAAAAAAGCTCAACAACTTTGGTTGGCTCTCATGGCCCTTCACTTCATCAATTCTGGCCCTCTTTGAAAAAAGTTTCGACACCAGTGGTTCCCAAAATGGGGCAGTGGAACTCTAACCCAGTGGTTCCTTGGGGAATTACCTGGGGGCACCGGAGGCGTAAATGACAGAGTTGGAAAAACTGGCATCACTGGATCAAGTTCGTTTTTGTTGAATTAATTAAACTGAACAGTTTTAATTGTATTTTGAATAAATGTGCAGTTAATTGTTACTGCTCTGAATTTTATTGTGTGGCTTGTGCATACCACTATTCTGAATGCTGCTTTTTGGAGGGCAGGGCAGGGGCCACTGGGGAAGTGTTTCTGGAACCAAGGGGGTGGGGCCCCACAAAAAGTTTGGAAACCGCTGGTCTAAAACACCTGCTCTTTGCCTCTCCAGGAAGCTTTGGAGAGATCCTTCTGCCTTCAACCCAGAACGGTTTCTCACAGCTGACGGGACGGGAGTAAACCGAGCAGAGAGCGAAAAGGTTCTGACGTTTGGTCTGGGCAAGAGGAGGTGCATTGGAGAGAACGTTGGCAAGGGCGAAGTCTTCCTTTTCTTGACGACCATCGTTCAGAAGCTGGAGCTGAGTGTGTGCAGCGGGAAGACAGTGGACTTAACCCCTCAGTATGGACTCACAATGAAACACAAGGAGTGTGAGCATTTCCAGATTAGACAGCGTTTCTAAGAACCAGTGGTGGCATCTGGGAGCAAAGGAAGATTGGGAGGAGGGATTCCTACCCTGCCGTATCTGTAGCTTGACTTAGGAGTGGGTTGGTCACCCAGGCTGAACCGTGGATTGAGGCTGTATCCAAATAACAAAAGTGGGCAAATTATATAGGTTGGGTAATGGCATGAGGCACTGTAATCATTTTCATTTAAGTGACTTGAAACCAAGCATGCCCTAGGTGGGCTTGTATGGCATGGAATAACTTCTCCGATTTGACCGTAATACTGTGGTGGCTTTGGTCATACACTAAGACTTCACTGGAAGAGTCTTTCTAGGATGCAGACAAGTAACTGAGAGGTTATCATGCTTGTTGTACAAACATACATTTAAGAGGAAGTGGCTGGGCATGTATGTACCCATCAAATGTTGCTTCCTGAAGGCCTTGTTAAAAGGGGCAGTGGACTCACACTTTTATAAACCTTTACTACTAACAGAACATTGTAACCAGATAATCACACTTATATATACTAATAGCAAACTCAGCTTCACACTGTGAGTCCTTACATAGCAAAATGGCACCAGCCATGCCTAAGATGAGAAGAACTAGCAAGCTTGGGTTTGGGATCAAGAGTTTGCAAAAATAACACAAACTTTAGGAAAATCCTTGATGAATCCACAGACAGACAAACGAGAACAGTGTCTGATCAGTAGTCACAGAACTTTGACAGCACGTTGAAAAACTAGGAAGGAGAAACAAAGGGAATATCCTTGAAAACTTCAGGAATATACTTTAAAGTGCAACATTTTGTTGTGGGTCTCACTTGTGTTTACTAAATGCAAGTTGTGCTTCATGAATCATTCTCATATAGTTAAGTATTATGATGCTGTACACTGAGAAACTCAATAGTAAAGAAATTAAATGTAATGGTGGTATATACAGGAAATCTGTTTATGGGGCTATCTATAGAGACATAAGGGACAGAAAGGGGGCTTGGTCCCAGGACATCTCTACATCTCTTCCTTGAAATCCCTTTTCCTCTGCAGGCACTTTTGATGTGAAAACGGTAGTCTGATCTGACTTCCCTTCAGTTGGGGGTGAGAACTAACTATGTGTGGCTGCCAAACTCTAGGCAGGGACTATATGTGTACAGTGCTGTGTATATTGATGATGATGTATAAATAAAAATAGCTTTCTACAAGAATTTCAGGCTTGCAGTTATCTTTGCTTGATCAGCTTAAATGAAAATCTGCTTAAATAATTTTAAAGGAATTAAAAATCAACTAGAAAACTCTCAAAAATATTTTATTAAATGTATATCTCACACCAAGAAATCTTCCAGTTTATCTAAAACTGTTTTACAAACATATATATAAAAAAACGCCGATAGAAGACATTTAATGTTTTGCTCAACATTGAAATTCAGTGATCAATGGCACAAACCCCTCTATATAGAATGAAGACGTGCCTCATCTGGTGCGTAGTCCTTTTAAACATGGTGACAATGTATTGCACAGAACCAGACCCACCTTGACCTAAACTATTTGTAATCCTAAGGGAACGATCCTATACATAAGAAGTTGGTGTGAAGCAGGCTGGCATGAATTTACACCAGATCCAAAGCCTGGCAGAGGAAAACAAGCTTTTTAAATAGTGTTTGAGTTACACCACCCTTTCTACAGGCAGAACTTCTGCCAAGTTGCCAGGTCACAAGACTAGGTTGAACGGACTTAGAATCCAACCCAAGTAAAACTCTGCTTTTTCAGGGTTTAGGCCACTTTAAGATCAATATCACCTGCATTTAATATGACTTATGTTTACACGAAGCAGCTTTTAATTAATTAACTAATTAAGCAGTGTATGAATATTATGGAATAATTGAGTGTAAAAAGCCTCAAATCAGTTTACAAAACAGTAAAAACAAGAAAAAGTCACAACCCTACTTTAAAACATACAAAAGTTAAAAATACCTAAAACAGATTAGAATTACCTCGGTGCACAACGCTGGCATTTTACTTAGAATTGTCCGGATGGATTTCTAGTTCCGCGCGAGAACTTTCACGTGATGAAGCGAAGGAACCCCGCCTCCCGCGCTCGCAGGGACCGTGGCGCCGCGCTTAGAGCGCCCGACGGCCACCCGGGAGCCCGGGGCTCGGATCCCGCGCTGGACGAGGCTCACTCGGCGGTGCCCTCGGGGCCAGTGGCCGCCTCGCTCAGCCTAGCCTGCCTCGCAGCGAGGGCTCCTCGGTGGGGGAGGGAGAAATGAACGAGCGAGAGAAGAGACAGCAGGGCCGCCGCCGCCGCCGGAGCGGAGCAGCTGCTCCCCCGCGACACGCTCTGCGCATGCCTGGATGAAAAGCCCCGCGTGCGCAGCGGCGCAGGCGCATTCCCCACGGACGCTGCCTCAGAAGTGCAGCAGCAGCGGACGGAAGTGACGTCGGGACGCCTGGCGCTTCCGGTGTGAAGAAGAAGAAGAAGCTCTGAGGGGGCAGAAGCGAGCGAGTGAGTGAGTGAGTGAGTGGCCGACCGACCCGCCGAGTCGCCTCCCTACCTTCTCGCTTCTCGCCTCTCGCCTCGTTACCGGGAAAGGCCGAGGGAGGGAAGCCAGGGGGGGCGTGACTCTGACTCTACGGGTTGGGGGAGGAGCGCCGGGGCCTCTTTCGGGGCCCTTCGGGAGCAACTGACGGGGGGGGGCGCGTGAAGGGGAGGGGCCGCCGTCCCCTGCCCCCTCCCTCCCCCCCCCGCGCGAGCGGCCCCTGCAAGCCAGCACAGGGGGTTAAAGGGAGTAGGTGACGTCACTTCCCCTCTCCCCCCTCAGCCCCTGGAGGGATTCATCCTGTCAGTTCTTTCATTTCCTTGTTTGCCCTCAATCTAACGTGGGCGCCGAGGGTGTCCCTGAAGCCTGGCAGCAGTTAGGGAGGCGCGCGAGAAAGCGGAGGGAGGGAGTTCCCTGCCCCGAGGAGCTTACAAAACGAGCGAACTTGGTGACGTTCCCTTTCTTCAGACTGAGGGTTAGCTGTTTTTTTGTTGTCGTTTTTGACCATGTTCATGGTGTTTCAGAGGGAGAGTGATGCAGGCGAAGCGTACAGGTAAGCTCGTGCTGCTGTGGAGCTCTGCCCCAAGGAGCTAACATTGAAACAAAAAGTGGTTGGTCCTTTCGCTGCTCCTGGGGGAGAGGGCTATCGCCACAGTGGGCCTGCTCTGCCTGCACGTTCAGAGACAGTAATGCTTCTGAATCCCAGTTGGGGCTTGTGGGTTTCCCACAAGAAGGATCTGGTTGGCCACTCTGAGAACAGGTTGCTAAATTAGATGCCTCCCCCCCCAAAAAAAAAATTGGCCTGATCCAGCAGGGCTCTTCTTATGTTTTTATAGAAACTGGGAGGGGAAGGTGCCCTTATGCTCAGGTCTCGCCTGTGGGCCTCCCATTGTGACATCTGGTTGGTCATTGTAAACACACAATACTGGACAAGACAGGCCTTTGGACTGATCCAGCAAGGCTCTTAAGTTCATTCAGGTCAAAGGATTCATAATAATATTAGTAGTAATTATTGATAGCAGGGTATGATGTTAAAACATCTTAATAATAATAATTTTATTATTTATACCCTGCCCATCTGGCTGGGTTTCCCCAGCCACTCTGGGCAGCTTACAGCACATAAAAAAATTCTAAAACATCAGACATAAAAAAATTCCTGATACAGGGCTTAAAAGTGTTTCAGAGCAGGAATGACTTGACCGTTTGGCCCTGAAGGCTAAAAAAAAGGAGCCCCTTGAGTTTTCAGCCACAAGCCTGGCCTCTGCAACTGAAAAACCCTTGTCCTCTGTCCCAGCCAGAAGGTAACAGGACAATGAGCAAGACCTCTGATCATCATTAATGGCCAGCAAACTCGTGGGAGAAGATGATCCTGCTAATAACCTGACCCCAAACCACTTACAGGTTTACAGTTAGTCACCAGAGTCTGGAAACTAATTGGAAACCAGCAGAGATCACATAAGATGCCTGAAGAACTGAATAAAATGTGAAGGAGGAAAAAATAATTTTAACTTTTATTTTTATCTTGACTAGTTGGTATTGTATCCATTCTGGTTGCTCAATTTACATATATTGTATTCATTCATTGTAGTGATATTTAATGTTTTAAAGTACTGAGAAAGTACAGAGGAGTGAAAGCCAAGCCTTGGAGTGGTGGTCAGTGTTATGATGCAAAAAATAAAAAATAATAAAAAATCAGACTACAACAGCAAACTTTATCCCATCTTTTTCACTTTCATTTTGCAGTGATCAGGGAAAATATGGCTGCAGATTGGCTTGGAAGCATTGTCTCAATCAACTGTGGAGAGAGCCTGGGAGTCTATCAGGGAAGAGTGTCTGCTGTGGATCAGGTCAGCCAGACCATCTCCTTAAAGCGGCCTTTCCATAATGGTGTTAAATGTTTGGTACCAGAGGTCACCTTCAGGTAAATGGCCCATCTGTCTGCTTTTTCTAGACTCTGACCATTTAAGTGTTTGAGTGTTCGAGACCAACCATGAAAAACTGCCATGAGCTGGTGGGGGAGGGGGGGGCACTGCTGATATGTTGTTCACAACCACATTATCTTATTCCCAGGATTCTGGCTGATGATGCCAAATCAGTACATAAACCAGGAGCTGAGGTGCTCTCAACCTCCAGGCCAGATTAGGCTCATCGCTGCCATGGTGCAGTTTCTCCACTGTATCTGCAATATCTCTGCCTTGCTGTCTTTTCTGTCTGTCTGTCTGTCTGCCTCCCTTTCATCTTCTCCACATTGCAATCCAGCTGTCACAAGAAGAAAATGAGAGGGAGAGAGACCTGGAGCCTGGCAGGTGCACACGCATGTAGGTCAGAAACCCAACCATGGAGCACAGTATCATTGGAAAAACCCTTTTAAGTGCTGTTGTCCATGCTCTGGCCCCAAGTCCATATGTTTCCTGCCTGGCTATCAGTCTCTCTCATTCTCTTTGCAACAACTGGATTGTAAGTTGGGTGGGGGAAGAAACAACAACTTCTGATGCCTCTATAAACAGTGAAGACTTGCAGGGATTGTAGGGAATGATATGGGACCAGGAGGATTGTTACCAGCCCCTTTCATATGAATGGATGTAAGAGAGAATGAATAGATTATGTAGCAGCGGATGGGTGAAGTAAGTAACAGGGAAGGATTGGCTAAGACGCTGCCCACTTTGGCTTCAGCCCTGCCCATCACTGTCATGCAGCCCCCGAAAGATAATCCCCAAGGAGCTTTGCTCCTACTCCAATGTAAAAAACATTTCTTTTTATTGGAACTTTTTAAAAATAAATGGATATCACATTTGAAAAACTGGAACCATCTCTTAAAAGATCTTGATATACTGGCTGGTAACTGGCTAGACAGTTAAAAACAAATCTTGGTGATGATACTTGCATGCCTTCTTGTTCATAGTAGTTGTTTTTCCCCTTTTTAGCAAACTCTTTTAAAAAATCCACCCCAAACATACTGAAATTTCCTTCGCACTAACAAGTGTGATGGTTGGGGGTGCAAAGATGTTCAATGAGCCAGATGCTTCTGGCTGATTCCTTGGATACTGCTATCTACAGTTCCTCCTGGCAGCCCCCTGTGCTTGCTAGAGATCTTAAGTGAATTTTATCTCTCTTTCGTAACACTATGAATGTCACCCAATGCAGCTGAATGTTGGAAGATTCCAACTCTACAATTTTATAAGTCTTTTCTTAAATTGTGGCATCCAGAGCTGGACACAGGACTCCAGGTGTGGTCTGACCAACGCGGAACGGAGCGGGACTGTTACAGTGGTACCTCTAGATACGAACAGGATCCGTTCCGGAGCCCCGTTTGCATCTAGAATTAAACATAACTAGCAACGGCGCGTCTGTGCACGCGCGTCACTTTTCACCGCTTCTGCGCATGCACGTTACATCATTTTGAGCGTCTGTGCATGCGCAAGCAGCGAAACCCGGAAATAACGCGCTCCGTTACTTCTGGGTTGCCGAGGAGCACAACTCGAACGCGCTCAACTCGAAGCGTATGCAACCCAAGGTATGACTGTACTTCCCTTTTTTGCTGCTGCATCACACTGTTGACTCATGTTTAGCTTCTGATCTACGAAGGCCCCTAGATGCTTTTCACATGTACTACCAGCAAGCCAAGTGTTGTCCTATCGTATATTTCTGCAGCGGGTTCTGCCTGCTTAAGTGTAGAGACTGACATTTGTCCCTATTGAAATTCATTTTGTTAGTTTTGGCCCAGTTCTCCCATCTTTTAAGGTCATATTGAATCCGGATCCTGTCTTCTCCGGCATTAGCAACCCCTTCCAGTTTGGTGTCATCTGCAAATTGGTTGAGCACCCTCCTCCTTCCTTCATCTAAGTTATTTATAAAGACATTTAACCACATTGGGCCCAGAACAGAATTTGTATTTGTATACAGTGGTACCTCGGGTTACAGACGCTTCAGGTTACAGACTCCGCCAACTCAGAAATAGTACCTCGGGTTAATGACTTTGCTTCAAGATGAGAACAGAAATCGCACAATGGTGGCACATCTAATACATGTTAAATTTACAAAAGGCCACAATAACAAGTGTTCCATGGTGAAATTAATTTTTTGTACCAAGAACCAAATTTCTGTGGCAAGGTTTCTAAACTATTGTCATTAGAATGCTACAACTTGCTTAGCGTTTAGACAGTTATGTCTGCATTGCCTGCATCTTGATTTTTTTTACCCCTATCTTTGCACTCCTAAGGACTGCAAACTTAGTGATATTAGAGAAAAGGAAAAAAGGAAGCTAATATACTGTGAATGATGAATTGGTTTCCCAGTACCAGGTACCTGTGCTGAGTGCCAGCACGAAATTCACACAACCCTTGTAATGCTCCACCACCAATAATACCGAGCTGAAGATACCAGTGTGATAGTCTGAAAGCTGAATTTTTAGACTGAAATGGAAGAAGTTGTTATACCTTTCGTTATTTTCCTCCACCCACTTGGATTTCTTCCTAATGTTTCCTTTTTTACTTCAAATCTAATGAATGTGTCTAAAATTTCAGCTGGGGAACTTCTATGATGATAGGCAATATCCCACTGAATGCCAGTCACTGGGTGGAAACAACCAGCTCAGTTATTGCCTTCACACCTTGTTTCTGAGCTTCTCATGAGCCTCCTGTTCATCTCTGTGGGAAATGCGTGCTAGGCTGGATGGGCCTTTGGCTAGCAGGGCTCTTGTATACTCTTTCTCCTTCCCTTCCTTCTTGTCCCCAAATATTAGAGTAGTTCTACCAGGGGGTATTGACTGTATGGTATGATGTATTGATGTGCATTAAAAAATTGCTAATAATTTTTCAGCATTTATAATATAACTGATGGCTTGATGAAGCCTGCTTATGTTTCATGATGTGATCAATTTGAAAAACTGGCTCTTTTCTCATATCTGCTTAGCATATGCCAATTCCTGAAAATTTGATGGTACTTAGTTTTTTGCGGTTATTGCCTCTTGTGTAACTGAAGTATCTGTTCTTACTGGCACAGCTTCTAACACATTTTTACACCTGCTAAACTTGTCAGCTAGCTGGTTTTGTGGTGCAATAGATCAGGGCTGGAGAAGCTGTCCAAGATGTTGTTGGACCCTTATCTCCCATCAGTGTTGGTTAACATGGCCGTAGGTCTGGAATGATGGGAATTGGAGTATCCTGGTATCTGGAGGATCACAGCTTCCCTATGCCTGATGCAGAGGTAAGCACTATTGCAAAATCACACCTTGTTTGGGCCTCTTCCTTTCGTTTAGGGCAGGTGACATTACTGAACTGAAGATCCTGGAGATTCCAGGCCCTGGTGATAATGGGCAATGTGGAGACTTCCAGCACACTGACCTTTGTATTCCTGGCATTGGATGTCCAGGGGGTACCAGCCAGAATGGCCCCGGCAAATTGCTGAAGAAACCTGGTGCTTCTAGTAGTGCCCCACAGAATATTCCCAGGCGAACAGACGTTAAAAACCAGGAGGTTGCCATTTCTCCCCAGCAGCAGCAATGCTCCAAGAGCTATATGGACCGGCACATGGAGTCCTTGAACCAATCCAAAGGCTTTCGCCGGAGGCACAACTCATGTGAGTACATGGGCCACATAATACTCTTCTTTCTCTTTGTCCTGAGCATGCATTGTTACTGCCATTCTTGTACCCATTTCCCTGTCTGGGAGCTGAGATGGGGCCTGTAAGCTGGAAGTACATTTAGAAATCAGGGTATGAAGCTTTGTTGCTTAAACTGTTTTTAATTCTGAATCTTAAATTGTTTATTTATTTTATTTTATTTGTTAGGTTTATATACCACCCTTCATCAAAAGTTCTCAGGGCGATTCGCAAAATAAAAGCACAAATACTTAAACTGGAAGCAACAAAACAATGACCCCCCCAAGCACATTTAAAATGTGTTGTTGTAATCTGCCTGGGGGGCTTCTGAAGAGCATATGCTAAATTTAAAACAGTATAGAAATATATACAAATGCTCAAAAGGTGGACTCTAGCATTGGCTTACGGGTCATCTACTTTTACCAGCCAATGGGGAGGGTTACAGAGCTTCCTTTCAGAGTAGCGTACTGACAGCTTCCAAAATTAGTGGTAACTCTTGTGCTCCCATCTTCCCTTCCTGGAATGGCATGAGTTTGATATAATGGAGCACGCCAGCAAGGGAAGGGAGCCTCTTGCTGGCAAGACATGTTTTGACTTACTTGCCAGATTCCAAAGATGTATGCAGCTGTCCTGAGGCTGGGCATGTTAGCAAGGAAGCAGGGCCACATCATTTCCATGCCCCCCAGTCCCTCTTTTTTGTCTAGCCTTCCATCAAGAGAAGACTTGGGATTGCAGCACTCAGATAAGAAAAGGGAGCCTTCCCTTTGCTAGTGCCCACCTGTCTTCCAAAGGTGACTGAGCAGCTGTACCAAGGCACATTTAAAACATAATGTCTGTCATTCTCTTTTGTGTCATGCCCCACCCCCCAACATAAAAACCCCCACCCTGTTTCAAGTGCAGAGAGAAGGATTTAACAGCTGTGGGATGGAATAAGAGAAGGCAGTTCTGTGATAGGTTTGCCCATTCTGGCTGTAATGAAATGCCATTTGTGAAGCTAGGCCTGTTTTCTTTGCGGATGTCCTAGGACTCGTCCTGACATACTTGATGAGGCTTTTATGATGTCATCAACTTGACCATAAAGGCTCATTAACATTTGCCTTGTGGGCAAATAGTCATACTCATAGTATTCCTGCTTGCAGGAGTGTTTGGTCTGCAGTGGCTTAAGTGAGAAATGCCAGGTATCAGCTATTCATGTTTCATGCTCCTGTAAACGGCCGTGTAATAGGTGACCGTAATGCCTTCAGAGCAATGGCTTTCATTACTTTAGTAACTGCCTTTTTGTTAATCCTTCACTTTGAAACTGCTCTTCTCTTTAACTTGAATCTTACTTCTAGTCAATGCTTGAATGTTCCTTAACTGCAGCCAGCCACTGCACATTATAACCACCAATGTGTGTCTGTACCTACCTCTGCAAATGCGCCAAGCTGTGAAAACCAGATCTCGCTTCTTTAGTTTAAACTTGTTTGTCCCAGTCTTTCTAACTTGAATCATTTGCTTACTCTAGTTTCCTAATAAGTTCTATAAAACTGAGTTTGAAGGGAAGAAAATTTGGATCTCTTTACATGTTCTTTTTTATATATATATAATATTTTATTAGGTTTTTAACAATAAAAAGTTTAGAAGAATAGTAGAAACAAAAAAGATACAAAGTTATAAAATACAAAGGTACAAACATTAAACACAAAAGAAAAATAGGAAAAAGACATATATTTTTAATAAAGACAAAAATTCCCTCTTTCTTAAATTCTCCTCTTTAGTTAACTTATTTTCCTGACTTCCTCACGTCTCCCATTTTTGTATCCCTTTTTAAAAATTAATTCAGCAAATTCATGTCCTGTTATTTTATCTATTATTAATCCAATCTTATATTTTACCTTGTTGCTAAAACCCCTGCAATTCATTTCAATGTCCTCAACATTCAAAAATTTTACAATATTTCTGCAAATAAGTTTTAAATTTCCTCCAATCTTCTTCCACTGACTCTTCTCTCTGGTCTCGGATTCTGCCAGTCATTTCCGCCATCTCCATGTAGTCTATTAGTTGCATCTGCCATTCTTCCAAGGTGGGTAGGTCTTGTGTCTTCCAATGCTTTGCAATGAGAATTCTTGCTGCTGCTGTAGCGTACATGAAAAAGGTTCTATCCTTCTTTAACACCGACTGGTCGACTATGCCCAGGAGAAAGGCCTCTGGTTTCTTCGGGAAAGTATATTTAAATGCCTTTTTCAATTCATTATATATCATTTCCCAGAAATCCTTAATCCTTGGGCACGTCCACCAAAGGTGAAAAAAGTACCTTCAATTTCTTTACATTTCCAACATTTATTATCGGGCAAGTGGTATATTTTTGCTAGCTTGACTGGAGTCATGTATCACCTGTACATCATTTTCATAATATTCTCTCTTAGGGCATTACATGCCGTGAATTTAATCCTGGTGGACCACAACTTCTCCCAGTCAGCAAACATAATGTTATGACCTATTTCTTGTGCCCATTTTATCATTGCAGATTTTACCGTTTCTTCTTCAGTACTCCATTTCAACAGCAAATTGTACATTCTTGAAAGCATCATAAAGTTTGTCATAACTCTGCAATTTCAATTTGTCACCTTCCTGTTCTAAAATTTCCCAATACCTTGGCCATTTAGCCTCCATGTTGAGTTTTTTCAAAGCTTTCGCTTCCATAGGTGATAGCCACCTTGGAGTTTTGCTCTCCAAAAAGTCTTTGTACCTTATCCAGACATTAAACAGAGCTTTCCTGACAATATGGTTTTTAAATGCCTTATGTGCTTTTACCTTGCCGTACCATAAATATGCATGCCACCCAAATATGTTATCATACCCTTCAAGATCCAAAACATCTGTGTTCTCAAGAAGTAGCCATTCCTTCAGCCAGCAGAAAGCTGCTGACTCATAGTAAAGTTTAAAGTCTGGCAGGGCAACCCCCCCTCTGTCTTTGGCATCAGTAAGAATCTTAAATTTTATTCTGGGCTTTTTGCCCTGCCAGACAAATCTGGTTATGTCTCTTTGCCACCTCTTGAAACAGTCCATCTTATCAATGATTTGCAATGATTGGAATAAAAATAACATTCTCGGCAATATATTCATCTTCCCTTTACATGTTCTCTAAAAACCTCTCATCCATATTTACTGTCAGCCAAATCAGAAAGGAAAGTTTAACTTAACATTAAGTTTAGTTTAGCAAGATTACCTAGTGAGTGGGAGTGCAAATGCTTCACTGACAATTTCCCTATGTTCTGCCATTGCTGCAACTTAACCACTTGTGGTAAAAAAACCTTTTGATCAAAGATAACTCAGGAATGACTCTCATATTGAGCACCAAAGAAATGTGTTTATTCATGTGGGGCTGTAACATGACTGCCTTGAGATGGCGCAAACATTAAGCCTAAACTATAACCTTGTAAATTAGATTGCTCTAAGGACAGGTGAGGGACAGTTAGGACAATGCAGGAAGGGACATAATTCACAGGGAGAATGTGTGCCTTAACCGCAAAGAATAAACAGATTTATTCCTTGGTATCTTTAGATAAAAGGATCTTTGGTAATAGACAGCTATCTAAGACCCCATAAAGCTGTTGCCAGTTAGAACAGCAGATGCTGCGCTAGGTGGAACAGTGACCTGGCTAATCTATGACAGTTTCTTATACTTATTCACTTCTCTTTGGTCCTGTGGTGAAAATAAGCAGTGTTTCTAGATCATCTCCTTTTCGAATCAGTCAGTGTTGGATGGATGGATCCTGTCAGAGAGGCACAGAGTGTTTTTAAAATGTTTTTAAAATTTTTTTTCTGGATTTTTTGTATGTGGGGGGTGGGGGTGGGATTGATGTTTGGTTGGGCTTGGGGAATTATTATTTTTTTTTTATTTTGATGTTTTTGTAATTTTTATATTTTTTGTTTGTATTGTTTTATTGGTTTTGTTTGTTTGTTTAAGGTGTTATTTTATTTTTAGGGGGAGGGGTCAGGGCTGCCAGGGAGTGGGCCCCAGCCCACAAAATGGCTGGGGCATGTTCCACAGGGGGGGATGCACTGGGACAACCGATCTCAGTGATCACGGGTAGGAGGAGGAGTTACGCTAAGACCAGACCATGTCATTACAGAGGAGGCAGGTTTAGTCGTTGTCTGAGGACTATCCCTGCCTCCGGGTCTGGTCCTGTCCGGACGGATACTAGAATCAGCAAGGGATACCCACATAGCCTGAAGGTGCTGCTGTGCAATGCCAGGTCAATGATTCATAAGACCACTGCCATCCATGACTTGATCATGGATGGAGGATTTGACCTGGCTTGTGTAACAGAGACTTGGTTGGGTGAAGCAGATGGGCCTGTCCTTGCCGCTGCTTGTGCACCAGGTTTCTCTTACGCACAGCAACCCAGGTCATGTGGGCGGGGAGGGGGGGTTGCAGTGATTTTTAGGAAGTCATTAGTTTGCACCAGGCGTCCTATTGGGAAGACCCAGTTTTCTGAGTGCATGTTCTGGAAGTTGGGCAATAGGGGCAGTACAGGATTCCTTTTGGTGTACCGACCTCCCCGCTGCGCCAAGGATTCCCTGCCCGAGCTGCTTCAGGTCGTGGCGGATGTTCTCCTGGAGACACCTAGCTTGGTCGTCCTAGGGGATTTTAACATCCATGCCGACACGACCTTACAAGGGGCCGCTCGGGACTTCGTGGAAAGCATGGCCTCCATGGGGCTGTCCCTGAATAAGTCTGGCCCAACCCATAGCCGTGGACATGCCTTGGACCTGGTGTTTACCTCTATGGATGTTGGTGATCTGACACTAAGTAAAAGCGAAACGAAAGAAGTGCCATGGTCAGATCACTTCCTGGTGCAACTGGACTTCTCTGCGACCCATCCCCTCTGCAGGGAGGTGGGACCAATTCGGATGGTCCGCCCCCGCCACTTAATGGATCCAAATGGTTTCCAGAGAGTGGTAGGGGATGCTTTATCACATGTTGATGGCCTTTCAGCTGATTCCCTGGTGGCCCGCTGGAATGTGGAGTTAACCAGGGCTATTGACTGTTTGGCTCCGAAGCGCCCTCTCCGATTGCATGGAGCCCGGACAGCCCCGTGGTTTTCCACGGATCTGAGGGCAATGAAACAGTCGTTGAGACGGCTAGAGCGCCGGTGGCGGATAACTCATTCCGAATCTGACCGGACACAGGTTAGAGCTCAACGTCGAGCCTACCAAGTGGCGATAGCGACGGCGAAGAAGAATTTCTTCACCGCCTCTATTGCATCTGCAGAAAACAGCAGCAGGAGACTTTTTCAGGTGGTTCACAATTTAGTGGAACCACCTGCAACATCGGGGCCCAGTACGGGCCACATGTTCTCCTGCAATGATTTTGCAAAGTTTTTTGCAGATAAAATCGCTCAGATTTGGGAAGAAGTAGACTCCACCGTGGGAGCAGGGCCGGGGCGGGAGAGTGCAAGAGTTCTGTCTGGTCAAGTTGAGTGGGATCAATTCCAATCTGTTACCTCCGAGGATGTGGACAGGCTGCTTGGACGAGTGAAACCAACCACCTGTCTCCTGGATCCTTGCCCATCCTGGCTAATAAAAGCTAGCCGGGAAGGGCTGGGCGATGGGCTTCGTGGGGTGGTGAACGCTTCCCTCCGTGAGGGAGCCTTCCCAGACCCGCTGAAAGAGGCGGTTATTAAACCGCTTCTTAAAAAACCATCTTTAGATGCGGCCACGATGGCCAACTATCGCCCAGTATCAAATCTTCCATTCCTGGGCAAGGTGATTGAGCGAGCGGTTGCCGAACAACTCCAGGCACGCCTGGAAGAAGCGGACCATTTGGATCCCTTCCAGTCGGGATTCAGGCCTCATCATGGGACTGAAACTGCCTTGGTCGCACTGGTTGATGATCTCCGGCGGGCTAGGGACAAAGGTGAGAGCTGTTTCCTAGTTCTGCTGGATCTCTCAGCGGCGTTCGATACCATCGACCATAGCATCCTTCTGGACCGTCTTGAGGGGCTGGGAGCACTGTTATACAGTGGTTCCGCTCCTTCCTCCTGGGCCGTGTTCAGAAAGTGGTGGTGGGGGATGAGTGTTCAGACCCCTGGGCTCTCACTTGTGGGGTGCCTCAGGGTTCTGTCCTCTCCCCCATGCTTTTCAACATCTACATGCGGCCGCTGGGAGAGATCATCAGGAGGTTTGGGCTGGGTGTTCATCAGTATGCGGATGATACCCAGCTCTACCTCTCTTTTAAATCAGAACCAGTGAAGGCGGTGAAGGTCCTGTGTGAGTGTCTGGAGGCGGTTGGAGGATGGATGGCGGCTAACAGATTGAGGTTGAATCCTGACAAGACAGAAGTACTGTTTTTGGGGGACAGGAGGCGGGCAGGTGTGGAGGATTCCCTGGTCCTGTATGGGGTAACTGTGCCCCTGAAGGACCAGGTGCGCAGCCTGGGAGTCATTTTGGACTCACAGCTGTCCATGGAGGCACAGGTCAAATCTGTGTCCAGGGCAGCTGTTTACCAGCTCCATCTGGTACGTAGGCTGAGACCCTATCTGCCTGCGGACTGTCTCGCCAGAGTGGTGCATGCTCTGGTTATCTCCCGCTTGGACTACTGCAATGCGCTCTACGTGGGGCTACCTTTGAAGGTGACTCGGAAACTACAACTAATCCAGAATGCGGCAGCTAGACTGGTGACTAGGAGCGGCCGCCGAGACCATATAACACCGGTCTTGAAAGACCTGCATTGGCTCCCAGTACGTTTCCGAGCACAATTCAAAGTGTTGGTGCTGACCTTTAAAGCCCTAAACGGCCTCGGTCCAGTATACCTGAAGGAGTGTCTCCACCCCCATCATTCTGCCCGGACGCTGAGGTCCAGCGCCGAGGGCCTTCTGGCGGTTCCCTCACTGCGAGAAGCAAAGCTACAGGGAACCAGGCAGAGGGCCTTCTCGGTAGTGGCGCCCGCCCTGTGGAACACCCTTCCAGCAGATGTCAAAGCGATAAACAACTACCTGACATTCAGGAGACATCTTAAGGCAGCCCTGTTCAGGGAAGTTTTTAACGTGTGATATTTTATTGTATTTTTGGTTTTTATGGAAGCCGCCCAGAGTGGCTGGGGAGGCCCAGCCAGATGGGCGGGGTATAAATAAATTATTATTATTATTATTATTATTATTATTATTATTATTATTATATCTAGTTTCCCGACTATATTGCCCAGTCAGGGTTGCCTAGCTTTCAAGGGAGAAAAACATTTAACAGGTTGGGGAGAGCACAAGCTATGCAAATATCAAAAGACTGGTTCAGCTGTTTTATTTGCCACCTGTACCTGCACTGTGTATCCTCGTTCTAGGCTAGAATCTTGGGCATGAGGTTAAATAGATTAGAAGATGCTGGCTGTGAAAACCCAAGGAAGGTGATGGTGCCGTGTGGCTGAGTGTTATTATTGTGGAGGTGGTGCCCTGCATTGAGTGAGCAGCTGTTGACCTTCAGATGCCCTGTAGCGTGCATACTGAAGGCAGGGGCAAAGTTACCTCTTTATAATGCTTGTGCAAAAGGAATCAATAAATAATAGCATTGGGGTTACACAACAATGAGTTGCGTGCAGGGCTGGTCCTGCCTGCTTCAGACTGGGGTTGGCAGGGCAGCCTTGGAAAGGGTTTTGCAGGAAGGCAGACAGCTAGGCTTGTTGGCTGTAATGACTGAATCTGTCTGGGAGCCCTTGTTTACCTTTTCCAAGGGAGGGACTCCTTGGCTGCTGGCAGGTGGCCAAACTGAATTCTCAGCTGTGCAACATCTGACATTACAACCAACTGTTCTAGAGGTAAGCTAGTCCATAGAGGAAATGCAAATGGCCCACTGAAGGCAAGCCCCTGTGAAGTCTGCTTATCAGCCCATCTACTGTTTTGACTGTGTTTAGCTTGGCTTAGAGGTTTTTTGTTGTCCCAGCATTTTGACTGATTGCATTGTGCTGTGTGGAAGAGGCCCAGCTTTACCCACTCTTAGTGGTAGGCCTGCTGAGCATGTGCAGGCTACACTTGGAGTAGTGTAACATAGCCTTGGTTGGAACACCACATCACACACACCTCTTGAAGTCCTGAGTGGTGTAGGAAGGTTGTAAGTGCTTGCTCAGAGCAGCCATTCCTTTTTTTGCCCACTGGATAATAGTATTGGTAGGGCAGTTAATTGCTAGCTACTCACAGGGAATCCCTTGGTTTTGTGGCACAGCTTCCAGTTGTGAAAAGAGCATGCATCCTGTTCATTAGATTACTCACTCCAATTGCTTTTCCTTATGTAGACCCAAAAGCTTCATGCAACCACCATCCCTGTCCACCTATGTCAAAAATATAAGCCCTTTCAGAGCTTGACTGGTCCTTCAGGGACGTAACAACATATTTATGGTGGCCAAGTTATGCAAGTGATGTCACTTTTGGTTGCAGCTGTCAGCAAGTTTTCAGAACTGGCTTTCAGGAGGGTGGATTACATGGCTGACCTCCACAATCACTGTGTATTTAACTCTGGTGGAGCTGGAGCTTGGCCTTCATTCAGGATGTCTCATGGGAGCCCATAGAGAGTGTTCTGACTATTGTTTTTCCTGCTTTTGTGGCTTGTTTTGTTCTGTCAGCATTTAGATTCCTGGCAGGCTGTCCACCCATACCCTTTGGAATTAGCCACTGTGGGTGTTTTTATGTCCTTGTTTTTTGAGGGGGTGACGGAGCTGTGAAGTAGAACACAGTTTATTTGCAGATGAGTCTGGAAATATCTAAACACTCAGTTTGGAGCTGGCAGCAGCAGAGTATACAGGCAGCCCCCCATTTACACAGATGTTAAGTTCCGAGGCACCGCATGCGTCTGAAATCACGTATTGAAACCCATGGAAAACGCCTGCAAACATCCCACCCTGCTCTTTTAGTGATGTTTCAGTGTCGTCTTTATGATGTTTCTGGGTCACTTCTGGGTTCAGTGCGATGCATGTATACAGGCCTAGGCAAACTCAGCCCTCCAGATGTTTTGGGACTACAACTCCCATCATCCGTAGCTAACAGGACCAGTGGTCAGAGATGATGGGAGTTGTAGTCCCAAAACATCTGGAGGGCCGAGTTTGCCTGTGCCTGCACGTATACATAGTTGCACACATTTTGAATGCACATAAACAGGGGGGCTGCATGATTGAGCTGACCTCTCTCTATCAGGTGCCTCCATGGGTGACTGTGCTTTGCTTTTCTGAACTCATGTTGTTGGATGAGGTAAGGGTGGAAATTTAGGGGCTGAAGAGACCAGGCAAGGTCTTCCTAGAAAACAAGTGTCAAACCGTTTCCTAGATGTCCATAACTTTTGGTTGGCCTTGGTAGCCAAGCCAAAACTTGAGTTTGCTAAGATCTTTCCCTGTGCCATTCCCCCATGTGATAATCCCCTGCTCTTTTCCCATTTGAAAATTGGTACTAGAAAGAGTGGCAGTGGGCTTCTTGGTTTAGCTGTGTGCCATCCATATGCTCTAAATGTCTCTGGCAGTGACTCCCAGAGAGCCACTGGAAGAGCAAGACAATACAGAGCAACTGGGCAAGATCAACAGTTTTTCATTGATAGTGTTTGAGTCATTGATGCATAGTGAACTATGTTCTGAAAGAAACAAGAATAGGCTGGTCAGACGGACAAGTCTCATGCAGTGTTAGAAACTCGGATGTATAAGCTAGGCGTCAAATAGCATCCTAAACCTAGGTTACGGTCCCCAGGAAGTTAGACTAGATGACCCTCAAGGCCCTTCCAACGCTACAATTCTGATTTTGTGATGCCAACTACATTGCCTGACTGTAGTTTGCTCTTACAACAATTCACATGTCCATTGTATGCAAGGAGAAACACACACCGTGGAAATGGAAATGGTGTAAGCTATAGACTAAGGCAGAGGTTTTTAAAATGTTGTCTGCGTTCCACTTGGGTGTCCTTTGGAAAGGTTGCAGAACAGTCAGATATCTTTGCACTCAGCCCTGCGCTTACTTTCCTTGATGTGATGATAGAGGAGTGAATTGTCAAAAGGTTAACAAGGCTCTAGCCCAGGCCTCATAATGCAGTGCTGGTTTTGATCATGATAGGAAAAAAGGGGAAAGGGGCAGCTCTTCTTCAAGGAAGAAGGGTAGGGGGTGCAGGGTGGCACCCACATGAAAAATGGGTGGGGCCACCCTCACACTACAGTTAAGTGGACCTGGGGAAGCCGAGCCAAACCTGTGGCAGAGGTGTCCTTCCTCCACTGCGCCTGGAAAGAATGTGCCACCGCTGCCATGGTCTACTGCCAGAGCCCAGCCTGACCCTGCAGTGTAGAAGCGATTCTCAGGGCTGCCTGGGTGGCCCAGCGTGGCTGTTTTGAGGCACCGAGAAACTGCCTCATGAGAGATGGGTACGCAGGGCTGAGCAAGCAATGTAGGCCCAAGGAGAAACACGCTTTGCCCTCTTTCCTCCTAGGCATGTTTGCTTGGAAGTAATCCCCTCCATGTCCAGAGGAGCTTTCTTACCCTCAAGAAAGTGTGCCTAGGATTGCAGCTTGTGCAGTAGCACAGAAGCAAAGTTTGCTACCATGCGAGCCAGTTAATTCTTGTGGGAGTACAGAAGAACAATACGTGCATCTTTTGCTGCGCATGAATCAGCTGACTCGTTGGAGATGTCAGTTGCCAACCTGGTGCTCAGAAATCTCCACCTGGTTACAATTGGACCCACACCAGTAGAAAAATGCACCTGGCGCTTGGGAAATTTCAAACACTGGCCTTACGGGCAGTTTGAAACACAATGTGGTGGGTGGCTTTGCATCACTTGGCAAAGTAGTCTAGAATCCATCTTGTGCAGTCGACAGTTTGTGTTCTTTGTTTTCATAAACATCTGCTTTCCTTGTTGACTAATCCTTGAATTGCCGTGTCCTTTACTTCAGGGTCCTCCAGTAGCCGCCATCCAAACCAGGTGACTCCAAAGAAGAGTGGCGTGAAGAATGGGCAGATGAAGAACAAAGACGATGAGTGTTTTGGGGACGATATTGAAGAAATCCCAGATACAGATTTTGATTTTGAAGGGAACCTGGCCCTCTTTGACAAGGCAGCTGTGTTTGAGGAGATTGAGACTTACGAGAGGAAGAGTGGGACTCGCTCAAGAGGCACTCCAAACGAGAGATCGGCACGCTATCGCCATGATGAGAATATCTTGGAATCTGAGCCCATCGTGTATCGCAGAATCACTGTGCCCCAGGCAAGCAAAGAATTCTGCACTGGTATGCTGGCTTTTTAAAATTGAACACAGCGGCTTCTTTGAGGGATGATTTGAAAGGGAATGTCTGTTTAATACAAATGTGGCTGTTCTGGTTTTTATCTGTGCTGGGCCACTTCCTCTGTGCTGCACGGCCCTTTTTCTTTCATGGATTGGATCAAAAACACTCCGTCTCCCACATAGGTAGGTAAGCATGCAAAGATGTGACTGTTTATGAGTGTTTGGCTTTAATATAGAACTTTCAGGGCTTCACATATATTCACATAATCTTTACAGCAGCTCTACAGAGCAGGCCAGTAGCACCCCACATTGCAGGGGCTGAAGGGGCGTTGGCTGATGAAGAGGGATAGTGGGTTTGGATCAGGCCATGCCGTGACTTTCATGGCTGAGGTGAGACTTGAAGGACTGGCCTCTTGGTTCACAGGTCATGCCTTTAGCCACTGTGCTGCCCTAGCTTTTCCTTTTCTGGGCATCTGTCCTTAAAATACATGCATTCATTGCAACTTTACTGCCATAGTGGCTGCTGATATTTGGATTGGATTCAGCTGTTTTTGCCACCTTCTCTGAGCGAGGTTTGAATCCAGGCCTCCCTGGTCCTAGCCTGACAACTTTAGCTCACACTTTCCATATGTTGTTGGACTCCAACTCCCATCATCCCCAGCCAACGTGGCCAGTGGTCAGAAGGGATGGAAAATGTACTCCAGCAACTTCTGGAGGGCGCCAGGTATGTAGTGGGAGGGCCGGGGTGCTCCAATTGCTACGCCATACTGGCTGCCAGTGCTGGACCCAGATGCATCCCTGAACCTTGGTGCCCCCCCCCAACAGTTAGACAATGGTGACACTGACCTCCTTTGCAAGCTACTGGAAGGATTATTGCAGATAACAACAACAAAAATTTTATTATTATACCCCGGCCCTCTGGCTGGGTTTCCCCAGCCACTCAGGGCAGCTCCCAACAGAATATTAAAAGCACAATAAAACATAAAACATTAAAAACTTCCCTGAACACGGTTGCCTTCAGATGTCTTCTAAAAGTCAGATAATTGTTTATTTCCTTGACATCTGATGGGAGGACATTCCACAGGGCGGTTGCCACTACTGACCAGGCCCTCTGCTTGGTTCCCTTTAACCTCACTTCTTGCAGTGAGGGAACTGCCAGAAGACCCTTGGAGCTGAACCTCAGTGTCCAGGTTGAACAGTGCAAGAAAGTGTTTCTTATAAAGGAAGAATGATGCTTTTGCTTTGTTACTGTTGCATGTAACTACAGTGGTGCCTCGCAAGATGAAAAGAATCCGTTCTGTGATTCTCTTCGTCTAGCGGTTTTTTCGTCTTGCGAAGCAAGCCCATTGACAGATTAGTGGATTAGCGCTATTAGCAGCTTTTAGCGGCTTCTCTGCTGATCGGATCAGCTGATTAGCAGCTTAGAAAAAGGGGGGGGGGAGGAAAAAAACAACCAGCAGGAACTCGCAAGACATTGTCGTCTTGCGAAGCAAGCCCATAGGAAATTTGTTTTGCGAAGCACCTCCAAAATGGAAAACTCTTTCGTCTAGCGAGTTTTCCGTCTTGCAAGGCATTCGTCTTGCGGGGCACCACTGTATTAGGTGGCATTGATGGGGACAAGGCAAACCCCAAACAGCACAGCACTTCCCAAGAGGAAAAGGAAATGAGCAGCCATGAGGCTGGGAGGCAGGGAAGGAGCAGAACAAGGAAGGAGTGGGCAATGTCCCTTCCAGTATTCTACACCAGGCTGTGTGAGCTCGATCTGCTTTTATTACCTTAATTATGGAATAATACAATCCACCTTCTAACACAAGTGTAATTTGAGTCTGGCTTTGATCCAGCCCTCATTTGCGGCACTATTGTTGTTTTCCAGAGTTACACGCTACCTCTTAGATTGCCTTCCACCCTGAGTTTATTTAGCACGGTCTGGTCTGGTTTTGATAAGCCGGTCTGACAAGTTGTCCTTTGCGTGAGTGAGGAGAAAGGAAGTCCTCTTGGTACTTGCACGCTCATGCCAAAGATCAATTAGGGCAAAGTGTAACAGAGCTCTTGCTTTGCTGGGATTGCGTGCAACAATGCTGTGTAATGTCACACCTTATCTCCCTCCGCTTCAAACAACATCCCCTTGAATGGGGGAGAGCGGAGCATGGAGAGTTCCCAAAGGCAAACAGACACTAGCAGAGTGGGCACGTGGTGACGCCCATGCGGGCCCCCTTCTCTTGCAGGTTGGGGTGCCCACCCAGCGAAAACAAAATGCATCTGTCAGGGGTTCAGGAGCAGAGGCGAGGGCAAGGGAGGAAACAGAGAGCGAGGGGGAGGAGGCAGAAGAAAAGATGAGTGATGACGACGACCCGAGATCTCCGAGTCTTTCCAGTGAATCAGAAGATTCACAGGAAGGAGCGCCAGTGGCCAGAGCAAGGGGGGAGCTTAGGGGGACACCCCAGGAAGAAGGGTCCAGAGGGGGCTCAGAGAGCAGCAGTTGGAAATCGGGGCCAGCATCACCAACAGAACGTAGTGGAGAGGAAGGGCACCAGGTACCGAGCTCTGGCAGCTCGCAGCAGGAGGGAGGGCATGAGTCAGGAGTGGCCACACCTCCATCGGGGAGCGAGGAAACGGTCAGGCGGCAAGTGGAAGGTTGGGCGCGCGCGCCAAGTTCAAATACACAGGAAGGTGGAGCAGTAAGCAGCCCGGAAAGGGAGCCAGGTCCTAAAGCCCGACGCAAGGAGACAGAAGGATCCAGGGGGTCAGCGTCAGAAGCGTCCAGAAAGGAAGAGACCACGGGGGGCAGAGGGACCCAGAGAAGAACGGTCAGGCGGAGTAAGGCTAGGGTACTTAGCTGGTGTACAGGGGGCGGAGACTCAGACGGAGCTTCGCCGGTCTAACCCATAAGACGTAGAGTTGCACGCAGCAGCTTGAGAATGGAAACTGTAATTCAATAAAGATTTTTACTAAGTAACCGCTGGCTAGCGTGATCCTCTGTGAGCTAGGATCTTGAAGCAGCTCTGACAGCACCCTTTAAATGTGTGCAATCCTGCAAAGAAGTTCTACACACAGAACAGTCCCCTTATGCAGCTCCTATTTATTTCAGCAGATCTTGCTCAGGAGAACATCTCAATGTGATGGTACTTCTGTCATCCCTGTTCGGATGTTTCCTTGAAATAAGTTGATCCAATAGTGCATAGAACTGGTCTGTAGATTTCTTAGAACCATTTGAAACTCTCTCCTGAAAACCTTCTCTCTTATCTGTTTTCATGCCTTCATTCAGCCTTTCTGGAACTTGCTACTACAATATGTGATGGCTACTAGCTTACAGAAAGCTTTGAAAGGGAATTGGTCAAAATTTAGGATAGATCTGAGCAGCTACTGGCTGTGATGGGGCCATGAAACTTCCATGTTTGGAGGCAGCACTGAATGCCAGTTGCTGGGCAGGGCTGTTGCATTCTTGCCTTGCTTGTGGGGCTTCCTGGAGACATCTGGCTGATCACTGGAGGAAACAACACTGGTCTAGATGTTCTGTTCAGATCAAGCAGGGCAAGGCTACTCATTGTTTTATTTCTAAAAATACTTATATGCCATCACCGTTTCTAAAATGTTCAGAACGCAGCTTCTTTATCAGCTTTGTTGCAAAGTAACTGAGCCGGGGGTGGGTTGATTATTGTTTCTAGGAAGGAAGGAATATTCCACATGGTATAAGACACAGAAGCTGAAAGGATCTAACAGGAGTTAGCCAGGGCCTGGTTAAAAAACTGTGTTGCAAAACTTGAAAATCACCTCTGTGCATCACAGATCAGGTAGTGTGAGTTCAAACCTGGGAATATGTTGCCCACCCGCAAGACATAGCTGTCCCTTAAGCTATTGCTATGAGAGTCTTTGCTTAAAAGCAAAACACTACTGCTGAACCTTGTTTGAAAAGGAAGGAGGCTGGTGGATGCTGTGAGACTAGATTGACTTTAAATGTTCTGGGTTTTTTCTCCAGACTATGGACCACCCTGAAGCTGGTTAAAATAACACACTAGCATTAACATGGGTGCTGCATGCAATATAACTGATTAAGGCAACACAATTATCTTAATTGGTTCTTAACATGCAAGGTCAAGTTGTGTAAATCAGTTTGCCTCTCCCATCTCGGTCACAGGGGCTGTTAAAAAAAAAACCAAAACCTTGACATTTCAACTTCAGTTGGCCCTCCGTGGAGTGGGACTCCGCAGAGCTCTTTGTTTATGTAGAGCAGGTGTAGCCACCGTGGGTGGACTGCCAATCCCATCAGCCCCAGCCAACTTGAACAATGGTAAAGGATGATGGGATTTGCAGTCCAAGAACACCTGGAGGGAACCCTGTTTTTGAGTGACTAGCTGCTTTTCTCGCAGGACTGATACAGCCTCATTTAAGGATTCTGTGTTGCTATGATGACCTAACCATCCTTGACTGGAAGAATGTTCCACTGATTTCAGTAGAATGCATACCCAAAGAAGGGTAGATAAAGAGGATGTGTGCCGTATGGCCACTGCCTGTCTGAGCAGACAGCTCTGAGCTAGGTGCAGCAGTACTCTTTCCCTATAATAACTGCATACACTGGGTCAGTCACGTGGCTGTGAGAAAACACACTCCTGTCCACATAGATTTGGGGCTCCTGATTGTACTTCCAGGTGAGTGTTTCTAAAAACATGTGCATGCGTGTGTCATTGCTGAACATCTGTTGCGCTGAGCACAGCTATACTGAATCTTGATGATGAGAAGAGCTAGAGGAAAGCACAACAAAACACATATTTATGGAGAGCCATGTCTCGGTGGTAAGAACTTAAGAGCCTACTGGATCAGGCCAATGGCCTTTCTAGTCCAGCACCCTCTTCTTGCAGTGGCTGAACAGTTGCCTGTGGGAAACCTGCAAGCAGGATTCGAGTGCAGGGGCTCCCTTCCCCTTATGGTTCCCAGCAATTAGTATTCAGAAGCATTGCTGCAGCAAACTGGAGGCTGAGCATAGCCGTCATGGCTAGTAGCCATCAATAGCCTTATCCCCCATGATCTTGTCTAATTTTTTTAAGTCATATGAGTTCGGTGGCCATCACTGCCTCCTGTGGGAGCAAGTTCCATCGCTTTAACTCTGCAGTGCACGAAGAATGACTTTCTTGTATCCCTTCTGAACCTTCCAACACTCAGCTTCATTGGATGCCCACAAGTTCTAGCATTAGAGGTAGAGGGCTTGCTTTATGTGCTGAAGGTCCCAGGTTAAGTCCCAGGCATCTCCAGTGTAGTAAAATGTATAGATTATATTTGCTTTCTTGTATTGCACTCTATTACATCCTGCCTTTTTTCCATCATTGAACCCAAGGCAGTGTGCCTGTGGCGCCCGATCTGATCCCCTGTTCAGGCACTTGATCAGACCTAGACATGCTTTGTTCCAGTGAGGTGGTGGCCTCTGGTGCCTTCAGACCCAGAGCCCTTGGAACACGGATAGCCAAGCTGGGAAAGGCTGCCTGAGACATTGGAGTGCCCAGTGCCTTTCTAGAGTAGATAGTGGGCTTAGATAGGTTTGGATATATGGCAGGGAAGGATCACCCCTCAGTGGCACAGCAAAGGTTTATTCCTTGCAGCTCATGCATCCTGCCCTGGGGATGGTTCACTGTCTGAGATCAGGCAGTATTGATCAAGGTGGGTCAACAGCTGGGCTTTATATAAAGCAGCTTCTTCATGCTTCAGAAGTTTCCGTTTACATCTGCATGAAGTTACAAAGGACTGATGAGCACAGATTACCATAAAGCATATCATGCTTCATTTAATTTCTATAGAATTTTGAATCTTGAAGGTTTCATCAGCATTTTTTTAAAAGACAATTCTAGGCACACTTCAAGGGGTGTGTGTGTGTGTGTGATCTCACCAGAAACTTTGCATTTTGAATGTTACTAGATGTTACCCTTCTGTCTTCCTCAGTTTGCTGCACTAGCCTTTGGTATCCTATAATCCCAAGACGTGACATGCACACTTACGATGCAAACCTCTCTCCTGTAGACTTGTTTCCATGCTGGTGTATAGAAATGGGATCGCTGACAGGTTAACTGAAATTTATGTGAGTTATACAGCTGTTGGTTGTGTCTATTTGTCCCGAAGCCTCTGGGCTGTTGGGTGACCATGTTTAGAATGGTCCAGTTCTTAATGCAAAAACTGAGCATGTGAGTGCTGTCTCAGGCTCAGGCTCTGGACCTGAAGAGCAATGCTGTTTTTGCCAAGCATCTCCTAACAAATGGCTCCCTCCCTCTGCATTTCAGACTCTGGGCTGGTCGTTCCAAGTATCTCCTATGAGCTTCACAAAAAACTTCTTTCGGTGGCAGAGAAATATGGGCTCACCCTTGAACGGAGACTGGAAATGACGGGGGTATGTGCCAGCCAGATGGCCCTGAGTCTGCTCGGAGGGCCCAACAGGTAAAACACCTTTCCTAGAAAGTAGCAAGCCTCACTGGATTTTACATGCTTCACAGAATGCTAAATGACATGACCTGTCGTGCTGCAAGCCAGTCTAGCCATATGGCTATTATTGTGGATTGGAAGCCTGGGTCTTGGCTTTGAGCTGTTCTTGGTTCCTTGCCAATCAGACACAGGAACTGTGTTCAGAGTGTAATTCTTTGTAGTGCCCGGGATGGCTTTCTTTGTGAGGCACCTGGAGCTGATTTGTTAACTCATCTGGTGTCATCTGCCTTGTTAGCTCCGGCTCATGGCAGGCCTTGGCTTTGTGTATAAATTTCTACAAGGGCTTGAACTTACATAGTCCTTGGGGTCCTTACACCTCTGACATTCTGTGCTGGGCGTTTGGCTCTGAAAGAAACTAGCCAAGTTAGGGCTTTGTCCCTAAGAACTGCCTCTTGATCTACTTCGTCTGGAGAGCAGTTGTTCCAGTCCCTCCATGCAAGATTACCTCAGAGCGACCTGACCCAGAAACTTGTTTGGCAGTGATGCAGCCTGGCTGATTGCAAAGCAGAAGAGAAAACTGGAAGTTACACAGGGATTGTGAGATTTAAACATTAGATTTTTATCTCCCTTGATCATCATGAAAACATTGTTATTCCAGTATTTTAAAAACCACTAAGCAGTTTCATTATTTTAAAACCTAGCTTCCTAATCAGCAATGCTGCGTTTTGCTAACACGTGCCCTTGTGACACTGCAAACCTTTGCATGCTTAGCTGGAAGAAAGCTGCATTTGAATTCAGTGGTGTTTCTTTCTGAATAAAGAGAGAATTGTTTGGGAAATTATGGAGTGATTGAAGAGTTATTGTGACTCTTGTATGTCTTCTGAGCCTTGGTTGCATGCATCTTAAATATTTTGAAAGTATCTCCTCTCCCTTTAAGAAGGCAAGTTTTTGTTTGAGGAAACTGCTTTTGATGTTTAAGACCCTTTGTACATCTAACTTTCAGGTTGAACCCAAAAAACATTCACCAGCGACCCACGGTTGCCTTGCTGTGTGGCCCTCACGTGAAGGGGGCCCAGGGAATCAGTTGCGGCCGGCATCTTTCCAATCATGATGTGCATGTCATTCTCTTCCTTCCCAACTTTGTCAAGATGTTGGAATCGATCACCAACGAGCTGACACTTTTTAGCAAGACCCAAGGCCAACAGGTGTCCAGTGTCAAAGGTGAGCCGGGTACAGCCATGGATAGTTTTTCTAAATATATAGAAATAACAAGTATTTGCTATATTGCCAAAGCCTCAAGTCAGCTGAATAAAGAAAGATAAAAGTGTGCACTGGCCCACTCCATGTGTCCTGCCAAGCTAAATCATGGTTGCTTAGAACAAGCACACAGCTTCCCAGAAAGGAAACAGCAGTTGCTTTTCTGTTAGCAGAAGAATCTAATACTGCCATCTCCCCTCCCCGGGGACTGAAGTGGTGCACTTTTGCCACTGCATCCTGGATTTGTATAGGTTCTGGGGGGTCAAGTGATGAAGTGGGACAGGTTGTAGATGCTAATGTGATCTTTGTGGGGCTGTGGAGGCAACCTCTAATGCAACAGCGCCATCTACTGGCAAGGAGCTAAGCTATTTTTATACCCACTGGACTTGTAGGGAACACTTTAGTTGGAAAGAGACGAGTTGGGTCAGTTGCACGAGCTGCTAACCAAATCCTGGGGCTTTGAAATACATGCCTATTTTAGACTTTATTCAAAAGGAGCTTTGAAAAAGTTGTAGAGGACAGATCTATGGGTGGGTATTAGTCCTGCTCTCTGTAAGGGACATTCCAGTTCATAGGCAGCCTGACTTTGGGGCCCAGTTGCTATAAGCAGGAGAGGAGCATTGCCTGCATGTCGTCTTCTGTGAGCCTCCTAGAAGCATCCTGCAGGGCTCTGCTGACGGCTGGGCAGCCTGCTAGAAGAGTCTTGGGGAGGCTTTCCTAAAGTCCCTTATAAGGTTTCTACTTGACAAAGTGCTCTCTTGTTCCTCCCGCTCCCCAGATCTTCCAGACTCACCAGTTGACTTGGTGATAAACTGCTTGGATTGCCATGAAAATGCCTTCCTGAGGGACCAGCCTTGGTACAAGGCTGCTGTGGACTGGGCCAACCAAAACAGAGCCCCCGTCCTCAGCCTGGACCCCCCGGTGAATGACATGGAGCAAGGGATCGACGCCAAATGGTCTCTGTCCCTGGGGCTGCCACTGCCCCTAGGTGAGAGGGCTGGGCGCGTGTACCTGTGTGACATCGGCATTCCACAGAAAGTCTTCCAGGAGGTGGGGATAAACTACCACTCGCCTTTCGGCTGCAAGTTTGTCATCCCTTTGCACTCTACCTAAAGTGGGGGGGTGGGCTTTTGCCCCGAAGAGGAAAGTGGGGCAGAACCGCCTCGAACCGCACGACTGATCCTGACCATATTAAAACTATTTGAAGCCTTAAGGATGTTGGAAGTTCTCAGCTGTGTTTCTTTCAAGAGAAATATCAGTATTGAGGAGAACCAAGAGGGCTCATGCTCCTCTGAGCCTTTGATGCTCTCCTGATGCCATGAAGGAACGCAGAGGCAGCTGGTGTCTTCAACCAGCTCGGCAAGTTGGTGGTGGGAGGGCAGGGTGCGTGCTTGCTTACACGTGCAGGTGCCCCTGCCCGTTCAGATATGCAGCTGACAGTATGGTTTCATTTTTCCTCTCCCCCCCCCCACAGGACTGGCAGGGGACATGTGTCACCCTGGCTGATCATGTGGGAATGAGGGCTGTCCTGCTGCCACCAGGGCACCCCTCTTGTGCAGCTACAGCCTCGTCTCTCAAGCTATATGGTACCTTGGCTTGCTCAGCCTAGGCAGGTGGTGGGAGACACCTGCTTCTCCTGCTGGCAGCTTGAGAGTTTGTAGAGCAGCAATTGTGTCTCTGAGCCACTGCCAGCACACACTTGTTTCCTTCTTGCTTATTTGAGTGAATGATAATGTGGTTGCAATACTTGTGGCTTAAAAGAAGACTGAGGAAGCAGACTCATTGGTGCTGTTACTTGTGCTTCTCCACAAGTCGTGTCCTGCCATCTTACTGTAGAATTCACATTGCTGGCGTCTGCTCCTTTTTTAAAAAAATACCTACTTCCCAGGGCCCATGTGTGTGAGAGTGTATGAGAATATTGAGACTGTCTAGCTGCCACTGGATTTGAAACCCATAGAAAAATTCATGTTCTTGATGGTGGCACTGTCCTGTTCCCTCTCAATATGTCCAGAACAAGCACATGGCTACACTTTTAAGTGAAGCAATGAAATGTGAGGGGGCTTTGTCTAGTGGTGCAGAACAGTTGCAAAGTGGCATTGGAACAGAAGCGGCTTAAGATTTAAAGGCCTGTGGAGTGAGGCAAATGGCCAAGCAAAGCCGCCTCTTCCTGCATGTTGCTTTTGCACCGATGTCAGTTCCTCTTGTGCTTCAGGCATGAGCTTGTATAATGACCCACTGGTGAATTGTGCATCTCAACTACTGCCTCCCTCTCCCGATGTGCCGTTCTTCAGTGGGAAGGGCACAACGTTCTGTTGCTCTCTGGGGACCAACTCATTGCTGTCACTGGCTTGTTCTTATTCTGAATGCTGCCAGCAGAACATTTTGGTTTGTAGCCAGGCTTTTTCTGGAGTTCAGGGGTGCAATACACTGTTAAGTAGCTGAATACCTGTTAGCTCTGAGAAATCAGCCATGCTTGACCTTCTTGTCTCTAAAGGTGCCATACAGAACTCTCACAAACCACAACGATTAAAATGTGCAGTAAAGCAGTTGTTCTTCTGTGTTTTCATTTCTAGAGTGCAGAAACTGGTTTTCTTGGTTACAAGTGACCATAGTTCATTCACACTTTCCTGCAGCCATCTTGGATCCAAGAGAGACAATCACAAGAAGACTTAATCACTTTGACTTAAAGGCATAATTATTATCTCAATGTATTTGAGAAAAAATAGAATTCACTTCAATATTTAAATGATTTCGCTAATTTTATTTCCTAAAAACTCCCAACTACAGTTATACTGGAAAATGCAGATTCACTCTTCCAAGAACCTTCCATTTATGCCAAAACATTTTAAAAGAGAACCCTGTACCTCTAGGAGAAAAACAGATGTTTATTACAACCACTGAGAACCTACACTGACCAAAGCTTTACTATTAGAATTGATCAAGCCACTTATCTGCCCTATATCCATCTCTGATTTACCAAAATGGCAGAACAGCCTGCTAGATGGCCTGAGATGCCTTTTGGCCTTCCAAACAACTGCCCAATTTAAGCTCCTCCCAAACTTTGAAGTGATCTGAACAAGCACATACCTGTGACAAAATGCAGGCAATAGCTAAGATTGCATTACCCCCACAATATGAAGGAAGCAATTGGGGGCGGGGGGGGGGGACAAACCTCCATCCTCTTTCCCTCCTTCATGCAGGTTTCTTGTAAAGGAAAGATGGCTGATAGCACAGCAAGGAAGAAACTACTTTGTAAACGCCCAGCAGAGATTGGTGGCAAGCTATAAAACCACTATTTTATTGTTAACAGAAAAATTCAGTAGGGCAGGGAGCAAAAATAGCTGGACACAGTCATACAAGTAAATTATCAAACAATATGAAACACTTTATTTGAACTTTACAACATATAAATATATGAGACAAATCTGTGCTTTTGGGTTGCTGTCTCCCCCCCACCCAGGCCCAGGGTCCACCTGACATTGCACCAACCCCTTGGAACACTGCTACAGAAGGGTCTCTGGAGTCTCCACAATAAATGTCAGGCCAGTCTTGGAGTATGTACACATCCTGCAGGAATCTCCATGATCCCCATCTGTCATCTGCTCAGGTCCCGGTTTGAATCTCGGCAACTAAGCCGCCTTTCCTCTGCAGATAAGCCAGCGAAGAATGGGTGGAGCAGAGCTTCGCCAAACGTGATCCGCTGGGCAGGATCAAACGCTAACATTTGCCTCATCAGACTGAACAGCTGCATGTGCTCAGCAGAATCGTGCAGCATGTATGTCTAGAAAAAGGAATAAGCAGGGGAGGAATTAGACCTGATATGGAGAGAACCAGAGCATAGGGTCATGAAGAGTCGGACACAACTAAACAACAAACGGAGACAACTGGTTTAGTATTGCCCTGGAGTATTAAAGGAAACCAAGTTTTGTGATTACAATAGTGCCAAGCTCTATTATTTTGGTGTAAGGTCTAAATAATAGGGAGTTTAATAAGTCGCTCTTCCAGGACTTTTACTGTAAAACTAGTAGTGGCAGAGTAGCAGGCAACACAGAAGTGTCCCAAGTAGTCCTAAGACTACCCAGTGTAGTCCTGTACCAGCAGGGCTGCACCTGCAGCATAGCTGTCTGAAGCACACAGTGCCAGAGGAGCTCAACTTTCATTGTTAATGCAGTTCCAAGGGCTTCTGGCTATGAAGACATACCTTGGCTCTCCATCTTGGCTAAGAGAAACAGGTGTGCAAAGAAGCACCTGCCAATTGATCAATAAACACAATTTAGGAAAGTCAAAGCATTTGGGGTTTCTCAAAAAAGGGACAAACAGTATATCATCAGTCACCACTAGTAGCTCCTTTTAGGGATGGGTTGACTAATTTCTCCATGCAAGCACACATTCACAAAATCTGCCCAGCATTATCAAGCCAACAGGGTGCTGTGGTAGACTTGTGAAGAGCTATCCTGCAACCCCCCAGAAGACAAAACTCTTCTTTAGGGTGGGACAACTGCTTACAGACAGAATGGGCTGGCTTGCATGTTTTTTGCTTCACTTATCAATACAAGCAGAATTACACAGGTTATAACTGCATCAAAAAGTGGTAAGGCTTAAGAATTTTGGGGGAAAGTAAACAAAGCTCTTTCCACAAAATATGAGACCAGGAGCTCAGTTGACAAGAGTCCCCTTGCAGCCACAAAAGTGAAGTGTCGTCCTCATGAAAAGCTCCTACCTGGTATGTGGAAAGGTGTGGTGCAGAAAAAATGGGATGGGGAGAGTGGAACATAATTATTCCACTCTGCATCCCCACAAGCAGAAAAGATGGAAGCAGATAAAAGAAAGGTCCAGTATATTCAGAAGATGGTGTTTCTAATGGGCTTGGCTTCCTGTTTCAAAGGCCTTGCTGAGAAGCAAGCAATGCGGATGAACACAGATGAGAGTAATTTAGCTTTCAGGTGCTCGGTTACAAACAAGTATTTGCATAAAGAACTGCTTAATGCATTCTGACCAGAGCAGATCAAGTGGTTCTTACCTGCAATGGTTTGCAGTTTTCCTGGACATACCTCCCATCAGAGGTGTTCTCATCCCATACCAGACTTCCCTTGTGAAAATACTTTTGTTTCCTGGGTGAGGAGAGAGAGCTCAAATTGAACACATGTACTGGGCTGAGTTAGGCAAAAGAAATGGCATCTCCCCCCCCCCCCCCCAGCAGTTGAATAAATCCATAGACTGCCTCTAAAAATGTACAGAGCACTTGAGTTGCACATCTAAACATGTTAGTTACAGGCCTTGCTGCCTCGTGTAATTTTTTTGAGAGCATAAAACATAGGAGAGTCCATATTAAATCGTCAACAAATCTCACTGACCTGGTTTATTTGCCCAAAGTGCCTCTCTCTAATTTGGGGACCACCTATTTACCAGTCAAAACCAAGCATTCCTACCGTGTTTTGCGGATCATATGCTGTGGGATTGGGCCAAGGATCTTCTCCATCATCACAAGATGCTCTCTATTCTCATGAGTCTGTAGAGAGAAAAATATATGCTGAACTTAGCAGGGCAGGTATGGGGCTTCAAGCAAGAATCTTTTCAATCCCTACCTGGAGGTGCTGGGGATGGAACCTGGGACTTTTCACATGCAAAACATGAGCTACAGCCCTTCCGTAGGCATCTGGCTGGCTGGTGTGGGAGACAGGATACTGGACTAGGCATGCCTTCAGTCTGGTTCAGCAGGGCTCATATACCTCTTAGGAAATGGTCACTCCATAAGGAGTGAAATGTACGACAGCATTTCCAGGAAACTGGGAGAGGTGATCAGGCCCACTGGTCTCTCCAACAACCCCAGCCTTGGGGTTTTGAAGTAAGTAGCATGCTCATGCCTAAAATGCCTATTTGTGACAGTGATTTCTCCAGCACTTTACAAGGAAAAGAACAAGCAAAGACCCCTTAAACAGAAGGGGAAAACATTCCGGTTAATGTCTTCAAGAGCACAACTAGATCTCTAGGTTGCAGAGCAGGAGCTGAACTGCAGAAAAACCTGGCAGGCAGAGCAAGGAACTAGCCATTCAAGTAAAACCTCTTGGCTGTTATAAAAAACACCATCCTGCATCCTGGTGGCGTCCTCCCTTTCAGCAAATACTGGACTATGTGGGGCCATCTCTATCCCTTGGTGTAGTCAGGCCAGCTTTTGGGGAAGAGTCAATAATTTTATTCTGCTCGCCGCAAAGCTCTTTCCACCGAGCAAAAACCAATAAACTATATTGTACCAAGAAGTACGCAGTAGGTTATTCAGAAGAAAGCAAACCACTATGCTGAATTGGTCCAAAAAGGAGTACAGCAATTCCTGTACCTGAAAGAGTGTGAATCCACGGTAGTACTCGAAGAGGATGCAGCCGATGCTCCAGACGTCACACGGCTGTGACCAACCCAGCTCTGCAAAGGAGAATACAGAATGAAGACTCCCGTTCTACTCTGTACCCAAATGCCACCATTTTGTTCTTCAGTTGCTAAGTAGGGCTTTCCTGCTCCGCAGCCAAGAAAACCTTTCTGTGGTTTGCTCTTTAAAAGGGGGCTGAGGGAATCTACCAAAGGAAAAAACCACCAGGAGAAACTGCAACTGGGATATATGCTGAGCTCAGTGAAAGTAGATGGTAGCACATTCCTCCTTATGCAATCTCCCCCTTCCTGCCCATTAGCGGGAAAAGGTTGGACAGTGGGTGGGAATTCACATGCTGATGTGCATGTTCAGCGGAAGAGGGCAATGGGGGTCAGCCTGCATGTTCAGGAGGTGGCAGGCGGTCTCTGCGCAAGGCTTCAGGGCACAGCCTTTCTCCTGCATTGTATGCAGACTGTGTAGATATGCTCTGGCTACTATGCCCTCTGCACATCTTGGGGACTGTGCCCCCTACTGTTCAGTAACAGCAAGTGTGACTAAAGGATGAATGCAATTGTAGGGGGGGGGGAAAGAAACACCCCCCAAAAAATATATTCTTTGGCCACTTTGTGAGAATGTCAGTGGGTTTAAAAAGGACTGAGGAGGACTAAGTTCCCTCCACCCATCAAATGTCATCATGGTTAAATCAAAATGATCTTTAAGTTACCATTTTTGTTGTTAAGTGCCCTCCCATTTCTGTAGTTGATAAAGGACTGATTTTGTGCAAAATCACTTAGGGGTGAAAGTGATGCAAGCCCTTACCAAGAGGCCATGGGTTAATTTGTAGTGATACTGAAGTGGGGATTAGCAACATCTAAACTAGCACTTGCCTCTTAACCCCTTCAAGTTTACTCCCCACTCATCAAGATTATTTAAATGTGATGAAGTTATCACTTGCCCTCTTGAATGGGTCGCATGGAGAGACCCTCATTTGGGGGAATAAGTAGAGACTGAGTTCCTTAATCAGAGGCAGCAGACTAGAGTCTCCAGTTCATCTGCAGGCCACGAAGAGTGCGCAAACTGCTGTAGTGAAGGTACAGATACCCCCCTTACAGGGCTAGCTCACCCAAGCAAGCTAAAACGAAACTATTTGCTTTGAAATATGTTGCCCCCTTTTGAACCTTGATGCCCAGTTGCTTCCCTCCTTTTCATTTCAGGCATACTCCTCCCCACAAGCCCCTCTGACATGTAGGTTCCTCTTCTTGCTTATGCAAAGCAACCCATTTTGCAAACTGAGCACTCACCCACCGTTTTTTGAACTGCTACACTCGACTCCCAAGTGCCATAGTAGTTAATGCCAACTCACCCAAGATCACTTCTGGTGGGCGATAATGCCGAGTGGCCACAATAGTGGTGTGATGCTCATGATCAAACGTGGCACTCCCAAAGTCCGCTACACGGATGCAAGTGTTTCTGATAGACTTTTCCTCGCAGCTCTGTAACGCAGAAGACACAACCATGGTTACTGAGCTGCTTTTGAAAAGGTGGAGAGTTCCAGACAGAAGGCCCTACAGCCTTCAGTGGGCCTTTCCTTTCAAAAACGAAGGAACTGTAAGTCTACAGACTTGGTGGTGTACGTTCAAAAAAGCCAACGCCCCGCATGCCAAGGAGCCCAGATTTCAGAAGTTGGAGGGTGTAATCCGTCCCATTTTCCAATTTCTGGGTGATCTGAGACGCTGAATGTGATCCTTGCCATCAGTCCCTCAGCTGCACCCACTTCCCAATACTCCTCCCCTATCTTTCATTCAAAAATGGCAGGCTATTCTGCAACCTCTATGCTCTTAGGTGTAACCCACCTTTTTCTCGTTGTACAAGGTATCAAATTCTGAGTTTACAAACAGTATGTTTTCAGGTTTGAGGTCAGTGTGAGTTAGCTGGTTGTCATGAAGAACTGCAGAAAAATGGGAGAGAGAAAAAGAGGTTTTAAGAGGCCTTACGTTCCTGCTATACACTTTGGCTCTCAAGCAAAGCCTATCTCAATAGATGTTAAAATAGGACTAAATAGAAGTATAGAAGCAAGATTCTGCAGACCCGAATGTTCCAGTGATTTATATGGGTATATAAATGATTTAAATAAATGCTCATAAAAGGTTGTGGGAAGGCAATATAAACTTTGCCTTCAAGTTTATATTGCCTTCCCAACTTCAAGATACTGAAACAGCATTAAGGTGGAAGCGAAGAAACTTTCGAACAGGCTCCCCCCCCCTTTTCCCAAGCAAGCAGAGCACATGCCATACTTACACTTCAAGGCATGGCACAGCTGGTAGGCCATGTGTCGGATATGGGAGAGAGGGTATGGCTGGAAGTTATTCTCCTTCAAGAATTCAAATGTGTTCTTGCCCAGGAGTTCAAAAGCAATGCACATGTGACCATGGAAGTTGAACCAATCCGACATCAGGACACACAGGCTAGGCCAGTGGAGAGAAAAAACACACAGTAGCTGTAATTGTGGCTCTTGAGGTCACACTGCCCATTCCCTTCCCTCGCTGAGGCTAGACTTGGGGGCCACATAGATGATTGCCTGTCTCATCCTGTTCTAGAATCATTTGGAGTTGCCTTTAAAATTCCATCCTCAGGCCACCCCTCACCCAGCAGAGCCCAACACACAACAGCACAGCCAGCGGCCCCATCAGTGTGAGTGGCAGGCCTGGGGGAAATGGGGGTGCAGGGAACACAGGTATCAGGGGATTCTTCCTTCTCTTAAAGGAGGATAAAGATGTACATAACAGATGTATAACAGAGAATGTTAATGTTTGCACCTGCTTGAAAATCCATGAGTCTGAGAGTGGAAGCCCTGTTGAAAGCATCTGGGTAAGGATAGAGAGAGAAACAAAAATGACATTGTTGTGGCAGTATACTACAGACCTCTCAGCTGAGCAGAAGATATGGGTGATGGTTTCTTTAAACACATTACAAAATGGCCACATAAGTGAACAACAGCAATAATGGGGGATTGCAACTATTCTGGCACCCCTTGGAAGTCTAACTCTGCTAAGAATGGAATGTACAATATATCCTTGCCATGCCCTGCCAACAATAGCATCTTTCAGAAGGAAAAGAAAGGAACAAGGGTATTATAATTCTGGACTTTATCGTAACCCACAAGGGAGAACTGGTTGATGGAGTGAAAGCAGCAGGAACCTTGAGAAGATGACCAAAGCATCTTGGAATTTGTGATGGCAAAGGATGTAAAAATTGAGAGTAGCAGATTTCAAAAATCAAAGAAAGAAATTGGGTGGGAATTCTAAAATCCATGGCTAGAAATTCTAAAGGAGGGAGGGGCTCTAAGAGGCATGGGGCATTTAAAAAACTGAAATACTGAAAGTACAACAGCAAACGATTCCAATGAGAAAGAAGACGAAAGTGATACAGTAGCATGGCTAAAGCCCAGCATTGCCTGAGATCTACAATGGATGCTAATAACATTTTTAAAAGGGCTTTTTGGCTACATTCAGAGCAAGAAGAAAAAGAAAATTTGCTGCTTGAGAGCAGACAGTGAGGTGTTAATAGGTGACAGAGTTAAGGTAGAACTACTCAGCTTCTGTTCCGCCTCAGTCTTCTCCTGCAATGGGAATGTTAGAACAAATGATAGGAGGAGGAACAAGCAGCTCAGGGTAAGTAAGGAGATAAGAGAACATTTAGCTACTTCAAATGAATTCAAGTCTCCAGGGTCACATCCTGAAGGTGCTTGCTGATAATTCTTTTGAGAATTCTTAAAGAACAGGCCAGTTTCTGAAGACTGGAAATGGGCAAATGTTGTTGCCGTCTTCAAAAGAGGTGGCCAGCCTAATGCTGAAACTAGGCAAAATTCCAAAAGCTGGTCTGTGAGGGTCTATAAAAATATGCACTGATTACGACGAGCCAGCATGGGATCCATCCTGTTCAAAAAATTTAAATATGACTCGAAGATGTAGAGGGAATGCTGATTAAATTTGCAATGGCATGAAGCTGGGAGGGTCAGCTATCATCACCAGCAAACAGAATCGAGATTCAAAAGTATCTTGCCAGGCTGGAACACTGGGCTGAAACCAGTAAGATGAAATCTGAGGTCCGTCCTCAAGTTTCACTTAACACGTGTTCAGATGAATGCCTGCACATGGCTACAGTTCCAATATATTCTGCACTGGTCAGACTACACACCTGGAATACTGTCTCCAGTTCCAGGCATATTTTAATGAGAAATTAGAGCCTGTCCAGAGGAGGGCAGTCAGGATGTTGAGGGGGTCTTGAATCCAAGCCCTATGAGTGTGGGAGGAAGCTGTGGTCCCCTGGCTAACACTGAAGTACCACCCTTACCATAACTGACCAGTGGCCATGCAGGGGGTGGGGTGCTGATGGGACTGAACAACATAGGGAGGACTGAAGGCTTCCCCAGCCCTGTCCTACAAAGAACGGTGGAAGAAGCTGGGGACGTTTAAGGGGAGACAGGATAGCTATTTTCAAATATATAAAGGGCTGCCATGCAGAAGATAGAGCAAGCAAGGGGACGAAACGAGAACTAGTGGGTGGAAACTGCAGGGAAGGAGGTTTGGCTGAACATGAGAAGAAACCACTTAAGAGTGACAGCTCATACACAGTGGAACAGGCTGCCCTGAAAGATGGAGGGCTCTCCTTTGTGGGAGATGCTAATCAGACGCTTGGGTGGGCATGTGTCAGGCATGAGCTAGTTGCATCCTGTACTACAGATCTTGCATTGAGCATAATAATAATAATAATAATAATAATAATAATAATAATAATTTATTATTTGTACCCTGGCAATCTGGCTCGGTTTCCCCAGCCACTCTGGGCGGCTTCCAACAAAGATGAAAAATACACTAAAATGTCACATATTAAAAACTTCCCTGAACAGGGCTGCCTTCCCTGAACAGGGCTGAGCAGGGGTTGGACTAGACAATGACTACGTACGTTCCTCCAAAACTGAATTTTCATCCTGTGACTTCCCGCTCCCCCCCCCCCCCGGATGCATAAGCACCAAGCCCTAACCCAGGCAGTTAAAGATCTATGTTTCAAAGCAATTAACAGAACTGCACTAACCAGTTCTAGTTGCCAACTATTCCTGAGGGGAGAGGGAAGGTGGTGATCCTCTGCTTCCACTGCAGTTGCTTTCATGTTCTACCACATTGAGCAGACTGACCAGAGTTCACCCCTGGACCCTTCCTTTAGGAAAGGAGTAGCCAACCTCAACCCAATCCCAATGGCAAGACTTACTGTTTATTTTCTTTGTCTTTTTCTTTAATTTTCTTTAGGACGTTAATTTCTAGTCTGGCCGCTTCACGGTATTTGCCAACATTTCGAATAATTTTCAGAGCTACCAGAGACTTGCCTCTACAGAAGGGGAGGCAGGAAGGGGGGGAAATGGAGCAATGAGACACAAGGAACAACAGAAGATCTCTGCAACAGAATTCAAGCCTAACTCTTGGTCACAACAAAATCCTGAAGGGAGAGGAATCAACTCCAACCCCTTCTTTGTAATTGCGCCCCATGGAGCCAAAGATTAAAGAAAGAAAAAAGAAGTAAAGCATTCATCATTGTATTCTCTAGTAAAGGTCGTGGATGTGACTACAGTTTGAAAGAAGGACCCAGGCTTTAACTTTCTCTCCTGCTCATTATTCATGGGTTGGATCCAGACTAAGTGAGCTAAACTCAGTTCCCACTAAAATCAATGAAACAAGTTAGCCATCAGTCCTACTGATTTCACTGGGCATTCAGTTCAATTAACTCAGTCTGGATCCAATCCAATAGGGTCACATCTGGTACAGCCAGGCCTATAGAGCTTAAGTGAGCCAGGGAACATATTTCATACCAACCTAGGCACACTCTTTTCATGGCAGGGAAGCACTTGCAGATGGAATGAGAACGGATTATTGTCCAGGTCCTCATGCCACTTGCAACCACTGACCTGCCACAAGACAGGTCAAGGGGAAAAAAAACTTTTTTTCTCAGAACTGTTACACACAGTTTGTGTTATTGTCTTGGTTGTCTAGGGTTTGACTTGGTTATAACATATACAGCTGATCCGCTGTTTTAATGTTGCTCTTTGGTTCTATTTGTTGTTTTAATAAGGATAATCATTAGGCAGGAATTAAAAGCAGTGCAGAAACAGTGCACAAGGGGAGTGGGAACCAACCCAGATATTCTCTACCCCCACCATTCAACTAAGTCTTATTCACAGTAGAGTCACTGAAATTTATAAAGCTAATTTTGTCATGTTCATTAATTTAAATATGTTCACTACCCACAATTCTTACCTGGAAAGGGCTCATTAACTACCATCTACCCCACACCAACTTCTCTCAAGTTCTGGAGCTCGGGGCCACAATCCTCTTTTAGCCTCAAGCCAAACCAATAAACCCCAATATTCCTTGACATAAGATCACCAGGACAGCTTACCTGGCGTGGTCCACACACTCCACAACTTTGCCAAATGTGCCTTCACCCAGGCTCCCCACAATTTCATCTAGGAGAGAAAACAAAAGCAGATGTGAGCCCTGGAGACTTAATGAGTGTGTGAGGTCCTGCAATTTCAAAGCATTCAAGTCTCAAGAAAGGCTCTCACTGCTACACTCTTTAACACACAATTGTCTACTTCCTGTTTCAAGTATTTACTGTTCAGTCCATTTATAAGCAATAAACACTAGAGACCCCTCCCGTACACTGAGAGCGATCTCGTCTAACATGGGGATAGAAAGTAGAGAGGTAAAGTTTTACGAAAGGTGGCTGTACATCGCTCATGGAGCCAATCGCCGATCCTGCACACCAGGTGACCTTCTTTGTCATCTTCCACGCTCCTGCTGCGCTTATTGCTCTGTTGGCTTCTCTGCACACACCGCCCCCCGAAACGCCATCCGACCAATCGCACACAGCGGGCAGTTCCGATTGGCAGATTGAGTTGTCATTCAGAGGCGGAGAGACGACGATGCGTCGGTGGTTGGATTTTCCAGATCCCAGCATTTCATAAGGCACACAGCATATATAACGATAGGGATATTGCAAGGGACACGTCAAGACACAAACCGACTTCAAAACAAAAGTTTTAAAAACAGCTACAGGTATGTAAAGAAACTCTGATTAGCTATGGAAGGCAGGCAGGCAGGCGCAGGAGCCTCGCAGCAGCAGCAGAACCACGCGGTCCTCGTGTGGGGAGCAGCGGCTGGGATGCTCCAGCCCCTGGTCACCCTCCTACCACAGAGAATTACCATCCCTTCTTAACCACCAGGGAAAGACACAGCAAGCAGCGCAGAGAGGAGGACTCAAGGACAGTAGCTTCTCCACCAGCATCTGGGACGGGCAGCCCAAAGGCAATTGGGTCAGCAGAAGTCTAAGCAGCTCCCTTCCCCACCCCAGGCCACCACCTCCTCCTCTTCCTCCCATGAAGCCTCTCTCCCTGCCTGCCAGTTTCTGTAAAGCCCCTCTGTTTCCAGCATGATCGGATTTGGATGTCGCTGCCTGAAAGAAACCACTACAGATCTGACCCTTCTATGTGCTTGCAAGTCTGACCTGTGCCAGATCAGTTTGCTTTCACTTCTGAGCTGGAATCAAGCCTAGAAGAACTCTAGAAGCAGTGGCTGTGTCCTGATTTGGAATCAAGTATGTCTTGTGCTGCTGACAAGCATTGTGCGAAGCATCAAAATTCAACTAGACACCCCCCCCCCAGGAAAACATCTCGCTTTCTCAAAGAGAAGGAGGGGATGAAAAATCAACCTGGCATTGCTACTCACTTCTACTGAAGTGGGGAAGGTGGGGGAGAACAGTCAAGTAACCTGAAGGGTTCCACTACCGTGAATAATTATTCCAATCCCTGATTCCCCCCCTCCACGTTTAACCTTTCAAAATGCAATGAATTGCAGTCTCTCAAGGCTGAGTTGCAAAAATAGGTTACAGACCCCAGGCCTGCACTTCCTTTCATCTCCCATTCCCTTCCACTGTAGAACCAACCACATACAAATCCTAAAAGAGACTGTCTAAAATTGAGAGAAGTTGAGACAAGACCCTAAAATAAGGTGTACGATACTGAAACAGTTTAAGCCACGCCAACCAAAATCCATACCCTTAGCACTGTACAAACATAACTTTGGGATAAATTCCAAGAACAGGAATGAGGGGGAAAGAGTGGAGTTAAATGAGATTAACCTCAGTTTTACAACATAAGCAAGCTTAACTGAAAAACAGAGGAGCGGAAGAGACTGTAGTGTGTTCCAGACCAACAACAGAACTCATATTACATCAACGTGCATAAAATTGCACATTGATTAGAGCACTGACAGGTCTGTGACTCTATGAAGCAAAACTGGGTGTGCGCTTCAAGACTCATTCCTCTTGGGTTTTTTTCCAATTTTTTCTTTGTGGTTGGGGTGAGTGAATGGGCAAGGTCTGTGAGCTGCTTGGAAATGCTAACAAAAAAATTATATTAACAAAGGAAGATGATATGTGTATGTGCTGCAATCCAAAAATCCCCAACACCCCCCAACACCTGAAGCCAGTACAATCTGCCATCCAACAAGTCAGATGCAGTCCACCAGCCATATATGGAGACCTGCCTGGTACTCTTCATGTCCCCTCTCTTGGGGGTGCATTCAGCCTCTCTCGGGCTGCCATATACAACTTGTGGGCTGCAGCGACACAAGTTGTGCAGACTGGCTACCGTGTGAGGAAGGCACCATCTTATACCAGAACTGTTCACCCATGAAGGGTCTTAGAGAGGAGAGGAAGGTCTGTGAGCTTAAAAGTCCTGAGAAATTAGTCTGACACAGCTTGACCTGGCCCTAGGAAGGAGAGGGTGCTGGCGGAAATGCCTTGCTGCAGCTGCAAAGGCAAGACTGCTCTGTGCCCCTGAACACAACCGCTGAGCAACACAGGATGTGAAAGTTGAGAGCAGAGGGTCATGTGTGCAAAACGAAGGGTGTGGCACAGCCATTCTGAGCCATGTGCACAAATGTCCCCCCTCACCCCCACATTGTCACTGATGCCATATTTGGCTTCTCCCCCTCCCAATGCATCCTGAGAAACACACACGAGTCTCAGACGCTAAAATTATTCACAGCTGCATCGTCAAGACTAAGAACAGCTAATATAACCAGTTATCACACAAGCAGAAGAAAAACTTAACTCTGCATTGAGGAGAAAGACAGGGGATTAGAAGTACTCACCCAGTATGATTCAAAGCTGGAAAAAAGCTACTAGTTAGTTAGGCCCTGACCAATCCTGATCTCATTTTGGATGATACTCACCGAGGAGGTACTGCTACAAGACCTGGTCTTGCGTTTCCGGCAGCGATGCTGGTGCTTCCTTGTCCGGTGGCGCTCTCTGTCTCGAGATCTCCGGTGGTGCCGTGAACGGCGTGCAGCGTAATAGTCTTCTCCAAAAGATGAGCTCCGCTCTTCAAACCTGTAGACATCACTGTCATCTCTGTCTCTGTATCTTCTCTGGTAGGGCATTCTGTCATGGCTGTGTGACAAATAAACACCTGTGATTAGGAAATGGGAAAGGTGCCCTGGGGGTGGGGGTGGGGACAGAAATCTGTACAGCAACCCCAATGCAGTGCTGTGTGTAACCTGTGTGGATGGATTTTCCCCCTAAATTGATTTTTGAATACTGAATTTATTGTTATTCATGTTTTATGCTGTTTTTTGTTGCGTCAATTAAGTGTTTTAAATTTGTTGTTAGCCACCGAGCCTGGTTTTTGAACTGGGAAGGGCGGGGTATAAATAAATTATTATTATTATTATTATTATTATTATTATTATTATTAACCTGCACTAGACACTGCTTTCTGTCATTTCACTGCAGGGCACAAAAAGAGTCTTGTGGTAGCTGCAGGGGTAGCTACACAGGACTAGAAGGGATCTGGACATCTACAATTCCAATTTAGAAGGATCATTTAGTACCAAAGCAAGCATTCACCATGTGGGTATGACTGCTTGTTCCAAGATAACCTCTTGCTCACCTTCTAGACCGTGACCTCCTTGACAGATCCCGGCGAACTGGGTATCGTGTTCTTCCATCATGTTGCTCCCTGCTGCAAGACCGCCTCCTCTTCCACCTGTGGCTCATGTAGGGCTCCTGCTCTGGGGAGCGGTAGCGCTTACAGTGATGCATCTAGACATACAAGGAAGGCACCTGTATGAACACCAGAACAACCTCTCCAGCAAAACAAGCTCATCCTGGCAATCTTCAGCAATCTTGGCCCACAACATTTCACCACCTTTTACAAGCCTCCCAAATCTTGCTGTATCTTAAACATCATGTTTTAAAAATACCTATAAGAGAACCAGGCCGGTGTGCTGTGAAACACAGGAATGGTCATTTCAGTGGCACTAAAAGGGCCTTTGTGACATAATCAACAGCTTCACCAAGAGCTACCTAGTTAAAGGAATACTACATATTTACCCCCAATCCATTTAGAAAAGCCATAAACAAAGTATACACGGGAAAGGTCAGTAAGAGAGGCATACTTTCAATCTGATTGTCGTAAGATGAGCAGTGCAAAGGGGCTGCCACTTTGGAATTCATTTCTCACTAGCAATCCTATTTTAGAAGTTATGCTTATGCAAAGAGCTTTTAGGACTGCAGGTTAGATCAGTTTTGTTACTGCCTCTACCAGCTTCTGAGAGCATTTCTTACAAACCCTGCAATTACAGACTGATACTGCCAAGCCTCATGAAATAAAATAAACTGGATTTAAAGTATTTTTATCCCAGCTATTTTCTCAGTATTATTTACAGCATATTGACAGATTGAACAAATGTATACCCCCCACCTTTCCCAACAGTTCAAGAGGTACAAAATGATTGTTCATTTACAGCCCTGCAGTCCATGCACATTTCTCAACATGGGAGGTTACACCATAATAGTATACGTTGCTAGAGATGGGAAGGCCTGGGGGGGGACAGAAAAATTGGGGGGGTCTGTGTTTTTTCCATTTTCCCCCAAAGCCGTTTTCCTCCGGAAAAATTGAAAAAAAAAGTTTGATATAGTTTGAATATTCCACACTCCCCCCCAATTTTTCTGTTTTTTTCTAGGCCTTCTCATCTCTATGTTTGACATCTGTAAATTATTGAGTTTCAAATTCTTCCTAACCTGCAATTTTGTGTTTTGCTAAACAAGATGAAATGCAAGTGTAAATTGTAGATAGATTCTACTTATTAAAGGGTGTGAAATAAGTTGTCTCTTTTAAACACAGCACTTGTTTCACTTTCCACACTATCTAGCATTATGTCATCTCTACGAAGTTACCAGAAAATAAACGCTTGGGCAAATATTAAATAGATGCCTGAATTGGAACACATGGCAAAAAAAGTTCATTTCCCACTCAACGAGGATATGCTGGTCACAAAGGGCAGTTCTTTAGTTATCAATATATGGTAACTTAGAAATCTAATGTCTGCCCAAGTATATACAATTGGAGTTCCTATGTATGTGCATTAGCATCCCAAGCGAACAGAATGTTGGCTATAGAATTTAGTAAAATTTTGAATGTTTCCTTGGGCAACTTCACTTAATGCTTTGAGCCTTCCCATCAACTTGTGTCCTTTCCCTCTACTGGCTATTTTTGTTTAATAAAGGTGAACCTTTAATAATGAGTGGAAAATCAATCTGCTTTAATTTAAATGATTGCCATGGCTACTTTATAGATGTTTCTACATTCAAAAAATAAAATGTTTCTCAGTAAGATTATTTATTAAAAAATTATATACTGCTAATTTACAAAACATATCAAAGCAGTTTACAACATTAAACGATAAACGCCATACAATAAAAGCACAAAAAATAAAAAAGTTAAAAGCAAAAAAGGTTAAAAGCAAGTATCAACAAACCATTGTGGGAGATGTACTCTTAATTGCCTGCATAGGCCTGGCAGAATAATAAAGTTTTCAGCAGACATTTAAAAGTTGGCATAGAAGACACCCACTAAATCTCTGTTGGCAGGGTGTTCCACAGGATGGGGCCGGTGACGCTAAAAGCTTGGTTTCTCACTGTTGTCAAACAAGCTTTGCCAACTTGGGGAAAGACCAAGGAAAGATGATCCTGCAAATTGAGCTGGGCTATAATCAGACCTGAGGTACCCTGGACCTAAGCTGTTCATGGCTTTGTAAATTAATACAAAAACCTTGCACCTGGCTCAGTAGTAAACTGTCAGCTAGTGCAGCTGTTTAAACAATTGTGTCTCATTGTTCTTGGCCAGAGGCTCTCCATCAGCAGTCAGGCCACAGCATTCTGCTGAATCTAGCTCAAAATTAAGAAAATGGATGCAAGGGGTATTTAAGAAAGCTTGCTGCGCTTTTAGGCGATCTAGAATATTTCCTTTGTGATCTTTTACTGCTATCACCTATGATTTGAACTTTTTATTAAATAAGGGCTGGAAAAAACACCTTCCTATTTCCCTTTCTTGGTGATCTTGCTTCTCAAAAGTGAAATGGCTCTGGCAGTACCGTATAGCAATGCTTCCTTTCTTGCTTTGCCTTTCATTTCTTCTCATAATAATATTTTTGCTGGCTTACCCCCTTTTTTGGATTCTGCTGCATTTTTTTTTCTAGGAATGCAGGTTGAGCATGAGGATGGCGAGAGCACACTGGAAATTATGACAAAAAGGAGCATTTTTGCAGGAGGGGTTCCTTCCTGTGTACCTGCCCATTCTGAAGTTTGATTGTGCTTATCTGTTGGCATGTTTAGTATGAAGGGAGGAGTGTAAGTAGAATAAATATTCTTCTATCTTGAAATATACAATAAAACCATTCTGGTCTAGTTCTTGGTGTCTTTCTAGTCTTTCCTTTCTTCACTAGCAGCCTCAAGCATTCCTGTTTCACATGTTTTCATGAGCAGGAATAAACTTTTATTTGGGTGAGATGGGTTCAAAATTGAATCATTTGGGGTGGGAGGGGTATTCACAAATTAAAACTTATCTCCTACATGCATTTCTAAAGTGACTAGCAATATTTGCAATGGCAATAACACTGTTCTCTACATAGTTCAGAGGTGATCATTTTCCATTCCATTTACAGGAGTGCTATGTGAAACCCAAGTATATGTATCCCTTCATACCAAAGTATGCATGTGCTTGAATTTCACAGAACACCTCAGTGGATGGCGTGCCAACTCTTTTTTATCTTTTAAAGGAAAACGGCCTTGCCAGGTAAGATTGACATAACAACATTCTATCAGCAGCAGCCCCCAAAAAGTTCATCAGGAGGGCATGAGGATGGCCATTCACTGCTCGTCTCCTGCATCTAGTCATCAGGTATGCTGCATCAAAACACACAGGCCGATTTTTAGCCAGGACAAGCAACAGTCAACCTCTCTCCCATGAACTTGTCTTTTAAATGCCACCAGAGCTGGTGGCAATGATTCACAAGAAAAAAACAACAGCACTACATCCACACACACAAAAATACTTCCATTCTTTCCCCAAACTCTACCATCAACTTCATTAGATACTTGCAATTTCTAGCACTTAGAAATGAATTCTCCCTCTTTATCTATATGTACTTGATAAAATATTTTAAAAATTATAAACTATTTTCCTGGTTGCCATTGACTAAAAAGTTACTGACTGTAGTTCACATTGATATACTGGCCTTGAAGAACCGATCCTCCTCCCTCTACTCCCTTTCTCTTGCATGGCCAGTCTTTCTAGTTTTAAGTCTGATGGGAAGAATGGCCTGCCTCTTTCTCATCCTCTCTCTTAATTGATGTGAGTCACAACAGAAGGCAATAGTTGTCTGAGGTGGGATAAAAATCTAGCAAAAGTACAGTGGTACCTCTGGGTGTGAATGGGATCTGTTCCGGAGCCCCGTTCGCATCCTGAAGCGAACACAACCCGCGTCTGCGCGTACTGCGATTTGCTGCTTCTGCGCATGACGTCATTTTGAGCATCTGCGCATGCGGCGAAACCCGGAAGTAACGCCTTCCGTTACTTCTGGGTCGCCACAGAGCGCAACCCAAAAACGCTCAACCTTAAACTATTTCAGCCCGAGATATGACTGTAATAGAATTTAAAAACACCCCTAAAATTGCATTTATCAAAGGGCAATGGATATGCCCTACCACCAATGACCCCGATGACCACAACTCCCAGACTATTTAATCACCAACTTTTTATAGGACTATATTTAAAGGGTTGTATTTTTATTTTAAAAATCCCACTCCTTGTTTTTGAGCAGTTGTATTGAAACGTAAGAATTTTTTTGTGCTAAGCTGGTGCTCAAATTAAGGGCTGGGGGAGGGCTCCAGTGACAGCCAGACCATGGAAAAACCCTCTTCTCCCTTCGCCGCTCTCACAATTTTGATTACTGGGTTATTACTAAAAGCACACCAGATTTAATACACCCCATCCCACAGTGATAAGTAGATCAAGTTTCTGAAAGGCAGGTAGGAGCAGGGTAAGGCATTTGGCTGTCCTCCAGATATTCCTGGTCTACAACGCCCATCAGTCATCCTCCTCCTCCTTCTTGTCCATTGGCCATGCTAGCTAAGGAATGAAGGGAGATGGGAATAAACCCCGGAGGAAGGAGAGGAAGGCTGTAACAGGCAGTGATAGAGCATCTGCTTTGCGTGCCCAAGGCCCCAAGTTCAGACCCCTGGTGGGGCTGGGGGAGTTCCTTGCCTGAAACCCTGGAGAGTTGCTGATACCACACCGTGCAGACAATACTCATAGCTGTCAACCTTCCCTTTTTTGCGGGAAATTCCCTTATTCCAGTGCCGTTTCCCACTGCTATCCCGGATTGTTAGATATCCCGTACACTGTCCCTGGGACAGGTGAGGCTGCTGATCCCCATCTTCGAGCCTGCTGATCCCTTATTTTCAAAACTGAAAGTTGACAGCTATGACAATACTGCGCCAGAGAGATCCAACAGTCTGGCTCGGAATAAAGCCGCTTCCTGCACTCTCGTTTAAATCGGCCCCTTCCTCAGATCCTCGAGGACTGGAGCCTTATTTTTAAAGGAAGGCTGTCCCTGTTCCTACTTGGGAAGGGCCGCAGCTCAGCAGCCGAACATCTGCTTCGAGTGCAGAAGGTCCCGGGTTCGATCCCTGGCAGCATCTCCAGGTAGGGCTGGCCATCTCCCTGCCGCCAGCCAGTCAGTGCAGGGCCACGGGGCCGGAGTCTTGCTTCCAGGAAACTCGGGTCAAGGCAGCGGCCTGGGCTTCCTGCGTTCCAGCCGCTTCCCGAAGCGGAGCCGCAGAGCCACGCCCAAGTCCCGCGAGACTTCCCCCTGGCACCGCGAGACCGCGCGGCCTAGAGCCAAGATAGCCGCGCGCCCACCGACCAGAGGTGGTCGGGACGAGGGGAGAATAATAGCGAGGCCGAGGGGCGTGGCTTGCTCGAAGCCCCGCCCCCTCCGCACAGACCGCAAAGGCTCGGCCCGACCCGACAAGGCCCGACGCAGCGGGGCCTGAGGCCTTCCTCTCCCGTCGCTTCTGGGGCTCCTTTCACCACCACCACCCGCCCCTCCGCCCCTCACCGCTGTCCCGCGGCTCCTCCGACTCTCCTGGTCCCGCTCGTTCTCCCCTTAGCAGCGGCGGCGGCTGCAGCGACAGAGCGGAGGCGGCGGCGACGCAAGCGGCACCCCGCGCATGCGCACTCTGTCGTCCTATGCGCCGAAGGGAGCCGCCGCCGCGCGGGCTAGAGCGGCCGACGCTTCTTTTTCCTCCTTTCCTTGACGCGACGAGTCTGAGGAGCGTGGGCCGCTCTACCCGCGCGACTTCATGGTGGAGGAGGAATGCGGCAAAGAGATAGATTGACCGGAATTACGTGGCGGCGGCTATAGGAAGTCCAAGGGGATGCGGGCTAAAGAGGTTGCCGCGGAGACTTCCGGTTCGCGATTATGCATTAAAACCAGCATTTAAAAATACCCTAACAGACAATTATGTTTAAAAAGGCAAACAAATTTACATTAAAACCACAGTTCCCCAAGCTACCTGTGTCGTGTGCCTTCTACCTGTCTGCCCCACCTCCCACCCCATAGCGCCCCTGACCCAGAGGAGGAGGGACCAGTTGGACTTATTGCAGGCTTCCTCAAACTCGGCCCTCGAAATGTTTTGGGACTACAATTCCCATCATCCCTGACCTGACCCATCAGGAGGGTCGAGTTTGAGGAAGCCTGATTTATTGCTGCCCCAAACTGGACTCTAGCACTTTCAGAGAAACTGACCAATGAAGGGAGTCAAAGCCATAGCTGGAAAGTGATTCTATGGAGACACAGCATCCCTTCATGTGCAACGGAACATCAACTACAGTGGCATCCACAGAGCTCGCTTGTGCAACTTTGGAGCAACATTTCCCCATAAGACTGCAATTATTGTTGTTGCTGTTGTTATTTTATTTATACCCCAACCACTTTTGGTGGCTTACAACATATCTGTATTCTGGGGGAGTTGGGTGGGGACGGAAATATTTGTTAGAAGCAGATTATGGTTTCATGTTATTTTGGGGAAAAATTTTTCAAGTTACAAAAATCAAATAATCCTGTTATGTACTGAGTTGAATAGGGGACGCGGGTGGCGCTGTGGGTAAAAGCCTCAGCGCCTAGGGCTTGCCGATCGAAAGGTCGGCGGTTCGAATCCCCGCGGCGGGGTGCGCTCCCGTTGCTCGGTCCCAGCGCCCGCCAACCTAGCAGTTCGAAAGCACCCCCGGGTGCAAGTAGATAAATAGGTACCGCTTACCAGCGAGAAGGTAAACGGCGTTCCGTGTGCTGCGCTGGCTCGCCAGATGCAGCTTTGTCACGCTGGCCACGTGACCCGGAAGTGTCTCCGGACAGCGCTGGCCCCCGGCCTCTTGAGTGAGATGGGCGCACAAACCCCAGAGTCTGTCAAGACTGGCCCGTACGGGCAGGGGTACCTTTACCTTTACCTTTTACTGAGTTGAATAGGATCCAAACTGCAGCAGTCTGATTGGTCCTAGAACAATAGGATCCAAATTGCAGCAGTCTGATTGGTCCAAGAACAATGCAGCAGTATGATTGGTTGGCAGGAACCACCCAATCATGCTCCAGATATAAGTGAATCCACAACCTGATTGGCTTACAGTAGAATTCCAGAATTAACCAATCATGTGCAGCCCATTGTGTAAATAATGTATATAAAGCAGATACTTTGAGGGGACATTCATTCATTCCTCCTCACCACTATGAGCTGAATAAAGAGCATGAAATCACTTTGCGACTCTGAGTATATTTCAAATCCAATGTCATTCATCTCCAGATGTTAAATGTATGGCTTGTACATACATTGGGTTAACAGACCCCTGACCATCCCAGTCGCCATCCAGTGTCCAAATTCCAGTGCACAAGAGTATGTTATTAATTAATTTAATTTAATTTGTATACCACCCTTCAACATAAGATCTCAGGGGCAATTCACAGAATAAAATACAAAACAAAAATACAAGTAAATAATCAAAACAAAACGGTGAAACAATAACACTCCCCCTTTCCATAGGCACATATTAAAAGGCTAGAATATTAATCAGTCAAAGGCTGAAGAGGAACACTTGCCTGGAGCCTTAAGATATATAATGAAGGTGCCAGATGAACCTCCCTGGGGAGATCATTGCACAAACAGGGAGCCATTGCAGAAAAGGCCCGTCCTTGTGTTGTCACCCCCACCTAACATGGAGGAGGCACATGAAGAAGAGCTTCACCTGATACATGCAAAGTCTGCGTCAGTTTATATGGCCAGAGGTGGTCCTTGAGGTATTGTGCTCCTGAGCCATTTAAGGCTTTACAGTGGTGCCCCGCAAGACGAATGCCTCGCAAGACGGAAAACTCGCTAGACGAAAGAGTTTTCCATTTTGGAGGTGCTTCGCAAAACGAATTTCCTATGGGCTTGCTTCGCAAGACAACAATGTCTTGCGAGTTCCTGCTGGTTTCCCCCCCCCCCTTTTCTAAGCCGCTAAGCTGCTTATCAGCTGATCCGATCAGCAGATAAGCCGCTAATAGCGCTAATCCGCTAATCCGTCAATGGGCTTGCTTTGCAAGACGATAAAACCGCTAGACAAAGAGAATCACAGAACGGATTCTTTTCGTCTTGCGAGGCACCACTGTATAGGTCAGATCCATCACTTTGAATTGGGTCCGGAAGCTAATTGACAGCCAGTACACGCAGGCCAGGATCGGTGTAACATTCTCAAACCATATTGTCCCAGTGAGCAACCTGGCCACTGAATTCTGCACCAGCTGAAGCTTCTGAACAGTTTTCAGAGGCAGCCCTATGTATAACGCATTGCAGTAATCTAACCTATTGGTTACCAGAGCGTAGACAACAGTAGTTAGGCTATCCCTGTCCAGATAGGGGCATAGCTGGGCCACCAGCCAAAGATGACTGAAGGCGCTCTGTGCCTCTGGGGCCACCTAAGCCTTGAGTGACAAACCTGCTCCTTCAAAGGAAGTGTAACCCCATCAAGAGCAGGCGACCTCCCAGCCATCTGGTCCAGGGAACCACCCACTAACAGTGCCTCAGTCTTATCTGGATTGAGCTTCAGTTTGTTTGTCACCCAGTTCATTACCAAGGCAAGACACTGGTCCAGCACTTCCATTGCCTCACCTGCAGATGTAAAGGAGAAATAGGGCTGAGTGCCATCAGCATATTGCTGACAACATACTCCAAACCTCCAGCTAACCCCACCCAGCGGTTTCATGTAGATGTTATGTTGTTGTTGTTGTTTAGTCGTTTAGTTGTGTCCGACTCTTCGTGACCCATGGACCAGAGCACGCCAGGCACTCCTTTTGTCTATGGAGTTTTCTTGGCAGGGATACTGGAGTGGCTTGCCGGTTCCTGCTCCAGGTGGATCACGTTTGGTCAAAACTCTCCACTATGACCTGTCCATTTTGGGTGGCCCTGCATGGCATAGCTCATAGCTTCTCTGAGTTATTCAAGCCCCTTCGCCACGACAAGGCAGTAATCCATGAAGGGGAGATGTTATGTAGCAGGGAATAAAATTGAGCCCTGAGGAACTCCACAATGAATGCTCCATGGGGCTGAAAAGCATTCCCCAAGCATCGCCTTCTGGGAGCGACCATCCAAGTAGGACCAGAACCACCACAAAGCAGTTCCACCCACCCCCAGTTCAGACAGCTGCTCCAGAAGGATACCATGGTCAATGGTAGGCTTCCTCAACCCTGGCTATCCATATGTTTTTTGGCCTACAACTCCCATGATCCCTAGCTAGCAGGATCAGTGGTCAGGGATGATGGTAATTGTAGTCTCAAAACATCTGGAGGGCCGAGGTTGAGGACGCCTGGTCAATGGTATCAAAAGCCGCTGAGAGGTCAAGGAGAATTAACAGGGACAAGTTTCCCTCGTCTCTCTCTCGACAGAGGTCATCATACAGGGCGACCAAAGCAGTTTCTGTGCCAAAACCAGGCCTAAACTCCAATTGAAATGGATTTTTTTTTTAATTCAGTTTCCTCGAAGAGCATCTGGATCATAGCTGTCAACTTTTCCCTTTTCTTGCGAGGAATCCTATTTGGAATAAGAGAATTTACCTTATAAAAAGGGAAACGTTGACAGCTATGATCTGGATCTGAAGCACAGCCAATTATCTTTGTTTTCACCTACAGAATGTTCAAGGGTGTGTCATTTCTATTCACACACACAAACACCCTTTTCTGTGTTCTTCCTTTCTCCTCCCTGCTATGGCAGCTCCTCCCTTTCTGAGAGGTGACCCACGTTTCACAATGGCCAATTTATTAGCAGGCCAGAAGCAGGCACTGCCTCGTTGCCACCACAGTTTCCATAGCAGCAGCTGCCCTGCTTTTTGTCTTGGCATGGGATATGTATTTCCCCACAGCAAGCTGGTGCATAGAAGAGAAAAGAACGTATTTGCAGGCCTCTCTCTCAGCACTGGGAATTCAGAGTCACACCAGCATGCTTTGTGAGGAGGTACGGTAAGTCTAGAAAAGTCCCAGAGTTCTGGACGCTTCATTGCTGCAAGCGATTTCTCCCTTTAGAATGCAACTTGGGCTCACTTACTCAGAGCAGCTGACCTCTGGAGCAGCTTACCCGTGAGAATCTCTAGATGGGTCCCAGAAGGGGTTGGCACAAGGACGACCCTGTCTTTGCAAAGGGAGTTGAACGGCCACTATTTCGAGTGGGGTTCAGTCATATACCAATAGATTCAAGTGGCACAGTTCTGGTTCCTTGCGAGATCTTGTGCAACAAAATTGGTTCCCTGACCTTTTGCAGTCAGAAAAGTGACAGGAAAATACACTGGGAAGTGTGTGATAGCACTTCCTTTGATGCAATGTCAGTTTAAAGCACCTTTAACAAATCAAAGCACCCCTCAAACAAATCAGAATGACTGCTCAGTAGGCAGGTAATCTGCAAGTGCCCTCACCTTCACAAGCTGATTCTTGCACACCATTATTCTGCTATTTGCGATATCCCTTGGATCGCACGCTGTTTGAATCCCAGCAGGAATTGATTTCAGGATGTCAGTAATAGATAAGCCCCTGCACAGTCCTCTGGGAGGTTTCAGAAAAACAGCCCTCACTCATTATTCTTTAAAGTGTTTTGCAATGCCTTTGAAACCCACAATTTCAACCATTGTGCAACTGTGCAATTCCAAAGAAAAAACAAACACAAACATTTTAAATTGTCTTTAAACAGCTTTTAATTTAAGTTTTTCATGCAAATTCTAGAAATATGCCTTTGAAAGAGTACCAAATCTGACATTTTCAGTTCCGCATAGGTAAGTGTATCAGGTAAAGGAGATAATCAAAATTCAGGGATGGTTCCAGGGATTCTGCAAACGCCCTGATGCTCAACGTCTCTAAGTGTTGAAAATATTAGTCATAAGGATTTCCCAAGTTCCAGCATTGTGGAAAAATCTCTATGGGCTGGGAAAGACAGGTTCGTGAGATCTCTCATTACGATCCTTTTTTGTGTGTGGCTATGTTTGGTAACATGTCTTTTAGATCCCATGATCTTCCTGGATCATCTGCCATTAACTTGGATCCATAGATCACAATTCTGAATCTGTGTCTAAATCTACACAACTGGAGACAGACAAAAAGACTTGGCTGTGACCATTCAACGCTTCACATGTTGCTCCAGAATTGGAGAGGATTTGCAGGCTTGCCCTCCCAGCCCTGTCCTAGCAATAAACATTTCCCACATGGCTTCGCAGAAATTGAGTCCTTGGGATTGCCCAGCAAAGTTGCAGAAAGTTCTAGAAGAAGCCATCAGCCCTCTCAACCATTTTCTGCAGCAGAGCTGAAGAGCATCAACATGGACAGGGCTCTTTCTCCAAAGGTTCCCTTTCCATCAAAGGTAAGAGAGCACCTTTTCTGCTGGGGCTTAGCCTGTCAGGTTTATCCCAGGTGCTCCTGGATCTGTCAGCAACCCACCTGCCTCTTTCTTTTTCCTCTTGATCAGAGAGTTGTCAATGGGGCATCAGGACCACTGGAGCTCAGCAGCTCAAGAGGCCGAGTGGAAGAATACAGCAGGGAACCCCTTCATCCCAAGCATCCCCAGAGAGCCAAGTCTATGAGTCCGCCACAAGTGCTCCGCACGAAAGGCAGCAGAATGTACGTGTGTCAGGCAAGGTGAAATATACTCGGAGTCCTGCAGTGATTTCATGCTCTTTATTGCAGCTTGTAAAACAGTGATTGAATTGCCCCCCAAACCTCAGGCATGGGTGGATGGAGCAGCCAAGTAATTTCGTTGTCCCCGAGAGGGGGCAATGACAATAAAGATATTATTATTATTATTATTATTATTATTATTATTATTATTATTATTACACAACGTCTGATTGGCTGATTCTGCTTCCCTCCTGGAGCCTGACTGGTCTTTTCCTGCAGACCAAATCAATTGTTTCATTCTACCATCCTACTTGCCTATTGTTCTAGGATCCAAGTTTAGTACACAACACAAGGTCAAAGTTCTGCTTTCAAAATCCTTCTTAGGAAAGGAAGCAGGAGGTACAAGATGTCGTGATGGCCAGCAATTGAAATGGCTTTAAAAGAGGATTAGACGCATTCATGGGGGAGAGGGCCATCGGTTATGATGGCAGCAGTGCTTCTGAACAGTAGTTGCTGGAAATCATAACTGGGGAGAGGGCTTGTGAATTCAGGTCCTGCAGGCAGGTTCCCGTATAATCCTCTGTCTCCATAGTCAGAGGCAGGAAGCTTCTAAATACGGTTCCTGGAAGCTGCAGGAGGGGAGGTTGCTATTGTGCTAAGGTCCTGCTTGCGTGCTTCCTACAGGCATAAAATTGGAGGAGACCCAAAGAGTCATAATAATAATAAATCATAATAAAAATTATTTATACCCCGCCCTTCTTGGCCAGAGCCGGGCTCAGGGCAGCTAACACTGATAAAATCAAAGTAAAAACATACCACATTTTTCGCCCTATAGGACGCACTTTTTCCCCTCCAAAAATGAAGGGGAAATCTGGGTGCGTCCTATGGGGTGAATGCAGGCTTCAAGAAGCTCTCCGCAAGCCTTGGGAGCTCCGCGGGAGTTCCCGTTGGGCTCCCTAGGCTTGCAGATAGCAGCCTGCATCTAGAAGCCTGGGGCACGCTGCACAGCGCGCCCCGGGTTTCAGTTCCCTGACCTGGTTTGGAGGCTGGCGGTGGGGAGAAGCGTGCTTCTCTCCGCCGCCAGCCCCACAAGCTCGGGGGACAGCGGGGAGGTGGAACGCCGCCATCCCACTGTTCCCCGACCTGGTTTGGGCTTCAGGCAGATATCCACAAGGCGTGGGAGCCCGGCGGGAAGTCGCGCCGGTCTCCCAAGGCTTGTGGAGAGCTGCTGTTCTGGGGGCTGGGGTTGGGGGAAGCTCGGGCTCCCCCCGCGCCAGCCCTGTGCCGGGGGGGGGGAAAATAAAATATTTTTCTTTATTCCCCCCTCCAAAACTAGGTGCGTCCTATGGACCGGTGCGCCCTATGGGGCGAAAAATACGGTAATGGGGGGGCAGAAGAAAAGGGGAAAAAAACCAATTTAAAATACAGGTTAAAATGCAGCCTCATTTTAAAGTAGCCGATAAATCAATACCATAAGGGGAGGGAAACATAAGGGTCAGACTGAGTCCAAACCAAAGGCCAGGCGGAACAGCTCTGTCTTGCAGGCCCTGCGGAAAGATGCCAAGTCCAACGCCCTGAAATGAAGGAATGACTCTGGCAGGCCACTTGTTGGACTAGATAGGCCTTTGGGCCTGATCCAGCAGAGATCTCCTTATGTTCTTCCTTGTTCTTCTCAGAGATATAATAGATGGTGCAGAACACAATAGCTCAACAGTCAGAAGAAGGCATTATATCTATCGCCTTCCAAATTGGAATACAAGGGAGGCTAGTCCCACACAGCCACTTGCTAGAAGGAGACAGAGCTGCTCAGAGTTGGACCTGCGAGCATCTTTACCAGAAGAGCTGCCAAGGAACGTTGAGGCGGGAGAAACCTGGTCCGTGAGGAATCTTGAGCTGGAACTCAACATGATGCACTTTGAGCTGCTCTCCCTGAAGCAGAAGGTAATGTGGGGTGTTGTGCACAGTTTTGGATGCTGTGCCTCAGAAACGAGAGAGATTAGAAAAGGGCAACCAACGCAAACAGGCAGGTAGAGCAACTCCTCTCTGGGGAAAATTTGGGCTTTTTAGTTTCGGGGGAAGCCTAATGTGTAAGATCATGTGAGGTTTGGAGAAAGAGGCTAGGGAGACATTTTTGGAGGCCATCTGTAATGGATGCGATTAATTGAGATTCCTGCTTTGCAGGGGGTTGGACTAGATGACCCTTGGAGTTCCTTCCAACTCTGCAATTCAATTTTTCTATGGTCCTTTGAATGTTGGGATATTCAGAACAGGTAGAAGAAAATACTTCTCCATGCAGCACGTAGTTAAACTATGGAATTTGCTCCCAGGAACCGTAGTGATGGCTCTGCAAGGCCCTGGCTAAGTGCCTCTCACCTGGGAACACAGTCTGGGACCTCCTTCGTTTCATGCAAATGGGTCTTAATGCACAGTTTGCCTCTGAAATCTCCTCTGATCCCTTGCCTTTTCCACAGCAGATGGAGAGCTCTTTCGCTCACATAGAAAAGGAGAAGCAGTGGTTGGAAATGACTTGCTCAGAAGACAGGAAGCACAAAGGAGACCTGGATGATAAGTGAGTAGAGTCCTCCCCGGGGCGTGACCTCAAGAAAACTGGTGCACAACAAACTTGACGAAGCTAAGCAGTCTGGAGGGGAGTCCCACACATGTGTTCCATGGAAGAAAAGCAGGATATAAATGTTAGGATATTTCCGTTCCACCTTAAAAGGGAGCAGGATGTTTGTGTCACAGCCTGCGTATTTCCTGTTCATAGGATGTTTATGTTTGCTGTTGCTTTCGTTTTCTCTCTGTGTCTGAGACACTGACGCAGGCAGGCAGTCATGTCTTTCTTTGTTCTGATCAACGCTGAATAAAGCTTGTAAATAATGCTCTCCTGAGTGCAACTTTTGGCTGTGCATTATCTGCTGATAAAGTGTGCATGAGCTCTAGAAGAAACTCATGTCGCTAATTGCTGATACTGCGTGACTACGGGAGATCGATGGATCGTCCGGCAAACGGCTTGGGGCCATGATGGACTTTATTTCCCTGGCAGTATCCCAACAATAAATACATTTGAGTTGGAAAAAAACAAAAATGAGAGAATATAAAATCATAGATTAGTCTGAATTATTATAGAATCACAGAATCGTAGTGTTGCTAGGAACCCTGAGGGTCATCTAAGTCCAACCCCCTGCGACGCAGGGATCTCAGCTAAAGAACCTCTGACCTCTATCCTCTATATAAAAACCTCCAACAAAGGAGAGCTTTCCGAGGGCTCCATTCTACACTTGAACAGCTCTTGGCACCAGAAAGTTCTTCCTAATGTTTATTGTTAATGGCTGATTCCCTTCCAGGAAAGAAGGCTCGCATGACCAGTTGACGCTGGTCCATTACAGCAAGTGGGGCCCTTGCTGCCCCTCTAAGCTTGGTCCTCAGTAAGCCCCTGCCTCCCTGCATTCATTCACATCCTGTCTTTTTTTCTGACAGGGACTCAAGGCAGCTTATAGATAAAACAGAAACAGCTAAAAGCATAGGGAAAAAGAAATTGTTAAAAAAACAATTAAATATTAACATATCTAAGATCTATTAAAACATACAGTGGTACCTCAGGTTACAGACGCTTCAGGTCACAGACTCCGCTAACCCAGAAATAGTACCTCGGGTTAAGAACTTTGCTTCAGGATGAGAACAGAAATCACGTGGTGGCGGCGGCTTGGCAGCAGCGGGATACCCCATTAGCTAAAGTGGTACCTCAGGTTAAGAACAGTTTCAGGTTAAGAACGGACCTCCAGAACGAATAAAGTTCTTAATCCGAGGTACCACTGTACAGATAATTACAATAAAAACATCACAGCACCAGCCCTTTCCTTAAAAACAGTCAGTTCCCAAAGGCCCTGTTGGAATATACCGTAACAGTCTGTGCCTGCCAGCAGAAGCTGGGCGTAGTGTGGCGAGGGCCGGGGTGGGGTGGGGGGACGTAGTCGCATGGTTTTGAGGAGCCTGAGTCAGGCATTTCTGCGCATGATTCCCTGCCCTGCTTGCCGTCAGGGGTCTCTGGGCTCCCCCTGAATGGGTGGGCAGGCAGGCAGCGCAGCCTCGTGAACCGTCTGTGCCCAGCGCCTGCCCAGTACTTCGTGCCTGTCCCTATTTTCATTGGAGAAAAGTTGGAGGGAATGATTTCTGCAGAGCATGTAAATGGTATGTTCTGGGTACTGCAAACTTAGGAAACAGGAATGAACTATTCTTAGCATGTATGGATGTGCCTGCCTTTTAGGCTCTTCAGTTTGGAAACAGAGCTGGTAAAGGCCAGATCTTCTCTAGGCATAAGGAACCATGGATCGCTCTCATCCCCGGGCTCCAATCAGAACGCCACTGTGGTAAGCATGGCTTCCTAAAATTGACCTCAGCCGGGCTGTGTGGGTATGTCTGGACCTAGCATAGGATCGGACATAGATAGGTTATCAGGTTTAAAATTGCAAGAATTCACAAAAGGTGGTGTATGGGCACAGAATTTAGTGTCCCAGGAATCACAGCCTTCAGTTAAAAAACAAAGTTTCTAGTCTTCATGAAAGCACAGATATATTTGAAAGCATCTGAGTGATGCCTCTTGAAATCTAAGAAGGCCGATTCCCAGTTGTTGGAAGGCTTTGGTGCCTGCATAACTTCTTCTTTTTTTATAAGATATTTATTAAGATTTTCAAAGTATTACAAAATAAAAATGTAAAAAATAAAAAAATTAAAAATGGTTAAAATCAACTCTATCTTTCCATTACTTATTTTTCATTAGCTTATTTCCCGGACCTCCTCACACCTCCCTTTTTTGTATTCCAATTCAGTTTGTTGGTTCAGCAAATCCCTACCCTCTTTGTTTATCCTAGTCTTTAATTTTAAAATATTATGACATTAAGTTTTTACCTAAATAATCCATTTTTCATATTCCCTTATAATATTACAGCTGAAAACCGCTTAATTTCTATCCAACATCATCCTAGCATTCATCAATTTTACAATATTTCTGTAGATAGACTTTAAATTTCTTCCAATCTTCTTCCACCGACTCTTCTCCCTGGTCTCGGATTCTGCCAGTCATTTCTGCCAGTTCCATATAGTCCATCACCTTCATCTGCCATTCTTCCAGAGTGGGTAGCTCTTGTGTCTTCCAGTACTTTGCAATAAGTATTCTTGCTGCTGTTGTGGCATACATAAAAAAAGTTCTGTCCTTCTTTGGCCAACTATGCCCAGGAGAAAGGCCTCTGGTTTCTTCAAGAAGGTATATTTAAATACCTTTTTCATTTCATTATGTATCATCTCCCAGAAAGCCTTAATCCTTGGGCACGTCCACCAAAGGTGAAAGAATGTACCTTCAGTTTCTTTACATTTCCAACATTTATTATCGGGCAAGTGATAGATTTTTGCAAGCTTGACTGGGGTCATGTACCACCTGTATACCATTTTCATAATATTCTCTCTTTGGTGCCTGCATAACTTCTTACCCCCTCCGCACAACAATCAAAACCAGAGTGAATGATGAAAATAAGAAAGATTGCTTACTGAATTCAGATCACAGAATTAATCCCTGTTAGGATATAGTTCCGTTGTACCTTAAAAGGGAACAGGCATGACTGTTGTGTGTCACATGCCTGTTTACATTCCAGCAGTCTGCTGGGAACTTCCGTTTTGTATATTGCTTTTGCTCTGCTGTTTGCTGGACACAAAGGGAAGCAGACATGCTTTTTCCTTTGTTCCTGAACTGAATAAATGCTGTAAATATACTTACACATGGCTCTGTCCACCACTTCTGTTGCGAGAAGATTTATTCACTCTGCTGATAAAGTGTGCCAAGTCTCTAAATGTATCTGAGGCTCGTGTTGCTGTTTGATGCTGTTCCAAGGGAAACCAGTGATCGTCCGGCTGCTGGCTGCTGGCTGGAGCCATCTGGGGGCCTGCCCGATGCCCCCGTCTCCCCGGCAGTATCCCAACAATCCCTACTCCCATGCAGAATTTGGGTTGCTTGGCAGCATAATTTTCATTTTCCTTAGCACAAAATCCATGCAGCCCTGCTCATCCAGGTTAGAAGCCCCATTGCTACAAATATAATGTCCTTATTGATGATGGGTTAAGGTGTTAGGGGTTAATGTGTGATGTTCTATTGTGTTGTTGTGGTTATTGTGTTTCTGTATATTCAGCTGGAAGCCCTGACTGGACAACCCAGTCAGATGGTTGTGGTACAACTCATTATCATCATTATAATGTTTCAAATGTATTTAAAAACCACAGAAGTCATTCAAATGCACTCTTGATTTCCAGGAAGAACTGGTTAGCCTTCAAAGCAGCCTGTTGGCTCACGAAAGCCACATCAAGGCCCTAGAAGAAAAACAGGAGGAGATGGGGCAGAAGCTGGAAACTGCAAAAGAGGTTTGCCAAGGAGACTGCAGAGCAGCTAAGATATAGAGCTGCAGAGGGACCCACACTGTACATTTCAAGCACACAACTTCCCCCAAACATTCCTGGGTCCTATATTCTATTAAGGGGGCTGGGAATTTGCAGTTCTGTGAGGTGGGGAACTATAGTTCTCAGGGGCTAGGAACTACAGCTCCCAGGATATAAAGCCACATGCTTTATACACGTGTTAAATGTGCTTTAAATGTATGGTATGAATGTGACCTATGCTTGGGGAAGGGCATGTTGCCTCCTTAGTCCCCTGCAAAAGTACTTTTCCCTAATTCTGCAAACATTGGGGTTCCAAGTCTGCTGATATCTCCCTCTTGTTTCTCAGTAGCCCCGTTTTGGCTACATAGCTGTTGGCACTAAGTGGTGGTATATAGTTTTACACACCACCCCAATTTCTGAGTGGCAAGAGATTCTGGGGTTTCCGTTTCCTTGGAATGAAGACCAGTGGTGTCTTTATGATATATGCTTTATTTACACAGAGGTACAACCTGAGCTTAAGATGGAGGGGCTCACAGAATTAACACCCCAATAGATCTTGCTTCTCCATTAGTCTAAGCTTTGGATCTGAAATATACTCAGAGTCGCAAAGTGATTTCATGCTCTTTATTCAGCTCATAGTGGTGAGGAGGAGTGAATGAATGTCCTCTCACAGTATCTGCTTTATATACATTATTTACATAACGGGCTGCACATGATTGGCAATTCCGGAATTCTACTGTAAGCCAATCAGGTTGTGGATTCACTTCTATCTGGAGCAGGATTGGGTGGTTCCTGCCAACCAATCATACTGCTGCATTGTTCTAGGACCAATCAGACTGCTGCATTCTGAATCCTATTGTTCTAGGACCAATCAGACTGCTGCATTTTGGATCCTATTCAACTCAGTACATAACAGGATCCATCACGAAACAAAAAGTTCTCTGTGTCCCCAGCTTCCAGCTCTGCTCACACTGGCTATTGTCCCCCTACCTAGCAGATAGTTGAGGGGGCGGAGGAGAGGGCCAGCCTTTGGCTAGAAGGGCCCCATCACTTAGCTGCAGATCTTGAAACCTAGCTCATTGTTTGGGGACACTGATAAGAGCAAAAGGGGAACCTGCTGGATCAGGCCATGGGCCCATTGAGTCAGGCATCCTCTTCTCCCAGGGGCCAGCCACATGCCCACTTGGGGAATCTTGTTATTAAATATACCAAGAAAAACAAAAACCAAGAACTCAGGCCAATGTAAGTTTCAATAGTGGGAGTAGTCCCTACTCACAAATAAATAATCAATTTTAACAAAAACTGATCCATTCAAAAGTATGTATTCTGATAAGGATTACAAACTCAAACACAGTGGTGCCCCGCAAGACGAATGCCTCGCAAGACGGAAAACCCGCTAGACGAAAGGGTTTTCCGTTTTGGAGGTGCTTCGCAAAACAAATCTCCTATGGGCTTGCTTTGCAAGATGAAAATGTCTTGCGAGTTCCTGCGGGGTTTCCCCCCCCCTTTTCTAAGCCGCTAAGCCACTTATCAGCTGATCCGATAAGCCGCTAAAAGCCACTAATAGCACTAATAGCGCTAATCTGCTAATCCGTCAATGGGCTTGCTTCGCAAGACAAAAAAACCGCTAGACGAAGAGAATCACAGAACGGATTCTTTTCGTCTTGCGAGGCACCACTGTAGAGATTACAAATGCTAACAGAGATTACAAACTCCAACTCATAAAGATATGTACAACACAATAATTTGTTACAGAATTAGAAATAAGAGTTTATGCTTAGAGACAAGTTCATGTTAGTCCATAGTCAGATTTGACGTGAAGGTCTTAGTTTCAATCACTGAGCAGAAGTCAGAAGTTAATTATGGATCAGAAACCAAGACGGGGCCCTCTTTCAATGTATTCACCTTCATCAGCTAGAAGTATCAAATATTACATGAAAACACATTTAAATTCTAAATTACCATAGATTATAAAGCAGTCACAAATTATAAAACAGTATTATATAACATTTGGTTCCTTACCTAATTTTTAAAGGGTCATGTAAGTTTGAAGACTTTCGGATAAATATATCCTGTTATTTTCTACATTTCTCAGAGATAGCAACTGAAAATAATATTAATAATAATGACGTGTTGAATCAAATTAAAAACTCTAAGGCAGCATATAATCATATGATTCCTCATCTACGTGTGGGTAGATCAACGTGTATCTTGTGGTTTTCTGTGTGTTTTCAATTTGGAAGTGAGCCTGTTACCTTTTGTATGCACTTAAAGGGGTAGATGAGATTCCCTAGATCTTCTTAAAGGCATAGAGTTCTAAAGTTCAGAGGACAGCTACAGTTTAATTTAAAGGTCTTAAAGAAATGATGTATAATCCTGATAGCTATTCAGACCCATAGGGGTCATGGTCTTAAGTAAATGGATGTACTGGACTTCCTGTTGTAAGTCTATTGATATCTCTCCGATTGAATGGGTCTAACTCTAGGTTTCCAGATAATGAAAATTACAAAAGCATCTTCCTGGTGTTTCTGTTGTATGTAGTGTTCTACTGGTGGGGTGTGTCCATGCAAGAAGTTGTACATTGGCAAGAGTACCAGACCGATAAAACTACGCATAAATGAACATCGCTCACAAATCTGTGGATAAATGCCGGCTCCCTCGGCCTGAAAGCAAGATGAGCACCGTACCCCATAGTCACCTTTGACTGGACTTAACCGGCCAGGGGTCCTTTACCTTTACTGCCCACTCTGGGAACCTCTGCATTAAGCCAGAGGGTAGGGCAGAGGGGTGCTGGGAATGAGTTTATGGAACCAAGGTGGACCCTGAAAGTGTGGGAACTGCTGGTCCATGCACTCTTCACTCTGACGAAATATGTTTGAATGACATTTTGAGGGGGAAATGTGCTGGTTTGCCTGACAGGAGAAGGATCGGTTGGAGGAGAAAGTGAGGGAGCTCAGCCTGAAGTTGGAATCTGCCCTTTCTGACTGGGAGAGACTCCTCCAGGTATGGGGTCTGGGCAGGACATTAGCTAGGGGGTGTTGAGGTGGGCCCCGCCAGGGGCGCAGGCAAAGGGGGAGGGAGCACAAAATTGGCTAAAAATATGTCCATAAATATAAATAATTGATTATTGCCTCATAAGAAATGGTTTTAAATAGAGGGTGAATTGAATGGGTGGAAGGGAGGGGGTTGGAGGAGAGGCGGAAAGAAGAGTTGCCATCTGATGGGCAGCATAGTTACCTGTGCTGCTTTGAGTACTGCAGTCGTGTGTTGAGCTATAGCGTTTCGATCCTGCCAGCCGCTTTGCTTTCATTTTGATGAAGAAGAGTGAGCAGTAAATTATTACCATAACGACCATAGCAACTGTCTTGCAGGAGAAGGTGGCTGTCCACCAGGATGTCCAACGTCTCACCTCGGAGCTGGAGCGTGCCCGGAAACAGCAGGAAGGCTCCAACGACCAAGTCTCAGCCCTCCATTCGGAGCTCGTCTGTGCCAAGACCCAAGTCAACTACCAGGACAAGGAGAAGGTTCTCATGGAGGAGGAGCTGGAGTCCACCAGACAGGTGAGTTCCCCCATTCTGGCCCATTCTCCAGCTGTGGGTGGGATCCATGAAACACCTACATCACTCTCAGTTCCTTGGAGAAAAAGGTGGGGGGGAATGTAATGCATTATATTAAATTGCTTCACCTACTTCTGTCTCTGGCCACGCACTGCTGGCATGCAACCCCTCCGCTGGAAAGGAATGTGGGCCTCACACGGAAAAATGTTCTCCATCCCTGAAAGATTACTATTATTAACTACAATTTATCACCCGCCCTTCGTCCTAAAGTCCCAGGACAGGTTATAAGAGTTAAAACACAGCAGTAATATTAATGCACAATATCACACAACTTCAAAAAACAATATCAAAAAATATACTGTTAGGGAACTGACATCGGAGGGAGAGGCGAAGGGGAGGCTCCCAGATGATGCTGGCGAAGGACCCAGCAGCAGGGGGAGAAACAGCTCAGTAGAGGGGGAAGCCAATCAGCGCAACACCAGGGATGAAGGGGGGCAGATGGGGAAATTGGAGAGAGGGCTCCAGGACTCTTCACTGGACATCAGTGAGGAGAGCCCAGGTCCTCCGCTACCCACGCCTTCCCTGCGCAGAAGAGGAGGAGGAGACTGGGTGTCAAACAACTTTTATGTTGGAAGAGGTTCAAGAAACGCCCACTGATGGATTCTGCCAGTGACTGAGGCAGTCACGATGAGAAGGGGCTGTGCAGTCAAGGTTTGACAAGGCAAATTAACCGAGAAAGGCACCAGTTTACGCACGAGTAACTCATACCCATTACATATACATATGAATCAGCTCTGTATAGGTATGCTCAGTGGAGACGCAGGAGAGGGCCTTCTCAGCGGCTGCGCTCAAGCAACTCTGGAACTCCCTGCCAAGGGAAGCCAGACTGGCTCCCTCCTTACTGCCAGCAAGTGAAGACTTCCTTGTTCCAAAAAGGTCTTTGGGGAATGACTGTTTTTAAGGAAAGGGCAGGTGCTGTGCTGTTTTTATTGTAATGATCTGTATGTTTCAATAGGTATCTCTCTCTCACACACACAAACACTCACACAAAATTTTAATTCTAATTAGTGTTTAGGTAAAGGTAAAGGTACCCCTGCCCGTACGGGCCAGTCTTGACAGACTCTGGGGTTGTGCGCCCATCTCACTCAAGAGACACTTCCGGATCACGTGGCCAGCGTGACATCGCTGCTCTGGCGAGCCAGCACCAGCGCAGCACACGGAAACGCTGTTTACCTTCCCGCTATAAAGCGGTACCTATTTATCTACTTGCACCCGGGGGTGCTTTCGAACTGCTAGGTTGGCAGGCGCTGGGACCGAAAGACGGGAGCGCACCCCGCCGCAGGGATTCGAACCGCCGACCTTTCGATCGGCAAGTCCTAGGCGCTGAGGTTTTACCCACAGCGCCACCCACGTCCCTAGTGTTTAATTGTTTGTTAATGATTGTGTTTTTCTGTTTTTAGCTATTTCTATTTTATCTTAAGTCCCTGTCTGGGAAAAAGCTAGGCTATATATTATATTATATTACCATTTTATATTCTAACAATATTTTCATAGGTGGACAGTTGTGGTTAGGTAGCGATCTGGCCCTGTGCCCAACTGTTCACTAGATCAGCACTTCTACCCTGAAGGTCTTGAGTTTACCAAGTGGCCGTGTGCATTCACCTGGAAGGGTCTCCGGGCTAAGTGAATAGAGCAAAGGCCTTGCAATCTCCCTTGCAGGTGTGCAAAACGCTCTCTTCCGAAGCAGCCGAGAGCCGCCAGAGGCTGGAAGCCTCTCTGGAGAAGCTCCATCGCTCCGAAGCAGAGAAGAAGATCCTTGAGAGCCGCATCCAGGCGCTGGAGAATGAGCAGAGCCAGATGCTGAAAGAGGCGGAAGGAGCCTCTCTGAGTCAAGAGGACAGGAGGAAGCTGGAGGAAGAGGTGAAGGCTCTCCAGGAAACCTGTGCGAATCTCAGGTACTTGGCAGGAAACACTGGGAGATAGCCTTTTTCCTGAGCTGCTGCTTTTCTCCAATTGTTTAATATGTTTAATATGTTTAATATGGCTTTTATTTGGTCAAAGCAACAGCAGCTGTTGGGAACCCTTCAGGAGTAGAGTCCAAAGGACTGTTAGCCACACAGACTTCCAGAGAGGCATTCGCTCCCCTTAGCTTTGCATGTGCACAGGAATTAAGTCACGTTCCAGAGGAAAAGTGTGCCTGTATTATCAGAGCTGGTTGCCTGAATTAGCAAGAAGAATTTGGTGTCTACTTTCCTTTTTTATAATATTTTATTAGGTTTTATCAATAAAGAAATTCAAAAGAATACAAAAACAGAAAAATACAAAGTTACAAAATACAAAAATACAAACATTAAACACAAAAAATACAGGAAAAGAGAGGGGCGAACACATAAAAAAGAAAACAAAACTCACTCTTTTTAAATTTCACTTTAGTTAACTTATTTTCCTGACTTCCTCACGCCTCCCTTTTTTGTATCCCTTTTCTTAAAATTTAGTTCAGCAAATTCATATCCAGTTTAACTTGTCTATTTATCAATCCCATCTTACATTTTACCTTGGTGCTAGAACCCCATCAGTTCATTTCAATGTCATTAGCATTCAAAAATTTTACAATGTTTCTGTAAATAAATTTTAAATTTCCTCCAATCTTCCTCCACGAGCTCTTCTCCCTGATCTCGAATTCTGCCAGTCACTTCCGCCATTTCCATATAGTCTATTAGTTGCATTTGCCATTCTTCCAGGGTGGGTAGTGTCTACTTTCAATCAGTTTGGCTCAAGGCTGAGTTTTCCCTGCACAAATGCCCTTGACACATCCTTAATACAGTCTGTGAAAGCATATTCTCTCTTTTTTTAAAAAAAATGATATTTATTAAGGTTTCAAAGAAAAGAATTACATGAATTAAAAAAAAGAAGAAAAGAAAGACAAAAGTAAAAATAAAAGAAAAAATACAAAATACAAAAAAAGATAAAAAACACTTAAAAAATACATCAGTCTTTCCATACCTTACATTCATTTCCTTGTTTCCCTGACCTCCTCACACCTCCCTTTTTTGTATTCCAATTCAGTTAGTTAATTCAGCAATTTCTTTCCCTCTTTGTTTTTATCTTAATCCTTTAACTTAATATATTATAACTTTGGTTTCTCACCTGTTAATAATCCATTTTTACATACACCTTTATAACATTGCTGCTGAAACCACTTAACTTCATTCTGACATCATTCTAACATTCATTAATTTTGCAATATTTCTGTAAATAATCTTTAAATTTCTTCCAATCTTCTTCCACCGACTCTTCTCCCTGGTCTTGGATTCTGCCAGTCATTTCCGCCAATTCCATGTAGTCCATTATGTGGAAGCATATTCTCTTAGCTGTAGTTCCCCTATCAGTATATATAGCAGAGCTTTCCAAACTTTTCCTGTTGGGGGCACACTTTTTAGACATGCATCATTTCGTGACGCAGTAATTCAGTTTTATTAGCAAACTGAAGGTTAAACTACCCCCTTTCCAGCTTTGGGAGGAGTTTGGGGAGCAGTCATGCCACACACTTGCACACTGCAGTCAACACAATGACATATCGTGACACACAGTTTGGAAAGCTCTGGTATACAGCAATTTGTTGACCTGCTACAGTAGTAAATATTAGGAGATGGCAGAGATCCTGTAGCCTGATATTCTGCTTTTCGGGGAGTGTGTATTTTTTTGTACATTCCTCTGTCACAAGAGGGCAAAGTCTTGTTCTCTGCTGCCCAGAGGCAGGGATGGGGCAGAAATTGAGTTCAATGTAGCTTAGACTGAGAGAATGATTCAAGGTCATGAAGTGAGCTTAACGGCCAAGTGGAGGTTTGCAGCTTCTATTTGGTTATTAGTTGTTTATTTATTAAAGTGTTATACACAGCAAAATTGTGAAAATAAAACCTCAAAGCGGTTTACAAAGCGGTTTACTAAAATGATAAAATTACCTGTTAAAAACAACTCTTAAAATCAGTCAAAAGATAAACTCAGCAATTGACTAAAAACGGATTGAAACTTTCATCAACTTTCTAAACATCTGCCTAAGCAACAATATTTTTAGCAGGTGCTGGAAAGAGTACAGTGAAGGTTCCTGCCTGATATCAACAGGCATGGAGTTCCAAAGATAGCGTTCTTACAATTGTAGAATGGGTATTACGTGGCAGGTGTAAAAATGCCAGTTCCAGCAATTGAAGTAGTCAGATACAGGGGGCTATAATTGGGGATATGAGAAAATGAGATCTCAAGTCGTTCAGGATTTATATACTAATCGTAACACCTTGAACTTGGTCTGGTAGTAAACTGGCAGGCAGTGCAGATCTCTGAGCACAGGGGCAATATGCTGACCAGACCTCCCCTCTGTCAGCCGTAACCCTTCAGCATCCTGCACTGACTGCAGCTTCTGGACCAAGAGCAAAGGAAGCCCCACATGGAAGTAACCCCTGTCACCACGAGGTCAGAAAGCGAGCGAGCGGCTGCCTTTATCCCCTCTGGTTCTTGCAGGGAATCCTGGAGGCTCGTACAGAGAGAGAAGGACATGCTGCAGGCTCGTACCCTGGAGCTAGAAGCAGCTCTGCACGCCAAGCAGGAGGAGGTGGGCAGCCGGCTGGACAGCCAGGAGCACATGCCCCAGGACGGGAGAGGTCGGCAGGGGCAGAGGACGGCAGCCGCGAAGACCAGGGAGGAGGAGCTGCAGAACATGGGTGCCCCAGGCCTCTCTGCCAAGGTGTGGGGCTGCTGGGGAGATGACACCCCGCTAAGTCTCTTGCCTTTTTCTTCCCTTTTGCTACTGCATGGGTGGGGAACTCCAGGGCAGTGGCGGATCTTGGGGGTCAGCAGTGCCCTGTGCAACTCCTAAATTTGGCACCCCCCCCAACTCTTGTGCTCCATGCAAAATCAGTTGCGGCGCCCTCTGCAGCGCCCCCAAGGCTTGGCACCCAGTGCAACAGAACTGGTAGCGCTCTCCTGAATCTGGCTCTGTGCAGGGAGACTTCTGGGGGGCTTGCTATCTAGCCACCAGGACTCTCTGCAAGCCAGGCCTCTCCTGGCCCCACTTCACAGCCTCTTGGAGACGGGAGGTCCAGCTTTTCATACCAAGTGGGCCTCAAGAAGGCTTTGACACAGAACCCTGCAGGCTCTTTCTCTGCCAGAGACATCACACCTCTTTCCCAAAGCCCAGCGCCTCCTTACCAGGCTTTGGGAAGGTAGCATTGGGGCTGGGGGAGGCGTCCAATGTTGCCAAGGGCCACCCCAAAAGGCCTCGAGGCCTGCATGCTGCCCTCAGGCCGCGTATTGGACCGCCCTGTCCTGAAGTGCTTTTGTCTAGCTGGAAATACGTCCTGGAGCTCTGACCCTGCCTTGTGCTTGAGTGTGCCAGCTGGGCAAAGGAATAATTTGCATCTGTTGCTCCACCCACTTTTGCTTCAGGCCCCGCCCACCACTGGCATGTGGTCCCCGGAAGGTTGCCCCACGGGAAGGCAGCCCTCCGGCCCTAAAGGCTTCCCTGTCCCTTTAGCCAGAGCCTGTCTTGTTGAAATCTGAATGGGTGAAGCTTTTCCGTTCTCTCTGGCCCCAGCCAGGCCAGGCCTTGAAGCAGACAGCTTCCCCCACAGAGCCCTTGGAGCTGTAGTTTCCCCACCACAGCGCTATAGTTTCCAGCACCCTAAACAAATACCGTTCCCAGAATTCTTTGAGGAGCTGTTTATGGCATGGATGTGACCAAGGAAAAGCTTCCTTTGCTTCTAAGTCATAGAACTGCAGAAATCCTTTAGGCCAGCCTGCAGCAAACTGTTAAGGGGTCAAGGAGCGCCATGTTTTGCTAGGAGTTGTCAGTAGCCCTCTCCTCCATTAATTTCTCCAGTCCTCCTTTACAGGCTGGCGGCCACCACTGCCTCATGTGGTAGGGAGTTCCATAGTTTAACTGTGTGCCATGTGAAGAAATGCTGCCTCCCTAATCCATCTTGAATCTTTTCCAACATTCAGCTTCATTGGATGCTCATGAGTTCCAGTATTATGAGAGAGGGAGGGAAACTGTCCTCTGTCCACTTTCTCCATGCCATGTATTAGTATTAGTATTAGTATTAGTATTAGTATTTATTTGTACCCCTCCCATCTGGCTGGGTTTCCCCAGCCACTCTGTGCGGCTTCCAACAAAGATGAAAAATACATTAAAATGTCACACATTAAAACTTCCCTGAACAGGGCTGCCTTCAGAGTACTGTGGAGTACTGTGTCCAGTTCTGGGCACCACAGTTCAAGAAGGACACTGACAAACTGGAACGTGTCCAGAGGAGGGCAACCAAAATGGTCAAAGGCCTGGAAACGATGCCTTATGAGGAACGGCTAAGGGAGCTGGGCATGTTTAGCCTGGAGAAGAGGAGGTTAAGGGGTGATATGATAGCCATGTTCAAATATATAAAAGGATGTCACATAGAGGAGGGAGAAAGGTTGTTTTCTGCTGCTCCAGAGAAGCGGACACGGAGCAATGGATCCAAACTACAAGAAAGAAGATTCCACCTAAACATTAGGAAGAACTTCCTGACAGTAAGAGCTGTTTGACAGTGGAATTTGCTGCCAAGGAGTGTGGTGGAGTCTCCTACTTTGGAGGTCTTTAAGCAGAGGCTTGACAACCATATGTCAGGAGTGCTCTGAGGGTGTTTCCTGCTTGGCAGGGGGTTGGACTCGATGGCCCTTGTGGTCTCTTCCAACTCTATGATTCTATGATTCTATGATTCAGATGTCTTCTAAAAGTCTGGTAGTTGTTCTTCTCTTTGACATCTGGTGGGAGGGCGTTCCACAGGGCGGACGCCACTACCGAGAAGGTCCTCTGCCTGGTTTCCTGTAACTTGGCTTCTCGCAGTGAGGGAACCGCCAGAAGGCCCTCAGAGCTGGACCTCAGCGTCCGGACAGAATGATGGGGGTGGAGACGCTCCTTCAGGTATACTGGGCCGAGGCCGTTTAGGGCTTTCAAGGTCAACACCAACACTTTGAATTGCGCTCAGAAATGTACTGGGAGCCAATGTAGGTCTTTAAGGACCGGTGTTATGTGGTCTCGACGGCCACTCCCAGTCACCAGTCTAGCTGCCACATTCTGGATTAGTTGTAGTTTCTGGGTCACCTTCAAAGGTAGCCCCACGTAGAGTGCATGGCAGTAGTCCCTAGGAACCTCTGCCATGTGGGGTCTTCCTCACCTTCAGGAAGGGGTCTCTCGCAGTCCCACCAGGAGATACCTGTGGGGACAGAAACTGGGACCTTCTGCTTGCAAGGCACACACGCTGCCGCTGAGCTGTGTCTCTTCCCTCACCTTTAGCCTCACTGCTAAGCCTGTGTGGGGGCCCCAGGTTGTCCTTGGGGGCTTTGGAAAGGCAGGTGCAGGGCAGGGCAGCTTGGGAGGGTTGCTGTGGCTGGCACAGCACCCAGTTGGGTTGCTGAAAACCCCAAGGCTTTACCTCCCACTTCCAGAAGCCGAGATCCGTGAAAGAGACGGGAGCTAGAACAGGGCCCTGCCGTCCTCCGGCCTCGCTGCCCACACAAGTCCATTTCCTCCCCCAGGAACAGAGTCAGGACTCGGAAGCGAAAGTCACCAGGAGCCCCCAGGGAGAGCAGGAGAGCCTGAGGCAGCAGCATCAGCTGGTGACCGAGCAGGTAGGCAGCAACATTACCTCTGTCATCGCTCCTCCTCACCTTTGCCTCTTCCTCCCTGACTCACCATGTTCTTCATGGCTCTTTGGAGAGCCAAGGAGGAGGGAAATGTCATCCTGGGAGCCTTCACAAGGTGTGTGTTTGTGTGTGTACTGATGCTCAAGAGCCTCTTTTGACTCATCTGCCCACCACTTCCTGTTCTGAAGTATGAGCATGAGTCCACTTGGTGCTATATTCATTGTTTTGTTTAGTCGTTTAGTCATGTCCGATTCTTTTTTATTTATTTATTTATTTTTTATTCAAAATTGTAACAAGGCATATTTTCAAAAAACATATCATCCTTGCCCCCCATTTTTCCTCCCTCCCCCCTCCCACACTAAACCCCCACCCCCCGACTTCCCTCAGCTCCAGTCTTTGGTTTCTCTAAGAATGCTGTTTTCTGCATGTTACAAAGTTGTATAGATCCTCAAGCTATTTAGCTGATTATTATCAATAAAAAGTTTGTGAATGTTTATTCAAAACCTGCCAAGGAGTCCAGTTGGCTTTGTTGCGTCTTCAGATACTTTGTAAAGGGTTCCCATTCATCCTTAAAGTCACAGTTATCCTTGTCCTGTAGCTTATATGTCAATTTTGCCAGTTCTGCATAGTCCAGCAATTTTTCTTGCCATGATTCTTTAGTTGGGGTTTCTTCAGTCTTCAATCCTTGTGCTACCAGAACTCTCGCGGCCATTGTCGCATACATGAAGATGTTTTTCAGCTTTTTTGGCAGGTCTTTCCCTACAATCCCCAACAAAAATGCCTCAGTTTTTTAAATCAAATGTTAAATGGAACATTTTCTTCAATTTGTTGTATATCATTTCCCAAATATTTTTGATTACCTTACAATCCCACCACATATGATAAAATGTCCCCTCCTTTTCCTTACACTTCCAACATATATTTGAACTAGTTGTGTCCGGCTCTTCGTGGCCCCATGGACCAGAGCACACCAGGCACTCCTGTCTTCCACTGCCTCCCGCAGTTTGGTCAAACTCATGCTGGTAGCTTCGAGAACACTGTCCAACCATTTCGTCCTCTGTCGTCCCCTTCTCCTTGTGCCCTCCATCTTTCCCAACATCAGGGTCTTTTCCAGGGAGTCTTCTCTTCTCATGAGGTGGCCAAAGTACTGGAGCCTCAGCTTCAGGATCTGTCCTTCCAGTGAGCATTCAGGGCTGATTTCCTTCAGAATGGATAGGTTTGATCTTCTTGCAGTCCATGGGACTCTCAAGAGTCTCCTCCAGCACCATAATTCAAAAGCATCCATTCTTCGGCGATCAGCCTTCTTTGTGGTCCAGCTCTCACTTCCGTACATCATATATTCATAGGGTTGTAGAGTTGTAGAGTTGCAAGGGACCCCAAGGGTCATCTAGCCCAACCCTCAGCTAAATATATGGTTTTGAACAACGCTTGTTTTCATTTTGGAACCCAGAGCAGCCTTTGCCTGCCTGACATCCTCTAACTGATGGGCATCGTAGTTCAAAGTGTGTTGAAGGCACCAGGTTGGGAAAGCTTGCTAGAAAGCTGCCCTGATATCGAATCACACTTTTGTTTTTTTGTTTTTTCAAAAGATATTTATTAAAGTTTTTAAAATATAACAATGAAAATGAAAAACAAAAAAACAAAATACAACATAAAAACAGTTAAAAAACAAATAATTTTCCATAACATATCTTCCTTACGCTTATTTCCCCAGACGTCCTCATACCTCCCTTCTTTGTATTCCACTTCAATTTGTTAGTTCAGCAAATCCTTACCATTAAGCTTTTACCCATTTGTAAACCTTTTTTTCGTATCTCCTAAAGCATTACAGCTGGAAACCCCTTAGTTTCTATCCAACATCCTTCTAACATTAATATTTCTGTAAGTAGTCTTTAAATTTCTTCCAGTCTTCTTTCACCAACTCTTCTCCCTGGTCTCGGATTCTGCCAGTCATTTCTGCCAATTCCATGTAGTCGATCACCTTCATCTGCCATTCTTCCAGAGTGGGTAAATATTGTGTCTTCCAATACTTTGCAGTGAGTATTCTTGCTGCTGTTGTAGCGTACATAAAAAAAGTTCTGTCCTTCTTTGGCACCAATTGGCCGACAATGCCCAGGAGAAAGGCCTCTGGTTTCTTCAGGAAGGTATATTTAAATACCTTTCGAATCACACTTTTGGTTCATCTGGCCCTGGACTGGCCACGCTGAGCGACAGTGGCTGTCTTGACTTTGAGGCCGGGGGAGACACTTCCTAGCCCTGTGTGGGGATACCAAGGATCAAACCCTGGACCTCCTGCATGCTCTGCAACCTCTGGTCTCCATCTGGAGCAGGGCTGTTATCTATTTAGAGCAGTGAAGTCGGGTCATTGTCCCCTGTCCCCCCGTGCATTTCACAGCTCTTCCTCAACCCCCGGCTTCAATTCATTTATGTTTATGTACACTATGCAACACATTGTTGGACTGCGGAACTCCCTCCCACAGGAGGCAGCAATGGCCACCAACTTGGATGGCTTTAACAGTGGTTTAGAAAAATTTATGGAGGAGGAGAGAGCTACTGATGGCTATTATCTACAATGGCCACATTCTGCCTCCGCGGTCAGAGGCAGAGATGCTTCTGAATACCAGTTGCTGAAAGCCTCAGGAGGGGAGAGGGCTCTTGTGGTGGACTAGGTGGACCACTGGCCTGATAAAAGAAACCCAGCTCTGGAAACGCAGTGAGTGCACGGGAAACCAGAGTGGGAACACATGGCCAGCATCCCTGGCCCCGTGATGCTGGGGAGCACTCTTCCGACAAATTCAGCAGGCATTCTCCCTTTTGACTTCCAGGCGTCTCTTGAAGACTTCCTTCTGCTGACAAGCCTGTGTCTGTCTTTAAAATGTCCTTGAGTAGCCAGACATTTCAATTATTGTGTTGCACTGCTTTTATTTTATTTTTTTAAAGATATTTATTAGAGTTTCCAATTTTTTACAAACAAAAAGAAAAAAACAAACATAAAAATATTAAAAACACATAAAATTCACAACTTATTTTCTCATAACTTATTTCCCCGACCTCTTCATACCTTCCCTTCTTGCATACCCAGTTTGAGTTGTTTATACAGCAAATCCTTATCTCAAAGCATTACAGTTTAAAAAGAAAAGAAAAGAAAGAAAAAAGAAACACCTTATTTTCTCTCCAACATCTTAAATTGTTATAACTTTAAATTCTTGCTTACAAAAAGAAAGTCATTTTATCATGATTACAGCCTGAAACCACTTAATTTCAATCCAACATCATTCAACATCCCTTAATTTTACAATATATTTGTAAATAGTCCTTAAATTTTTTCCAATCTTCTTCTGCCGACTCTTCTCCCTGGTCACGGATTCTGCCAGTCATTTCTGCCAGTCCCATACAGTCAAGTGTTGCACTGCTTTTAATGGGTGAGTGGGTGAGTGGGTGGGTGTTTATACAGTATTGCTGGCATTTTATGAGAAGGCACCAAATCAGTGCTTGTATAAGCAATCAAACAAACCAACAAACTTGGGGAAGGGCCATAGCTCAGTGGCAAAAGGGTCTGCTTGGCTAGTAGAAGGTGCTGAACTTATTTCCCTCTGCTACCTCCTGGCAGGGTTGGGAGAGACTCTTTGCCTGAAACCCTGGAGAGCCTCTGCCAACCTGTGTAGATGATGATAATAATAATAATAATAATAATAATAATAATAATAATAATAATAATAATAATAATATTGCCACTCTGGGCGGCTTCCAACAAATGATTTAAAATACATTAAAATACAAGCTAGATGGACCCGTGGTCTGACTCAAACACCTTCCAGTGTTGCTCAACCAAGCACAGCAGGGCAAGCGAGGCACAGGAACAGATTTAAATGGGGCGTCAGGCCTCAAAGGCCAGAGTCCAAAATTACCCATAAAGGTTAGGCATCCAACTGTCAAGGTGGTGTGAAATTCTACCCTCCGCTGCATTGGCTTAAGTGCATGCAGCAAAACGAATGTTTGAGCTGGCATGGGGCCAGGTGACGTGACATTGCACAGGCGCCAGGAATGCCCCTGGCAGGTTAAACTTCTCATCAGAGGAAACTTTGTTCCTGCACCAACAAAAGGAATCCTCTCCATGTGACTGACCTGGGGGCTGCTCCAGAAATACAGATTATGTAGCACTAATCCTGATTTGTTTGCAAAAAGGGTACAAGGCAGCTAGACTCTGCCTGGTCTTTACTGAGCATTCATTCTGATTTCTTTGTGAGGCAGTTATGTGAAAATGAGCCTCTGTCCTGAGATGCTTGTGGGGCGTTTATTACACACGTTCCTGTTCGTAATCTGTTCACCCCACACTTTTCAATGTGTTTCCACTGTCACTTTCCAAACCACAAAAAAGTCTGTGGTGTTGTTGCTGCTGTTTTTTCTTCTTCACAAAGTGAATTTGTTGTACTAGGGGCAGCAGAACAATTTTAATCAGCTTTAAAATTGCATACATAAAGTTGATTTATTTATTATGTTTATATTCATCTTTCTTCCAAGGAGCTCAGAGTGGCGTATGTGGCTGTGCCCACCTCCTCATTTAAGCCCCACTGCAGCCCTGTGAGGCTGGTTAGGCTGAGAGTGGGTGGCTGGCCCAAGGTCACACCCAGTGAGCTTCCTGGCTGAGACAGGATTTGAACCCTGGTCCTAGCCTGACACACTCACCACTGTGCCACATGGGCACTCAGTTTTAGCATGAGCTTAATTCGCTCCTGCAAAACAGCCCAGAAGCACCCAAAATATGTAATGCAAATTAGCAATGTTACTGTTTAGGGGGCTCTCCAGTCTTTGGGTGGGTGGGAGTATCCTGCAACATGTTACTGATGGTGCATCAGAATGAGGAAACCCCGACCAAAGAATAGTGGCAAGAGAAATTGATGAACTATGCAGAACTGGTGAAATTGACATGCAAATTGTGAGACAAGGACAACTGTGACTTCAAAGAAGAAAGGGAGCCTTTTACAAACTATTTAAAAAGACAACAAAATGAACTGGATTCCTTGGCAGGTTTTGAATAAACATACACAAATTTATTGAGGGTTAACATAGTAGACAGATAATATAAGGATGTATACAATTTTATAATATGCAGAAGTTAACATGGGTTGAGAAATCAGAGAGAGGAGCTGAGGGAAGTCTTAGTGGGGAGGGAGGGTTTGTTGGGGAGGTGGGAAATGGGGAAATAATGAAGAAGATTTGTTTTGATAATTTGTTATGTTGAAATTGCTAATAATAATATATATCTATATATCTATATCTATATCTATATCTATCTATCTATCTATCTATCTATCTATCTATCTATCTATCTATCTATCATCTATCTATATTACACACACACACACACACACACACACACACACACATATATATACACACACAGCATTCTGCTTTATTTGTTGCTCTGTGATGCTTCCCCAGCTGTTGCCAGGAAACTTGGAATATACCATGGCACAGCTCAAATATTGCATCTAACCCAGATTACCAAATTTTTCATAGCTGCTTTTGGGAATCCCTGCTGGCTAAGCTCAACCCTGCATCTGTTTTCTGCCCTTCTGACAGCTGAAGGAGCTTTTCAGGCAGCAGCAGGCAGGATACAAGAAGCATCCCGGAGGACCAAAGGAAGAAAGTTCAATGGCGCCTCTGAAGTCGCAAGGGATGCTGGTAAGAAGTCTTCCCTCCCTCCCTCCCTGGTGGGTTTCTTGTGGAGTAACACTGCAGTTGGGTGTTGAAAGTGACAGGAGTCCCAAAATTCCCCACATTTGTCAGAGGAATGGTGGGGAGAAAGAAAGAGATGAGGTTGGGGGCAGCCCTATATGGTGTCCTCCAGACATTACATAAGAACCTAAGGAGAGACCTGCTGGAAGATAGGAAGATTCAGAACAGAGAAAAGCAAGTCCTTCTTCACGCAGTGCAGAGTTAAACTGTGGAACTCACTCCTGCAGGAGGCAGGGATGGCTTTAGAAAAGGTTTGGACAAATTCATGGAGGAGGAGAAGGCTCCTGGTTCCTGGCCAGGATGGCCCTGGTCTGCCTTCACAATCAGAAGGAGCAATACTTCTGAATGCCAGTTGCTGGAAACTGCAGGAGGAGAGAGGACTGCTCCTGTGCTTGTGTGCTCCCCATTGGGGTATCTGATTGGCCACCATGAGAACAGGATGCTGGACTGAATGAGCCCTTAGCCTAATCCAGCTCACTGCTTCTGATGTTCCCATCCCAGCTGTAACACAATGAGCATCAGAAAAGGAATTGGCTTTCTGTGGTTCAACGACGTGCCCAAACCCTGCAAAACCCTTTTATTTGGGGGGAAGATGTTAGAATTCCTGCTCCATGGTTGCAGTCATGGGATTTTTGTCTATCACATGACGGTGCATGTTTTGACTCCACAGAGTGGGAAGTGACGGAGACAGGATATTTGTGTTACTGTGTTCCGTGAAGTGGGACTATTGTCCTTTGTTCTTTTTCTCTTTGCTGTCTGATGCTAGAGAGAGAGAGAGCCGTGTTGCAGTGCTCTGTGTGTGTTTATATGTAAATAAAGTAGATTAGCCAAAATGCTGAGTTGCTGAGGTCTGTTATGCATGAGCTGCGGAGATTCTGCGGATCCCTAAGTGTGCCGGTGTCGGTTGGCATTAGTCGCTGTGATTGTTCGGGCTGAAGAAAGCTTATGAAGCTCCCAAATGAAAGACCAAGAGGGAGAGAACATGCCAGTTGGGCATGTGTCTCTGCCAGGGTCCTACTCGAGTGTAGGCTGAACTCCTGACAGAAATGACTTGCCCCAGCACTGTATGGGGGGCACTTATTCTTTAAGGGCAATGGAAGCATCATTACATCACTCCCTCTGCCCCACTATTTTTAGAGCAGTGGAGAAGATACAGAAGGACCCTCCATCCAAATGTGCCTTTCCAGGGGAAACCCTTAAGTGTTGAAGGCAGGTGTGGACTATTGGCAAAACCTATTGGTGTTTTGCAACTTTCTGACTAGTTGCAGGACCTTAGCCAGACCTAGCAGAGTAAACGCAGAATCCACGGAAGCAATTGGCAACTTGGCTGCAGACAGGATAGACGAAGCAGAAGCCAGGAACTTGTAGTTAGGTGTTTATTATATACAGTGGACTATTTACAGGAACAGAACACGGATCTTTTGCTAGCTCTCTCTGACACGACTCACAACTTCTACACTGATACACAGAACTCTGAACCTCTGAACTAACACATTCCAGTTAGTAGGCCATTACATAATTATCACTCCTTTGAGAGAGCTTGACCAATCAGGGAGCTGTCTCCATGTCTCTGTTATCACCAGGCAGACTTACTCCTTCAGATTGCCTTCTGGCTGTCTGCCAAACCTTAATTGACTCTGTGTGAGTAGCTGCACGTACACAGTTTCCCAACATGGACAACCTAAGCCTCGCGGACAGCTTGTAACCCTTGGATGCCCTCTGTGTGCCCAGCTCACCAAACCTTAATGCTTCTGCCACCATCGCAATGGGAAACAGAGTAGCTGGCTGGAAGGGGGAACCCAACCCCAGAGCACAGAGCCTAGTGTGTGGTTCCTACACCTCTCTGGGTGCATGATGTCTGTGGTTGGGTTTCAGGGCATGGTGCCTCTGGAATTTCAAAGAGTTCTATAGCCTCTTCTTTGTGCTTCCTGCAGACTGTGGCCAAACCCATCAGGCTTCCTGAGGAAGGTCAGGCAGAACTTCAGGGTGTTCCCAGCACCAGTGGAGAAGCCCAGAGTCTACAGCAGCAGCTGAGAGAGAAAACGGAAATAGTAAGGAAGGAAGACTGCTGATGGGGGTGGCAGGAAAATGCCAGGGGTTCCTCCTGCTCACTCGGGGGCAGACCAGCCTGCCTCACCGCCTGAGGCAAAACAGGGAGGTGTTGCCCTGCGTGCACACCTTGTGCACCGCCTGCCCCCCCCACTGCTGCCTGCGCTAAAGCCTTGCTTCCCAGGGTCCTGAGGCTGTGGCCTCCAGTTCCCGGTGAGATCTCTCAAGGCCTCTGTGTGATCCCACAGGGCTCTCGAGAGATTTCTCCTTACCTCTGCTCACCGCAGAGCAGCTGCCTCGGTCCACCAAGTGGACGGGCCGGCACTGCTCCTGGTGCCACCCATTCAGAGAGGCCCCTTGACAAGTCCACCTTCTCGATCTGATGAAGCCGGCGTTTGGAAGGTTCGGGTCACATAAAAAGAAGTTCCCCAGGAATTATTTGGTGGATGCCGCGACTGCTAAACATGATGTATGCTGCTGATGTGGCAGCTCCCCTCCCCTATAATTCATTTCTTCTTCTTCTTCTTATAATAATATTTATTGAATTTTCACAAATTATATAAACATACTCACTACAGACAAACAAACACAAAAACAAACAAGTATTATTTCAAAACCTTATTTTCTTAAAACTTACTTCACCGACCTCCTCATACCTCCCCTTTCTGCATTCCAATTTCGAATTTAGTTCAGCAAATCCTCACCCTTAATTTTATCTAGTTATATTCTTTTCTTTTCTTTTAACTTAATCTTTACAGCTGTAGTCCACTTACTTTCTATAATCATAACATTTTAACACTCATTAATTTTACAATATCTCTTAAGATAGATTTAAAATTTCTTCCAGTCTTCTTCCGCCGTCTCTTTCCTCTGGTCTCGGATTCTGCCAGTCATTTCAGCCAGTTCCATGTAGTCAATCACCTTCATCTGCCATTCTTCCAGAGTGGGTAGATCTTGTATCTTCCAATACTTTGCAATGAGTATTCTTGCTGCTGTTGTGGCGTACATAAAAAATGTTCTATCTTTCCTTGACACCAATTGGCCGACAATGCCCAGGAGAAAGGCCTCTGGTTTCTTAGGGAAGGTACATTTAAGTACCTTTTTCATTTCATTATAAATCATTTCCCAGAAGTCCTTAATCTTTGGGCACGTCCACCAAAAGTGAAAGAAAGTACCTTCAGTTTCTTTACATTTCCAACATTTATTATCAGACAAGTGGTAAATTTTTGCAAGCTTGACTGGGGTCATGTATCACCTATAAATCATTTTCATAATATTTTCTTTTAAGGCATTACATGCCGCCCTATAATTCATTTCTCCCTTCCAGATCACCTCCATGGCCTCTGAGATCCAAGCTCTGAAGCAGAAGAATGAAGCCTTAATGAAAGGTAGGGGGGGTGATGGTGATGGTGATGATGATGATGATGAGGATGATAGGCACCTGGTTGTCCACTGTGAGAAGAGGGTGCTGCTGGACTCGGTAGGCCTTTGGCCTGCTGTAAGGTGTTAAGAGCACCTGTTTGGCATGCAGAAGGTGCCAGGCTCAGTCCCCGGCATCACCAGGTAGGACTGGGAAAGATTCCCCGGGTAGTGTAGACAAAACCCACTTTGACAGAATCCTCTTTTTTCCTTCCACATTATTTAAGAAGAAGTATTAATCACTTTTTTGCCGCAGCAACTCAAAGTGACTTACAGTATGTTAAGCAAAAAACACATACAATGCTACCTCGGATTACATACGCTTCAGGTTACATACGCTTCAGGTTGCAGAGTCCGCTAACCCAGAAATAGTACCTTGGGTTAAGAACTTCGCTTCAGGATGAGAACAGAAATCGTGGCGGCGCGGCAGCAGCAGGAGGCCCCATGAGCTAAAGTGGTGCTTCAGGTTAAGAACAGTTTCAGGTTAAGAACGGACCTCCGGAACGAATTAAGTACTTAGCCCGAGGTACCACTGTACATCCACTGAAAGCAGCACATATTGTAGCCTTATTAATCCATGGGTCGGAATAATTGTTGCACCCGAGCAGAGACAAAAGGAGCCAAACGACACCAAGGGGTTAATCCAGAGAAAGAGCGTTTTATTCTGCCATCCGGGGTGGCAGAGGCACCTGTGTGATTCAGTTCACAAAAGACAGGCCGCGCCGAAAACATTTTACAAGCAGGTTTTATCCTTTTTTCAAACCCCTTTTTTTCCTCTCCCCCTTCACAGATTCTTACATAGAAATGTTGCTTTTCGTTCTCTGGCTCTGTTCCCGGAAGTATGTTGCAAGTCAATGTACCAGGACAAGGTTAGCTTGGATCTGGGAAGCGAAAGCTTTACTGTTCTCAGCTCTGAGTTGTTACAGCGTTTTTGTTACAGAGAGGACTGCTTAGCTCATGCTTTTTGTCTTAGAGGAGAATGCAGTTTTTAAAATGCGTACTCCGAGGCCTGGCTGGGGGGGAGGATTCACAAACAGTTTTTAGGGCTTTCTGGGGTAACCCTAACTGTACCCCTCAATATATTTTTGAAACACCTACATTAAAAAACACATGCAAGAAGGCCATAGATAGTTATAAAGCTAAAGGCCTGACCAAAAAGGAATGTTTTCTGAAGATATATAAGGAAGGGTCAAGATGAGCCTCCCTGGGGAGAGTCTCCCACCCTTGGGAGGCCAACTCAGAAAAGGCCCTGTTCTTGTGTGGCTGCCCATGAAGGGTGGCTCATGCAGAGAAAAAGGCTTCAGATGACAATTGCAGGACCCAGGTCGGTTCCTGTGGAGAGAGGCGGTCCTTGAGGTATTGCGGTCCTGAGCTGCCAAAGGCTCTGTGGGTGAAAACCAGCTCTCTGAACTGAGCCCAGAAAAGAATCTACAGGAGTGTCAGGCAGAATTAGTGCAATGCGCTCAGACCTTCCGCTCCCAGTCAATAATATGGCTGCTGAATTTTTGCACCAGCTGTAGCTCCTGAACTGTTTTCAAAAAGAGGTCTGTACGGTGCATTGCAGTAATCTAATCTGCAGTGGCATAGCTAATTTATTATATTTGAGACTGTAAGCATTGTTTTTGTGTTACTGGTTCTTATGTTTCTGCTTGTTTGCTAAAAGCAAGGCTCACCAGCCCTTTTTGGACCGGTGGGCATTCTTAGGCGCCGGGTTCTGCCCAACTTTTTTGGGGGGGCCAGTGCATGTGCGTGGCGTCACACAGCGGGAGGAGGCAGTGGGGCCGGATGGGGCCCATTGCAGTCAAAGGGAGGCCCAACAGTGTCTGTTGCAGCCATGAGAAGGCCCAGTGTTGCCCACAGGAAGGCTGGTGGGGCCCGGACCCCTCCTTGAATTTTTTGGGAGCCCTCGGCCCACCCTAGATGGTGCCTCTGGTTGAGAAACTGCCATGGGTGCCCGTCCCAAAATGGCTACTGTGAGGGCATGGTGCAACACAAAATGGCTACCACATCTGAAAGAGCAGAAGAAGAGAAGCAGGGCAGGAGTGGTCCAGTCCATGGAAACGAGAACAGAAGAGAAGGAGGAAACAGTCCCACATCTATTACAGATCTTTGAGGGGAGCTTTACTGAGGCCTTTCACAAGCGCCTTAGGACATACTGCAGGGAGTGGGGTTGTGTTGGAGACCCCTGGCATAAGCTTTAATGGAGGGAGAGAGAGAGAGAGAGAGAGAGAGAGAGTTTATGCTGAAATAAATCTATTAGTCTTTAAGGGGCCACCTCACACCATGGTTGCATTTTCTTGCAAGGACTTCTTAGACTTTGGAGCAGGTGAAGTTGAACCATTGGTAGTTTTCCACCGATGCTTAAATGTTATCGAAGAACTTAAAAACCTAAGAAGAACTTAGCTGCTGGATCAGACCAAATGGGACCCATCTGGAACAGCATCTTGTTCTCAATGTGGCCAACCAGATGTGCCTTACAGTTTTATATAGGTATTAAAAAAACCCCAACTATTACTTGTGAAATACACTCAGAGTCGCAAAGTGATTTCATGCTCTTTATTCAGCTCATAGTGGTGAGGAGGAATGAATGAAAGTCCCCTCACAGTATCTGCTTTATATACACTATTTACACAATGGGCTGCACATGATTGGCTAATTCCGGAATTCTACTGTAAGCCAATCAGGTTGTGGATTCACTTCTATCTGGAGCAGGATTGGGTTGTTCCTGCCAACCAATCATACTGCTGCATTGTTCTAGGACCAATCAGACTGCTGCATTCTGAATCCTATTGTTCTAGGACCAATCAGACTGCTGCATTTTTGATCCTATTGTTCTAGGACCAATCAGACTGCTGCATTTTGGATCCTATTGTTCTAGGACCAATCAGACTGCTGCAGTTTGGATCCTATTGTTCTAGGACCAATCAGACTGCTGCATTCTGAATCCTATTGTTCTAGGACCAATCAGACTGCTGCATTTTGGATCCTATTGTTCTAGGACCAATCAGACTGCTGCAGTTTGGATCCTATTCAACTCAGTACATAACAACTTGCTGCCCTGGAATCTTTTGGAGCTGAAAGTAGGGGAGATAATATTTCTTTACTAAATCTCTGCTCCTGTTTCTCCACCCCCCAAACAGCCAAACTGAGGTTCCAGCAACAGATCCAAGAGATCTGCAGACTTTCGAAGCAAGGACCAGAAAGGAGCAGGGCTGAGTGTTTGGTTCCCCAGCTCTCCGCTAACCCGGACCAGGATGCGCAAAGCACTCATGGGTGCAACAGCCCTGTGCCTTCGCCCCAAAGGAACGAACTCACACCCTCCATTTGCGGCAGAGAGAACTGGCCTGCGGCTGCACCGGACGCTCAGCTCCACTCTGGTGCTGAAGAAGAGCAAAGCCGTGTTGCTTCTGACACGTGTGTTGCACATTTGTCAGTCACAAGCTCTGCTGCCCATGGAAATCTCCTCTCTGCATGGCCTCTCCCCTCGCCCCCAGGGTCCTCCAGCCCCACTGTGCCTTCTGTAATGCTGTCGTTGCCCCCCACAACTTCCCACCAAGGCGGCCAGGGCCACCTTGAGGGCGAAGGGACCCTGCTCAGCCCCCGGAGCTCAGCTCTTTTGTCCCCGAGGCCATTTGGGTCCCCAAGACCATGGTCCCCCTTTAAATTCAGAGGGAGCCCCGAACCTTCAGAGGACTGAACTGAAGGAGAGCTGGAGAAACTCTGCCATATTTGAACATTAGGAAATTCAATGGGAAGTTCACTTAGGTCAGGGATAGGCAACCTAAGGCCTGTGGGCCGGATGAGGCCCAATCGCCTTCTCAATCTGGCCCCCAGCAGTGTGTTTTTACATGACTAGAATGTGTCCTTTTATTTAAAATGCATCTCTGGGTTATTTGTGGGGTCTGCCTGGTGTTTTTACATGAGTAGAGTGTGTGCTTTTATTTAATATAGAAATAGAAATACTTTATTGTCACTGTACCACTTGTTTACGGTGAGACTAAACGAGCCCCTCCACAATCTCTCAGTCCTTCTTACACACTGTGTGTTGTCGTGTGACCACCAACCCTGAACATCAGCTGCAATGTTGCTGTTTTCCTTCCAGCAGCCTCACGGACCATGGGTAGAAACTGTTCTTTAACCTGTTGGTGCAGCTTATAATGATTCTATATCTCCTGCCCGAGAGCAGGAGATTGAAAAGGGTGTGAGTCATCCCTGAGAATGTTCCTTCTGAGGCAAGGTCTCCTGCGATGACATCTAGCAGACTCAGGGGACAGCCCATCATATCGTGTGCTGTCTTCACCACCCTCTGTAGGGACTTTCTTTCAATGGCTGTCAAACCAACATACAACACCGTAATACAGTATGAGAGAACTGTATTACAGTGCGTCTCTGGGCTATTTGTGGGGCATAGGGATTCTTTCATATATATTTTTTCAAAATATAGTCTGGCCCACCACATGGTCTGAGGGACGGTGGACCAGCTGAAAAAGGTTGCTGACTTCTGGCTTAGATCATCTGGGGAGAGTCTCTTTGCAGTACTGTGCCCTGCAGGGTGTCACAGGGTGGTGACTCCCAAAATGGGCTTTTCTGCTGTCGTCCTTCCACCATGAAGCAGCACCCATCTTGCTGAGACACCCCTTCTTCTCCCCCAGGCTCTCCTGGAGCATAAGGCCAGTTTTTATCTGTAGAAATTCCCTGAATTCTTGTTTCTGCATGCTTTCATACTACTTTTTTTACTGGTTTTGCTGCAGAATTTGAGGCTGCACTTCAGTTTGACCCTCGTTTCACAAAGTGTGAATTGGTCTGGTTCACCTCTAGGTTATATAACCTTTAGGAGACATCTGAAGGCAGCCCTGTACAGGGAAGCTTTTTGAGGTTTCATGTTTTACTATGTTTTTATATATATGCTGGAAGCCACCCAGAATGGCTGGGGCAACCCAATCAGATGTGCATGGTACAAATAATAAAAAATGATTATTAAATGTAGACTGTATGGGCACTCTCTTGCACAGGCTCCTGTTTCTGTCACATAGAGGAGGGAGAAAGGTTGTTTTCTGCTGCTCCAGAAAAGTGGACACGGAGCAATGGATCCAAACTACAAGAAAGAAGATTCCACCTAAACATTAGGAAGAACTTCCTGACAGTAAGAGCTGTTCGACAGTGGAATTTGCTGCCAAGGAGTGTGGTGGAGTCTCCTACTTTGGAGGTCTTTAAGCAGAGGCTTGGCAACCATATGTCAGGAGTGCTCTGATGGTGTTTCCTGCTTGGCAGGGGGTTGGACTCGATGGCCCTTGTGGTCTCTTCCAACTCTATGATTCTATGATTCATCCAAATCCAGCTTTGCTGATGCAGTTTCCAGTTCTCTTTTGTTATGGCTGGCAGCCAAAAGTTATGCAGATAATGCAATGCCCCAGAAGCTGCTGTTGCTGCAGTGGATCTTAGATCTGAGGTCAGCGTGCCTGATGGACGTGGGGAGCATTATGGAGGAAGAAAGCTTGATCCACCTGCTCTTTCTGCCTTCCTTGGCTGTCCTGGAGAGCTTGCAGTCAACTTTTCAACCCCAGGGTTTCCAAAGGGCTCTGAGCAGCATCACCTCTCTTTGGGCAAAAAGTCCCTGCCTTGGGAGGACTTGGAACTGGCTTGGATTTCTCCAGCTGGACTTCCTGCAGTCCTGCGTACCTTAAAGGTGTCGCAATGCCAAGCTCCCCTCAAACCTTCCCTGGCCTCCCATAGCAGAGGAAGGCCATTTCTCGCAGACAACTCCCCAGCAGGAAGCGCTGGATGTGCATCTCAAGGCCAGAGCTGAAAGCCTTCTGACTGAATGGCATGCCAGCGAGCAGATTCCATGTTCCCTCGGCTGCACATCTCCTTCCAGTGGACCTGCCCCATCTCAGGGGCCACAGGACCGATCAGCACTCGGCCAACAGCACAGCTGCGGGTGTAGAGTCGAGCCTGGGACGAGATGGAGGGGCAAACAGAGTCAGGAATAGTTGTGGGGGACCTCAGAGCTGCCCTATAGCAGGGCCAGCCCATCCTGAGACGGACTGAGGCAGCCATCGCGGGAGGTGGAATCCAAGCCCTGCCACCCCCACCCACCCCGAACGAGTGAAGAGAACTGACTGTGGCTTCCAGCAGGGCTCTCTTGCTGGTGGCACCCCTCCCATGCACCCTCCCGCTGCTGCCAGAGAAGCAAGGACAAAGCGGCAGCAACCTCCAGGTTCCTGCAAGATCCCCCAGACCCCATCAGATCCCACCAGAACCTGGAAGCCGTCACTGCCACCACAGGACCCTGGCAAGCAAAGTTGGGCAGAGGGGCACGGCAGCACCTTTCCATTCACCTCAGGGGTTTTTCCTGCCTATAGGAAATCTCAGCCCAAGCTTTTCCACCTACAAATTCCTTCTTGAGGAAGTGCACCCTCTTGTGTAAGTTGGCACAACAACAAGCAGGAATCGATGCATTGTTTTGTTTCCTCCTTGGGCAGAAAGGATTCACTAGGTTCTCCTCCTCCTCCTTTTATCCCTACAACAACCGTGTGAAGCAGGTTAGGCTGAGGGTAAGTGAGCTTCATGGCAGAGTGGAGATTAGAAACCTGGTCTCTCCTAGGTCCTACTCTAATACTCTAACCACTGAACCACACTGTATTTCTAAAACCTCATTTCTCTTTAGCTCAACTCAATGGCTTAAGACATACCTCTTGACCCCAGCTTTTGACACTCAAAGAGCATATTTTTAGGACCCCCAATATTTTGGTGACTGTAAATTGTTTGGAACTGTTTTTAACATTGTGTTTCAATGTTTGACCTGCCCATGGACCTTAGGGTGAAGGGAGGACTTAAAAATCACAATAATAGATAAATAATAAATCTTTACATTTGTACAACTGTTCAGCAAGTCCAGAAGTGTGGATCCAGAGTGGGCTGGGCTCAGCACGCAAGATCGTATGTTGCCTTTGGGCCCAGGGAATTACCTGTGTGCCTGCACCTTTCAGGCCAACCCAGGATGCAAGCTGCTCTAACTTTGCTTGCCTCTCCCCCGCCCCACAATGGGCTAGGACAGGCTTCCTCAACCTCGGCCCTCCTGATGTTTTTGAGACTACAATTCCCATCATCCCTGACCACTGGTCCTGCTAGCTAGGGATAATGGGAGTTGTAGGCCAAATACATCTGGAGGGCCGAGGTTGAGGAAGCCTGGGCTATGAGAAGGTAAAGGGACCCCTGACCATTAGGTCCAGCCGTGGCCGACTCTGGAGTTGCGGCGCTCATCTCGCTTTACTGGCTGAGGGAGCCGGCATACAGCTTCCGGGTCATGTGGCCAGCAGGACTAAGTCGCTTCTGGCGAAGCAGAGCAGTGCACGGAAACGCCGTTTACCTTCCCGCCGGAGCGGTACCTATTTATCTACTTGCACTTTGACGTGCTTTCGAACTGCTAGGATGGCAGGAGCAGGGACTGAGCAACGGGAGCTCACCCCGTCGCGGGGATTCGAACCGCCGACCTTTCGATTGGCAAGCCCTAGGCTCTGTGGTTTAACCCACAGCGCCACCCGCGTCCCAAGCACCAGACCTGGGGGGGGGGGGGAGAAAAACCCAAAACAGTAAGCTAAGCCCCCTCTTCCCCAAAGGCGCTGCACTACTCAACATGCAACCCTTCTGGAGAAGCACAGAATTGTCAAATTGGAAGGGACAGCAGGAGTCATCAATAATAAATAATAATAATAATAATAATTTATTAATTGTACCCCAGCCGCTCTGGGCGGCTTCCAACAAAGATTAAAAATACGTTAAAATGTCACACATTAAAAACTTCCCTGAACGGGGCTGCCTTCAGATGTCTTCTAAAAGTCAGGTAGTTGTTTATTTCCTTGACATCCGATGGGAGGGAGCCACTACCGAGAAGGCCCTCTGCCTGGTTCCATGTAACCTCACTTCTCTCAGTGAGGGAACCGCCAGAAGGCCCTCGGCGCTGGACCTCAGCGCCTGGGCAGAACAATGGGGGTGGAGACGCTCCTTCAGGTTTCCTGGGCCAAGGCTGTTAGGGCTTTAATGGGCCCCCTGCAATGAAAGAATCTTTCGCCCCACGTGGGACTCGAACCCCAAACCCTGAGGTTAAGAGCCCCACGCTCTACCGGCGGAGCTATGCTTGTTCTCCGAGCATAGGGCTCGACTTTGCGCAAGGTGTTTTGTTTTGAAATACTCACAGGATATAGGTGATGACGCCGATGCTCCTGGAACGAAGGAAGGGAAAGGAAAAGGAGACGATCAACGTACTAGCATCGAAATGTCCCAAAAGACACAGAAACGTGGGGTGGGAGATCTGCAATCCCCCCCCAAAAAATGCTGCTGGACTCAGCCCTAGACAATGTTAGGGATGACAGGCATTTGAGGGGCTTTCGAACTGCTAGGTTTGCAGGATCAGGGACCGAGCAATGGGAGCTCACCCCGTCGCAGGGATTCGAACCGCCGACCATCTGATCGGCAAGTCCTAGGCTCTGTGGTTTAACCCACAGCGCCACCCGCGTCCCATCACAGCGAAGTTACTGTGCATTAAATAAATAAATAAATAAAAATAATAATAATAATAATAAGGCATTAAATTCCACAAGAAATCTAAGCCAAGCTTATTTTACTCACCACATATCAGCCTCCAGGCCCAAAGGTTCGTAGTTGACAATTTCTGGAGCTTTGGAGAGAGTGATGAGAAAAAAATAAGCGTTTCTGGGACAGAGAACCACAACCAACCAGGATGTGTGCATCTGCCTCTCAAATACTTTGTGGCTCCGGATACATGGGAGATAGGTAAAGGTTAAGGTAAAGGACTCCTGGATGGTTCAGTCCAGTCCAAGGCGACTCTGGGGTTGTGACGCTCATCTTGCTTTCAGGCTGAGGGAGCCAGCATTCGTCCACAGACAGCTTTCCTGGTCATGTGGCCAGCAGGACTAAACCGCTTCTGGCGCAACGGGACACCGTGACGGAAACCAGAGCGCACGGAAAGGCCGTTTACCTTCCTGCCGGAGTGGTACCTATTTATCTACTTGCGCTGGTGTGCTTTCGAACTGCTAGGTTGGCAGGAGCAGGGACCGAGCAACGGGAGCTCACTCCATCGCGGGGATTCGAACCACCGACCTTCTGATCGGCAAGCCCAAGAGGCTCAGTGGTTTAGACCATCCTCTCCTCTCCAGGCTGACGGTTTCTCCTGCTTGCTCGCCCCTCACCCATCAACCACCCCAACATCCTGGTCTAACACACATACCTACAAACTCGGGAGTGCCAAAGATGTTTTTGAACTCGTTCCCTGCTTCAATCTTGTGGGCAATGCCAAAGTCAATCAGCTTGATGCGAGGGCTTGGGACGTTCTTATCAAGGAGCATGATGTTTTCAGGCTGGGAGGGGGAAACGTTGAGAGAACACATGAAGTCTCTGCCGCCAGAGGATCAGGGTAATGTTATTTTTATTATTCACAAGCTGCTCATCTGACCGAGTTTGCCCCCTGCCACTCTGGGCGGCTTCCAACAGAATATTAAAAAACAAAACATCAAATAATAATAATAATAATTTATTATTTGTACCCCGCCCATCTGGCTGGGTTTCCCCAGCCTCTCTGGGCGGCTTCCAACAAAGACCAAAAATACACTAAAATGTCACACATTAAAAACTTCCCCGAACAGGGCTGCCTTCAGATGTCTTCTGAATGTCAGGTAGTTGTTTATCTCCTTTACATCTGGTGGGAGGGCGTTCCACAGGGCAGGTGCCACTACCGAGAAGGCCCTCTGCCTGGTTCCCTGTAACTTGGCTTCTCGCAGGGAGGGAACCGCCAGAAGGCCCTCGGAGCTGGACCTCAGTGTCCGGGCAGAACGATGGAGGTGGAGACGCTCCTTCAGGTATACTGGACTGAGGCCGTTTAGGGCTTTCAAGGTCAGCACCAACACTTTGAATTGTGCTCGGAAACGTACTGGGAGCCAATGCAGGTCTTTCAAGACCGGTGTTATATGGTCTCGGCGGCCGTCCCCAGTCTAGCTGCCGCATTCTGGATTAGATGTAGTTCCCGGGTCACGTTCAAAGCGAGCCCCACATACAGCACATTGCAGTAGTTCAAGCGGGAGATAACCAGAGCATGCGCCACTCTGGCAAGATAGTCCGCGGGAAGGTAGGGTCTCAGTCTACGTACCAGATGGAGCTGGTACGAAATGTTAAGAACGACCCAATATAGGGCTGCCTTCAGATGTCTTCTAAAGGTTGTACAGTGGTACCTCGAGTTTAGTACTTCATTCGTTCCGGATGTCCGTTCTTAACCTGAAACTGTTCTTAACCGGAAGCACCACTTTAGCTAATGGGGCCTCCCACTGCTGCCGCCACGCAATTTCTGTTCTCATCCTGAAGCAAAGTTCTTAACCTGAGGTACTATTTCTGGGTTAACAGAGTCTGTAACCTGAAGTGTATGTAACCTGAAGCATATGTAACCCGAGGTACCACTGTATGGTCACTTGACATCTGATGGGAGGGTGCCACTACTGAGAAGGCCCTCTGCCTGGTCCCCTGCAACCTCACTTCTCTCAGTGAAGGAACTGCCAGAAAGCCCTCGGAGCTGGACCTCAGTAACGCTCCTTCAGGTATTCAGAGCCAAGGCTGTTTCCGGCCTTAAAGATCATCACCAAAACTTTGAATTGCGCTCGGAAACATACTGGGAGTCAACATAAATTCTTCAGGACCGGTGTTATATGCTCCTGGTGGCCGCTCCCAGTCGCTAGCCTGCGGCCTAGGACCCACACACCTACGGGACCACCTCTCCTGGTATGCCCCATGGAGGACCTTAAGATCCACAAATAACACCACTTTGGAGGTCCTGAGCCTCAAGGAGGTTAGATTGGTCTCAGCTAGGGCCAGGGCCTTTTCAGTACTGGCCCCGACTTGGTGGAACGCTCTGTCACAAGAGACTAGGGCCCTGCAGGACTTGACATCTTTCCGCAGGGCCTGCAAGACAGAGCTGTTCCGCCTGGCCTTTGGTTTGGACTCAGTATGACCCTTATGTCTTCCCTCCCCTTATGGTTTTGATCTATGGACTACTTTTAAAATGAGACTGAATTTTAAATTGCATTTTAACCTGTATTTTAAATTGGTCCCCCCCCCCCTTTTCCCCCTATAATGTTTTTACTGTGATTTTATTGGTGTTAGTCGCCCTGAGCCCGGCTCTGGCCGGGGAGGGCGGGGTATAAATAAAATTTATTATTATTATATTGTGTGAGCAGGATCTCACCTTGAGGTCAAAGTGGGCGATGCGTTTGGAGTGGAGGTAGTGGACGCCGTCCAAAATCTGCTTGAGGAACTGCGTGGCCTCCTCTTCGGTCAGCGACTCCTTTTCGGCCAGGAAATCGAAGAGCTCTCCGCCGGAGACCAGCTCCAGGATCAACACCACGTCCGTCTTGTTCTCAAAGATGTCGTGCAGCGTGATGATGTTGGGGTGCTGGATCTCGCGCAGGATGTCGACCTCCCGCTCGATCTCCTCGCGGCTCACCCCGCGGCGGCTGGAGGACAGGCGGCGCTTCTTGATGAACTTGGCCGCGTATTCCAGGCCGCTCTTCTTCTCGCGGCACTTGCGCACGATCGCAAACTGGCCGCTGAGAGGGAGAGAGAGGGACGGAAAACGTTCACTTGCAGTCATACCTCGGGTTACAGACGCTTCAGGTTGCGTTTTTTGGGTTGCGGACGCCGAAACCCGGAAGTATGGGTAACATCCGGGTTTCGACGGTCGCGCATGCGCAGAAGCGCCAAATCGCACTTTGCGTATGCGCAGAAACGCCAAATAACAACCCACACGGGTTGCGAAAGCTGTGGGTTGCGAACCTGCATCCCGCACGGATCACGTTCGCGACCCGAGCGTCCACTGTATATTATTTTTATTTTAAATTTTGCTTATGCCGTTCATTTTTATACATTTCACTAATTTTACAGTCCTTTTGACATTTCAAATCTTGACTTCCTTCTCCTTTTTCTGAGACTCCTATTTCAGACACCGCACATCATTCCTCTGTGTAAAGTAAAGGTAAAGGGACCCCTGACCATTAGGTCCAGTCGTGAACGACTCTGGAGTTGCGGTGCTCATCTCGCTTTATTGGCCAAGGGAGCCAGTGTACAGCTTCCGGGTCATGTGGCCAGCAGGACTAAGCCGTTTCTGGCGAACCAGAGCAGCACACGGAAACGCTGTTTACCTTCCCGCTGGAGTGGTACCTATTTATCTACTTGCACTGGTGTGCTTTCGAACTGCTAGGTTGGCAGGAGCAGCGACCGAGCAACGGGAGCTCACCCCGTCATGGGATTCAAACGGTCAACCTTCTGATCGGCAAAGTCCTAGGCTCTGTGGTTTAACCCACAGCGGCACCCGCGTCCTACACGTTTCCTACTCTGAACCGGGGAGCTTCACTCCCAAACAAATCCAGCTTCACTGGGCAATATATTGGTCATAATATAGACACAGAAGCGTGGCAACAATTGTAGAATACGGATATAAAATTTACAGCATGTTACAGTTTAAGAGAAAATTACATGAAAATGATATATCGTTGGGATCTAACACCAAGTCACCTGGCAAAAATGTATAAATCTAAATCAAACAAATGTTGGAAATGTCAAGGGAAAAGGTTCTTTTTAATCATATGTGGTGGTCTTGTAGTAAGGTTAAGGCTTACTGGGAAATGATATATAGCGAATTGAAAAGGATGTTCAAAATAGCCTTTGTAAAAAAACAAAACCACAGAAACTTTTCTTTTGGGAATTGTAGGGACAGAACTACCTAAATTGTACGGTAATTTATTTATGTATGCTACTACAGCAGCAAGAATGCTACCTGCCCAAAAGTGGAAAGAAGAAGAAGCCTCAACAAAGGAATAATGGATACAAAATCTTATGGAATATGCAGAAATGGCGGAACTTACTGGAAGAATGAGAAAGCAAGATAAGATAACAAACTTTTAATAAAAGAATGGAAATGGTTTATTGAATATTTACAGATAAATTGCAAACAGATAAAAACATTGTCAGGATTTTTGTAACAACCTGCAGCTTCAGAAGACTATATATTTAAAGCGGATAAGTAAATGAATTTGGACATGCAGAAGATAATAAGAAATAAATTTAAGGAACCGCAGAAAGAGGGGGAAGGAAGTCAAACTTCGAAATGTGAGATTGATTGTAAAACTAACGAAATGTATAAACTTGTTCCAGGTAGCGTGGCCAATGGCAAGGCATGATGGGAGTTGTAGTTTAGCAACACCTGGGGCAGGTGTGGAGGACTCCCTGGTCCTGAATGGGGTAACTGTGCCCCCGAAGGACCAGGTGCGCAGCCTGGGAGTCATTCTGGACTCACAGCTGTTCATGGAGGCAAAGGTCAAATCTGTGTCCCGGGCAGCTGTTTACCAGCTCCATCTGATAGGCAGGATGAGACCCTACCTGCCTGCAGACTGTCTCGCCAGAGTGGTGCATCCTTTGGTTATCTCCTGCTTGGACTACTGCAATGCACTCTACGTGGGGCTACCTTTGAAGGTGACTCAGAAACTGCAATTAATCCAGAACGCAGCAGCTAGACTGGTGACTGGGAGTGGCCGCCGAGACCATATAAACCAGTTTTGAAAGACCTGCATTGGCTCCCAGTACGTTTCCAAGCACAATTCAAAGTGTTGGTGCTGACCTTTAAAGCCCTAAACGGCCTCGGCCCAGTATACCTGAAGGAGCGTCTCCACCCCCATTGTTCTGCCCGGACACTGAGGTCCAGCTCTGAGGGCCTTCTGGCAGTTCCCTCGCCACAAGACGCCAAGTTACAGGGAACCAGGCGGAGGGCCTTCTTGGTGGTGGCGCCCTCCCACCAGATGTCAAAGAGAACAACAACTACCAGACTTTTAGAAGACATCTGAAGGCAGCCCTGTTCAGGGAAGCTTTTAGTGTTTGATGTATTACAGTATTTTAATATTTTTTGGGAAGCCGCCCAGAGCGGCTGCGGAAGCCCAGCCAGACGGGCGGGGTATAAATAATAATAATAATAATAATATTATTATTATTATTATTATTATTATTATTATTCCACAAAATGGTTCTATGAAGCCAGGCAGGAGGACTAGGACCATGAAACTGAAGGAGATATTTTGCAGAAAGGGGGTATTTGTGGATTTCCCCGTGCTCCAAAGCGGACCCAGTTAGCACAAGGCACATTCCTGACGCTCCCGTTGTAGCCTTATGAGGCTTTGCCCTCGGGTGGGAAAAAATATTGCGCCTGGGAAAGGGAAGTGGGAGTCAACAGACACTCAAGGAATAGTTTCAGAGAAAAGGCTTTTATTTCTACCATCCATGAACTGGTAGAAGGAGCAAGTGGGATAAGTCACAAAAAGCATGCACGGGTTCACAATCATGCGCACAAGCATATATACCCCTTTCTAGTTCCCTCCTCCTTTCTCCTCCCTCAGGAGTCCTGCCCCATGTTGAGGTTCCTGAGCATGTACAGAAAGCTGTCTTGGGACTATTGCGGACTCTTGGCAGGAAAGGGGGTTGAGGGGGTTTTCAGAGTGTTCCCGCTGTTTCATTCTTGAGCTTTGGCATGTGAAATATACTCAGAGTCGCAAAGTGATTTCATGCTCTTTATTCAGCTCATAGTGGTGAGGAGGAATGAATGAATGTCCCCTCAAAGTATCTGCTTTATATACATTATTTACACAATGGGCTGCACATGATTGGTTAATTCTGGAATTCTACTGTAAGCCAATCAGGTTGTGGATTCACTTATATCTGGAGCATGATTGGGTGGTTCCTGCCAACCAATCATACTGCTGCATTGTTCTTGGACCAATCAGACTGCTGCATTCTGAATCCTATTGTTCTAGGACCAATCAGACTGCTGCGATTTGGATCCTATTGTTCTAGGACCAATCAGACTGCTGCAGTTTGGATCCTATTCAACTCAGTACATAACAGCATGGTTCCCGGAGAGAAAGCAAGTTGCAATGTGGTTCTGAGAACGGCCTGAGAAGACAATGGGCTCTGTTCTCCACCTTGCTGCAATCTTTTTAGGTACAGCAAGCGGAATGTTTCTGATGCTTAGCTGCTGAGAAAATGATTTTGAAAAGTTTTGAGAAGCTTTGAGCTTGCTTTGGTGGGGGGGTGACTTATGTGAGGTCACCTGTCCTCACCTTCCTTCACCGTCTGCCGCAGCAAAGAAGCACTTCCTGGTTTTTGTGAGCGCGAAAAAGCTGGGAGAAATCTACACCAGTTGCTAAAAGAGGAGAAAATGTCCGTCACACGCGCATATTGTTTCACAAATTCTGGAGTCTTTCCATAGAAGGAGAGGCCTACGGAGGAAGAGAAAACTCTTTGCGCTCTGTTTTAATAAAGCCGCAGGCACGGGACATCAAAATGCAGCTATTTACATTTTTCAAAGGTGAGATCACACAGCGAGCTAGCTTTCCATATACGGTTGCCGTTGCAAAAAGAAAACGACAAGGAAGCAGAACGAAAGCGACTGGACCTGTTTTATTTCTGCTGGCCATCAGCAAAAATTCATCCGGACGGAGAGCAATGAGGCTGGCGGACGGGGGGGGCGGGGCGGGGGGAGAGAACAAAGAGATTTAGCACACAAGGTTTTCTTTTAAAAAAGGAAAAATAAGTGGACTGGCTTTGGTTTCTCAGTTCACAGTTCACCATCATGTCCAAAAAAGGGGGGGGGGTTGATTTAATTGGGATCTCAAATAGGGCTTTCATATTCCCCAAAGCGAAAATCTGGACAAAGTTGCGGGGTTATTTTTTAATTTTTTTTTTTGGGGGGGGGAACGACGACGAAATTGTTGAGCCTTTTTTAGGGAAAATATCTCAAATAAAATTTAAGATTTTGGGGGATTTTTTTATAAGCATTTTTTATTTCTTGGGGAATTTTTAAAAAAATTCTTGTCAAGAGAAATTTGCAGCCAGAAAATTATCATTTTGTGAGATTCTTGTGACTTTCCCCAACATCCCCTAACATGGGTCCTTATTACAATAATTAAGACTACATATCAATACGTTCTCCGCTATTTTGATTTGTCCAAATGGTCCACAACCTTCGTTACTTTACAAGTGATTCTTATAGCCCAGCTAAAGTTTTGATTTGCTTACAATGGTCTCCTATTTAAATTATAAAATTTTCCCGTTCCTTTTTATAGTCCTTGTCTTCTTAGTTAGGATTTCTTTTTTACAGTTATATAAAAAAAAGACTGATTTGGTAATACTTAGAGATAAAAATTGGTAATACTATCAGAAATATGTAGACCAATAACTATGAAATGATTGTGAGGTTTAATAAGTTAACTGTTTATATTTGGGCAACTTTTCTTCTGTGCTTTATCGGAAGGAGAAAAATAATCATAACAATTTAAACAATTTATTTTAACTAAAACAATAACGTTATAGCATATGTATCCATGTTTGTTAACTGATGTGGTTAAATAATTAAAAAAAAATAAACTTAGACTGAGTTTTAGCACACATGAAAAACAAATCCTTATTTCCTGATGGACTATAATGTAACTTAAATAGAAAATCACCTTTAGATAGATTTTTCCTCCGAAACAATTTTATTTTAAAAATCCAATTTATTTTTTAAAAGAAAATCGATTTAAATAAAAGAAATCCAATTTAAATTTTAAAAAATCCAATTTAAATTAAAAAATCATTTTTTAAAAAAATCATTGATTTTTATATTAGAATCATAGAGTTGGAAGAGACCACAAGGGCCATCGAGTATTCACTCTGGCGGGATTTACGTCCACAAAAACAAGCATACAATAAGGCTGCCCTACGGCTACCAAAGAGGTGACAGTGTTGCAAAGGTCTGGGGCCGAATCCTGTGTACAGTGGTGCCTCGCAAGACGAAAATAATTCGTTCTGCGAGTCTTTTCGTCTTGCGATGTTTTTCGTCTTGCGAAGCACGGTCCGTCGCAACTGCGCCTCTTCAAGCGGCTTTTTTAAAAAAAGCGCAAGACGTTTTCGTCTTGCGAAGCAAGCCCATAGGGAAATTCGTCTAGCGAAGCAACGCAAAAACGGAAAACCCTTTCGTCTAGCGAGTTTTTCATCTTGCGAGGCATTCGTCTTGCGGGGCACCACTGTATATCGTCAGATCAGGGTGAGGCCCCGCAATATTGGGCAAGGATCTCGCATCACCCCCTGAAACCAAAGTTGCGACACACCCGTGGATTCTGAGTTCGGGATATGGGCGAGATCCTTGCGACACCCTCACTTCCTTTTCCCAGGCTTGGGGGGGACGAGAAATGCCTCAAATCTGCTGGCCAGACTGGAATTACTCAAGACAGGAAACGTCCCTGAAATACTTTGTGCGGCTGATGCACAAGTCAAGAATGCAGAAACGCCGCAAGCGATGCTCCAGGGCGATCTGAAATTCTAATGTGAAGTCAGAACCCGCTTGTGTGAGGCAAGCGCACAGGATGTAAACACAAATAAATAGCCGAAAAATCAAACCGGGGTCTGAAGTTTTAAGCCCTAGAATGGCAACAGCCTCCTAGGCTGCCAGTCCCTTGGGTCCTGAAGGTTTCCTCTATTCTCCACAATTTTTATTATCTTTTGTTTTACCTTTTAGAATATTCATTTAAAGAACCTTAAGATATCAACGGGACGCGGATGGCGCTGTGGGTTAAGCCACAGAGCCTAGGACTTGCCAATCAGGAGGTCGGCGGTTCGAATCCCCGTGACGGAGTGAGCTCCCATTGCTCGGTCCCTGCTCCTGCCAACCTAGCAGTTTGAAAGCACGTCAAAGTGCAAGTAGATAAATAGGTACTGCTCCGGCGGGAAGGTAAACGGCGATTCCGTGCGCTGCTCTGGTTCGCCAGAAGCGGCTTAGTCATGCTGGCCACATGACCTGGAAGCTGTGCGCCGGCTCCCTTGGCCAATAAAGCGAGATGAGCGCCGCAACCCCAGAGTCGGCCACGACTGGGCCTAATGGTCAGGGGTCCCTTTACCTTTACCTTTTAAGATATCAACAACTATCCCTTCTTCTCTTTCCATGGTTCACTTTGCATAACATAAATCCCTGCGTATTTTACAAAAGCCACGCCATTCCGTATTCCATTACTGCATCCATCAAAACTGATTTACACGGTTGAATTTATCTTAATGCTGCCCACATTTTCAAATAAACACAATTTACCCCCATATATTCAATAAACGCTTTCCAATCTTCTCTAAACGTATGTTCTTTTTGTTCTCGCACTCTGTATCAGGGATCAGCAAACTTTTTTATCAGGGGGCCAGTCCACTGTCCTTCAGACCTTGTGGGGGGCCGGACTATATTAAAGAAATGAACGAATTCCTATGCCCCACAAATAACCCAGAGATGCATTTTAAATAAAAGGACACATTCTACTCATGTAAAAACACACTGATTCACGGACCATTCGCGGGCCGGATTTAGAAGGCGATTAGGCCGCATCCGGTCCCCGGGACTTAGTTTGCCTACCCATGTTCTATATATTAAGTCTGCAAGCTGCGCATATTCTGTCAGCTTAAATTGCATTCCTCTTTAGTTGGGACCTCGCTCGTTTTCCATTTTGGGGCTAACAAAACACAGGCTGCAATAATAGCATACATAAATAACCTTTTTTGACACCTGGGAATTTCCTTCTGAATTATCCCCAACGAAAAGGACCCTGGTGTTCTTGTTTTTTGAAAAAGGACTTTTAAACATTTTTTTTCAATTCATTACGAATTATTTTCCAATACTCTTTTACAAGCCAGTCCATTCTGTTATGGCGAGCTCTTTGCAAAAAGGCACTTTGAACCAACCTGAACCAACAAAAGCTGCAGGCTGTTTATCAACGTCGCTTCGCTGAGGTTTCCAAGGGAGAATTTGGATTTGTCCATGGGAGTTTTGGGATATCATCACGAATTGATCAGCAATAACTTTAAAATAACTTACACCAGCGCACACACAAACGATCACACCTTGTTTCCTATAAATTCACCATTGGGGAACGCACATATTCTTGGAGATTTCTTGCCTTTTTATTGCTGGTAGTTGTCGACACTGAGGTCCAGCTCCGAGGGCCTTCTGGCGGTTCCCTCGCTGCGAGAAGCCAAGTTACAGGGAACCAGGCAGAGGGCCTTCTCGGTAGTGGCACCCACCAGATCTCAAATAGAAAAATAACTACCAAACTTTTAGAAGACATCTAAAGGCAGCCCTGTTTAGGGAAGCTTTTAATGTTTAATAGGTTATTGTATTTTAGTGTTTTGCTGGAAGCCGCCCAGAGTGGCTGGGGAAACCCAGCCAGATGGGTGGGGTATAAATAATAAATTATTATTATTATTATATTATTATTAACTAGGCTACTCCTCCCTCGTTCCACATTCCTGCCTAATTACCTCCTCCTGTCTCTCCATGCTTTCCCCCTCTGTCAGCAATGGGACGCAGCTGACACTTTATTATTATTATTATTATTATTTCTCTCTCACAAACACAGACAAAACATGCAAGCAGATGCACAACAAAGTACTCAGCCAGCTCACCTGCCCAGTTCTTCCTCCATCTCGTAGTAATCCTCGACATTTTCTTGGCGGAAGGTGGACATGGCTTCCTCTGCCCCGCCCCCCGGGAAAAGCAGCCGTCACCAAATTTCCAGACTGCCCGGCGCTGGATCAATGCTAAAGGAAGAGGAAGGATAAAGATCAGTCAAATGTTCCTGCAACGGAGGAAAGGAAAGTGACTGGGAGTGACCGCCGAGACCATATAACACCGGTCCTGAAAGATCTTCATCCGCTCCCAGTACGTTTCCGAGCACAATTCAAAGTGTTGGTGCTGACCTTGAAAGCTCTAAATGGCCTCGGTCCAGTATACCTGAAGGAGCGTCTCCACCCCCATCGTCCAGCCCGGACACTGAGGTCCAACTCCGAGGGTCTTCTGGCGGTTCCCTCCCTGCGAGAAGTGAGGCTACAGGGAACCAGGAAGAGGGCCTTCTTGGTGGTGGCACCCGCCCTGTGGAACGCCCTCCCATCAGATGTCAAGGAAATAAACAACTATTTTACTTTTAAAAAGACAACTGAAGGCAGCCCTTTTTAGGGAAGCTTTTAATATCTGTTGAATCATTGTATTTTAATATTCTGCTCAAAGCCGCCCAGGGAAGTTTTTAATGTCTGATGCTGTCTTGTTTTTAATATTTGGTTGGAAGCCGCCCAAAGTGGCCGGGGAAACCCAGTCAGATGGGCGGGGTATAAATAACAAATTATTATTATTATTATTATTATTATTATTATTAAAGGAACAACCACTGTAAAATCACACATTATTATTATTATTATTATTATTATTATTATTATTATTATTATTCCCTGCCTTTTTCCCATGACAGGAACTCCAGGCTGCTTCCTTCGGAGACTCCTTTCTCGCCTGCTGCTCCCCCATCCCTAGAGATCCCAGCCATAAACTGCAGCCTCCACCCGCCAACCTTCCTCCACCCCCCAAAAGAATCCCAGCCCCATTCACACACACGGCAGTTGCCTCCCAGACCCACAGACCCCTCTGCACCCTATCTTTCCAAAAGTGGCGGCCCTGCCGACTTAACCCCATATCAAAAGCAGCCCCACGACTTAACCCCTTCCCTCCCATCAAAAGCAGCCCCACGGCTTAACCCCTTCCCTCCCATCAAAAGCATCATGACTTAACCCCTTCCCTCCCATCAAAAGCAGCCCCACAACATCAAAAGCAGCACCCCCACGACTTAACCCCTCCCATCAAAAGCAGCCCAACCTCAAAACGTAACCCCTTCCCTCCCATCAAGTGCCCCCCCACGACTTAACGTCAAAAGCACCCCCATAACTTAACCCCTTCACTCCTGGCTCAAACCACCACCACCCTCCTTAGAACCACAGAAGTGCAGAGCTGGAAGGGACCCGCCAGGGTCATCTAGTCCAGCCCCACATTTCCTCCCCACCCACCCCTAAGGTGGGGGGGGACCCCACTCCCTATATTTCTGGAAGCTCCCCCCCTCCTCCTTCCCTGCCTCCCTAACAAAGCCTTTTCCCACGAGCAACCCCACACGAGCCCCAGCCTCAAACCCCTGGCGTCTCAGAGCCCCACATATCTGCCCCCGCCCCCTTTTCAATAAATCTAGGGCGCCCCCCCCAAACAAAAGCACCTCTTTCGCCATTTCCACTTCCAAACCCATATTTAATAGCATCAAAAAGCAAAATATCCTCCTGCAAACGAGCGCAGCCTCCCCCCCCAACCCCCCCCACACCCCATCGCCCACCTTAGGAGGGCGAGAGCGCGCCCGGGAGGCGAGGAAGGCGCGTCCCCGAGAGAGACAGCGAGAGACAAGGCGCCGCCGCGTCCGCCCGCATTCCAACACTGGCCGCAGCGGCTCTCCCCATTGGCTAAAGCGCGGAGGTGACGTCACAGTCCCGGGCTCCGGCGCCTCCCCCGCATCCCCGGGCAGGCGGTGACGTCATCCATTCAGCCAGCAAGGCAGCCGGCCCGGCCTATCAGGGGCGGAGCAGCAGCAGCAAACTCCTTGCAGATTTGGCTTTTTTGCTGCATGCAAGTTCTTAAAGAAATGGGAGTGCCTGATCATAGAATCCTAGAGTTGGAAGAGACCACAAGGGCCATCGAGTCCAACCCCCTGCCAAGCAGGAAACACCATCAGAGCACTCCTGACATATGGTTGTCAAGCCTCTGCTTAAAGACCTCCAAAGGAGGAGACTCCACCCATCACCTCCTGGCAAATAGAAGGGGAAGAAATGGAGGCAGTGAGAGATTTTACTTTCTTGGGCTCCATGATCAGTGCAGATGGTGACAGCAGTCACGAAATTAAATGACGCCTGCTTCTTGGGAGAAAGGCGATGGCAAACCTGGACAGCATCTTAAAAAGCAGAGACATCACCTTGAAGACAAAGGTCCGTATAGTTAAAGCCATGGTTTCCCCAGTAGTGATGTGCGGAAGTGAGGGCTGGACCATAAAGAAGGCTGATCGCCAAAGAATGGATGCTTTTGAATTCTGGTGCTGGAGGAGACTCTTGAGCAGGGGTGGGCAAACTAAGGCCCGGGGGCCAGATCCGGCCCAATCGCCTTCTAAATCCGGCCCACAGACAGTTTGGGAATCAGCATGTTTTTACATGCGTCCTTTTATTTAAAATCCATATCTGGCCCCATACAGCCAGCACCGTTCACCCACTCGGTGGGGCCAGGTAGTAAAGATCCAGACCCCAGATTCCCCACCTGAATATATCTAACATGAGCCTCCCCAAACACAAACTTCAGGCTGAGTCTACCTTAAGAGCCATTAAGCTGGCACATACTAGCAGGGCAGGGCTTCCTCTTCAGAGAGGAACATGTGACCTCTGTGAAAAACAATGGAGTGCACCGCCAGGGGGTAAAGTCAAACTACTGTTAGCAACACCCAAGTAACAACCCCAGGGGGGCGTAAGCCTGGGCAGCGAATATGGGGGTCCTGCGCTGACAAGACTCGCTGATGGGGTCCAAAGGAAAGCAGAGCAAGACACCGGGCTGCAGGTGTTGCCAGTGTACAAGCACCACCCAACCATTTTGGGGAATCCATTTAGGATTTGTGCATTTACTCCTTAACCCTTTCTTCTCCTCAAGGTATCTTGGCAAGGCATGGGAGGTTTAGGATCATAGAATCATAGAGTTGGAAGAGACCCCAAGGGCCATCGAGTCCAACCCCCTGCCAAGCAGGAAACACCATCAGAGCACTCCTGACCTATGGTTGTCAAGCCTCTGCTTAAAGACCTCCAAAGGAGGAGACTCCACCACACTCCTTGGCAGCAAATTCCACTGTCGAACAGCTCTTACTGTCAGGAAGTTCTTCCTCATGTTTAGGTGGAATCTTCTTTCTTGTAGTTTGGATCCACTGCTCCGTGTCCGCTTCTCTGGAGCAGCAGAAAACAACCTTTCTCCCTCCTCTATGTGACATCCTTTTATATATTTGAACATGGCTATCCTATCACCCCTTAACCGCCTCTTCTCCAGGCTAAACATGCCCAGCTCCCTTAGCCGTTCCTCATAAGGCATCGTTTCCAGGCCTTGGACCATTTTGATTGCCCTCCTCTGGACACGTTCCAGTTTGTCAGTGTCCTTCTTGAACTGTGGTGCCCAGAACTGGACACAGTACTCCAGGTGAGGTCTGACCAGAGCAGAATACAGTGGCACTATTACTTGCCTTGATCTAGATGCTATACTCCTATTGATGCAGCCCAGAATTGCATTGGCTTTTTTAGCTGCCGCGTCACACTGTTGGCTCATGTCAAGTTTATCTTTCCCAGGTTAGTAAGCCCCATCTGGCCATAGTCAAATGTCATAGTCAAAGGACAAATGTCAATTTCCCATTTTTTCCAATCACAAATTCAGTTCCATGTTTGATTTTCAGGGTGGTGGGGGGGCGTTTGCTTGTTTCTTAAAAGTTCTAATGGAAATTTCTCCCCATACCCGCATTTTTGTATGCAATTTTGCTCATACACACATTTTGCAAGCAATTTCCTGTAATATACAGCAATGCAGTTTTCTGCCATTCGTTTCCATGACCACTTTAGCCTAATTTAGACATTTCGGCACACGCTGGGCTGGATTTGCTAAATTCAGAGAAGTGGGACTTTCAAAGGATACCCATTGTTTTGGTTTGCCTATTGCTTCAGGAAACATGAAACAAGTCCACTTATTTATTAAGTGAAGTGTATATACCTCTTAATTATCGCAAAGAGTGGCTGGGGAAACCCAGCCAGATGAGTAGGGTGCAAGTAATAAATTATTATTTGGAAACTGCAGCAAGTCTCTGCTCCGTTCCAAGAAGGCAGGACGCAGACAGCCCACCGCCCTGCGATGAGGGGCGCCCACTCTTGCTTACCCGTTCGCATGGTGAGATACCACTGTACTGTAGCATATATTCAACACAAAAAACAGCGGCAATTTGTTTTTGACAAAGGACAGCTGGCCATATAAAGGGCCCCATTACCTTCAGTAGCTTTGGGCCTCATCAATCCTAAATCTGGCCCTGCGTCGGACGTTTGGCTTCCAAAGAACGTTTGCAAACCAGAACACTCATTCCGGGGTTGCAGTATTTGGGGACCGGAATGCAAGGCGTTTGAGATCCAAGGTATAACTGTATGTTCTTTTAAATATTTTTTTTTCTCCGTGAGAAAGACCCTGATGTTGGGAAAGATGGAAGGCGAAAGGAGAAGGGGACGACAGAGGACGAGATGGTGGGACAGTGTTCTCGAAGCTACTAACATGAGTTTGACCAAATGGCGGGAGGCAGTGGAAGACAGGAGTGCCTGGCGTGCTCTGGTCCAGGGGGTCACGAAGAGTCGGACACGACTAAGCGACTCAACAACAACAACCATGTCTGGTCTTCAACATGAAGTTTCAGATTGAGCGTAGCAATTTCGAAGAGACGTTTTATTAACAAGCAAACACCCATTTATGTACAACATCCATCAATGAACTTAACCTTCTCTAACAGAACAAGCTAACTGACAGCCAGGCAGTGGCGTAGCATGGGTTGTCAGCACCCGGGGCAAGGCAAGTAATTTGCGCCCCCTAACCCGTGGATTTGCGCCACCTAACCCTAACCCCCAGATGTTGCGCCCGATGCGGCCGGCCCCCCCTGCACCCCCCCACGCTACGCCACTGCAGCCAGGCTCTTTAAAGTCTGTTCAGCTTAAAGATACAGTACTGTGGCTGTGCAACAGGAGAGGGGGAAAGGAATGGAAATGGGTTGTGATCTGGGTTCAAGGGAGAGTTGAGAAAAGCAAGGAGGGGGTCAAGGAGAAAATGGGGTGCGAAGGTTGTTTTTTGTTGTTGTTGCAAAAATGGAGAGAGCAAGTTGGCATGGGAATGGGGTTGAAGAACAGGTGCAGACGATGGCTCCATAATTGTCAAGGCTGGGTTCAGATGCAGGTTGAGACACAAGAAGCAGAGCCTGTCAGTGCAACTGATTCTTGGTTCAAGAAAACAGCATACAGAGTCGGACATGACTAAACAAAAGCAAGTCACCATGTTCCCTAAAGCGGTGGGGATCAGCTTGCCCAGACCTTACAACCAACCTCTGACTTCCCAAGCTGGAAAATGGGACAGACGTCTGCATTTCTGCTTACAGTTTACACTTAATGTAGAGGGGGAGGAAAGCGCGGGGGGATTCTCTGCCATCCCTTGGGTTTCAGACAGTACGTGGGTAAAGGTATTTTAATTTCACCATCTGCAGTGATCATGGAGCCCAAGAAAGTAAAATCTCTCACTTCCTCCATTTCTTCCCTTTCTATTTGCCAGGAGGTGATGGGCCCAGTGGCCATGATCTTCGTTTTTTTGATGTTGAGCTTCAGACCATAGTTTTTTGACCTGTGCTAGATAGCAAACACAGATCGCAAGGGACGGGTCGATTGTTCCTTATTGCTTGGAGCAGTGTGTTCCCGGTGCCCATCAGCTGGTAAAATGCAGGGTTGGGACTGGCAATACACAATGCCCTTTGTGCAGCCAGCTGTTGGGAGCCCTCCATAAGGAATTTTGACAGGTGGAGAAAACTCACGTGTACATGATGCCATGCGATTGACCTGTGGGTTGCCCCACACAGCCAGTCTGCCGCTCGGTGGGGCCAGGTAGTAAAGGTCCGGACCCCGAAGCCCAAAATATTCCCCACCAGAATATATCTAACATGAGCCTCCCCAAACACAAACTTCAGGCTGAGTCTACCCTAAGAGCCATTAGGCTGGCAGGTACTAGCAGGTCAGATGCGGGTGGCGCTGTGGGTTAAACCACAGAGCCTAGGACTTGCCAATCAGGTCGGCGGTTGAAATCCCCGCAATGGGGTGAGCTCCCGTTGCTCGGTCCCTGCTCCTGCCAACCTAGCAGTTCGAAAGCACGCCAGTGCAAGTAGATAAATGGGTACCGCTCCGGCAGGAAAGGAAACGGCGTTTCCATGCGCTGCTCTGGTTCGCCAGAAGCGGCTTAGTCCTGCTGGCCACATGACCCGGAAGCTGTACGCCGGCTCCCTCGGCCAATAAAGCGAGATCAGCGCCGCAAGCCCAGAGTCGGTCACAACTAGACCTAATGGTCAGGGGCCCCTTTACCTTTACTTTTTACCAGCAGGCCAGACTGCGTGACCTCAATGCTTGTAGATATCAGGCTGTCTCAAAAGACAATTGAGTGCACCTCCAGGGGTGAAATCAAACCACTGCGTTAGCAACACCCAAGTAACAACCCCAGGGGGGGCGTAAGCCTGGGCAGCGAATATGGGGGTCCTGCGCTGCCCAGATGAAAAGACTGGCTGATGGGGTCCAAAGGAAAGCAGAGCAAGACACCTGGATGCAGGTGTTGCCAGTGTACAAGCACCACCCAACCATTTTAGGGAATCCATTTAGGATTTGTGCATTTACTCCTTAACCCTTTCTTTTCCCCAATGTATCTTCGCAAGGCATGGGAGGTTTAGCATCAGTTTCCCTTATCCTTCCCAGGTTAATAAGCCCCATCTGGCTATATCATGATTAGTGATTAAGACAAATGACAATGTGATAGAATTTAAAGAATATTTAGCTAAATATTGTGATATAAGGGAATTAGAAAATTCTTGGAAGTAACAAATAGGCTTAGGGGCAGAATAAGAATAGGTGGTAGTAAATATTAAGGATTTGAATATTAATATAAGAGATGAGGATAGTAAATGAAACGAGTGAATATTATTAGAAATATGAATTTGGAGAACTACTATACAGGGGTTATAATGAAATTCAGTTAGAGGGGATTTGAGGAAGTCAGGTATCAATGTAACGAGAATTTGAGATTTGAAGAATTCTGTTTTGTGTTTTTCTTTTCTTGGTGTGTGCTTTGTAATATTTTCTTTTTTTCTGTGATATGTGGAAACGAATAAAAAATGGCAATTTGTTTCCCATTTTTCCCAATCACACATTCAGTTGCATATTTGTTTTTCGGGGTGGGGCGTTTGCTTGTTTGTTAAAAGTTCTAATGAAAATTTCTCCCAATATCCAGATTTTCATATGCAATTTTGCTCATACACACGTTTTGCAAGCAATTTCCTGTAATATACAGCAATGCAGTTTTCTGCCATTTGTTTCAATGTCCACTTTAGCCTAATTTAGACATTTCGGCATACGCTGGGCTGGATTTGCTAAATTCAGAGAAGTGTGACTTTCAAAGGATAGCAATTGTATTGGTTTGCCTATTGTTTCAGGAAACATGAAACAAGTCCACTTATTTATTCAGTGAAGTGTATATACATCTTAATTATCGCAAAGGTATCATTCACTCAATCACTACTGGTCTTTATTCATGTCTGTGAGTCCCCAGGCGACTTATTTTGATTGCTTGCAAACAGGTTAGATTATATCTATTCCTCATGGAGCCAGCTGTTTGCAAGGGAAGAGGGGGTGGTTACAAGTTAATGAGCACTCATGATTTGCTTGCTGGGACTTTGCGAAAACCATCCTGTGTGTTTTTGACCAGCTATTCACAAAAATTAAACCCAGAGGCCTTCAGCCGCTAATGCTCAACAGGCTTCAAATCTATTGTCTTTTGAAAAGACCAACCCTGGGTCGTATGACAGTAACCCACGCCAAAATCAGGGAGCTGTGAAGCTTCAAGTCAAAGACCACTCATCTTTTTGAGGCCTGTGGGCATTATCTGCCGAACCAGATAAACTGTTGTGGGCACCACAAACTGGTCTATGGGCTACAGCTGAATGCTTGCCGCACGCCTCATTACAACAGCTCTGTAGGCGCCAGCGAAGGACTGTGTGCACACATACAACCCCAGTTTTCTAAATAAAACTGCTTTCGTACAGCACAGATGGAGCTCCCCCCTTGCTTCCAAGTGTGTTGGCTCAGGTCTCAACAGCTGTTAAAGACATCCAACACGACAGGCAGCCTCATCTTATTAAATTTATTATTCCAGTGGTACTAATACATTGATTTGCACAAGGACACCCATTTAGCAGAGAGGCTGCTTTTGCCCAACTAGAAAAGCCTCCCCCCCCTTTTCTCTCCCAATCCTAAAAGAAAATTCCTCCAGACTGCCCCCCCCTCCTCCCCATCGAATCCAGTATTTGAGTATGGAATGAAATTTCACGCACCCTTTTCTTTTCGGAAGTTTGCCTGTCCTCCCCAATCTGCAAACCAAAGGAGGAAAAAACCCCCTTCACTTGGCTCTGAGCGTCAAATAAATATGGAGACGGGCAACGTTTCAGTTGCATCAAATGGAAATGTATTTTTGGAAGTTATAATGGCACTGGGTGAGCGGCCCCGCTGGTTCGTGTGCAGACGGCCTGGAACCTCTAAGGCTGAATGCAGACACGGCTCTTTTTAAAATCTGCCCCGAGACGGAAGATCAAGCAAGGAAGTGGCCCAATGCCTTTTGCAAGACACCTGCAGCACTGATGTTATTATGCAAGTTAAATTTGGAGTCCCACAACATACATTTTTAAATTTATTCTTTTACATCTGGTGTTGCATTTTTAATTCAGCTTGGTTGATTGGTTTTTACAATTTGTCCAGGAAGTTATCTAGTGCGGGAATGCCCTCCTTCAGCCCTTTGCGCTTGCGGGTCTCAGCGACCACCTGGCAGGGGCGGCTGGTGTTGTCGAACGGGTCTCCGGGCAGGATCTGCCAGTGGTCGAACACACACTGGGGGAAAGCCTGGCCACCCGTGTTGGATCTCAAGTCAGCAGTGAAGCCTGTGAAGGGAGAGGGAGAGAGAAGAGTTTATACTCTAAGCAAACAAAACTGTAAGACAGAAATACAGGGGTTCAAGTTTACCCACACATCCCACAACCAGCTCATTGTCTTAGCTAAAAGCAGCATCCTGGAGGCATCTACCTTAATAAATAATATTAGTAATAATTTATTAATTTATACCCCACCGATCTGGCTGAGTTTCCCCAGCCACTGTAGGCGGCTCTCAACAAAATATTAAAAGCACAAGAAAACATCAAACATTGAAAACTTCCCTAAACAGGGTTGCCTTCAGATGTCTTCTAAAAGTTTATTTCCTTGACATCTGATAGGAAGACGTTCCACGGGGAGGGCGCCACTACCGAGAAGGCCCTCAGAGCTGGGCCTCAGTGTCCAAGCTGAACGATGGGGGTAGAGATGTTCCTTCAGGTATAATGGGCCATTTAGGGCTTTAAAGGTCATTCCCAAACATTGAATTGTGCTCAGAAATGTACTTAAGAGGAACAGAAGTCTGCTAACAGGGCAAGACCTGCTCAACTTTGTAGCAGCCATCTCAGATTAGCCTGGGAGACAACCTCTGATCGATCCTTCACACCTCCAGCTGCTGACAAAGGTTACCTGGAAGATGCAAGTGCCAAGGGAGGCTGATAAAAGCTGACACTTACCAAAGGACTTGTTGACAGGGAGATAGGCCTTGACCACAAACATGGGGGTGCCGGCCACCTGGGACTCCTCAAAGACGTGCCCCCGCTTCCTGTTCAGCACGCCATAGATGCCACCCACAACCTGTTCTGGGCACTGGAAGGGGAAGAAAGTGGGTATACGTTACAGCACTGCACAGAGTCAAGGCAGTGGGCTGCCGCCGCCGCCTCTTAAGAACACAGCCTGCCTCCCGTTACCCACCTGGATCTCCACAAGATAGATGGGCTCCATGAGGCGGGGCTGAGCCGTCAACACGCAGGCATAGAGGCACCTTCTGGCCGTGGGAATGATTTGGCCACCTCCGCGGTGGATGGCGTCCGCGTGCAGGGTCACGTCGTGCACGTCAAAGCGGACGGCGCGCATGTTTTCCTCGCAAAGGGCACCCTGGAGAAAAGAGAGAGGTTGAGGGTGGGAGAGAAAATCATTTTCTAGTTTGCATTCAACCCAACTTTTCTGTCCTTCCTCTCTGAAGCAGGCAACGTAGTTTTTTTTAAAAAAGCAATTAAGCACTCTGCCATAGCAGCCAAGAAGCAAAGGTAGGGCCGATGCTTCCTTCAGCTCACGGTCAGCCTTCTTCCTGCAAACTGTCAGAGCCAGGAGGAGGAGGAGGAGTCGCCCAGGGGGACCAGAGGATGGGAAGAGCGTGATCTACTAAGGGGCAGAGAATCGGAGTCTAGATATGATGGAGAGCAGCAACAACTGAGAAAGGATAGGCATAATATTTTACAAGGATGGGAAGGAACATCATGGACAGAATAACTGTCACACACAGGAGGTTTAAGGTAACATGTCAATACGAATAGATGTCGTTAGTACTGCAGTTGTTGTAAGAGGGATTGTTATTTTAACTGGAGTGCAATTGATATGGTTAAGATTTTGGAACGCAGAAATAAAGCAAATAATCAAACCATCAATTCTAGCACATGGGAGGCCACCTATTTAATTTGGCATCTGAATAATTGGAATTAGCAATTGTATATAATTTGGCATTTCTATAATGAGGCCATTACTGGGTTATTTTAATTGAAAACGAATGATGATTATTATATATAAAAAGAGAGAATTGGAGACTAGAAACAGGGGAGATGCAAATATCCGTTGATTCTCTTTCCATCCCTGCCCTGCAGTACAGTCGTCCCATGGAATCGGAAGGGATCCCAGAGGTCATCTTGTCCTCTTGCAATGCAGGAATCTTTCCCCCCATGTGGGACCAGAACTCATGACCCTGAGGTTGAAAGCCTCATCCTCTACCATCTCCCCACTGCCCATGGCAGCTCCTCCTGAGGAAGAGGTAGTGTGTGGGGGGACGGACAGAGCACCTAGCAGGAGGAAGGGGAATTCGGAGACGACACCCCCACCCCCCTCGATCAAGGAGGAGAAACGCAGGCCAAGCAACCCCCAGCAAGGAAAAGTGAGCACCTGAAAAGGACGCCCCATCGCAACTCAGGGGGAGGGGGCAAGAGGAAATCACATACGAGGCTGATTCAACTTCCTAAAGCTGGAACACAGCCTTGAGGGGCTGATGTGACAAAGCGCTCAAAAGTTACAGGGAACCAGGCAGAGGGCCTGTGGAACGCCCTCCCACCAGATGTCAAAGAGGAAAACAACTGCCAGACTTTTAGAAGACATTTGAAGGCAGCCCTGTTTAGGGAAGCTTTTAATGTTTGACAGACTATTGTATTTTACTATTTTGTTGGAAACCCAGCCAGATGAGCAGGGTGCAAGTAATAAATTATTATTCGGAAACTGCAGCAAGTCTCTGCTCCGTTCCAAGAAGGCAGGACGCAGACAGCCCACCGCCCTGCGATGAGGGGCGCCCACTCTTGCTTACCTCCTTCGTGGCCCACTGGAAGCCTGCCACAACGCTGTCCTTGATCTCGTTGAGGTACTGCACCCCCTTGGTGATGTCCGTCAGGATGTTGGGGCCAGTGCCGTTCGGGCCGAAGCACCAGATCTTGCGGGCCTCGGCCACGTCACACTCATACTTCTCGGCCAGGTAACGGGCCCGTGTTTTCAGCTCCTGGCGGGCGGAGATGTCGCCTTTGTCGATGTCCTCGGCCAGGCCGCCGGGGAAGGGGTGGGCTTTCATGTACAGGCGGTTGCATACACGACGTGGCCTGTGGGAGAAGAAGACTCGCTTTAGCCCAGGTCTGTGTTACGATATGGATGCAATGCGGCAGCGAGCTGCAGCTGGCTGGAAAGCAAAACATGATGGGAATGTTGGGATTGTTCCGTGGGAACAGAGGGACAGTCTATTCACTGTGCTGAGCACCGGATTTAGCTCAGAGTGTAATTTGACCTATACAGGAAGTACAGGAGGTGGAGTTTGTCTCTCTGCTGTTGGTGTTTGAAGAAAGCAGACGTGTTTCTCTGTAACGCTGCAAAGACAGAAATAAAGGCATGTAAATACATTTCTGTCTATCTCTTTCCCCTGCCTGGGGGCAGGGAAGAGTGGTGTGTTCTTCTCACGCTTGAGGAGGATCGCCGATCGTGACCTAGCCTGGATCCTGCCAGAGAATGCAGACAGGGAGGTCAACCGGGATTCAAGCCGGGTGCCTGGAGAGTGGCCAGTTTCTCCTGATAAAGGCTTGATTTCCGAACAGTCTGTCCTCCTTGCCCAAACCTTGAGCACTGCATTCCTTATCAGCTATAGTTCCGCCTTATCCATTTCTGTGATTTTGATACCGGCTCTCATAGGAACGCCTTGGTTTTAAGTATGAGAGTTCGTCTGGAAGTCTGGAGCAGGGTGTTCTCTGTGCAAATCCTCCCTTCGTCCTCTTACCTGTATTACTTGCGGGGAGGGGGTTTCGGCAGCAGCCTCAGCTGTGCAGGAGCCATACCCTGCAAGAAAGAAGGAATCCCTGAATGTGTGAATGGTCTGTCACTGACCAAACGACCCGGGACGGGGCTTCGAGAAGCCGTTGCAGGAAGTCGAGTCCCAGGTGAGCAGAGGGCTCTTGGGTTCGAATCCTGTTTCTGGCGAGGGGCGTACTGATGGGGGGGCAGGGGGGCGGGCTGCCCCAGGTGCCATCCTAAAGGGGGGTGACATTCTGACGCGCCCCCCCAAACCCGCAAATTGCGAGCGGCAAAGCATAGAGCGGCACAGCAATGAAATCCCCCTGTCCCCTTACCTGTGAGGCGAGAGGCCGTTGTCTCGGCTCCAGGCCCTCCCGGGACGCGGCGGCTCCCAAGCTGAGCCTTCTCCTCGCTGCAAAACAAAGGGAGACAGCAGCCGGCGCCTGGCTCCCAGCCATGCAAGCCCCAGTCTGGGACAGGAGGGTGGGGACCTGGGAAGGGGGCATATTCTCCTACCTGATCTTATTAACTGCCCCACCCTGAACTCCTCCGTGCGGGCATCTGGGCTCCATCCCGACCGGTCTGCCACAGAGGCAGCAGCCATAGTCTCCCCCGCCTCCGGAATCACTCGGGTGGCGTTCTTAATGGGGGGAAACCTTGGCTGCTGCTTCTGCGCCAGGAACGGCCGGGAAGGAGCCATTCCCGCACGGGGAACGGAGGGAGGGTGAGGCAGGCGAGAATCGGGAACAGCTGGGAACCGCCAATATGCTCTGTCGATCTTCACCCCGGGAGCAGGCACTGAAGCCTCGTTCTTGCCAGCCTCTCGCCTAAGAAAGAAACAAGCTCTGTTATTCTGATTCCTTGGAGGAGTTCCAGATAAATATATATATAATATTTCTTATTGTTGTTGTTGTTTAGGCGTTTAGTCGTGTCCGACTCTTCGTGACCCCCTGGACCAGAGCACGCCAGGCACTCCTGTCTTCCACTGCCTCCCGCAGTTTGGTCAGACTCATGTTTGCAGCTTCGAGAACACTGTCCCACCATCTCGTCCTCCGTCGTCCCCTTCTCCTTGTGCCCTCCATCTTTCCCAACATCAGGGTCTTTTCCAGGGAGTCTTCTCTTCTCATGAGGTGGCCAAAGTCTTGGAGCCTCAGCTTCAGGATCTGTCCTTCCAGTGAGCACTCAGGGCTGATTTCCTTCAGAATGGAGAGGTTTGATCTTCTTGCGGTCCATGGGACTCTCAAGAGTCTCCTCCAGCACCATAATTCAAAAGCATAAATTCTTCGGCGATCAGCCTTCTTTATGGTCCAGCTCTCACTTCCATACATCACTATTGGGGAAACCATAGCTTTAACTATACGGACATTTGTTGGCAAGGTGATGTCTCTGCTTTTTAAGATGCTGTCTAGGTTTGCCACCGCCTTTCTCCCAAGAAGCAGGCGTCTTTTAATTTCGTGACCGCTGTCACCATCTGCAGTGATAATGGAGCCCAAGAAAGTAAAATCTCTCACTGCCTCCATTTCTTCCCCTTCTATTTGCCAGGAGGTGATGGGCCCAGTGGCCATGATCTTCGTTTTTTTGATGTTCAGCTTCAGACCATATTTTGAACTCTCCTCTTTCACCCTCATTAAAAGGTTCTTTAATTCCTCCTCACTTTCTGCCATCAAGGTTGTGTCCTCTGCATATCTGAGGTTGTTGATATTTCTTATTATCATCTATATATTTATATATCTATATATTTGTAATATTTCTTATGATCATCTATACATTTAGACATATTTATGAGCCAATTTTGTGCCCCACCCCTCACCTGCGCCCCTGGCGGGGGCCCATCTCACCACCCCCTAGGTAGGGCCCTGCCTGGACCACAGAGAAACCCTCTCCATAAAACTACAGGGATCTCTAAAATAGGGTCTTCCTCCTCCACCCCCATGATCCCTGGGAAACACTTCCCCGGCCACACAAAGTCACAACATACCTCCGGATGTTCCTGGGTTTTCCTGCACCGCTGGGCTGCTGCTCCTTCCCCAAACCACGGCCCTGCAAAAGAAGAAGGACACTGTACTCTCTAGGGGGGCAGAACTAGCACCCCTGGCAGGCTGCCCATGCCCACGTCACCACAGGCTGCCAGCCTGCTCTTGCCTGGGCGCCTGACCCCTGGCTTGGAAGGCGGGGGGGCGAGGGGCTGGGGCGAGACGGGACTGCAACCCCCCAACCCAGCCCTGTTTCACTCAGGTCAGCGCCATGACCTCCCTGCACATGTGGGGAATGGATTCCCCACGGAATTAACCTACCACAATTAATGAGTGTTAGAATGGCGCCGGTTCTATAAATTAAGGGGTTTACAGCTGTAAAGATTAAGATTGAAAAGAAGAAAGGAGGTTCTAAATTTGAGAAGACTGAGAGTAAGAATTTGTTGGGGGAAAAGTTTGAAATTAGAATGCAGTAAGGGGAGGTATGGGGGAGTCTGGGAAATAAGTTATATGGAAATAAGGATTTGAAATTATACATGTTTTTGGTCTGTTTTGTGTTTGTTTGTTTGTGTTGTTTTGTTTGTTATTTTTTTTGTGTGAAATTTGAATAAAATTTTTTAAAAAAGGAATTGCTGAAACAATTAACAGAAGTGGAATACAAAAAGGGAGGTGTGAGGAGGTCGTTGAAATAAGTGGATGAAAGATAAGATATTGAAATTGTTTGATGTGTTTTAAACGGTTTTTGCTTTGTTTTGTTAGTTTAGTGTTAGTGTTATATAGTGTCTTTGTATTGTATTGTGTTGTCTTTCTTTCTTTCTTTTTGTGTTTAAATTGTTGGAAAAGTAATAAATATTATTTTTTTTTTTAAAAGGAATTAACCTACCACAATCTCGAGAGGTGGTGCCCCTCCAGCCTCCCTCAGGTTCGGGCGCCTCAGGAGCCTTTTATTTCCTAGGAGACAGAAAGGAAAATAAAAAACAGAGGAAGAGGTTACAGGTGGGAAGACTTACAACACCTTATAGAAATGACACCAAAGAAGGATGTTCTTCTCATTATAGGGGATTGGAATGCTAAAGTAGGGAGTCAAGAGATAAAAGGAACAAGTGGCAAGTTTGGCCTTGGAGTTCAAAACGAAGCAGGGCAAAGGCTAATAGAGTTCTGCCAAGAGAACAAGCTGGTCATCACAAACACGCTTTTCCAACAACACAAGAGACGACTCTACACATGAACATCACCAGATGGGCAGCATCGAAATCAGATTGATTATATTCTCTGCAGCCAAAGATGGAGAAGCTCTATACAGTCAGCAAAAAAAAGACCTGGAGCTGACTGTGGCTCAGAACATCGGCTTCTTATAGCAAAATTCAAGCTTAAACTGAAGAAAGTAGGAAAAACCACTGGACAGGTAAGATACAATCTAAGTCAAATCCCTTATGAATACACAGTGGAAGGGAGGAACAGGTTTAAGGATTTAGATTTGGTGGACAGAGTGCCTGAAGAACTATGGATGGAGGCTCGTAACATTATACAGGAGGCAGCAACTAAAGCCATCCCAATGAAAAGGAAATGTAAGAAAGCAAAGTGGCTGTCCAACGAAGCCTTACAAATAGCGGGGGAGAGAAGGCAAGCAAAATGCGAGGGAGATAGTGAAAGATACAGGAAACTGAATGCAGATTTCCAAAAAATAGCAAGGAGAGACAAGAAGGCCTTCTTAAACGAGCAATGCAAAGAAATAGAGGAAAACTATAGAATGGGGAAAACCAGAGATCTGTTCAAGAAAATTGGAGATATGAAAGGAACATTTCGTTCAAAGATTACCATAATAAAAGACAAAAGTGGAAAGGACCTAACAGAAGCAGAAGATATCAAGAAGAGGTGGCAAGAATACACAGAGGAATTATACCAGAAAGATATGGATGTCTCGTACACCCCAGGTAGTGTGGTTGCTGACCTTGAGCCAGACATCCTGAAGAGTGAAGTCAAATGGGCCTTAGAAAGCTCTGCTAATAACAAGGCCAGTGGAAGTGATGATATTCCAGCTGAACTATTTAAATTTTTAAACGATGATGCTGTTAAGGTGCTACGCTCAATACGACAACAAATTTGGAAAACTCAGCAGTGGCCAGAGGATTGGAGAAGATCAGTCTACATCTCAATCCCAAAGAAGGGCAGTGCCAAAGAATGCTCCAACTAGCGCACAATTGCACTCATTTCACACACTAGCAGGGTTATGCTTAAAATTCTACAAGGCAGGCTTAAGCAGTATGTGGACTGAGAACGAAAACAAAAACCATCCCAATGAAAAGCAAATGCAAGAAGAAGGGGAAGAAATGGAGGCAGTGAGAGATTTTACTTTCTTGGGCTCCATGATCACTGCAGATGGTGACAGCAGTCACGAAATTAAACGACGCCTGCTTGTTGGGAGAAAAGCAATGACAAACCTGGACAGCATCTTAAAAAGCAGAGACATCACCTTGCCAACAAAGGTCCGTATAGTTAAAGCTATGGTTTCCCCAGTAGTGACGTATGGAAGTAAGAGCTGGACCATAAAGAAGGCTGATCGCCGAAGAATGGATGCTTTTGAATTCTGGTGCTGGAGGAGACTCTTGAGAGTCCCATGGACTGCAAGAAGATCCAACCTCTCCATTCTGAAGGAAATTAGCCCTGAGTGCTCACTGGAAGGACTGATCCTGAAGCTGACACTCCAAGACTTTGGCCACCTCATGAGAAGAGAAGACTCCCTGGAAAAGACCTTGATGTTGGGAAAGATGGAGGGCACAAGGAGAAGGGGACGGAAGAGGACGAGATGGTGGGACAGTGTTCTTGAAGCTACCAGCATGAGTCTGACCAAACTGCGGGAGGCAGTGGAAGACAGGAGTGCCTGGCATGCTCTGGTCCAGGGGGTCACGAAGAGTTGGACACGACTAAACAACAACAAGTTGCTTTGGGAGACGATAATCAGGCATAGCCCAGTTCTGTGAAGCTTGGAGGGGGGGTGAGGCATCCGGGCTTTAGCAGCACAGTGGTGGCTCGGGTTAAGAACTTAATTCGTTCTGGAGCTCCGTTCTTAACCTGAAACTGTTCTTAACCTGAGGTACCACTTTTGCTAATGGGGCCTTCCGCTGCCGCCGTGCCGCCAGAGCACGATTTCTGTCTCATCCTGAAGCAAAGTTCTTAACCTGAGGTACAATTTCTGTACAAGCCAAGCCCTGGCTCCATGGCTCACCTGAATCAAAAGAATCTTCTTGCTTCCAAGTCTGGAGAGACCCCTTTCTTGCTGCGTTAAACGGCCACATTCTCGGAGAAATGACGGCTGTGTGCAGCTCAGCTTCAGCCCCCCCCCTCGTGCCGCCTTCTAGAACCCACCGCTCTCAACCGACTCTCACCTGCAGATGTGCCGTCGCTAGTTACGTTCGCTTCTGGATGCGAATGGGGCTCCGGAACGGATCCCGTTCGCATGGTGAGATACCACTGTACTGTAGCATATATTCAACACAAAAAACAGCGGCAATTTGTTTTTGACAAAGGACAGCTGGCCATATAAAGGGCCCCATTACCTTCAGTAGCTTCGGGCCTCATCAATCCTAAATCTGGCCCTGCGTCGGACGTTTGGCTTCCAAAGAACGTTTGCAAACCAGAACACTCATTCCGGGGTTGCAGTATTTGGGGACCGGAATGCAAGGCGTTTGAGATCCAAGGTATAACTGTATGTTCTTTTAAATATTTATTTTTCTCCGTGAAAAAGACCCTGATGTTGGGAAAGATGGAGGGCGCAAGGAGAAGGGGATGACAGAGGACGAGATGGTGGGACAGTGTTCTTGAAGTGTTCATAAGTTTGACCAAACTGCGGGAGGCAATGGAAGACAGGAGTGCCTGGCGTGCTCTGGTCCAGGGGGTCACGAAGAGTCGGACACAACTAAGCGACTCAACAACAACAACCATGTCTGGTCTTCAATATGAAGTTTCAGATTGAGTGTAGCAATTTCGAAGAGACGTTTTATTAACAAGCGAACACCCATTTATGTACAACATCCATCAATGAACTTCACCTTCTCTAACAGAACAAGCTAACTGACAGCCAGGCTCTTTAGAGTCTATTCAGCTTAAAGATACAGTACTGTGGCTGTGCAACAGGAGAGGGGGGAAGGAATGGAAATGGGTTGTGATCTGGGTTCAAGGGAGAGTTGAGAAAAGCAAGGAGGGGTCAAGGGAGAAAATGGGGTGCAAAGGTTGTATTTTTTGTTGTTGCAAAAATGGAGAGAGCAAGTTGGCATGGGAATGGGGTTGAAGAACAGGTGCGGACGATGGCTCCATAATTGTCAAGGCTGGGTTCAGATGCAGGTTGAGACACAAGAAGCAGAGCCTGTCAGTGCAACTGATTCTTTGTTCAAGAAAACAGCATAGAGTCGGACATGACTAAACAAAAACAAGTCACCATGTTCCCTAAAGCGGTGGGGATCAGCTTGTCCAGACCTTACAACCAGCCTCTGACTTCCCAAGCTACAACATGGGACCGACGTCCGCATTTCTGCTTACAGTTTACACTTAATGTAGAGGGGGAGGAAACCCGGGGGGGGGGGAATTCACTGGCATCACTTGGGTTTCAGACAGAACGTGGGTAAAGGTATTTTAATTTCACCATCTGCAGTGATCATGGAGCCCAAGAAAGTAAAATCTCTCACTTCCTCCATTTCTTCCCCTTCTATTTGCCAGGAGGTGATGGGACCAGTGGCCATGATCTTCGTTTTTTGGATGTTGAGCTTCAGACCATATTTTGTACTCTCCCCTTTCACCCTCATTTAGAGGTTCTTTAATGGTGACTTTATGGGACAATAAACTCCATCACCCGTGCCAACAAAGATCTGTATAGTTCAAGCTATGGTTTTCCCAGTAGTGATGTATGGAAGTGAGAGCTGGACCATCAAGAAGGCTGATCGCCAAAGAATGGATGCTTTTGAATTATGGTGCTGGAGGAGACTCTTGAGAGTCCCGTGGACTGCAAGAAGATCCAACCTCTCCATCCTGAAGGAAATCAGCCCTGAGTGCTCACTGGAAGGACAGATCCTGAAGCTGAGGCTCCAAGACTTTGGCCACCTCATGAGAAGAGAAGACTCCCTGGAAAAGACCCTGATGTTGGGAAAAATGGAGGGCACAAGGAGAAGGGGATGGAAGAGGACGAGATGGTTGGACACTGTTCTCGAAGCTACCAGCATGAGTCTGACCAAACTGCGGGAGGCAGTGGAAGACAGGAGTGCCTGGCGTGCTCTGGTCCAGGGGGGTCACGAAGAGGCGGACACGACTAAACAACAACAAGTTGCTTTGGGAGACGATAATCAGGCATAGCCCAGTTCTGTGAAGCTTGGAGGGGGGTGTGAGGCATCTGGGCTTTAGCAGCACAGTGGTGGCTCGGGTTAAGAACTTAATTCGTTCTGGAGGTCTGTTCTTAACCTGAAACTGTTCTTAACCTGAGGTACCACTTTTGCTAATGGGGCCTTCCGCTGCCGCCGCGCCGCCAGAGCACGATTTCTGTCCTCATCCTGAAGCAAAGTTCTTAACCTGAGGTACAATTTCTGTACAAGCCAAGCCCTGGCTCCATGGCTCACCTGAATCAAAAGAATCTTCTTGCTTCCAATTTTGGAGAGAGACCCTTCTTGCTGCGTTAAACGGCCACATTCTTGCAGAAATGACGGCTGTGTGCAGCTCAGCTTCAGCCCCCCCCCTCGTGCCGCCTTCTAGAACCCACCGCTCTCAGCCGACTCTCACCTGCTCCCCGTTCAAACTCCCTTTCCAAGCCTCCTTCCATCTTCCATCTCCACCAGAATTCCTCTCTCTTCCCCCTCCCTCCCTGCTTTGGAATTGTAATAGCACCTCCGCACAATAATAATATTGCCACTCATCTCCTCTAGGCCTCCTACCTGGAGAACCCATCTTTCTCTACCAACTCTCACTGTCATCTGACAGGCATCCCCCTTGCAGGGCATTATCAGGCTTGCTTGCATAGCAGCACTTTGTGACATCAGCTGGCAAACAGGGGCCAGGCTGCTGGGTTGTCTGGTAGCTGAATGAAGAAAAATAAAACTAGGGGGGTCAAAGTGTGCTGGGATGAGGCCCCCGTGGGTCAGGCCAGAGGGGGCTGTTGGGGGTGTGGTTGTGCCTCCCCTTCTTCTGAATCTTGCTCCCCCACCCGTTCCTTCTGGTGCTCGAAAGAATCAGAGCATGGCAGAGTTGGAAGGGGTGCCAAGGGGCATCTAATCCAACCCCCGGCAGTGCAAGGATCCTGCCCACAACCAGCCCTGTTACGGAAAAGGAGCAATGCGGCAGCGAGCTGCAGCTGGCTGGAAAGCAAAACATGATGGGAATGTTTGGGACTGTACCATGGGAACAAAGGGACAGTCTATTCACTGTGCTGAGCACCGGATTTAGCTCGGAGTGTAATTTGACCTGTACAGGAAGTACAGGAGGTGGAGTTTGTCTCTCTGCTGTTGGAGTTTGAAGAGAGCAGACACGTTTCTCTGTAATGCTGCAAAGACAGAAATAAAGGCATGTAAATACATTCCTGTCTATCTCTTTCCCCTCCCTGGGGGGAGCAGGGAAGAGTGGTGTGTTCTTCTCACGCTTGAGGAGGATCGCCGATCATGACCTGGCCTGTATCCTGCCGGGAAACGCAGACAGGGAGGTCAACCGGGATTCAAGCCGGGTGCCTGGAGAGTGGCCAGTTTCTCCTGATAAGGCTTGAATTTCCTGACAGGCTCCACACTCCCACCACCTTCTTCCCAGCCGGATGCACAGACCCCTTGCCCTTCTGCATGGGGTGGGGAAAGGGGAGAGAGAGATGTTTTGCTCCCTATCCCTCCGGACATGGATATGAGAGCCCTGCCAACATCTCAAAGGCATCCCAGGGAGGAAACTTGTCTTCTCCTGCTCCAGAGGCCCTCAGGACCTGAAGCCCTGGCTTCAAGCGACCAGGAAGGAGAGTCCGACTCCAGGAAGAACTTTCTGACAGCAAGAGCTGTTTGACAGTGAGAGGAAATCCCTCAGAAGGTGATAGACTCTCCTTCCTTGGAGGTTTTCAGCAGAGCTTGGGGCGGCCATCTGCCATGGGTTCTTGAGCTGAGATTCCGGCATTGCAAGGGGTTGGACTAGAGCGTGTTACTTCCAGGTTTCGACGCTCATGCATACGCCGACACTCAAAATGATGTCACGCGCATGCGCAGAAAGGCGAAAAGCGACGCATGTGTGCACGCGCAGATGTGCAGTCGCTAGTTACATTCGCTTCTGGATGCGAATGGGGCTCCGGAACGGATCCCGTTCGCATGGTGAGATACCACTGTACTGTAGCATATATTCAACACAAAAAACAGCGGCAATTTGTTTTTGACAAAGGACAGCTGGACATATAAAGGGCCCCATTACCTTCAGTAGCTTCGGGCCTCATCAATCCTAAATCTGGCCCTGCGTCGGACGTTTGGCTTCCAAAGAACGTTTGCAAACCAGAACACTCATTCCGGGGTTGCAGTATTTGGGGACCGGAATGCAAGGCGTTTGAGATCCAAGGTATAACTGTATGTTCTTTTAAATATTTATTTTTCTCCATGAAAAAGACCCTGAAGTTGGGAAAGATGGAGGGCGCAAGGAGAAGGGGATGACAGAGGACGAGATGGTGGGACAGTGTTCTCGAAGCTACTAACATGAGTTTGACCAAACTGAAGACAGTAGTGCATGGCGTGCTCTGGTCCAGGGGGTCACGAAGAGTCGGACACGACTAAGCGACTCAACAACCACCACCCTGTCTGGTCTTCAACATGAAGTTTCAGATTGAGTGTAGCAATTTCGAAGAGACGTTTTATTAACAAGCGAACACCCATTTATGTACAACATCCATCAATGAACCTTCTCTAACAGAACAAGCTAACTGACAGCCAGGCAGTGGCGTAGTGTGGGTTGTTAGTACCCGGGGCAAGACAAGTAATTTGCACCCTCTAACCCGTGGATTTGCGACCCCTAACCCTAACCCCCAGATGTTGTGCCCGATGCGGCTGGCCCCCCCTGCACCCCCCCACGCTACGCCACTGCAGCCAGGCTCTTTAAAATCTGTTCAGCTTAAAGATACAGTACTGTGGCTGTGCAACGGGAGAGGGGGAAAGGAATGGAAATGGGTTGTGATCTGGGTTCAAGGGAGAGTTGAGAAAAGCAAGGAGGGGTCAAGGAGAAAATGGGGTGCAAAGGTTGTATTTGTTGTTGTTGCAAAAATGGAGAGAGCAAGTTGGCATGGGAATGCGGTTGAAGAACAGGTGCAGACGATGGCTCCATAATTGTCAAGGCTGGGTTCAGATGCAGGTTGAGACACAAGAAGCAGAGCCTGTCAGTGCAACTGATTCTTTGTTCAAGAAAACAGCATACAGAGTCAGACATGACTAAACAAAAACAAGTCACCATGTTCCCTAAAGCGGTGGGGATCAGCTTGTCCAGACCTTACAACCAGCCTCTGACTTCCCAAGCTGGAAAATGGGACCGACGTCCGCATTTCTGCTTACAGTTTACACTTAATGTAGAGGGGGAGGAAAGCGGGGGTTGGGGGATTCACTGGCATCCCTTGGGTTTCAGACAGTACGTGGGTAAAGGTATTTTAATTTCACCATCTGCAGTGATCATGGAGCCCAAGAAAGTAAAATCTCTCACTGCCTCCATTTCTTCCCCTTCTATTTGCCAGGAGGTGATGGGACCAGTGGCCATGATCTTCATTTTTTTGATGTTGAGCTTCAGACCATAGTTTTTTGACCCGTGCTAGATAGCAAACACAGATCGCAAGGGACGGGTCGATTGTTCCTTTTTGCTTGGAGCAGTGTGTTCCCGGTGCCCATCAGCTGGTAAAATGCAGGGTTGGGACTGGCAATACACAACGCCCTTTGTGCAGCCAGCTGTTGGGAGCCCTCCATAAGGAATTTTGACAGGTGGAGAAAACTCACGTGTACATGATGCCATGCGATTTGACCTGTGGGTTGCCCCACACAGCCAGTCCGCCCACTTGGTGGGGTCAGGTAGTAAAGATCCGGACCCCAAAGCCCAAACGATTCCCCACCTGAATATATCTAACATGAGCCTCCCCAAACACAAACTTCAGGCTGAGTCTATCTTAAGAGCCATTAGGCTGGCAGGTACTAGCAGGTCAGATGCGGGTGGCGCTGTGGGTTAAACCACAGAGCCTAGGACTTGCCAATCAGGTCGGCGGTTGAAATCCCCGCAATGGGGTGAGCTCCCGTTGCTCGGTCCCTGCTCCTGCCAACCTAGCAGTTCAAAAGGACACCAGTGCAAGTAGATAAATAGGTACCGCTCCGGCAGGAAGGGAAACGGCGTTTCCGTGCGCTGCTCTGGTTCGCCAGAAGCGGCTTAGTCCTGCTGGCCACATGACCCAGAAGCTGTACGCCGGCTCCCTTGGCCGATAAAGTGAGATGAGCGCCGCAAGCCCAGAGTCGGCCACGACTGGACCTAAAGGTCAGGGGTCCCTTTACCTTTGCTTTTTACCAGCAGGCCAGACTGCGTGACCTCAATGCTTGTAGATATCAGGCTGTCTCAAAAGACAATGGAGTGCACCTCCAGGGGTGAAATCAAACCACTGCGTTAGCAACACCCAAGTAACAACCCCAGGGGGGCGTAAGCCTGGGCAGCGAATATGGGGGTCCTGCGCTGCCCAGATGACAAGACTCGCTGATGGGGTCGAAAGGAAAGCAGAGCAAGACACCTGGATGCAGGTGTTGCCAGTGTACAAGCACCACCCAACCATTTTAGGGAATCCATTTAGGATTTGTGCACTTTACTCCTTAACCCTTTCTTTTCCCCCAAGGTATCTTCGCAAGGCATGGGAGGTTTAGAATCAGTTTCCCTTATCTTCCCAGGTTAATAAGCCCTATCTGGCCATACCATAATTAGTGATTAAGACAAATGACAATTTGATAGAAGAAATTTAAAGAATATTTAACTAAATATTGTGATATAAGGGAATTAGAAAATTCTTGGAACAAATAGGCTTAGGGGCAGAATAAGAATAGGTGGTAGTAAATATTAAGGATTTGAATATTAATAAAAGAGATGAAGATAGTAAATGAAAGGAGTGAATATTATTATAAATACGAATTTGGAGAACTACTATACAGGGGTTATAATGAAATTCAGTTACAGGGGATTTGAGGAAGTCAGGTATCAATGTAACGAGAATTAGAGATTTGAAATTTTGTGTTTTTCTTTCATTGGTGTGTGTTTTGTAGTATTTTCTTTTTTTCTGCGATATGTGGAAACGAATAAGGAATGGCAATTTGTTTCCCATCTTTCCCAATCACACATTCAGTTGCACATTTGTTTTTTCGGGGTGGGGCGTTAGCTTGTTTGTTAAAAGTTCTAATGAAAATTTCTCCCAATATCCAGATTTTCATATGCAATTTTGCTCATACACACATTATGCAAGCAATTTCCTGTAATATACAGCAATGCAGTTTTCTGCCATTCGTTTCCATGTCCACTTTAGCCTAATTTAGGCATTTCGGCATACGCTGGGCTGGATTTGCTAAATTCAGAGAAGTGTGACTTTCAAAGGATAGCCATTGTTTTGGTTAGCCTATTGTTTCAGGAAACATGAAACAAGTCCACTTATTTATTCAGTGAAGTGTATATACATCTTAATTATCGCAAAGGTATCATTCACTCAATCACTACTGGTCTTTATTCATGTCTGTGAGTCCCCAGGCGACTTATTTTGATTGCTTGCAAACAGGTTAGATTATATCTATTCCTCATGGAGCCAGCTGTTTGCAAGGGAAGAGGGGGTGGTTACAAGTTAATGAGCACTCATCCTGATTTGCTTGCTGGGGCTTTGCGAAAACCATCCTGTGTGTTTTTGACCAGCTATTCACAAAAATTAAACCCAGAGGCCTTCAGCCGCTAATGCTCAACAGGCTTCAATTCTATTGTCTTTTGAAAAGACCAACCCTGGGTCGTATGACAGCAACCTACGCCAAAATCAGGGAGCTGTGAAGCTTCAAGTCAAGGGCCACTCATCTTTTTGAGGCCTGTGGGCATTATCTGCCGAACCAGATAAACTGTTGTGGGCACCACAAACTGCAGCCTGGTCTATGGGCTACAGCTGAATGCTTGCCGCACGCCTCATTGCAACAGCCCTGTAGGCGCCAGCGAAGGACTGTGTGCACACATACAACCCCAGTTTTCTAAATAAAACTGCTTTCGTACAGCACAGATGGAGCTCCCCCCTTGCTTCCAAGTGTGTGGGGCTCAGGTCTCAACAGCTGTTAAAGACATCCAACACAACAGCCAGCCTCGTCTTATTAAATTTATTATTCCAGTGGTACTAATACATTGATTTGAACAAGGACACCCATTTAGCAGAGAGGCTGCTTTTGCCCAACTAGAAAAGCCTCCCCCCCCCTTTTCTCTCCCAATCCTAAAAGAAAATTCCTCCAGACTGCCCCCCTCCTCCCCATCGAATCCAGTATTTGAGTATGGAATGAAATTTCACGCACCCTTTTCTTTTCAGAAGTTTGCCTGTCCTCCCCAATCTGCAAACCAAGGGAGGAAAAACCCCCCTTCACTTGGCTCTGAGCGTCAAATAAATATGGAGACGGGCAACGTTTCAGTTGCATCAAATGGAAATGTATTTTTGGAAGTTATAATGGCACTGGGTGAGCGGCCCCGCTGGTTCGTGTGCAGACGGCTTGGAACCTCTAAGGCTGAATGCAGACACGGCTCTTTTTAAAATCTGCCCCGAGACGGAAGATCAAGCAAGGAAGTGGCCCAATGCCTTTTGCAAGACACCTGCAGCACTGATGTTATTATGCAAGTTAAATTTGGAGTCCCACAACATACATTTTTAAATTTATTCTTTTACATCTGGTGTTGCATTTTTAATTCAGCTTGGTTGATTGGTTTTTTACAATTTGTCCAGGAAGTTATCTAGTGCGGGAATGCCCTCCTTCAGCCCTTTGCGCTTGCGGGTCTCAGCGACCACCTGGCAGGGGCGGCTGGTGTTGTCGAACGGGTCTCCGGGCAGGATCTGCCAGTGGTCGAACACACACTGGGGGAAAGCCTGGCCACCCGTGTTGGATCTCAAGTCAGCAGTGAAGCCTGTGAAGAGAGAGGGAGAGAGAGAGAAGAGTTTATACTATAAGCAAACAAAACTGTAAGACAGAAATACAGGTGTTCAAGTTTACCCACACACCCCACAACCAGCTAAAAGCAGCATCTTAGCTAAAAGCAGCATCCTGGAGGCATCTACCTTAATAAATAATATTAGTAATGATTTATTAATTTATACCCCACCCATCTGGCTGAGTTTCCCCAGCCACTGTAGGCGGCTCTCAACAAAATATTAAAAGCACAAGAAAACATCAAACATTGAAAACTTCCCTAAACAGGGTTGCCTTCAGATGTCTTCTAAAAGTTTATTTCCTTGACATCTGATAGGAAGACGTTCCACGGGGAGGGCGCCACTACCGAGAAGGCCCTCAGAGCTGGGCCTCAGTGTCCAAGCTGAACCATGGGGGTAGAGATGTTCCTTCAGGTATAACGGGCCATTTAGGGCTTTTAAAGGTCATTCCCAAACTTTGAATTGTGCTCAGAAATGTACTTAAGAGGAACAGAAGTCTGCTACCAGGGCAAGACCTGCTCAACTTTGTAGCAGCCATCTCAGATTAGCCTGGGAGACAACCTCTGATCGATCCTTCACACCTCCAGCTGCTGACAAAGGTTACCTGGAAGATGCAAGTGCAAGTGATAAAAGCTGACACTTACCAAAGGACTCGTTGACAGGGAGATAGGCCTTGACCACAAACATGGGGGTGCCGGCCACCTGGGACTCCTCAAAGACGTGCCCCCGCTTCCTGTTCAGCACGCCATAGATGCCACCCACAACCTGTTCTGGGCACTGGAAGGGGAAGAAAGTGGGTATAATAATAATAATAATAATAATAAATTTTATTTATATCCCGCCCTCCCCAGCCAAAGCCGGGCTCAGGGCGGCTAACAACAATCAAATAATCAGTCAAATAATCACACAATCTAAAATATTTCATTATAAAATTAATTAAATCAAATTGATGGCAACCAATTATGCAGAATTATGTGCAGGTTGCCAGAGGAGGGAGTCAGGCTGCGCCCTGACCAAAGGCCTGGCGGAACAACTCTGTCTTGCAGGCCCTGCGGAAAGATGTCAGGTCCCGCAGGGCCCTAGTCTCTTTTGACAGAGCATTCCACCAATTTGGAGCTACAGCCGAGAAGGCCCTGGCTCTAGTTGAGGCCAGCCTAACCTCTCTGAGGCCTGGGACCTTGAGGATGTTATTATTTGCAGACCGTAGGTTTCTCTGTGGGGCATACCAGGAGAGGCGGTCCCGTAGGTACGAGGGTCCTAGGCCGTATAGGGCTTTAAAGGTTAAAACCAGCACCTTAAACCTGATCCTGTACTCCACCGGGAGCCAGTGCAGCTGGTATAATACCGGATGAATGTGCTCTCGCAGCGAAGACCCCATAAGGAGTCTCGCCGCGGCATTCTGCACCCGCTGGAGTTTCTGGGTCAGTCTCAAGGGCAGCCCCACGTAGAGCGAGTTACAATAATCCAGTCTGGAGGTGACCGTCGCATGGATCACAGTGGCTAGGTCAGGACGAGAGAGATAAGGGGCCAACTGCTTAGCTTGGCGGAGATGAAAAAATGCCGCCTTTGTTATAGCTGTAATCTGCGACTCCATAGAGAGGGAGGTATCGAAGATTACACCCAAACTCTTAACGGACGGTGCTGGCACTAATTGCACCCCCGCAAGAGATGGGAGTTGCCCCCCTGATCCCATATCTTCCCGCCCCAGCCAGAGGACCTCTGTCTTCGCAGGATTTAACTTCAACCGGCTCCCACGTAACCATCCAGCCACAGCTTCCAGACATCTGGTCAGTGTGTCGGGGGCCGAGTCAGGATGGCCATCCATCAACAGATAGAGTTGGGTGTCATCAGCATACTGATGGCAACCCAGCCCAAAACTCCGGACAAGCTGGGCGAGGGGGCGCATAAAGATGTTAAAAAGCATCGGGGAGAGAATTGCACCCTGAGGCACTCCACACACCAAGGAGTGGCGTGATGACAATTCCCCCCCAAGCGCCACCCTCTGTCCCCGACCAGAGAGAAACGAGCGCAGCCATTGAAGGACTGTGCCCTGGATCCCCACGTCGGCAAGGCGGTGGTCCAGGAGTTCGTGATCGACCATGTCAAAGGCTGCTGACAGATCTAGAAGAATCAGCAGCCCTGACCCGCCTCGATCCAGCTGCCTGCGGAGATCATCTGTTAGGGCGACCAGAGCCGTCTCGGTCCCATGACCAGCGCGGAAGCCGGACTGGAATGGGTCCAGAGCAGATGTTTCATCCAGAAACCTACCAAGCTGTTCAGCAACCGCTCTCTCAATCACCTTACCCAGGAATGGAAGATTCGAGACCGGGCGGTAATTGGATAGATCTGAGGGATCTAATGATGTTTTCTTTAAGAGCGGACGCACCACCGCCTCCTTCAGTTCCCCTGGGAATATCCCGGTGCCAAGGGACAAATTGATGATATCCCCCAGGGGGCCCCGCACCTCGTCTGGACACGCTCTAATCAGCCATGACGGGCACGGGTCAAGAGGACAGGTGGTGGGCTTTCCAGCTTGGAGGAATCTGTCCACATCAGCTGGAGATATCCGGTCAAAGTGGTCCAATACTGGACCCGAGGACAGTCGAGGGGCCTCCAGTTCCTTTATTGTATCCAAATTGGCAGAGAGGTCATGGCGGAGCAACAGGACCTTCTCCGCAAAAAAGCTCGCAAATGCCTCACAGCTGTGTGTCAGATTGTTATTTAAATTTGGCTGTCCTTCAAGGGACGTTAAAGACCGAATTATACTAAATAATTGCGCCGGGCGAGAGCTAGCGGATGCAATGGAGGCCGAGAAGTAAGACTTCTTAGCAGCCTTCACTGCCATCTCATAGGTTTTCATAAAAACCCTATAAGATGTTCTTGAGGCTCCGTCACGGGCACCCTGCCATACTCGCTCTAGCCGTCTGAGGTCCCGCTTCATTTTCCGAAGCTCCTCGGTAAACCAGGGAGCCCGGTTTCTGCGGGGTCGCAGAGGGCGCTTAGGTGCGATCTCATCGATGGCTGCCAGGAGCTGGGTATTCCAGCCCTCAACAAGCTCAGTCAATGAGTCGCCAGGGGGAGCAAGGTCCCGCAAGGCTTGACGGAATCTATCCGGGTCCATCAGCCTCCGCGGGCGAGCCCAAATCGGCTCGCCACCTAAGCAGGGTGGGGGTGGAAAGTCAATCCTGGCTTTCAGAGCGTAGTGATCAGACCATGGCACCTTCATCGAAGGAGACATGATCACATCTATACCGGCGCCAAAGATCAAATCCAGCGTGTGGCCTGCTTGATGTGTGGGGCCCGAAACAAACTGGGAGAGCCCTAGTGTCGCCATGGAAGACACCAGGTCCAGAGCCTGTGAGGAGGGAGTGGCATCAGTGTGGAAGTTGAAGTCTCCCAATACCAATAGGTTAGGGAACTCCAAGGCCCAGCCGGCCACCGCCTCCAGCAGGCCTGACAGGGTGGCTGCTGGTGCGCTAGGTGGCCGGTACACCAGCCAGACAGCCAAGCTCTCCTCGGAGCCCCACACTAGGCCAACACATTCAATGCCGGGGATCGATGGCGATGGTAGAGCCCTGAAAGAACAATCTTCCCGGATTAATACTGCCACCCCTCCCCCCCGGCCCACAGTCCGTGACTGGTGGAGGACGGAGAAACCCGGGGGCGCCATCTCTCGTAAGGTAACAGTTACCCCTTCGCGCACCCAGGTCTCCGTCACACAAGCCAGGTCAACTCCCTGCGAGATAAAGAAATCTCGCAGGGTAGCAGTTTTGTTGCCTATAGACCTGGCATTGCACAACACCAGTGAAGGAGGTGAGTAATCCTTGCTCACCCTACCCTCGTCTCTCGGGATGGGGCGCAGATTGGAAGGGGTACGAGCATATCCATATCTCGATCCCCTTCGCCTATAACATCTGCCCCCACCGCCATACCTCCCTCGCCCCTCCACGGTCGCAATCCCAAGCCTCATACTAACCTCCATTTACAAATAGAAACAAAACAACCAAAACAATTATGCCCAAACAAAACCAATCCCCGCCCCACTCAGTGTCCAACCCCAAAAACAAAACAAAATGGAACAACAAAAATACATAAATAAAAACCACCATTCACGGTGGTACAACAAAGTAAACAATAAAAGCACCTTTAAAACACCTTAAAATATATATAAACATCTTTAACATTTGCAGCAGATAATGAAATAATATAATATTATAAAAAACAACAACCCCCATTTAAGGTGCTGCAAATTAAAAGCAATTAAAACATTTAAAACTATTTTGTCCATTGCTGCCGGTAGCTGCTCTGTCCTCTAAACTGTGATGGTAGTGCAGGCCCCGCCCCCTAGGCCGGATGGAGTTGGCAGGAGAGGGAGCGGTCTTCCCAGCACTCACGAAGCAGCAACAGCAGTCGTGTCCCGGAGGCCTCTCCCAGACCTCTTATGCTGTGGCGATGAATGCAGGCCCCGCCCCCTAGGCCAGATGGAGTTGGCAGAAAGGGAGCGGTCCTCCCAGCACTCACACAAGCAGCAGCACCAGCAGTCGTGTCCCGGAGGCCTCTCCCAGGCCTCTTATGCTGTGGCGATGAATGCAGGCCCCGCCCCCTAGGCCAGATGGAGTTGGCAGAAAGGGAGCGGTCCTCCCAGCACTCACGCAAGCAGCAGCACCAGCAGTCGTGTCCCGGAGGCCTCTCCCAGACCTCTTATGCTGTGGCGATGAATGCAGGCCCCGCCCCCTAGGCCAGATGGAGTTGGCAGAAAGGGAGCGGTCCTCCCAGCACTCACGCAAGCAGCAGCACCAGCAGTCGTGTCCCGGAGGCCTCTCCCAGACCTCTTATGCTGTGGCGATGAATGCAGGCCCCGCCCCCTAGGCCAGATGGAGTTGGCAGAAAGGGAGCGGTCCTCCCAGCACTCACGCAAGCAGCAGCACCAGCAGTCGTGTCCCGGAGGCCTCTCCCAGACCTCTTATGCTGTGGCGATGAATGCAGGCCCCGCCCCCTAGGCCAGATGGAGTTGGCAGAAAGGGAGCGGTCCTCCCAGCACTCACGCAAGCAGCAGCACCAGCAGTCGTGTCCCGGAGGCCTCTCCCAGACCTCTTATGCTGTGGCGATGAATGCAGGCCCCGCCCCCTAGGCCAGATGGAGTTGGCAGAAAGGGAGCGGTCCTCCCAGCACTCACGCAAGCAGCAGCACCAGCAGTCGTGTCCCGGAGGCCTCTCCCAGGCCTCTTATGCTGTGGCGATGAATGCAGGCCCCGCCCCCTAGGCCAGATGGAGTTGGCAGAAAGGGAGCGGTCCTCCCAGCACTCACGCAAGCAGCAGCACCAGCAGCACAGCACTGCACAGAGTCAAGCCAGTGGGCTGCCGGCGCCGCCTCTTAAGAACACAGCCTGCCTCCCGTTACCCACCTGGATCTCCACCAGGTAGATGGGCTCCATGAGGCGGGGCTGAGCCGTCAACACGCAGGCATAGAGGCACCTTCTGGCCGTGGGAATGATTTGGCCACCTCCGCGGTGGATGGCGTCCGCGTGCAGGGTCACGTCGTGCACGTCAAAGCGGATGGCGCGCATGTTTTCCTCGCAAAGGGCACCCTGGAGAAAAGAGAGAGGTTGAGGGTGGGAGAGAAAATCATTTTCCAGTTTGCATTCAACCCAACTTTTCTGTCCTTCCTCTCTGAAGCAGGCAACGTAGTTTTTTTTTTAAAAAAAGCAATTAAGCACTCTGCCATAGCAGCCAAGAAGCAAAGGCAGGGCCAATGCTTCCTTCGGCTCACGGTCAGCCTTCTTCCTGCAAACTGTCAGAGCCAGGAGGAGGAGGAGGAGTTGCCCAGGGGGACCAGAGGATGGGAAGAGCGTGATCTACTAAGGGGCAGAGAATCGGAGTCTAGATATGATGGAGAGCAACAACAACTGAGAAAGGATAGGCATAATATTTTACAAGGATGGGAAGGAACATCATGGACAGAATAACTGTCACACACAGGAGGTTTACGGTAACATGTCAATACGAATAGATGTCGTTAGTACTGCAGTTGTTGTAAGAGGGATTGTTATTTTAACTGGAGTGTAATTGAGATGGGTAAGATTTTGGAACGCAGAAATAAAGCAAATAATCAAACCATCAATTCTAGCACATGGGAGGCCACCTAAGTTATTTAATTTGGCATCTGAATAATTGGAATTAGCAATTGTATATAATTTGGTATTGCTATAATGAGGCCATTACAGGGTTATTGTAATTGAAAACTAATGATGATTATTATATATAAAAAGAGAGAATTGGAGACTAGAAACAGGGGAGATGCAAATGATGATTATTATATATAAAAAGAGAGAATTGGAGACTAGAAACAGGGGAGATGCAAATATCCGTTGATTCCCTTTCCATCCCTGCCCCGCAGCACAGGCGTCCCATGAAATCGGAAGGGATCCCAGAGGTCATCTTGTCCTCTTGCAATGCAGGAATCTTTCCCCCCATGTGGGACCAGAACTCATGACCCTGAGATTGAAAGCCTCATCCTCTACCATCTCCCCACTGCCCATGGCAGCTCCTCCTGAGGAAGAGGTAGTGTGTGGGGGGACGGACAGAGCACCTAGCAGGAGGAAGGGGAATTCGGAGACGACACCCCCACCCCCCTCGATCAAGGAGGAGAAACGCAGGCCAAGCAACCCCCAGCAAGGAAAAGTGAGCACCTGAAAAGGACGCCCCATCGCAACTCAGGGGGAGGGGGCAAGAGGAAATCACATACGAGGCTGATTCAACTTCCTAAAGCTGGAACACAGCCTTGAGGGGCTGATGTGACAAAGCGCTCAAAAGTTACAGGGAACCAGGCAGAGGGCCTGTGGAACGCCCTCCCACCAGATGTCAAAGAGGAAAACAACTGCCAGACTTTTAGAAGACATCTGAAGGCAGCCCTGTTTAGGGAAGCTTTTAATGTTTGACGGACTATTGTATTTTAATATTTTGTTGGAAGCTGCCCAGAACGGCTGGGGAAACCCAGCCAGATGAGCGGGGTGCAAGTAATAAATTATTATTTGGAAACTGCAGCAAGTCTCGGCTCCGTTCCAAGAAGGCAGGACGCAGACAGCCCACCGCCCTGCAATGAGGGGCGCCCACTCCTGCTTACCTCCTTCGTGGCCCACTGGAAGCCTGCCACAACGCTGTCCTTGATCTCGTTGAGGTACTGCACCCCCTTGGTGATGTCCGTCAGGATGTTGGGGCCAGTGCCGTCCGGGCCGAAGCACCAGATCTTGCGGGCCTCGGCCGCGTCCCACTCGCACTTCTCAGCCAGGTAACGGGCCCGTGTTTTCAGCTCCTGGCAGGCGGAGACGTCTCCTTTGTCGATGTCCTCGGCCAGGCCGCCGGGGAAGGGACGGGCTTTCATGTACAGGCGGTTGCATACACAACGTGGCCTGTGGGAGAAGAAGACTCACTTTAGCTCAGGTCTGTGTTACGATATGGATGCAATGCGGCAGCGAGCTGCAGCTGGCTGGAAAGCAAAACATGATGGGAATGTTGGGATTGTACCGTGGGAACAAAGGGACAGTCTATTCACAGTGCGGAGCACTGGATTTAGCTCAGAGTGTAATTTGACCTGTACAGGAAGTACAGGAGGTGGAGTTTGTCTCTCTGCTGTTGGTGTTTGAAGAAAGCAGACGTGTTTCTCTGTAACGCTGCAAAGACAGAAATAAAGGCATGTAAATACATTTCTGTCTATCTCTTTCCCCTGCCTGGGGGCAGGGAAGAGTGGTGTGTTCTTCTCACGCTTGAGGAGGATCGCCGATCGTGACCTAGCCTGGATCCTGCCAGAGAATGCAGACAGGGAGGTCAACTGGGATTCAAGCCGGGTGCCTGGAGAGTGGCCAGTTTCTCCTGATAAGGCTTGATTTCCTAACAGTCTGTCCTCCTTGCCCAAACCTTGAGCACTGCATTCCTTATCAGCTATAGTTCCGCCTTATCCATTTCTGTGATTTTGATACCAGCTCTCATAGGAACGCCTTGGTTTTAAGTATGAGAGTTCGTCTGGAAGTCTGGAGCAGGGTGTTCTCTGTGCAAATCCTCCCTTCGTCCTCTTACCTGTATTACTTGCGGGGAGGGGGTTTCGGCAGCAGCCTCAGCGGTGCAGGAGCCATACCCTGCAAGAAAGAAGGAATCCCTGAATGTGTGAATGGTCTGTCACTGACCAAACAACCAGGGACGGGCTTCAAGAAGCCGTTGCAGGAAGTCAAGTCCCAGGTGAGCAGAGGGCTCTTGGGTTCGAATCCTGTTTCTGGCGAGGGGCGTACTGATGGGGGCAGGGGGGCGGGCTGCCCCAGGTGCCATCCTGAAGGGGGGTGACATTCTGACGCGCCCCCCAAACCCGCAAATCGCGAGTGGCAAAGCATAGAGCGGCACAGCAATGAAATCCCCCTGTCCCCTTACCTGTGAGGCGAGAGGCCGTTGTCTCGGCTCCAGGCCCTCCCGGGACGCGGCGGCTCCCAAGCTGAGCCTTCTCCTCGCTGCAATACAAAGGGAGACATCAGCCGGCGCCTGGCTCCCAGCCATGCAAGCCCCAGTCTGGGACAGGAGGGTGGGGACCTGGGAAGGGGGCATATTCTCCTACCTGATCTTATTAACTGCCCCACCCTGAACTCCTCCGTGCGGGCATCTGGGCTCCATCCCGACCGGTCTGCCACAGAGGCAGCAGCCATAGTCTCCCCCGCCTCCGGAATCACTCGGGTGGCGTTCTTAATGGGGGGAAACCTTGGCTGCTGCTTCTGCGCCAGGAACGGCCGGGAAGGAGCCATTCCCGCACGGGGAACGGAGGGAGGGTGAGGCAGGCGAGAATCGGGAACAGCTGGGAACCGCCAATATGCTCTGTCGATCTTCACCCCGGGAGCAGGCACTGAAGCCTCGTTCTTGCCAGCCTCTCGCCTAAGAAAGAAACAAGCTCTGTTATTCTGATTCCTTGGAGGAGTTCCAGATAAATATATATATAATATTTCTTATTGTTGTTGTTGTTTAGGCGTTTAGTCGTGTCCGACTCTTCGTGACCCCATGGACCAGAGCACGCCAGGCACTCCTGTCTTCCACTGCCTCCCACAGTTTGGTCAGACTCATGTTTGTAGCTTCGAGAACACTGTCCCACCATCTCGTCCTCTGCCGTTCCCTCCTCCTTGTGCCCTCCATCTTTCCCAACATCAGGGTCTTTTCCAGGGAGTCTTCTCTTCTCATGAGGTGGCCAAAGTCTTGGAGCCTCAGCTTCAGGATCTGTCCTTCCAGTGAGCACTCAGGGCTGATTTTCTTCAGAATGGAGAGGTTTGATCTTCTTGCAGTCCATGGGACTCTCAAGAGTCTCCTCCAGCACCATAATTCAAAAGCATCGATTCTTTGGCGATCAGCCTTCTCTATGGTCCAGCTCTCACTTCCATACATCACTACTGGGAAAACCATGGCTTTTACTATACGGACATTTGTTGGCAAGGTGATGTCTCTGCTTTTTAAGATGTTGTCTAGGTTTGCCATCGCCTTTCTCCCAAGAAGCAGGTGTCGTTTAATTTTGTGACTGCTGTCACCATCTGCAGTGATCATGCAGCCCAAGAAAGTAAAATCTCTCACTGCCTCCATTTCTTTCCCTTCTACTTGCCAGGCGGTGATGGGACCAGTGGCCATGATCTTAGTCTTTTTTATGTTGAGCTTCAGACCATATTTTGCGCTCTCCTCTTTCACCCTCATTAAAAGGTTCTTTAATTCCTCCTCACTTTCTGCCATCGAGGTTGTGTCATCTGCATATCTGAGGTTGTTGATGTTTCTTATTATCATCTATATATTTATATATCTATATATTTATAATATTTCTTATTGTCATCTATATATTTAGACATATCTATGAGCCAATTTTGTGCCCCACCCCTCACCTGCGCCCCTGGCGGGGGCCCATCTCACCACCCCCTAGCTAGGGCCCTGCTTGGACCACAGAGAAACCCTCTCCATAAAACTACAGGGATCTCTAAATCAGGTCTTCCTCCTCCACCCCCATGATCCCTGGGAAACACTTCCCCTGCCACACAAAGTCACAACATACCTCCGGATGTTCCTGGGTTTTCCTGCACCGCTGGGCTGCTGCTCCTTCCCCAAACCACGGCCCTGCAAAAGAAGAAGGACACTGTACTCTCTAGGGGGGCAGAACTAGCACCCCTGGCAGGCTGCCCATGCCCACGTCACCACAGGCTGCCAGCCTGCTCTTGCCTGGGCGCCTGACCCCTGGCTTGGAAGGAGGGGGGCGAGGGGCTGGGGCGAGACGGGACTGCAACCCCCCAACCCAGCCCTGTTTCACTCAGGTCAGCGCCATGACCTCCCTGCACATGTGGGGAATGGATTCCCCACGGAATTAACCTACCCCAATTAATGAGTGTTAGAATGGCGCTGGTTCTATAAATTAAGGGGTTTACAGCTGTAAAGATTAAGATTGAAAAGAAGAAAGGAGGTTATAAATTTGAGAAGATTGAGAGTAAGAATTTGTTGGGGGAAAAGTTTGAAATTAGAATGCAATAAGGGGAGGTATGGGGGAGTCTGGGAAATAAGTTATATGGAAATAAGGATTTGAAATTATACATGTTTTTGGTCTGTTTTGTGTTTGTTTGTTTGTGTTGTTTTGTTTGTTAAATTTTTTTTGTGAAATTTGAATAAATTTTTTTTAAAAAAGGAATTGCTGAAACAATTAACAGAAGTGGAATACAAAAAGGGAGGTGTGAGGAGGTCGTTGAAATAAGTGGATGAAAGATAAGATATTGAAATTGTTTGATGTGTTTTAAACGGTTTTTGCTTTGTTTTGTTAGTTTAGTGTTAGTGTTATATAGTGTCTTTGTATTGTATTGTGTTGTCTTTCTTTCTTTCTTTTTGGGTTTAAATTGTTGGAAAAGTAATAAATATTATTATTTTTTTTAAAAAAAGGAATTAACCTACCACAATCTCGAGAGGTGGTGCCCCTCCAGCCTCCCTCAGGTTCGGGCGCCTCAGGAGCCTTTTATTTCCTAGGAGACAGAAAGGAAAATAAAAAACAGAGGAAGAGGTTACAGGTGGGAAGACTTATAACACCTTATAGAAATGACACCAAAGAAGGATGTTCTTCTCATTATAGGGGATTGGAATGCTAAATTAGGGAGTCAAGAAATAAAAGGAACAAGTGGCAAGTTTGGCCTTGGAGTTCAAAACGAAGCAGGGCAAAGGCTAATAGAGTTCTGCCAAGAGAACAAGCTGGTCATCGCAAACACTCTTTTCCAAGAACACAAGAGACGACTCTACACATGGACATCACCAGATGGGCAGCATCGAAATCAGATTGATTATATTCTCTGCAGCCAAAGATGGAGAAGCTCTATACAGTCAGCAAAAACAAGACCTGGAGCTGACTGTGGCTCAGATCATCGGCTTCTTATAGCAAAATTCAAGCTTAAACTGAAGAAAGTAGGAAAAACCACTGGGCCGGTTAGATACAATCAAAATCAAATCCCTTATGAATACACAGGGGAAATGAGGAACAGGTTTAAGGATTTAGATTTGGTGGACAGAGTGCCTGAAGAACTATGGATGGAGGCTCGCAACATTATACAGGAGGCAGCAACTAAAACCATCCCAATGAAAAGGAAATGCAAGAAAACAAAGTGGCTGTCCAACGAAGCCTTACAAATAGCGGGGGAGAGAAGGCAAGCAAAATGCGAGGGAGATAGTGAAAGATACAGGAAATTGAATGCAGATTTCCAAAAAATAGCAAGGAGAGACAAGAAGGCCTTCTTAAATGAGCAATGCAAAGAAATAGAGGAAAACAATAGAATGGAAAAAAACAGAGATCTGTTCAAGAAACTGGAGATATGAAAGGAACATTTCGCTCAAAGATTACCATAATAAAAGACAAAAGTGGAAAGGACCTAACAGAAGCAGAAGACATCAAAAAGAGGTGGCAAGAATACACAGAGGAATTATACCAGAAAGATATGGATGTCTCATACACCCCAGGTAGTGTGGTTGCTGACCTTGAGCCAGACATCCTGGAGAGTGAAGTCAAATGGGCCTTAGAAAGCACTGCTAATAACAAGGCCAGTGGAAGTGATGATATTCCAGCTGAACTATTTAAATTTTTAAACGATGATGCTGTTAAGGTGCTACACTCAATATGCCAGCAAGTTTGGAAAACTCAGCAGTGGCCAGAGGATTGGAGAAGATCAGTCTACATCCCAATCCCAAAGAAGGGCAGTGCCAAAGAATGCTCCAACTAGCGCACAATTGCACTCATTTCACACACTAGCAAGGTTATGCTTAAAATTCTACAAGACAGGCTTAAGCAGTATGTGGACCGAGAACGAAAACAAAAAAACATCCCAATGAAAAGGAAATGCAAGAAGGGGGAGAAATGGAGGCAGTGAGAGATTTTACTTTCTTGGGTTCCATGATCACTGCAGATGGTGACAGCAGTCACGAAATTAAAAGACGCCTGCTTCTTGGGAGAAAAGCAATGACAAACCTGGACAGCATCTTAAAAAGCAGAGACATCACCTTGCCAACAAAGGTCCGTATAGTTCAAGCTATGGTTTTCCCAGCAGTGATGAACGGAAGTGAGAGCTGGACCATAAAGAAGGCTGATCGCCAAAGAATGGATGCTTTTGAATTATGGTGCTGGAAGGAGACTCTTGAGGGTCCCATGGAGTGCAAGAAGATCAAACCTCTCCATTCTGAAGGAAATTAGCCCTGAGTGCTCACTGGAAGGACAGATCCTGAAACTGAGGCTGCAAGACTTTGGCCACCTCAGGAGAAGAGAAGACTCCCTGGAAAAGACCCTGATGTTGGGAAAAATGGAGGGCACAAGGAGAAGGGGATGGAAGAGGACGAGATGGTTGGACACTGTTCTCGAAGCTACCAGCATGAGTCTGACCAAACTGCGGGAGGCAGTGGAAGGCAGGAGTGCCTGGCGTGCTCTGGTCCAGGGGGGTCATGAAGAGGCGGACACGACTAAACAACAACAAGTTGCTTTGGGAGACGATAATCAGGCATAGCCCAGTTCTGTGAAGCTTGGAGGGGGGTGTGAGGCATCTGGGCTTTAGCAGCACAGTGGTGGCTCGGGTTAAGAACTTAATTCGTTCTGGAGGTCTGTTCTTAACCTGAAACTGTTCTTAACCTGAGGTACCACTTTTGCTAATGGGGCCTTCCGCTGCCGCCGCGCCGCCAGAGCACGATTTCTGTCCTCATCCTGAAGCAAAGTTCTTAACCTGAGGTACAATTTCTGTACAAGCCAAGCCCTGGCTCCATGGCTCACCTGAATCAAAAGAATCTTCTCGCTTCCAAGTCTGGAGAGAGCCTTTTCTTGCTGCGTTAAACAGCCACATTCTCGGAGAAATGACGGCTGTGTGCAGCTCAGCTTCAGCCCCCCCTCGTGCCGCCTTCTAGAACCCACCGCTCTCAACCGCCTCTCACCTGCCCCCCTTTCAAACTGCTTTTAAAAGCCTCCTTCCATCTTCCATCTCCACCAGAATTCCACTCTCTCTCTCTCTCTCTTCCCCCTCCCTCCCTGCTTTGGAATTGTAATAGCATCACCTCACAATAATAATATTGCCACTCATCTCCTCTGGGCCTCCTACCTTCAGCATTCATTTTCTCTACAAATCTCTCACCATCATCTGACAGGCATCCCCCTTGCAGGGCATTATCAGGCTTGCTTGCAAAGCAGCACTTTGTGACATAGGCTGGCAAACAGGGGCCAGGCTGCTGGGTTGTCTGGTAGCTGAATGAAGAAAAATAAAACTAGGGGCGTCAAAGTGTGCTGGGATGAGGCCCCCGTGGATCAGGCCAGAGGGGGCTGGTGGGGGTGTGTGGTTGTGCCTCCCTTTCTTCTACATCTTGCTCCCCCGCCCATTCCTTCTGGTGCTCGAAAGAATCAGAGCATGGCAGAGTTGGAAGGGGTGCCAAGGGGCATCTAGTCCAACCCCCGGCAGTGCAAGGATCCTGCCCACAGCCAGCCCCTGGCTGGACTCCACACTCCCACCACCTTCTTCCCAGCCAGATGCACAGACCCCTTGCCCTTCTGCATGGGGTGGGGAAAGGGGAGAGAGAGATGTTTTGCTCCCTATCCCTCCGGACATGGATATGAGAGCCCTGCCAATATATCAAGGGCGTCACAGGGAGGAAGCTTGTCTTCTCCTGCTCCAGAGGCCCTCAGGACCTGAAGCCCTGGCTTCAAGCGACCAGGAAGGAGAGTCCGACTCCAGGAAGAACTTTCTGACAGCAAGAGCTGTTTGACAGTGAGAGGAAATCCCTCAGAAGGTGATAGACTCTCCTTCCTTGGAGGTTTTCAGCAGAGCTTGGGGCGGCCACCTGCCATGGGTTCGCAGGGTGTTGGACTAGAGCGTGTTACTTCCAGGTTTCGACGCTCATGCATACGCCGACGCTCAAAATGATGTCACGCGCATGCGCAGAAAGGCAAAAACGACGTGTGTGTGTGTACGCAGATGTGCCGTCGCTAGTTACGTTCGCTTCTGGATGCGAATGGGGCTCTGGAACGGATCCCGTTCGCATGGTGAGATACAGTGGTGCCTCGCAAGACGAAATTAATTCGTTCCGCAAGTCTCTTCGTCTTGCGGTTTTTTCGTCTTGCGATGCACGGTTTCCCATAGGAATGCATTGAAAATCAATTAATGCGTTCCTAGGGAAACCGCCTTCAGACCAGGTCCGGGGACAGTCTGTCCCCGGACCTCTTCTGAAGGCTGGGGGGGGGGGAGACAAGGGCTTTTCTTTCCACCCCCAGCATTTAAAAAAACCCCGGGACAGCGGAGGACTTCTCCGCTGTCCGGGCGATCTTAAAATGCTGGCGGGCGGCATTTTAAAATCGCCCCGGACAGCAGAGGACTTCTCCGCTGTCCGGGGCGATTTAAAAGCCCCTGAGAAGGCAGGCAGGGGCACAAAGACTTTGGCCCCCCGCCAGCCTTCAGAAGAGGTCCTGGACCTCTTCTGAAGGCGGGCGGGGGGCCAAAGTCTTTGCTCCCCCCGCCTGCCTTCAAAAGGTGTCCCTGCTGCGGCGGGAGGTGTCCCCTGCCCCCCCGCCCAGCTTCCCCGCTTCCCCCGGACGTATTTTGCAGCAAGGGGCTGCAGGGAGATTGCTATCTCCCCGCAGCCCCTTGCTTCAAAAGAGAAGACCCGCTGTCCCCGGGGCAAGCTTCATTTTGCGAAGCAAGCCCATAGGGAAATTCGTCTTGCGAGGGAACTCGAAAACGAAAAAACCTTTCGTTTTGCGAGTTTTTCGTCTCGCGAGGCGTTCGTCTTGCGGGGTAGCACTGTACCACTGTACTGTAGCATATATTCAACACAAAAAACAGCGGCAATTTGTTTTTGACAAAGGACAGCTGGACATATAAATGCCCCCATTACCTTCAGTAGCTTCGGGCCTCATCAATCCTAAATCTGGCCCTGCGTCGGACGTTTGGCTTCCAAATAATGTTTGCAAACCAGAACACTCATTCTGGGGTTGCAGTATTTGGGGACTGGAATGCAAGGCGTTTGAGATCCAAGGTATAACTGTATGTTCTTTTAAATATTTTTTTTTCTCCGTGAGAAAGACCCTGATGTTGGGAAAGATGGAGGGCACAAGGAGAAGGGGATGACAGAGGACGAGATGGTGGGACAGTGTTCTCGAAGCTACCAGCATGAGTCTGACCAAACTGCGGGAGGCAGTGGAAGACAGGAGGGCCTGGCGTGCTCTGGTCCAGGGGGTCACGAAGAGTCGGACACGACTAAGCGACTCAACAACAACAACCATGTCTGGTCTTCAACATGAAGTTTCAGACTGAGTGTAGCAATTTCGAAGAGACGTTTTATTAACAAGCGAACACCCATTTATGTACAACATCCATCAATGAACTTAACCTTCTCTAACAGAACAAGCTAACTGACAGCCAGGCTCTTTAGAGTCTATTCAGCTTAAAGATACAGTACTGTGTGTGGAAGAGGACTGGAAGAAATTTAAGGATTATTTGCAAAAGTATTGTAAGCTGTATGAATGTTAGAATGATGCAGGATATAAAGATAATGTGGCATTAGTGATATACTTGAAAGGAGTATGCAAAATTGGTTTAAAAGAATAAAAGTAAAATTGGAATAATATTATGTCAAGCTAAAAAAAATAGATAATAAAAGGGAAAAATTGGAGACACAATAGTTGAAGGGTATAACATAAAATAAGATTTGAAAAAAGGTGAAATATTGCTGAATAAGATTTTGTAAATGGGAACACAGAAAAGGGAGATGTGAGGGAGTCAAAAAAGAGGGTTATGGAAACAACATTTAAGAAAGTGAATATTCTCTTTTTATCTATGCTTTTTCTTATGTCTTTTTTTCCTTTTTTTCTTTTCCTTTATGTGTTTAATGTTTGTATTTTTTGTATTGTATTTTTTGTCATTTTGTATTCTCTCTGTTTTTTATTGTGAAAACTTAATAAAACATTTATTAAAAAAAAGATACAGTACTGTGGCTGTGCAACAGGAGAGGGGGGAAAGGAATGGAAATGGGTTGTGATCTGGGTTCAAGGGAGAGTTGAGAAAAGCAAGGAGGGGGTCAAGGAGAAAATGGGGTGCGAAGGTTGTTTTTTGTTGTTGTTGCAAAAATGGAGAGAGCAAGTTGGCATGGGAATGGGGTTGAAGAACAGGTGCAGACGATGGCTCCATAATTGTCAAGGCTGGGTTCAGATGCAGGTTGAGACACAAGAAGCAGAGCCTGTCAGTGCAACTGATTCTTGGTTCAAGAAAACAGCATACAGAGTCGGACATGACTAAACAAAAGCAAGTCACCATGTTCCCTAAAGCGGTGGGGGTCAGCCTGTCCAGACCTTACAACCAACCTCTGACTTCCCAAGCTGGAAAATGGGACCGACGTCCGCATTTCTGCTTACAGTTTACACTTAATGTAGAGGGGGAGGAAAGCGGGGGGGGGGGGATGCACTGGCATCCCTTGGGTTTCAGACAGTACGTGGGTAAAGGTATTTTAATTTCACCATCTGCAGTGATCATGGAGCCCAAGAAAGTAAAATCTCTCACTGCCTCCATTTCTTCCCCTTCTATTTGCCAGGAGGTGATGGGACCAGTGGCCATGATCTTCGTTTTTTTGATGTTGAGCTTCAGACCATAGTTTTTTGACCCGTGCTAGATAGCAAACACAGATCGCAAGGGACGGGTCGATTGTTCCTTTTTGCTTGGAGCAGTGTGTTCCCGGTGCCCATCAGCTGGTAAAATGCAGGGTTGGGACTGGCAATACACAACGCCCTTTGTGCAGCCAGCTGTTGGGAGCCCTCCATAAGGAATTTTGACAGGTGGAGAAAACTCACGTGTACATGATGCCATGCGATTTGACCTGTGGGTTGCCCCACACAGCCAGTCCGCCCACTTGGTGGGGTCAGGTAGTAAAGATCCGGACCCCAAAGCCCAAACGATTCCCCACCTGAATATATCTAACATGAGCCTCCCCAAACACAAACTTCAGGCTGAGTCTACCTTAAGAGCCATTAGGCTGACAGGTACCAGCAGGTCAGATGCGGGTGGCGCTGTGGGTTAAACCACAGAGCCTAGGACTTGCCAATCAGGTCGGCGGTTGAAATCCCCGCAATGGGGTGAGCTCCCGTTGCTCGGTCCCTGCTCCTGCCAACCTAGCAGTTCAAAAGGACACCAGTGCAAGTAGATAAATAGGTACCGCTCCGGCAGGAAGGGAAACGGCGTTTCCGTGCGCTGCTCTGGTTCGCCAGAAGCGGCTTAGTCCTGCTGGCCACATGACCCAGAAGCTGTACGCCGGCTCCCTTGGCCGATAAAGTGAGATGAGCGCCGCAAGCCCAGAGTCGGCCACGACTGGACCTAATGGTCAGGGGTCCCTTTACCTTTGCTTTTTACCAGCAGGCCAGACTGCGTGACCTCAATGCTTGTAGATATCAGGCTGTCTCAAAAGACAATGGAGTGCACTTCCAGGGGTGAAATCAAACTACTGTGTTAGCAACACCCAAGTAACAACCGCAGGGCGTAAGCCTGGGCAGCGAATATGGGGGTCCTGCACTGCCTAGATGACAAGACCCGCTGATGGGGTCCAAAGGAAAGCAGAGCAAGACACCTGGATGCAGGTGTTGCCAGTGTACAAGCACCACCCAACCATTTTAGGGAATCCATTTAGGATTTGTGCACTTTACTCCTTAACCCTTTCTTTTCCCCAAGGTATCTTCGCAAGGCATGGGAGGTTTAGGATCAGTTTCCCTTATCTTCCCAGGTTAATAAGCCCTATCTGGCCATACCATGATTAGTGATTAAGACAAATGACAATGTGATAGAAGAAATTTAAAGAATATTTAGCTAAATATTGTGATATAAGGGAATTAGAAAATTCTTGGAAGTAACAGGCTTAGGGGCAGAATAAGAATAGGTGGTAGTAAATATTAAGGATTTGAATATTAATAAAAGAGATGAAGATAGTAAATGAAAGGAGTGAATATTATTAGAAATACGAATTTGGAGAACTACTATACAGGGGTTATAATGAAATTCAGTTAGAGGGGATTTGAGGAAGTCAGGTATCAATGTAACGAGAATTAGAGATTTGAAGAATTCTGTTTTGTGTTTTTCTTTTCTTGGTGTGTGCTTTGTAATATTTTCTTTTTTTCTGTGATATGTGGAAACAAATAGGAAATGGCAATTTGTTTCCCATTTTTCCCAATCACACATTCAGTTGCACATTTGTTTTTTCGGGGTGGGGCGTTTGCTTGTTTGTTAAAAGTTCTAATGAAAATTTCTCCCAATATCCAGATTTTCATATGCAATTTTGCTCATACACACATTATGCAAGCAATTTCCTGTAATATACAGTAATGCAGTTTTCTGCCGTTCATTTCAATGTCCACTTTAGCCTAATTTAGACGTTTCGGCATACACTGGGCTGGATTTGCTAAATTCAGAGAAGTGTGACTTTTTGTTTTGGTTTGCCTATTGTTTCAGGAAACATGAAACAAGTCCACTTATTTATTCAGTGAAGTGTATATACATCTTAATTATCGCAAAGGTATCATTCGCTCAATCACTACTGGTCTTTATTCATGTCTGTGAGAGTCCCCAGGCGACTTATTTTGATTGCTTGCAAACAGGTTAGATTATATCTATTCCTCATGGAGCCAGCTGTTTGCAAGGGAAGAGGGGGTGGTTACAAGTTAATGAGCACTCATCCTGATTTGCTTGCTGGGACTTTGCGAAAACCATCCTGTGTGTTTTTGACCAGCTATTCACAAAAATTAAACCCAGAGGCCTTCAGCCGCTAATGCTCTACAGGCTTCAAATCTATTGTCTTTTGAAAAGACCAACCCTGGGTCGTATGACAGCAACCTACGCCAAAATCAGGGAGCTGTGAAGCTTCAAGTCAAGGACCACTCATCTTTTTGAGGCCTGTGGGCATTATCTGCCGAACCAGATAAACTGTTGTGGGCACCACAAACTGCAGCCTGGTCTATGGGCTACAGCTGAATGCTTGCCGCACGCCTCATTGCAACAGCCCTGTAGGCGCCAGCGAAGGACTGTGTGCACACATACAACCCCAGTTTTCTAAATAAAACTGCTTTCGTACAGCACAGATGGAGCTCCCCCCTTGCTTCCAAGTGTGTGGGGCTCAGGTCTCAACAGCTGTTAAAGACATCCAACACAACAGCCAGCCTCGTCTTATTAAATTTATTATTCCAGTGGTACTAATACATTGATTTGCACAAGGACACCCATTTAGCAGAGAGGCTGCTTTTGCCCAACTAGAAAAGCCTCCCCCCCCCTTTTCTCTCCCAATCCTAAAAGAAAATTCCTCCAGACTGCCCCCCTCCTCCCCATCGAATCCAGTATTTGAGTATGGAATGAAATTTCACGCACCCTTTTCTTTTCGGAAGTTTGCCTGTCCTCCCCAATCTGCAAACCAAGGGAGGAAAAAACCCCCTTTCACTTGGCTCTGAGCGTCAAATAAATATGGAGACGGGCAACGTTTCAGTTGCATCAAATGGAAATGTATTTTTGGAAGTTATAATGGCACTGGGTGAGCGGCCCCGCTAGTTCGTGTGCAGACGGCCTGGAACCTCTAAGGCTGAATGCAGACACGGCTCTTTTTAAAATCTGCCCCGAGACGGAAGATCAAGCAAGGAAGTGGCCCAATGCCTTTTGCAAGACACCTGCAGCACTGATGTTATTATGCAAGTTAAATTTGGAGTCCCACAACATACATTTTTAAATTTATTCTTTTACATCTGGTGTTGCATTTTAAATTCAGCTTGGTTGATTGGTTTTTACAATTTGTCCAGGAAGTTATCTAGTGCGGGAATGCCCTCCTTCAGCCCTTTGCGCTTGCGGGTCTCAGCGACCACCTGGCAGGGGCGGCTGGTGTTGTCGAACGGGTCTCCGGGCAGGATCTGCCAGTGGTCGAACACACACTGGGGGAAAGCCTGGCCCCCTGTGTTGGATCTCAAGTCAGCAGTGAAGCCTGTGAAGAGAGAGGGAGAGAGAAGAGTTTATACTCTAAGCAAACAAAACTGTAAGACAGAAATACGGGTGTTCCAAGTTTACCCACACATCCCACAACCAGCTCATTGTCTTAGCTAAAAGCAGCATCCTGGAGGCATCTACCTTAATAAATAATATTAGTAATGATTTATTAATTTATACCCCACCCATCTGGCTGAGTTTCCCCAGCCACTGTAGGCGGCTCTCAACAAAATATTAAAAGCACAAGAAAACATCAAACATTGAAAACTTCCCTAAACAGGGTTGCCTTCATAAGCCCCATCTGGCCATACCTTCTGGCCGTGGGAATGATTTGGCCACCTCCGCGGTGGATGGCGTCCGCGTGCAGGGTCACGTCGTGCACGTCAAAGCGGACGGCGCGCATGTTTTCCTCGCAAAGGGCACCCTGGAGAAAAGAGAGAGGTTGAGGGTGGGAGAGAAAATCATTTTCCAGTTTGCATTCAACCCAACTTTGCTGTCCTTCCTCTCTGAAGCAGGAAACATAGTTTTTTTTTTTTTTAAAAAAAAGCAATTAAGCACTCTGCCATAGCAGCCAAGAAGAGGAGTCGACGCCCAGGGGGACCAGAGGATGGGAAGAGCGTGATCTACTAAGGGGCGGAGAATCGGAGTCTAGATATGATGGAGAGCAGCAACAACTGAGAAAGGATAGGCATAATATTTTACAAGGATGGGAAGGAACATCATGGACAGAATAACTGTCACACACAGGAGGTTTAAGGTAACATGTCAATACGAATAGATGTCGTTAGTACTGCAGTTGTTGTAAGAGGGATTGTTATTTTAACTGGAGTGTAATTGAGATGGGCAAGATTTTGGAACGCAGAAATAAAGCAAATAATCAAACCATCGATTCTAGCACATGGGAGGCCACCTATTTAATTTGGCATCTGAATAATTGGAATTAGCAATTGTATATAATTTGGCATTGCTATAACGAGGCAATTACCGGGTTATTGAAATTGAAAACTAATGATGATTATTATATATAAAAAGAGAGAATTGGAGACTAGAAACAGGGGAGATGCAAATATCCGTTGATTCCCTTTCCATCCCTGCCCCGCAGTACAGTCGTCCCATGGAATCGGAAGGGATCCCAGAGGTCATCTTCTCCTCTTGCAATGCAGGAATCTTTCCCCCTATGTGAGACCAGAACTCATGACCCTGAGGTTGAAAGCCTCATCCTCTACCATCTCCCCACTGCCCATGGCAGCTCCTCCTGAGGAAGAGGTAGTGTGTGTGTGCTGGGCAGTACTGGTCAAAGGCCTGGAAACGATGCCTTATGAGGAACGGCTAAGGGAGCTGGGCATGTTTAGCCTGGAGAAGAGGAGGTTAAGGGGTGATATGATAGCCATGTTCAAATATATAAAAGGAGGTCACCTAGAGGAGGGAGAAAGGTTGTTTTCTGCTGCTCCAGAGAAGCGGACACGGAGCAATGGATCCAAACTACAAGAAAGAAGATTCCACCTAAACATTAGGAAGAACTTCCTGACAGTAAGAGCTGTTCGACAGTGGAATTTGCTGCCAAGGAGTGTGGTGGAGTCTCCTGCTTTGGAGGTCTTTAAGCAGAGGCTTGACAACCATATGTCAGGAGTGCTCTGATGGTGTTTCCTGCTTGGCAGGGGGTTGGACTCGATGGCCCTTGCGGTCTCTTCCAACTCTATGATTCTATTCTATGATTCTAACCCATGCCCTCAGAGGGGGAATGGACAGAGCACCTAGCAGGAGGAAGGGGAATTCGGAGACGACACCCCCACCCCCCTCGATCAAGGAGGAGAATCGCAGGCCAAGCAACCCCCAGCAAGGAAAAGTGAACACCTGAAAAGGACGCCCCATCGCAACTCAGGGGGAGGGCCAAGAGGAAATCACATACGAGGCTGATTCAACTTCCTAAAGCTGGAACACAGCCTTGAGGGGCTGATGTGACAAAGCACTCAAAAGCTACAGGGAACCAGGCAGAGGGCCTGTGGAACGCCCTCCCACCAGATGTCAAAGAGGAAAACAACTGCCAGACTTTTAGAAGACATCTGAAGGCAGCCCTGTTTAGGGAAGCTTTTAATGTTTGACAGACTATTGTATTTTACTATTTTGTTGGAAACCCAGCCAGATGAGCAGGGTGCAAGTAATAAATTATTATTCGGAAACTGCAGCAAGTCTCTGCTCCGTTCCAAGAAGGCAGGACGCAGACAGCCCACCGCCCTGCGATGAGGGGCGCCCACTCTTGCTTACCTTCTTCGTGGCCCACTGGAAGCCTGCCACAACGCTGTCCTTGATCTCGTTGAGGTACTGCACCCCCTTGGTGATGTCCGTCAGGATGTTGGGGCCAGTGCCGTCCGGGCCGAAGCACCAGATCTTGCGGGCCTCGGCCACGTCACACTCATACTTCTCGGCCAGGTAACGGGCCCGTGTTTTCAGCTCCTGGCGGGCGGAGATGTCGCCTTTGTCGATGTCCTCGGCCAGGCCGCCGGGGAAGGGGTGGGCTTTCATGTACAGGTGGTTGCATACACGACGTGGCCTGTGGGAGAAGAAGACTCGCTTTAGCTCAGGTCTGTGTTACGATATGGATGCAATGCGGCAGCGAGCTGCAGCTGGCTGGAAAGCAAAACATGATGGGAATGTTGGGATTGTACCGTGGGAACAAAGGGACAGTCTATTCACAGTGCGGAGCACTGGATTTAGCTCAGAGTGTAATTTGACCTGTACAGGAAGTACAGGAGGTGGAGTTTGTCTCTCTGCTGTTGGTGTTTGAAGAAAGCAGACGTGTTTCTCTGTAACGCTGCAAAGACAGAAATAAAGGCATGTAAATACATTTCTGTCTATCTCTTTCCCCTGCCTGGGGGCAGGGAAGAGTGGTGTGTTCTTCTCACGCTTGAGGAGGATCGCCGATCGTGACCTAGCCTGGATCCTGCCAGAGAATGCAGACAGGGAGGTCAACCGGGATTCAAGCCGGGTGCCTGGAGAGTGGCCAGTTTCTCCTGATAAGGCTTGATTTCCTAACAGTCTGTCCTCCTTGCCCAAACCTTGAGCACTGCATTCCTTATCAGCTATAGTTCCGCCTTATCCATTTCTGTGATTTTGATACCAGCTCTCATAGGAACGCCTTGGTTTTAAGTATGAGAGTTCGTCTGGAAGTCTGGAGCAGGGTGTTCTCTGTGCAAATCCTCCCTTCGTCCTCTTACCTGTATTACTTGCGGGGAGGGGGTTTCGGCAGCAGCCTCAGCGGTGCAGGAGCCATACCCTGCAAGAAAGAAGGAATCCCTGAATGTGTGAATGGTCTGTCACTGACCAAACAACCAGGGACGGGCTTCAAGAAGCCGTTGCAGGAAGTCAAGTCCCAGGTGAGCAGAGGGCTCTTGGGTTCGAATCCTGTTTCTGGCGAGGGGCGTACTGATGGGGGCAGGGGGGCGGGCTGCCCCAGGTGCTATCCTGAAGGGGGGTGACATTCTGACGCGCCCCCCAAACCCGCAAATCGCGAGTGGCAAAGCATAGAGTGGCACAGCAATGAAATCCCCCTGTCCCCTTACCTGTGAGGCGAGAGGCCGTTGTCTCGGCTCCAGGCCCTCCCGGGACGCGGCGGCTCCCAAGCTGAGCCTTCTCCTCGCTGCAATACAAAGGGAGACATCAGCCGGCGCCTGGCTCCCAGCCAGACCTTTGTTGGCAAGGTGATGTCTCTGCTTTTTAAGATGTTGTCTAGGTTTGCCATCGCCTTTCTCCCAAGAAGCAGGCATCTTTTAATTTCGTGACTGCTGTCACCATCTGCAGTGATCATGGAGCCCAAGAAAGTAAAATCTCTCACTGCCTCCATTTCTTCCCCTTCTATTTGCCAGGCGGTGATGGGCCCAGTGGCCATGATCTTCGTTTTTTTGAGGTTGAGCTTCAGACCATCTTTTGCACTCTCCTCTTTCACCCCCATTAAAAGGTTCTTTAATTCCTCCTCACTTTCTGCCATCAAGGTTGTGTCATCTGCATATCTGAGGTTGTTGATATTTCTTATTATCATCTATATATTTATATATCTATATATTTGTAATATTTCTTATTGTCATCTATATATTTAGACATATCTATGAGCCAATTTTGTGCCCCACCTCTCACCTGCGCCCCTGGTGGGGGCCCATCTCACCACCCCCTAGCTAGGGCCCTGCCTGGACCACAGAGAAACCCTCTCCATAAAACTATAGGGATCTCTAAATCAGGTTTCCTCCTCCACCCCCATGATCCCTGGGAAACACTTCCCCGGCCACACAAAGTCACAACATACCTCCGGATGTTCCTGGGTTTTCCTGCACCGCTGGGCTGCTGCTCCTTCCCCAAACCACGGCCCTGCAAAAGAAGAAGGACACTGTACTCTCTAGGGGGGCAGAACCAACACCCCTGGCAGGCTGCCCATGCCCACGTCGCCACAGGCTGCCAGCCTGCTCTTGCCTGGGCGCCTGACCCCTGGCTTGGAAGGAGGGGAGCAAGGGGCTGGGGCGAGACGGGACTGCAACCCCCCAACCCAGCCCTGTTTCACTCAGGTCAGCGCCACGACCTCCCTGCACATGTGGGGAATGGATTCCCCACGGAATTAACCTACCACAATTAATGAGTGTTAGAATGGCGCTGGTTCTATAAATTAAGGGGTTTACAGCTGTAAAGATTAAGATTGAAAAGAAGAAAGGAGGTTCTAAATTTGAGAAGATTGAGAGTAAGAATTTGTTGGGAAAAAAGTTTGAAATTAGAATGCAGTAAGGGGAGGTATGGGGGAGTCTGGGAAATAAGTTATATGGAAATAAGGATTTGAAATTATACATGTTTTTGGTCTGTTTTGTGTTTGTTTGTGTTGTTTTGTTTGTTAAAATTGTTTGAGCCAGACATCCTGGAGAGTGAAGTCAAATGGGCCTTAGAAAGCTCTGCTAATAACAAGGCCAGTGGAAGTGATGATATTCCAGCTGAACTATTTAAATTTTTAAACGATGATGCTGTTAAGGTGCTACACTCAATATGCCAGCAAGTTTGGAAAACTCAGCAGTGGCCAGAGGATTGGAGAAGATCAGTCTACATCCCAATCCCAAAGAAGGGCAGTGCCAAAGAATGCTCCAACTAGCGCACAATTGCACTCATTTCACACACTAGCAAGGTTATGCTTAAAATTCTACAAGACAGGCTTAAGCAGTATGTGGACCGAGAACGAAAACAAAAAAACATCCCAATGAAAAGGAAATGCAAGAAGGGGGAGAAATGGAGGCAGTGAGAGATTTTACTTTCTTGGGTTCCATGATCACTGCAGATGGTGACAGCAGTCACGAAATTAAAAGACGCCTGCTTCTTGGGAGAAAAGCAATGACAAACCTGGACAGCATCTTAAAAAGCAGAGACATCACCTTGCCAACAAAGGTCCGTATAGTTCAAGCTATGGTTTTCCCAGCAGTGATGAACGGAAGTGAGAGCTGGACCGTAAAGAAGGCTGATCGCCAAAGAATGGATGCTTTTGAATTATGGTGCTGGAAGGAGACTCTTGAGGGTCCCATGGAGTGCAAGAAGATCAAACCTCTCCATTCTGAAGGAAATTAGCCCTGAGTGCTCACTGGAAGGACAGATCCTGAAACTGAGGCTGCAAGACTTTGGCCACCTCAGGAGAAGAGAAGACTCCCTGGAAAAGACCCTGATGTTGGGAAAAATGGAGGGCACAAGGAGAAGGGGATGGAAGAGGACGAGATGGTTGGACACTGTTCTCGAAGCTACCAGCATGAGTCTGACCAAACTGCGGGAGGCAGTGGAAGACAGGAGTGCCTGGCGTGCTCTGGTCCAGGGGGGTCATGAAGAGGCGGACACGACTAAACAACAACAAGTTGCTTTGGGAGACGATAATCAGGCATAGCCCAGTTCTGTGAAGCTTGGAGGGGGGTGTGAGGCATCTGGGCTTTAGCAGCACAGTGGTGGCTCGGGTTAAGAACTTAATTCGTTCTGGAGGTCTGTTCTTAACCTGAAACTGTTCTTAACCTGAGGTACCACTTTTGCTAATGGGGCCTTCCGCTGCCGCCGCGCCGCCAGAGCACGATTTCTGTCCTCATCCTGAAGCAAAGTTCTTAACCTGAGGTACAATTTCTGTACAAGCCAAGCCCTGGCTCCATGGCTCACCTGAATCAAAAGAATCTTCTCGCTTCCAAGTCTGGAGAGAGCCTTTTCTTGCTGCGTTAAACAGCCACATTCTCGGAGAAATGACGGCTGTGTGCAGCTCAGCTTCAGCCCCCCCCTCGTGCCGCCTTCTAGAACCCACCGCTCTCAACCGCCTCTCACCTGCCCCCCTTTCAAACTGCTTTTAAAAGCCTCCTTCCATCTTCCATCTCCACCAGAATTCCACTCTCTCTCTCTCTTCCCCCTCCCTCCCTGCTTTGGAATTGTAATAGCATCACCTCACAATAATAATATTGCCACTCATCTCCTCTAGGCCTCTTACCTGGAGAATCCATCTTTCTCTACCAACTCTCACTGTCATCTGACAGGCATCCCCCTTGCAGGGCATTATCAGGCTTGCTTGCAAAGCAGCACTTTGTGACATAGGCTGGCAAACAGGGGCCAGGCTGCTGGGTTGTCTGGTAGCTGAATGAAGAAAAATAAAACTAGGGGCGTCAAAGTGTGCTGGGATGAGGCCCCCGTGGATCAGGCCAGAGGGGGCTGTTGGGGGTGTGGTTGTGCCTCCCTTTCTTCTACATCTTGCTCCCCCGCCCATTCCTTCTGGTGCTCGAAAGAATCAGAGCATGGCAGAGTTGGAAGGGGTGCCAAGGGGCATCTAGTCCAACCCCCGGCAGTGCAAGGATCCTGCCCACAGCCAGCCCCTGGCTGGACTCCACACTCCCACCACCTTCTTCCCAGCCAGATGCACAGACCCCTTGCCCTTCTGCATGGGGTGGGGAAAGGGGAGAGAGAGATGTTTTGCTCCCTGTCCCTCCGGACATGGATATGAGAGCCCTGCCAATATATCAAGGGCGTCACAGGGAGGAAGCTTGTCTTCTCCTGCTCCAGAGGCCCTCAGGACCTGAAGCCCTGGCTTCAAGCGACCAGGAAGGAGAGTCCGACTCCAGGAAGAACTTTCTGACAGCAAGAGCTGTTTGACAGTGAGAGGAAATCCCTCAGAAGGTGATAGACTCTCCTTCCTTGGAGGTTTTCAGCAGAGCTTGGGGCGGCCACCTGCCATGGGTTCTTGAGCTGAGATTATTGCAAATTGCAGGGTGTTGGACTAGAGCGTGTTACTTCCAGGTTTCGACGCTCATGCATACACCGACGCTCAAAATGATGTCACGCGCATGCGCAGAAAGGCAAAAAGTGACGCGTGTGTGTGTGCGGAGATGTGCCATCGCTAGTTACGTTCGCTTCTGGATGCGAATGGTAGCATATATTCAACACAAAAAACAGCAGCAATTTGTTTTTGACAAAGGACAGCTGGACATATAAAGGGCCCTGTCAGGGAACTGACATCGGAGCGAGAGGCGAAGGGGAGGCTCCCAGATGATGCTGGCGAAGGACCCAGCAGCAGGGGGAGAAACAGCTCAGTAGAGGGGGAAGCCAATCAGCGCAACACCAGGGATGAAGGGGGGCAGATGGGGAAATTGGAGAGAGGGCTCCAGGACTCTTCACTGGACATCAGTGAGGAGAGCCCAGGTCCTCCGCTACCCACGCCTTCCCTGCGCAGAAGACTCCCGCGCAGTGAGAGGAGGAGGAGAAGACTGGGTGTCAAACAACTTTTATGTTGGAAGAGGTTCAAGAAACGCCCACTGACGGATTCTGCCAGTGACTGAGGCAGCCACCATGAGAAGGGGCTGTGCAGTCAGAAAGGTTTAACAAGGCAAATTAACTGAGAAAGGCACCAGCTTACGCATGAGTAACTCATACCTATTACAGGCCCCATTACCTTCAGTACCTTCGGGCCTCAATCTGGCCCTGCGTCGGACGTTTGGCTTCCAAAGAACGTTTGCAAACCAGAACACTCATTCCGGGGTTGCAGTATTTGGGGACCGGAATGCAAGGCGTTTGAGATCCAAGGTATAACTGTATGTTCTTTTAAATATTTTTTTTTCTCCGTGAAAAAGACCCTGATGTTGGGAAATATGGAGGGCGCAAGGAGAAGGGGACGACAGAGGACGAGATGGTGGGACAGTGTTCTCAAAGCTACTAACATGAGTTTGACCAAATGGCGGGAGGCAGTGGAAGACAGGAGTGCCTGGCGTGCTCTGGTCCAGGGGGTCACAAAGAGTCGGACACGACTAAGCGACTCAACAACAACAACAACCATGTCTGGTCTTCAACATGAAGTTTCAGATTGAGTGTAGCAATTTCGAAGAGACGTTTTATTAACAAGCGAACACCCATTTATGTACAACATCCATCAATGAACTTCTCTAACAGAACAAGCTAACTGACAGCCAGGCAGTGGCGTAGCGTGGGTTGTCAGCACCCACGGCAAGGCAAGTAATTTGTGCCCCCTAACCCGTGGATTTGCGCCCCCTAACCCTAACCCCCAGATGTGCGGCCGGCCCCCCCTGCACCCCCCACGCTACGCCACTGCAGTCAGGCTCTTTAAAGTCTGTTCAGCTTAAAGATACAGTACTGTGGCTGTGCAACAGGAGAGGAGGAAAGGAATGGAAATGGGTTGTGATCTGAGTTCAAGGGAGAGTTGAGAAAAGCAAGGAGGGGTCAAGGGAGAAAATGGGGTGCGAAGGTTGTTTTTTGTTGTTGTTGCAAAAATGGAGAGAGCAAGTTGGCATGGGAATGGGGTTGAAGAACAGGTGCAGGCGATGGCTCCATAATTGTCAAGGCTGGGTTCAGATGCAGGCACAAGACACAAGAAGCAGAGCCTGTCAGTGCAACTGATTCTTGGTTCAAGAAAACAGCATACAGAGTCGGACATGACTAAACAAAGACAAGTCACCATGTTCCCTAAAGCGGTGGGGATCAGCTTGTCGAGACCTTACAACCAACCTCTGACTTCCCAAGCTACAACATGGGAGCGACGCCTGCATTTCTGCTTACAGTTTACACTTAATGTAGAGGGGGAGGAAAGGGGGGGGGGACTCACTGGCATCCCTTGGGTTTCAGACAGTACGTGAGTAAAGGTATTTTAATTTCACCATCTGCAGTGATCATGGAGCCCAAGAAAGTAAAATCTCTCACTTCCTCCATTTCTTCCCTTTCTATTTGCCAGGAGGTGATGGGACCAGTGGCCATGATCTTTGTTTTTTGGATGTTGAGCTTCAGTCCATAGTTTTTTGACCCGTGCTAGATAGCAAACACAGATCGCAAGGGACGGGTCGATTGTTCCTTTTTGCTTGGAGCAGTGTGTTCCCGGTGCCCATCAGCTGGTAAAATGCAGGGTTGGGACTGGCAATACACAACGCCCTTTGTGCAGCCAGCTGTTGGGAGCCCTCCATAAGGAATTTTGACAGGTGGAGACAACTCACGTGTACATGATGCCGTGCGATTGACCTGTGGGTTGCCCCACGCAGCCAGTCCGCCCACTCGGTGGGGCCAGGTAGTAAAGGTCCGGACCCCGAAGCCCAAAATATTCCCCACCTGAATATATCTAACATGAGCCTCCCCAAACACAAACTTCAGGCTGAGTCTACCTTAAGAGCCATTAGGCTGGCAGGTACTAGCAGGCCAGACGCGGGTGGCGCTGTGGGTTAAACCACAGAGCCTAGGACTTGCCGATCAGGCCGGCGGCTGAAATCCCCGCAATGGGGTGAGCTCCCGTTGCTCGGTCCCTGCTCCTGCCAACCTAGCAGTTCGGAAGCACGCCAGTGCAAGTAGATAAATAGGTACCACTCCAGCAGGAAGGGAAACGGCGTTTCCGTGCGCTGCTCTGGTTCGCCAGAAGCGGCTTACTCCTGCTGGCCACATGACCAGCTGTACGCTCCCTTGGCCGATAAAGCGAGATGAGCGCCGCCAGCCCAGAGTCGGTCACGACTAGACCTAATGGTCAGGGGTCCCTTTACCTTTACTTTTTACCAGCAGGCCAGACTGCGTGACCTCAATGCTTGTAGATATCAGGCTGTCTCAAAAGACAATGGAGTACACCTCCAGGGGTGAAATCAAACCACTGTTAGCAGCACCCAAGTAACAACCCCAGGGGGGCGTAAGCCTGGGCAGCGAATATGGGGGTCCTGCGCTGCCCAATGACAAGACTCGCTGATGGGGTCCAAAGTGTCGCCGGAAATCGCCCCCCCCCCACACTAACACATGTTCGCACAAGCACCACACTCACACGTACACGCATCTTCCCTCCTTAGCCCAGAGGTGTCCCTCTAGAGGGCCACCTCTTAAAGAAGCCTTCCGTAAATAAGGAAGCGCTAGCTTGACAGTTTCACGCCACGGCACTCCGCATAGGCCTATCTTTATTACGAGTAGACCGGACGACCAGGATTTGCTGTCAACCGGCGGCCGCCTTAGCCAATCAGCGTTATCGAACAGCGCCCCTTGCGGCAGCCACGCTGGTACTGCAGGCTACTGCCGCACTTTCCCCTTACCTTTGACAGTTCTCAATACAAAGTTTCCGAGTTCAATTGACCGTGACTGATCTAATCAAAATGTAGCAAGCCGCTTCCTGAAGGGAAAGTGCTTTGAACTTCAAGGACATTATTCTCTATAAATTCGCTAAAAATCAGCCGTACTTTGGATTTTCACCGGACCACTTTTGTTCAGCAGGATATTACAAGGACTATCAAAGGGGGGTGGTCTGATACGGAGCGGCCATAATCCCTTGACCGAGCAGTCACGTACCCTGTGCTCCCTCCAAGCGGACGTGACAACCTTGATAGCCACAGGTGATGGGCTCAGACAGAAGGCTATCAGGGACACAATGAGCTGCATATCTCAGTGTATTCTGCACAGACTCTCACAAAGAACTTCGACTGGATTCCCCCCCCGGGGGCAGGAAACTTCGCCCTTCTTCTTTGTTCTTAAGCGTGACTCATGTGGGGAGGGGGAAGGAGATTCCGGCCAGGTGTCAGGACACTCAGATTACCTGTGTAACCCCTCCCCAGCTCCTCCTATTTTTAATATAATCATGATGTAAATGTGATGTAATTCTGGGGGTGTAGCTTGGGGGATTAGTAACAAATAAAAGTTGGGGTCTCCTTTTGTTCGGGGCTTCCATTTTGCTTCACCTTGTGGGCGGTGGGAGTCCTGTCGCGACAGTCTTTCTAAATAAAGACCGAGCCTACTGGCTGCTGTTTTGCTCTGACTTGCTCTGGTCGGTGTCTTCATTTGCCCAAGAGGACCCTCGATTTTCCGTTAACAGAAGGAAAGCAGAGCAAGACACCTGGATGTAGGTGTTGCCAGTGTACAAGCACCACCCAACCATTTTAGGGAATCCATTTAGGATTTGGGCACTTTACTCCTTAACCCTTTCTTTTCCCCCAAGGTATCTTCGCACGGCATGGGAGGTTTAGGATCCTTTTTCCTTTTCCTTCCCAGGTTAATAAGCCCCATCTGGCCATACCATGATTAGTGATTAAGACAAATGACAATTTGATAGAAGAAATTTAAAGAATATTTAACTAAATATTGTGATATAAGGGAATTCTTGGAAGTAACAAATAGGCTTAGGGGCAGAATAAGAATAGGTGGTAGTAAATATTAAGGATTTGAATATTAATAAAAGAGATGAGGATAGTAAATGAAAGGAGTGAATATTATTAGAAATATGAATTTGGAGAACTACTATACAGGGGTTATAATGAAATTCAGTTAGAGGGGATTTGAGGAAGTCAGGTATCAATGTAACGAGAATTAGAGATTTGAAGAATTCTGTTTTGTGTTTTTCTTTTCTTGGTGTGTGTTTTGTAATATTTTCTTTTTTTCTGTGATATGTGGAAATGAATAAAAAATGGCAATTTGTTTCCCATTTTTCCCAATCACACATTCAGTTGCACATTTGTTTTTTCGGGGTGGGGCGTTTGCTTGTTTGTTAAAAGTTCTAATGAAAATTTCTCCCAATATCCAGATTTTCATATGCAATTTTGCTCATACACACATTATGCAAGCAATTTCCTGTAATATACAGTAATGCAGTTTTCTGCCGTTCATTTCAATGTCCACTTTTAGCCTAATTTAGACGTTTCGGCATACACTGGGCTGGATTTGCTAAATTCAGAGAAGTGTGACTTTTTGTTTTGGTTTGCCTATTGTTTCAGGAAACATGAAACAAGTCCCTTTATTTACTCAGTGAAGTGTATATACATCTTAATTATCGTAAACGTATCATTCACTCAATCACTACTGGTCTTTATTCATGGAGCCTGCTGTTTGCAAGGGAAGAGGGGGTGGTTACAAGTTAATGAGCACTCATCCTGATGTGATTGCTGGGACTTTGCGAAAACCATCCTGTGTGTTTTTGACCAGCTACTCACAAAAATTAAACCCAGAGGCCTTCAGCCGCTAATGCTCTACAGCAGTGTTTTTCAACCTTTTTTGGGCAAAGGCACACTTGTTTCATGAAAAAAATCACGAGGCACACCACCACTGTGCGCGGAGAGATGTCAGAGCCCCGCTGCTCTCTATGGGGAATCGGATGAGAGCGGACCGCCTGTCCGCTCTCATCCGATCCCATCCGATCTGATCCCCACCCAGGACGGATGGAAAATAGGGTGGACACAGTCCGGCGCCCGCCTAGTGGGCGAAAATTTGACATTTTTTTTAAAAAAAATCTTTCGAATTTTTCAATTTTTCCCACGGCACACCAGGCAACATCTCGCGGCACACTAGTGTGCCGCGGAACAGTGGTTGAAAAACACTGCTCTACAGGCTTCAATTCTATTGTCTTTTGAAAAGACCAACCCTGGGTCGTATGACAGCAACCTACGCCAAAATCAGGGAGCTGTGACAAGTCAAGGACCGCTGATCTTTTTGAGGCCTGTGGGCATTATCTGCCGAACCAGATAAACTGATGTGGGCACCACAAACTGGTCTATGGGCTACAGCTGAATGCTTGCCGCACGCCTCATTACAACAGCCCTGTAGGCGCCAGCGAAGGACTGTGTGCACACATACAACCCCAGTTTTCTAAATAAAACTGCTTTCGTACAGCACAGATGGAGCTCCCCCCTTGCTTCAAGTGTGTGGGCTCAGGTCTCAACAGCTGTTAAAGACATCCAACACGACAGGCAGCCTCGTCTTATTAAATTTATTATTCCAGTGGTACTAATACATTGATTTGAACAAGGACACCCATTTAGCAGAGAGGCTGCTTTTGCCCAACTAGAAAAGCCTCCCCCCCTTTTCTCTCCCAATCCTAAAAGAAAATTCCTCCAGACTGCCCCCCTCCTCCCCATCGAATCCAGTATTTGAGTATGGAATGAAATTTCACGCACCCTTTTCTTTTCGGAAGTTTGCCTGTCCTCCCCAATCTGCAAACCAAGGGAGGAAAAAAAACCCCTTCACTTGGCTCTGAGCGTCAAATAAATATGGAGACGGGCAACGTTTCAGTTGCATCAAATGGAAATGTATTTTTGGAAGTTATAATGGCACTGGGTGAGCGGCCCCGCTGGTTCGTGTGCAGACGGCCTGGAACCTCTAAGGCTGAATGCAGACACGGCTCTTTTTAAAATCTGCCCCGAGACGGAAGATCAAGCAAGGAAGTGGCCCAATGCCTTTTGCAAGACACCTGCAGCACTGATGCTATTATGCAAGTTAAATTTGGAGTCCCACAACATACATTTTTAAATTTATTCTTTTACATCTGGTGTTGCATTTTTAATTCAGCTTGGTTGATTGGTTTTTACAATTTGTCCAGGAAGTTATCTAGTGCGGGAATGCCCTCCTTCAGCCCTTTGCGCTTGCGGGTCTCAGCGACCACCTGGCAGGGGCGGCTGGTGTTGTCGAACGGGTCTCCGGGCAGGATCTGCCAGTGGTCGAACACACACTGGGGGAAAGCCTGGCCACCCGTGTTGGATCTCAAGTCAGCAGTGAAGCCTGTGAAGAGAGAGGGAGAGAGAGAGAAGAGTTTATACTATAAGCAAACAAAACTGTAAGACAGAAATACAGGGGTTCAAGTTTACCCACACACCCCACAACCAGCTCATTCTCTTAGCTAAAAGCAGCATCCTGGAGGCATCTACCTTAATAAATAATATTAGTAATGATTTATTAATTTATACCCCACCCATCTGGCTGAGTTTCCCCAGCCACTGTAGGCGGCTCTCAACAAAATATTAAAAGCACAAGAAAACATCAAACATTGAAAACTTCCATAAACAGGGTTGCCTTCAGATGTCTTCTAAAAGTTTATTTCCTTGACATCTGATAGGAAGACGTTCCACGGGGAGGGCGCCACTACCGAGAAGGCCCCCTCAGAGCTGGGCCTCAGTGTCCAAGCTGAACGGTGGGGGTAGAGATGTTCCTTCAGGTATAACGGGCCATTTAGGGCTTTAAAGGTCATTCCCAAACTTTGAATTGTGCTCAGAAATGTACTTAAGAGGAACAGAAGTCTGCTAACAGGGCAAGACCTGCTCAACTTTGTAGCAGCCATCTCAGATTAGCCTAGGAGACAACCTCTGATCGATCCTTCACACCTCCAGCTGCTGACAAAGGTTACCTGGAAGATGCAAGTGCAAGTGATAAAAGCTGACGCTTACCAAAGGACTCGTTGACAGGGAGATAGGCCTTGACCACAAACATGGGGGTGCCGGCCACCTGGGACTCCTCAAAGACGTGCCCCCGCTTCCTGTTCAGCACGCCATAGATGCCACCCACAACCTGTTCTGGGCACTGGAAGGGGAAGAAAGTGGGTATACGTTACAGCACTGCACAGAGTCAGGGCAGTGGGCTGCCGCCGCCGCCTCTTAAGAACACAGCCTGCCTCCCGTTACCCACCTGGATCTCCACAAGGTAGATGGGCTCCATGAGGCGGGGCTGAGCCGTCAACACGCAGGCATAGAGGCACCTTCTGGCCGTGGGAATGATTTGGCCACCTCCGCGGTGGATAGCGTCTGCGTGCAGGGTCACGTTGTGCACGTCAAAGCGGACGGCGCGCATGTTTTCCTCGCAAAGGGCACCCTGGAGAAAAGAGAGAGGTTGAGGGTGGGAGAGAAAATCATTTTCTAGTTTGCATTCAACCCAACTTTTCTGTCCTCCCTCTCTGAAGCAGGCAATGTAGTTTTTTTTTAAAAAAGCAATTAAGCACTCTGCCATAGCAGCCAAGAAGCAAAGGTAGGGCCGATGCTTCCTTCAGCTCACGGTCAGCCTTCTTCCTGCAAACTGTCAGAGCCAGGAGGAGGAGGAGGAGTCGCCCAGGGGGACCAGAGGATGGGAAGAGCGTGATCTACTAAGGGGCAGAGAATCGGAGTCTAGATATGATGGAGAGCAGCAACAACTGAGAAAGGATAGGCATAATATTTTACAAGGATGGGAAGGAACATCATGGACAGAATAACTGTCACACACAGGAGGTTTAAGGTAACATGTCAATACGAATAGATGTCGTTAGTACTGCAGTTGTTGTAAGAGGGATTGTTATTTTAACTGGAGTGTAATTGAGATGGGTAAGATTTTGGAACGCAGAAATAAAGCAAATAATCAAACCATCAATTCTAGCACATGGGAGGCCACCTAAGTTATTTAATTTGGCACCTGAATAATTGGAATTAGCAATTGTATATAATTTGGCATTGCTATAATGAGGCCATTACTGTGTTATTGTAATTGAAAACTAATGATGATTATTATATATAAAAAGAGAGAATTGGAGACTAGAAACAGGGGAGATGCAAATGATGATTATTATATATAAAAAGAGAGAATTGGAGACTAGAAACAGGGGAGATGCAAATATCCGTTGATTCCCTTTCCATCCCTGCCCTACAGTACAGTCGTCCCATGGAATCGGAAGGGATCCCAGAGGTCATCTTGTCCTCTTGCAATGCAGGAATCTTTCCCCCCATGTGGGACCAGAACTTATGACCCTGAGATTGAAAGCCTCATCCTCTACCATCTCCCCACTGCCCATGGCAGCTCCTCCTGAGGAAGAGGTAGTGTGTGGGGGGACGGACAGAGCACCTAGCAGGAGGAAGGGGAATTCGGAGACGACACCCCCACCCCCCTCGATCAAGGAGGAGAAACGCAGGCCAAGCAACCCCCAGCAAGGAAAAGTGAGCACCTGAAAAGGACGCCCCATCGCAACTCAGGGGGAGGGGGCAAGAGGAAATCACATACGAGGCTGATTCAACTTCCTAAAGCTGGAACACAGCCTTGAGGGGCTGATGTGACAAAGCGCTCAAAAGTTACAGGGAACCAGGCAGAGGGCCTGTGGAACGCCCTCCCACCAGATGTCAAAGAGGAAAACAACTGCCAGACTTTTAGAAGACATCTGAAGGCAGCCCTGTTTAGGGAAGCTTTTAATGTTTGACGGACTATTGTATTTTACTATTTTGTTGGAAACCCAGCCAGATGAGCAGGGTGCAAGTAATAAATTATTATTTGGAAACTGCAGCAAGTCTCGGCTCCGTTCCAAGAAGGCAGGACGCAGACAGCCCACCGCCCTGCGATGAGGGGCGCCCACTCTTGCTTACCTCCTTCGTGGCCCACTGGAAGCCTGCCACAATGCTGTCCTTGATCTCGTTGAGGTACTGCACCCCCTTGGTGATGTCCGTCAGGATGTTGGGGCCAGTGCCGTTCGGGCCGAAGCACCAGATCTTGCGGGCCTCGGCCACATCCCACTCATACTTCTCGGCCAGGTAATGGGCCCGTGTCTTCAGCTCCTGGCGGGCGGAGACGTCGCCTTTGTCGATGTCCTCGGCCAGGCCGCCGGGGAAGGGGCGGGCTTTCATGTACAGGCGGTTGCATACACGACGTGGCCTGTGGGAGAAGAAGACTCGCTTTAGCCCAGGTCTGTGTTACGATATGGATGCAATGCGGCAGCGAGCTGCAGCTGGCTGGAAAGCAAAACATGATGGGAATGTTGGGATTGTACCGTGGGAACAAAGGGACAGTCTATTCACAGTGCTGAGCACCGGATTTAGCTCAGAGTGTAATTTGACCTGTACAGGAAGTACAGGAGGTGGAGTTTGTCTCTCTGCTGTTGGTGTTTGAAGAGAGCAGACGTGTTTCTCTGTAATGCTGCAAAGACAGAAATAAAGGCATGTAAATACATTTCTGTCTATCTCTTTCCCCTGCCTGGGGGCAGGGAAGAGTGGTGTGTTCTTCTCACGCTTGAGGAGGATCGCCGATCGTGACCTAGCCTGGATCCTGCCAGAGAATGCAGACAGGGAGGTCAACCGGGATTCAAGCCGGGTGCCTGGAGAGTGGCCAGTTTCTCCTGATAAGGCTTGATTTCCTAACAGTCTGTCCTCCTTGCCCAAACCTTGAGCACTGCATTCCTTATCAGCTATAGTTCCGCCTTATCCATTTCTGTGATTTTGATACCGGCTCTCATAGGAACGCCTTGGTTTTAAGTATGAGAGTTCGTCTGGAAGTCTGGAGCAGGGTGTTCTCTGTGCAAATCCTCCCTTCGTCCTCTTACCTGTATTACTTGCGGGGAGGGGGTTTCGGCAGCAGCCTCAGCGGTGCAGGAGCCATACCCTGCAAGAAAGAAGGAATCCCTGAATGTGTGAATGGTCTGTCACTGACCAAACAACCAGGGACGGGCTTCAAGAAGCCGTTGCAGGAAGTCGAGTCCCAGGTGAGCAGAGGGCTCTTGGGTTCGAATCCTGTTTCTGGCGAGGGGCGTACTGATGGGGGGCAGGGGGGCGGGCTGCCCCAGGTGCTATCCTGAAGGGGGGTGACATTCTGACGCGCCCCCCAAACCCGCAAATCGCGAGCGGCAAAGCATAGAGCGGCACAGCAATGAAATCCCCCTGTCCCCTTACCTGTGAGGCGAGAGGCCGTTGTCTCGGCTCCAGGCCCTCCCGGGACGCGGCGGCTCCCAAGCTGAGCCTTCTCCTCGCTGCAATACAAAGGGAGACATCAGCCGGCGCCTGGCTCCCAGCCATGCAAGCCCCAGTCTGGGACAGGAGGGTGGGGACCTGGGAAGGGGGCATATTCTCCTACCTGATCTTATTAACTGCCCCACCCTGAACTCCTCCGTGCGGGCATCTGGGCTCCATCCCGACCGGTCTGCCACAGAGGCAGCAGCCATAGTCTCCCCCGCCTCCGGAATCACTCGGGTGGCGTTCTTAATGGGGGGAAACCTTGGCTGCTGCTTCTGCGCCAGGAACGGCCGGGAAGGAGCCATTCCCGCACGGGGAACGGAGGGAGGGTGAGGCAGGCGAGAATCGGGAACAGCTGGGAACCGCCAATATGCTCTGTCGATCTTCACCCCGGGAGCAGGCACTGAAGCCTCGTTCTTGCCAGCCTCTCGCCTAAGAAAGAAACAAGCTCTGTTATTCTGATTCCTTGGAGGAGTTCCAGATAAATATATATATGATAATATGTCTTGTTGTTGTTGTTGTTTAGTCGTTTAGTCGTGTCCGACTCTTCGTGACCCCATGGACCAGAGCACGCCAGGCACTCCTGTCTTCCCCTGCCTCCCGCAGTTTGGTCAGACTCATGTTTGTAGCTTCGAGAACACTGTCCCACCATCTCGTCCTCTGCCGTCCCCTTCTCCTTGTGCCCTCCATCTTTCCCAACATCAGGGTCTTTTCCAGGGAGTCTTCTCTTCTCATGAGGTGGCCAAAGTCTTGGAGCCTCAGCTTCGGGATCTGTCCTTCCAGTGAGCACTCAGGGCTGATTTCCTTCAGAATGGAGAGGTTTGATCTTCTTGCAGTCCATGGGACTCTCAAGAGTCTCCTCCAGCACCATAATTCAAAAGCATCGATTCTTTGGCGATCAGCCTTCTTTATGGTCCAGCTCTCACTTCCATACATCACTACTGGGAAAACCATAGCTTTAACTATACGGACCTTTGTCCGCAAGGTGATGTCTCTGCTTTTTAAGATGCTGTCTAGGTTTGTCATTGCTTTTCTCCCAAGAAGCAGGCGTCTTTTAATTTCGTGACTGCTGTCACCATCTGCAGTGATAATGGAGCCCAAGAAAGTAAAATCTCTCACTGCCTCCATTTCTTCCCCTTCTATTTGCCAGGAGGTGATGGGCCCAGTGGCCATGATCTTCGTTTTTTTGATGTTGAGCTTCAGACCATCTTTTGCACTCTCCTCTTTCACCCCCATTAAAAGGTTCTTTAATTCCTCCTCACTTTCTGCCATCAAGGTTGTGTCCTCTGCATATCTGAGGTTGTTGATATTTCTTATTATCATCTATATATTTATATATCTATATATTTGTAATATTTCTTATGATCATCTATACATTTAGACATATTTATGAGCCAATTTTGTGCCCCACCCCTCACCTGCGCCCCTGGCGGGGGCCCATCTCACCACCCCCTAGGTAGGGCCCTGCCTGGACCACAGAGAAACCCTCTCCATCAAACTATAGGGATCTCTAAATCAGGTTTCCTCCTCCACCCCCCAGATCACTGGGAAACACTTCCCCAGCCACACAAAGTCACAACATACCTCCGGATGTTCCTGGGTTTTCCTGCACCGCTGGGCTGCTGCTCCTTCCCCAAACCACGGCCCTGCAAAAGAAGAAGGACACTGTACTCTCTAGGGGGGCAGAACTAGCACCCCTGGCAGGCTGCCCATGCCCACGTCGCCACAGGCTGCCAGCCTGCTCTTGCCTGGGCGCCTGACCCCTGGCTTGGAAGGAGGGGAGCAAGGGGCTGGGGCGAGACGGGACTGCAACCCCCCAACCCAGCCCTGTTTCACTCAGGTCAGCGCCATGACCTCCCTGCACATGCGGGGAATGGATTCCCCACGGAATTAACCTACCACAATTAATGAGTGTTAGAATGGCGCTGGTTCTATAAATTAAGGGGTTTACAGCTGTAAAGAATAAGATTGAAAAGAAGAAAGGAGGTTATAAATTTGAGAAGATTGAGAGTAAGAATTTGTTGGGGGAAAAGTTTGAAATTAGAATGCAGTAAGGGGAGGTATGGGGGAGTCTGGGAAATAAGTTATATGGAAATAAGGATTTGAAATTATACATGTTTTTGGTCTGTTTTGTGTTTGTTTGTTAAAAAAAAATTTGTGAAATTTGAATAAAATTTTTAAAAAAAGGAATTGCTGAAACAATTAACAGAAGTGGAATACAAAAAGGGAGGTGTGAGGAGGTCGTTGAAATAAGTGGATGAAAATAAGATATTGAAATTGTTTGATGTGTTTTAAACGGTTTTTGTTTTGTTTTTTTAGTTTAGTGTTAGTGTTATGTAGTGTCTTTGTATTGTATTGTGTTGTCTTTCTTTCTTTCTTTTTGTGTTTAAATTGTTGGAAAAGTAATAAATATTATTATTATTTTTTTTTTTAAAAAAAGGAATTAACCTACCACAATCTCGAGAGGTGGTGCCCCTCCAGCCTCCCTCAGGTTCGGGCGCCTCAGGAGCCTTTTATTTCCTAGGAGACAGAAAGGTAAATAAAAAACAGAGGAAGAGGTTACAGGTGGGAAGACTTATAACACCTTATGGAAATGACACCAAAGAAGGATGTTCTTCTCATTATAGGGGATTGGAATGCTAAATTAGGGAGTCAAGAAATAAAAGGAACAAGTGGCAAGTTTGGCCTTGGAGTTCAAAATGAAGCAGGGCAAAGGCTAATAGAGTTCTGCCAAGAGAGCAAGCTGGTCATCACAAACACGCTTTTCCAACAACACAAGAGACGACTCTACACATGAACATCACCAGATGGGCAGCATCGAAATCAGATTGATTAAATTCTCTGCAGCCAAAGATGGAGAAGCTCTATACAGTCAGCAAAAACAAGACCTGGAGCTGACTGTGGCTCAGAACATCGGCTTCTTATAGCAAAATTCAAGCTTAAACTGAAGAAAGTAGGAAAAACCACTGGACAGGTAAGATACAATCTAAGTCAAATCCCTTATGAATACACAGTGGAAGGGAGGAACAGGTTTAAGGATTTAGATTTGGTGGACAGAGTGCCTGAAGAGCTGTGGATGGAGGCTCGCAACATTATACAGGAGGCAGCAACAAAAACCATCCCAATGAAAAGGAAATGCAAGAAAGCAACGTGGCTGTCCAACGAAGCCTTACAAATAGCGGGGGAGAGAAGGCAAGCAAAATGCGAGGGAGATAGTGAAAGATACAGGAAATTGAATGCAGATTTCCAAAAAATAGCAAGGAGAGACAAGAAGGCCTTTTTAAACGAGCAATGCAAAGAAATAGAGGAAAACAATAGAATGGAAAAAGCCAGAGATCTGTTCAAGAAAATTGGAGATATGAAAGGAACATTTCGCTCAAAGATTACCATAATAAAAGACAAAAGTGGAAAGGACCTAACAGAAGCAGAAGGCATCAAGAAGAGGTGGCAAGTATACACAGAGGAATTATACCAGAAAGATATGGATGTCTCATACACCCCAGGTAGTGTGGTTGCTGACCTTGAGCCAGACATCCTGGAGAGTGAAGTCAAATGGGCCTTAGAAAGCTCTGCTAATAACAAGGCCAGTGGAAGTGATGATATTCCAGCAGAACTATTTAAATTTTTAAACGATGATGCTGTTAAGGTGCTACGCTCAATACGACAACAAATTTGGAAAACTCAGCAGTGGCCAGAGGATTGGAGAAGATCAGTCTACATCTCAATCCCAAAGAAGGGCAGTGCCAAAGAATGCTCCAACTAGCGCACAATTGCACTCATTTCACACGCTAGCAGGGTTATGCTTAAAATTCTACAAGGCAGGCTTAAGCAGTATGTGGACTGAGAACGAAAACAAAAACCATCCCAATGAAAAGGAAATGCAAGAAGGGGAAGAAATGGAGGCAGTGAGAGATTTTACTTTCTTGGGCTCCATGATCACTGCAGATGGTGACAGCAGTCACGAAATTAAACGACGCCTGCTTGTTGGGAGAAAAGCAATGACAAACCTGGACAGCATCTTAAAAAGCAGAGACATCACCTTGCCAACAAAGGTCCGTATAGTTAAAGCTATGGTTTCCCCAGTAGTGACGTATGGAAGTAAGAGCTGGACCATAAAGAAGGCTGATCGCCAAAGAATGGATGCTTTTGAATTCTGGTGCTGGAGGAGACTCTTGAGAGTCCCGTGGACTGCAAGAAGATCCAACCTCTCCATTCTGAAGGAAATTAGCCCTGAGTGCTCACTGGAAGGACTGATCCTGAAGCTGACACTCCAAGACTTTGGCCACCTCATGAGAAGAGAAGACTCCCTGGAAAAGACCTTGATGTTGGGAAAGATGGAGGGCACAAGGAGAAGGGGACGGAAGAGGACGAGATGGTGGGACAGTGTTCTTGAAGCTACCAGCATGAGTCTGACCAAACTGCGGGAGGCAGTGGAAGACAGGAGTGCCTGGCGTGCTCTGGTCCAGGGGGGTCACGAAGAGGCGGACACGACTAAAGAACAACAAGTTGCTTTGGGAGACGATAATCAGGCATAGCCCAGTTCTGTGAAGCTTGGAGGGGGGGGGTGAGGCATCTGGGCTTTAGCAGCACAGTGGTGGCTCGGGTTAAGAACTTAATTCGTTCTGGAGCTCCGTTCTTAACCTGAAACTGTTCTTAACCTGAGGTACTACTTTTGCTAATGGGGCCTCCCACTGCCGCCGCGCCACCAGAGCACGACTTCTGTCTCATCCTGAAGCAAAGTTCTTAACCTGAGGTACAATTTCTGTACAAGCCAAGCCCTGGCTCCATGGCTCACCTGAATCAAAAGAATCGTCTTGCTTCCAAGTCTGGAGAGACCCCTTTCTTGCTGCGTTAAACGGCCACATTCTTGGAGAAATGACGGCTGTGTGCAGCTCAGCTTCAGCCCCCCCCTCGTGCCGCCTTCTAGAACCCACCGCTCTCAACCGACTCTCACCTGCAGATGTCCCGTCGCTAGTTACGTTCGCTTCTGGATGCGAATGGGGCTCCGGAACGGATCCCGTTCGCATGGTGAGATACCACTGTACTGTAGCATATATTCAACACAAAAAACAGTGGCAATTTGTTTTTGACAAAGGACAGCTGGACATATAAAGGGCCCCATTACCTTCAGTAGCTTCGGGCCTCATCAATCCTAAATCTGGCCCTGCGTCAGACGTTTGGCTTCCAAAGAACGTTTGAAAACCAGAACACTCATTCCGGGGTTGCAGTATTTGGGGACCGGAATGCAAGGCATTTGAGATCCAAGGTATAACTGTATGTTCTTTTAAATATTTATTTTTCTCCGTGAAAAAGACCCTGATGTTGGGAAAGATGGAGGGCGCAAGGAGAAGGGGATGACAGAGGACGAGATGGTGGGACAGTGTTCTTGAAGTGTTCATAAGTTTGACCAAACTGCGGGAGGCAGTGGAAGACAGTAGTGCCTGGCGTGCTCTGGTCCAGGGGGTCACGAAGAGTCGGACACGACTAAGCGACTCAACAACAACAACCATGTCTGGTCTTCAATATGAAGTTTCAGATTGAGTGTAGCAATTTCGAAGAGACGTTTTATTAACAAGCGAACACCCATTTATGTACAACATCCATCAATGAACTTCACCTTCTCTAACAGAACAAGCTAACTGACAGCCAGGCTCTTTAGAGTCTATTCAGCTTAAAGATACAGTACTGTGGCTGTGCAACAGGAGAGGGGGGAAGGAATGGAAATGGGTTGTGATCTGGGTTCAAGGGAGAGTTGAGAAAAGCAAGGAGGGGTCAAGGGAGAAAATGGGGTGCAAAGGTTGTATTTTTTGTTGTTGCAAAAATGGAGAGAGCAAGTTGGCATGGGAATGGGGTTGAAGAACAGGTGCGGACGATGGCTCCATAATTGTCAAGGCTGGGTTCAGATGCAGGTTGAGACACAAGAAGCAGAGCCTGTCAGTGCAACTGATTCTTTGTTCAAGAAAACAGCATAGAGTCGGACATGACTAAACAAAAACAAGTCACCATGTTCCCTAAAGCGGTGGGGATCAGCTTGTCCAGACCTTACAACCAGCCTCTGACTTCCCAAGCTACAACATGGGACCGACGTCCGCATTTCTGCTTACAGTTTACACTTAATGTAGAGGGGGAGGAAACCCGGGGGGGGGAATTCACTGGCATCACTTGGGTTTCAGACAGAACGTGGGTAAAGGTATTTTAATTTCACCATCTGCAGTGATCATGGAGCCCAAGAAAGTAAAATCTCTCACTTCCTCCATTTCTTCCCCTTCTATTTGCCAGGAGGTGATGGGACCAGTGGCCATGATCTTCGTTTTTTGGATGTTGAGCTTCAGACCATATTTTGTACTCTCCCCTTTCACCCTCATTTAGAGGTTCTTTAATGGTGACTTTATGGGACAATAAACTCCATCACCCGTGCCGACAAAGATCTGTATAGTTCAAGCTATGGTTTTCCCAGTAGTGATGTATGGAAGTGAGAGCTGGACCATCAAGAAGGCTGATCGCCAAAGAATGGATGCTTTTGAATTATGGTGCTGGAGGAGACTCTTGAGAGTCCCGTGGACTGCAAGAAGATCCAACCTCTCCATCCTGAAGGAAATCAGCCCTGAGTGCTCACTGGAAGGACAGATCCTGAAGCTGAGGCTCCAAGACTTTGGCCACCTCATGAGAAGAGAAGACTCCCTGGAAAAGACCCTGATGTTGGGGAAAATGGAGGGCACAAGGAGAAGGGGATGGAAGAGGACGAGATGGTTGGACACTGTTCTCGAAGCTACCAGCATGAGTCTGACCAAACTGCGGGAGGCAGTAGAAGACAGGAGTGCCTGGCGTGCTCTGGTCCAGGGGGGTCACGAAGAGGCGGACACGACTAAACAACAACAAGTTGCTTTGGGAGACGATAATCAGGCATAGCCCAGTTCTGTGAAGCTTGGAGGGGGTGTGTGTGAGGCATCTGGGCTTTAGCAGCACAGTGGTGGCTCGGGTTAAGAACTTAATTCGTTCTGGAGGTCTGTTCTTAACCTGAAACTGTTCTTAACCTGAGGTACCACTTTTGCTAATGGGGCCTTCCGCTGCCGCCGCGCTGCCAAAGCACGATTTCTGTCCTCATCCTGAAGCAAAGTTCTTAACCTGAGGTACAATTTCTGTACAAGCCAAGCCCTGGCTCCATGGCTCACCTGAATCAAAAGAATCTTCTCGCTTCCAAGTCTGGAGAGAGCCTTTTCTTGCTGCGTTAAACGGCCACATTCTTGCAGAAATGACGGCTGTGCGCAGCTCAGCTTCAGCCCCCCCCCTCGTGCCGCCTTCTAGAACCCACCGCTCTCAGCCGACTCTCACCTGCCCCCCTTTCAAACTCCCTTTCCAAGCCTCCTTCCATCTTCCATCTCCACCAGAATTCCTCTCACTCTCTCTCTCTTCCCCCTCCCTCCCTGCTTTGGAATTGTAATAGCACCTCCGCACAATAATAATATTGCCACTCATCTCCTCTAGGCCTCCTACCTGGAGAACCCATCTTTCTCTACCAACTCTCACTGTCATCTCACAGGCATCCCCCTTGCAGGGCATTATCAGGCTTGCTTGCATAGCAGCACTTTGTGACATCAGCTGGCAAACAGGGGCCAGGCTGCTGGGTTGTCTGGTAGCTGAATGAAGAAAAATAAAACCAGGGGGGGGGGGTCAAAGTGTGCTGGGATGAGGCCCCCGTGGGTCAGGCCAGAGGGGGCTGTTGGGGGTGTGGTTGTGCCTCCCCTTCTTCTGAATCTTGCTCCCCCACCCGTTCCTTCTGGTGCTCGAAAGAATCAGAGCATGGCAGAGTTGGAAGGGGTGCCAAGGGGCATCTAGTCCAACCCCCGGCAGTGCAAGGATCCTGCCCACAACCAGCCCTGTTACGGAAAAGGAGCAATGCGGCAGCGAGCTGCAGCTGGCTGGAAAGCAAAACATGATGGGAATGTTTGGGACTGTACCATGGGAACAAAGGGACAGTCTATTCACTGTGCTGAGCACCGGATTTAGCTCGGAGTGTAATTTGACCTGTACAGGAAGTACAGGAGGTGGAGTTTGTCTCTCTGCTGTTGGAGTTTGAAGAGAGCAGACACGTTTCTCTGTAATGCTGCAAAGACAGAAATAAAGGCATGTAAATACATTCCTGTCTATCTCTTTCCCCTCCCTGGGGGGAGCAGGGAAGAGTGGTGTGTTCTTCTCACGCTTGAGGAGGATCGCCGATCATGACCTGGCCTGTATCCTGCCGGGAAACGCAGACAGGGAGGTCAACCGGGATTCAAGCCGGGTGCCTGGAGAGTGGCCAGTTTCTCCTGATAAGGCTTGAATTTCCTGACAGGCTCCACACTCCCACCACCTTCTTCCCAGCCGGATGCACAGACCCCTTGCCCTTCTGCATGGGGTGGGGAAAGGGGAGAGAGAGATGTTTTGCTCCCTATCCCTCCGGACATGGATATGAGAGCCCTGCCAACATCTCAAAGGCATCCCAGGGAGGAAGCTTGTCTTCTCCTGCTCCAGAGGCCCTCAGGACCTGAAGCCCTGGCTTCAAGCGACCAGGAAGGAGAGTCCGACTCCAGGAAGAACTTTCTGACAGCAAGAGCTGTTTGATAGTGAGAGGAAATCCCTCAGAAGGTGATATACTCTCCTTCCTTGGAGGTTTTCAGCAGAGCTTGGGGCGGCCATCTGCCATGGGTTCTTGAGCTGAGATTCCGGCATTGCAGGGTGTTGGACTAGAGCGTGTTACTTCCAGGTTTCGACGCTCATGCATACGCCGACGCTCAAAATGATGTCACGCGCATGCGCAGAAAGGCGAAAAGCGACGCATGTGTGTGTACGCAGATGTGCCGTCGCTAGTTACATTCGCTTCTGGATGCGAATGGGGCTCCGGAACGGATCCCGTTGGCATGGTGAGATACCACTGTACTGTAGCATATATTCAACACAAAAAACCAGCGGCAATTTGTTTTTGACAAAGGACAGCTGGACATATAAAGGGCCCTGTCAGGGAACTGACATCGGAGCGAGAGGCGAAGAGGAGGCTCCCAGATGATGCTGGCGAAGGACCCAGCAGCAGGGGGAGAAACAGCTCAGTAGAGGGGGAAGCCAATCAGCGCAACACCAGGGATGAAGGGGGGCAGATGGGGAAATTGGAGAGAGGGCTCCAGGACTCTTCACTGGACATCAGTGAGGAGAGCCCAGGTCCTCCGCTACCCACGCCTTCCCTGCGCAGAAGACTCCCGCGCAGTGAGAGGAGGAGGAGAAGACTGGGTGTCAAACAACTTTTATGTTGGAAGAGGTTCAAGAAACGCCCACTGACGGATTCTGCCAGTGACTGAGGCAGCCACCATGAGAAGGGGCTGTGCAGTCAGAAAGGTTTAACAAGGCAAATTAACTGAGAAAGGCACCAGCTTACGCATGAGTAACTCATACCTATTACAGGCCCCATTACCTTCAGTAGCTTCGGGCCTCATAAATCCTAAATCTGGCCCTGCGTCAGACGTTTGGCTTCCAAAGAACGTTTGCAAACCAGAACACTCATTCCGGGGTTGCAGTATTTGGGGACCGGAATGCAAGGCGTTTGAGATCCAAGGTATAACTGTATGTTCTTTTAAATATTTTTTTTTCTCTGTGAAAAAGACCCTGATGTTGGGAAAGATGGAGGGCGCAAGGAGAAGGGGACGACAGAGGACGAGATGGTGGGACAGTGTTCTCGAAGCTACTAACATGAGTTTGACCAAACTGCGGGAGGCAGTGGAAGACAGGAGTGCCTGGCGTGCTCTGGTCCAGGGGGTCACGAAGAGTCGGACACGACTAAGCGACTCAACAACAACAACCATGTCTGGTCTTCAACATGAAGTTTCAGATTGAGCGTAGCAATTTCGAAGAGACGTTTTATTAACAAGCGAACACCCATTTATGTACAACATCCATCAATGAACTTCTCTAACAGAACAAGCTAACTGACAGCCAGGCAGTGGCATAGCGTGGGTTGTCAGCACTCGGGGCAAGGCAAGTAATTTGCGCCCCGTAACCCGTGGATTTGCGCCCCCTAACCCTAACCCCCAGATGTTGCGCCCGGCCCCCCCTGCACCCCCCACGCTACACCACTACAGCCAGGCTCTTTAAAGTCTGTTCAGCTTAAAGATACAGTACTGTGGCTGTGCAACAGGAGAGGGGGAAAGGAATGGAAATGGGTTGTGATCTGGGTTCAAGGGAGAGTTGAGAAAAGCAAGGAGGGGTCAAGGGAGAAAATGGGGTGCGAAGGTTGTTTTTTGTTGTTTCAAAAATGGAGAGAGCAAGTTGGAATGGGAATGGGGTTCTTACAGGTGCAGACGATGGCTCCATAATTGTCAAGGCTGGGTTCAGATGCAGGTTGAGACACAAGAAGCAGAGCCTGTCAGTGCAAGTGATTCTTTGTTCAAGAAAACAGCATACAGAGTCGGACATGACTAAACAAAAACAAGTCACCATGTTCCCTAAAGCGGTGGGGGTCAGCTTGTCGAGACCTTACAACCAGCCTCTGACTTCCCAAGCTGGAAAATGGGACCGATGTCTGCATTTCTGCTTACAGTTTACACTTAATGTAGAGGGGGAGGAAAGCGGGGGGGGGGGATGCACTGGCATCCCTTGGGTTTCAGACAGTACGTGGGTAAAGGTATTTTAATTTCACCATCTGCAGTGATCATGGAGCTCAAGAAAGTAAAATCTCTCACTTCCTCCATTTCTTCCTCCATTTCTTCCCTTTCTATTTGCCAGGAGGTGATGGGCCCAGTGGCCATGATCTTCGTTTTTTGAATGTTGAGCTTCAGACCATAGTTTTTTGACCCGTGCTAGATAGCAAACACAGATCGCAAGGGACGGGTCGATTGTTCCTTTTTGCTTGGAGCAGTGTGTTCCCGGTGCCCATCAGCTGGTAAAATGCAGGGTTGGGACTGGCAATACACAACGCCCTTTGTGCAGCCAGCAGTTGGGAGCCCTCCATAAGGAATTTTGACAGGTGGAGAAAACTCACGTGTACATGATGCCATGCGATTGACCTGTGGGTTGCCCCACAGAGCCAGTCCGCCCACTCGGTGGGGTCAGGTAGTAAAGATCTGGACCCCAAAGCCCAAACGATTCCCCACCTGAATATATCTAACATGAGCCTCCCCAAACACAAACTTCAGGCTGAGTCTACCCTAAGAGCCATTAGGCTGGCAGGTACTAGCAGGTTAGACGCGGGTGGCGCTGTGGGTTAAACCACAGAGCCTAGGACTTGCCGATCAGGCCGGCGGCTGAAATCCCCGCAATGGGGTGAGCTCCCGTTGCTCGGTCCCTGCTCCTGCCAACCTAGCAGTTCGAAAGCACGCCAGTGCAAGTAGATAAATAGGTACCGCTCCGGCAGGAAGGGAAACGGCGTTTCCGTGCGCTGCTCTGGTTCGCCAGAAGCGGCTTAGTCCTGCTGGCCACATGACCCGGAAGCTGTACGCCGGCTCCCTCGGCCAATAAAGCGAGATGAGCGCCGCAAGCCCAGAGTCGGCCACGACTGGACCTAATGGTCAGGGGCCCCTTTACCTTTGCTTTTTACCAGCAGGCCAGACTGCGTGACCTCAATGCTTGTAGATATCAGGCTGTCTCAAAAGACAATGGAGTGCACCTCCAGGGGTGAAATCAAACTACTGTGTTAGCAATACCCAAGTAACAACCGCAGGGCGTAAGCCTGGGCAGCGAATATGGGGGTCCTGCGCTGCCTAGATGACAAGACCCGCTGATGGGGTCCAAAGGAAAGCAGAGCAAGACACCTGGGTGCAGGTGTTGCCAGTGTACAAGCACCACCCAACCATTTTAGGGAATCCATTTAGGATTTGGGCACTTTACTCCTTAACCCTTTCTTTTCCCCAAGGTATCTTCGCACGGCATGGGAGGTTTAGGATCCTTTTTTCCTTTTCCTTCCCAGGTTAATAAGCCCCATCTGGCCATACCATGATTAGTGATTAAGACAAATGACAATTTGATAGAAGAAATTTAAAGAATATTTAACTAAATATTGTGATATAAGGGATTTAGAAAATTCTTGGAAGTAACAAATAGGCTTAGGGGCAGAATAATAGGTGGTAGTAAATATTAAGGATTTGAATATTAATAAAAGAGATGATAGTAAATGAAACGAGTGAATATTATTAGAAATATGAATTTGGAGAACTACTATACAGGGGTTATAATTAAATTCAGTTAGATGGGATTTGAGGAAGTCAGGTATCAATGTAACGAGAATTAGAGATTTGAAGAATTCTGTTTTTTGTTTTTCTTTTCTTGGTGTGTGTTTTGTAATATTTTCTTTTTTTCTGCGATATGTGGAAACGAATAAAAAATGGCAATTTGTTTCCCATTTTCCCCAATCACACATTCAGTTGCACATTTGTTTTTTCGGGGTGGGGCGTTTGCTTGTTTGTTAAAAGTTCTAATGAAAATTTCTCCCATTATCCAGATTTTCATATGCAATTTTGCTCATACACACATTATGCAAGCAATTTCCTGTAATATACAGTAATGCAGTTTTCTGCCGTTCATTTCCATGTCCACTTTAGCCTAATTTAGACATTTCGGCATACGCTGGGCTGGATTTGCTAAATTCAGAGAAGTGTGACTTTTTGTTTTGGTTTGCCTATTGTTTCAAGAAACATGAAACAAGCCCACTTATTTATTCAGTGAAGTGTATATACATCTTAATTATCGCAAAGGTATCATTCGCTCAATCACTACTGGTCTTTATTCATGTCTGTGAGAGTCCCCAGGCGACTTATTTTGATTGCTTGCAAACAGGTTAGATTATGTCTATTCCTCATGGAGCCTGTTTGCAAGGGAAGAGGGGGTGGTTACAAGTTAATGAGCACTCATCCTGATTTGCTTGCTGGGACTTTGCGAAAACCATCCTGTGTGTTTTTGACCAGCTATTCACAAAAATTAAACCCAGAGGCCTTCAGCCACTAATGCTCTACAGTCTTCAAATCTATTGTCTTTTGAAAAGACCAACCCTGGGTCGTATGACAGTAACCTACGCCAAAATCAGGGAGCTGTGAAGATTCAAGTCAAAGACCACTCATCTTTTTGAGGCCTGTGGGCATTATCTGCCGAACCAGATAAACTGTTGTGGGCACCACAAACTGCAGCCTGGTCTATGGGCTACAGCTGAATGCTTGCCGCACGCCTCATTGCAACAGCGCTGTAGGCGCCAGCGAAGGACTGTGTGCACACATACAACCCCAGTTTTCTAAATAAAACTGCTTTCGTACAGCACAGATGGAGCTCCCCCCTTGCTTCCAAGTGTGTGGGGCTCAGGTCTCAACAGCTGTTAAAGACATCCAACACAACAGCCAGCCTCGTCTTATTAAATTTATTATTCCAGTGGTACTAATACATTGATTTGCACAAGGACACCCATTTAGCAGAGAGGCTGCTTTTGCCCAACTAGAAAAGCCTCCCCCCCCTTTTCTCTCCCAATCCTAAAAGAAAATTCCTCCAGACTGCCCCCCTCCTCCCCATCGAATCCAGTATTTGAGTATGGAATGAAATTTCACGCACCCTTTTCTTTTCAGAAGTTTGCCTGTCCTCCCCAATCTGCAAACCAAGGGAGGAAAAACCCCCCTTCACTTGGCTCTGAACGTCAAATAAATATGGAGACGGGCAACGTTTCAGTTGCATCAAATGGAAATGTATTTTTGGAAGTTATAATGGCACTGGGTGAGCGGCCCCGCTGGTTCGTGTGCAGACGGCTTGGAACCTCTAAGGCTGAATGCAGACACGGCTCTTTTTAAAATCTGCCCCGAGACGGAAGATCAAGCAAGGAAGTGGCCCAATGCCTTTTGCAAGACACCTGCAGCACTGATGTTATTATGCAAGTTAAATTTGGAGTCCCACAACATACATTTTTAAATTTATTCTTTTACATCTGGTGTTGCATTTTTAATTCAGCTTGGTTGATTGGTTTTTTACAATTTGTCCAGGAAGTTATCTAGTGCCGGAATGCCCTCCTTCAGCCCTTTGCGCTTGCGGGTCTCAGCGACCACCTGGCAGGGGCGGCTGGTGTTGTCGAACGGGTCTCCGGGCAGGATCTGCCAGTGGTCGAACACACACCGGGGGAAAGCCTGGCCACCTGTGTTGGATCTCAAGTCAGCAGTGAAGCCTGTGAAGAGAGAGGGAGAGAGAGAAGAGTTTCTACTATAAGCAAACAAAACTGTAAGACAGAAATACAGGTGTTCAAGTTTACCCACACACCCCACAACCAGCTAAAAGCAGCATCTTAGCTAAAAGCAGCATCCTGGAGGCATCTACCTTAATAAATAATATTAGTAATAATTTATTAATTTATACCCCACCCATCTGGCTGAGTTTCCCCAGCCACTGTAGGCGGCTCTCAACAAAATATTAAAAGCACAAGAAAACATCAAACATTGAAAACTTCCCTAAACAGGGTTGCCTTCAGATGTCTTCTAAAAGTTTATTTCCTTGACATCTGATAGGAAGACGTTCCACGGGGAGGGCGCCACTACCGAGAAGGCCCTCAGAGCTGGGCCTCAGTGTCCAAGCTGAACCATGGGGGTAGAGATGTTCCTTCAGGTATAACGGGCCATTTAGGGCTTTTAAAGGTCATTCCCAAACTTTGAATTGTGCTCAGAAATGTACTTAAGAGGAACAGAAGTCTGCTACCAGGGCAAGACCTGCTCAACTTTGTAGCAGCCATCTCAGATTAGCCTGGGAGACAACCTCTGATCGATCCTTCACACCTCCAGCTGCTGACAAAGGTTACCTGGAAGATGCAAGTGCAAGTGATAAAAGCTGACACTTACCAAAGGACTCGTTGACAGGGAGATAGGCCTTGACCACAAACATGGGGGTGCCGGCCACCTGGGACTCTTCAAAGACGTGCCCCCGCTTCCTGTTCAGCACGCCATAGATGCCACCCACAACCTGTTCTGGGCACTGGAAGGGGAAGAAAGTGGGTATACGTTACAGCACTGCACAGAGTCAAGCCAGTGGGCTGCCGGCGCCGCCTCTTAAGAACACAGCCTGCCTCCCGTTACCCACCTGGATCTCCACCAGGTAGATGGGCTCCATGAGGCGGGGCTGAGCCATCAACACGCAGGCATAGAGGCACCTTCTGGCCGTGGGAATGATTTGGCCACCTCCGCGGTGGATGGCGTCCGCGTGCAGGGTCACGTCGTGCACGTCAAAGCGGATGGCGCGCATGTTTTCCTCGCAAAGGGCACCCTGGAGAAAAGAGAGAGGTTGAGGGTGGGAGAGAAAATCATTTTCCAGTTTGCATTCAACCCAACTTTTCTGTCCTTCCTCTCTGAAGCAGGCAACGTAGTTTTTTTTTAAAAAAAAGCAATTAAGCACTCTGCCATAGCAGCCAAGAAGCAAAGGCAGGGCCAATGCTTCCTTCAGCTCACGGTCAGCCTTCTTCCTGCAAACTGTCAGAGCCAGGAGGAGGAGGAGGAGTTGCCCAGGGGGACCAGAGGATGGGAAGAGCGTGATCTACTAAGGGGCAGAGAATCGGAGTCTAGATATGATGGAGAGCAACAACAACTGAGAAAGGATAGGCATAATATTTTACAAGGATGGGAAGGAACATCATGGACAGAATAACTGTCACACACAGGAGGTTTACGGTAACATGTCAATACGAATAGATGTCGTTAGTACTGCAGTTGTTGTAAGAGGGATTGTTATTTTAACTGGAGTGTAATTGAGATGGGTAAGATTTTGGAACGCAGAAATAAAGCAAATAATCAAACCATCAATTCTAGCACATGGGAGGCCACCTAAGTTATTTAATTTGGCATCTGAATAATTGGAATTAGCAATTGTATATAATTTGGTATTGCTATAATGAGGCCATTACAGGGTTATTGTAATTGAAAACTAATGATGATTATTATATATAAAAAGAGAGAATTGGAGACTAGAAACAGGGGAGATGCAAATGATGATTATTATATATAAAAAGAGAGAATTGGAGACTAGAAACAGGGGAGATGCAAATATCCGTTGATTCCCTTTCCATCCCTGCCCTACAGTACAGTCGTCCCATGGAATCGGAAGGGATCCCAGAGGTCATCTTGTCCTCTTGCAATGCAGGAATCTTTCCCCCCATGTGGGACCAGAACTTATGACCCTGAGATTGAAAGCCTCATCCTCTACCATCTCCCCACTGCCCATGGCAGCTCCTCCTGAGGAAGAGGTAGTGTGTGGGGGGACGGACAGAGCACCTAGCAGGAGGAAGGGGAATTCGGAGACGACACCCCCACCCCCCTCGATCAAGGAGGAGAAACGCAGGCCAAGCAACCCCCAGCAAGGAAAAGTGAGCACCTGAAAAGGACGCCCCATCGCAACTCAGGGGGAGGGGGCAAGAGGAAATCACATACGAGGCTGATTCAACTTCCTAAAGCTGGAACACAGCCTTGAGGGGCTGATGTGACAAAGCGCTCAAAAGTTACAGAGAACCAGGCAGAGGGCCTGTGGAACGCCCTCCCACCAGATGTCAAAGAGGAAAACAACTGCCAGACTTTTAGAAGACATCTGAAGGCAGCCCTGTTTAGGGAAGCTTTTAATGTTTGACGGACTATTGTATTTTAATATTTTGTTGGAAGCTGCCCAGAACGGCTGGGGAAACCCAGCCAGATGAGCGGGGTGCAAGTAATAAATTATTATTTGGAAACTGCAGCAAGTCTCGGCTCCGTTCCAAGAAGGCAGGACGCAGACAGCCCACCGCCCTGCAATGAGGGGCGCCCACTCTTGCTTACCTCCTTCGTGGCCCACTGGAAGCCTGCCACAACGCTGTCCTTGATCTCGTTGAGGTACTGCACCCCCTTGGTGATGGCCGTCAGGATGTTGGGGCCAGTGCCGTCCGGGCCGAAGCACCAGATCTTGCGGGCCTCGGCCGCGTCCCACTCGCACTTCTCAGCCAGGTAACGGGCCCGTGTTTTCAGCTCCTGGCAGGCGGAGACGTCTCCTTTGTCGATGTCCTCGGCCAGGCCGCCGGGGAAGGGGCGGGCTTTCATGTACAGGCGGTTGCATACACAACGTGGCCTGTGGGAGAAGAAGACTCACTTTAGCTCAGGTCTGTGTTACGATATGGATGCAATGCGGCAGCGAGCTGCAGCTGGCTGGAAAGCAAAACATGATGGGAATGTTGGGATTGTACCGTGGGAACAAAGGGACAGTCTATTCACAGTGCGGAGCACTGGATTTAGCTCAGAGTGTAATTTGACCTGTACAGGAAGTACAGGAGGTGGAGTTTGTCTCTCTGCTGTTGGTGTTTGAAGAAAGCAGACGTGTTTCTCTGTAACGCTGCAAAGACAGAAATAAAGGCATGTAAATACATTTCTGTCTATCTCTTTCCCCTGCCTGGGGGCAGGGAAGAGTGGTGTGTTCTTCTCACGCTTGAGGAGGATCGCCGATCGTGACCTAGCCTGGATCCTGCCAGAGAATGCAGACAGGGAGGTCAACTGGGATTCAAGCCGGGTGCCTGGAGAGTGGCCAGTTTCTCCTGATAAGGCTTGATTTCCTAACAGTCTGTCCTCCTTGCCCAAACCTTGAGCACTGCATTCCTTATCAGCTATAGTTCCGCCTTATCCATTTCTGTGATTTGATACCAGCTCTCATAGGAACGCCTTGGTTTTAAGTATGAGAGTTCGTCTGGAAGTCTGGAGCAGGGTGTTCTCTGTGCAAATCCTCCCTTCGTCCTCTTACCTGTATTACTTGCGGGGAGGGGGTTTCGGCAGCAGCCTCAGCGGTGCAGGAGCCATACCCTGCAAGAAAGAAGGAATCCCTGAATGTGTGAATGGTCTGTCACTGACCAAACAACCAGGGACGGGCTTCAAGAAGCCGTTGCAGGAAGTCAAGTCCCAGGTGAGCAGAGGGCTCTTGGGTTCGAATCCTGTTTCTGGCGAGGGGCGTACTGATGGGGGCAGGGGGGCGGGCTGCCCCAGGTGCTATCCTGAAGGGGGGTGACATTCTGACGCGCCCCCCAAACCCGCAAATCGCGAGCGGCAAAGCATAGAGCGGCACAGCAATGAAATCCCCCTGTCCCCTTACCTGTGAGGCGAGAGGCCGTTGTCTCGGCTCCAGGCCCTCCCGGGACGCGGCGGCTCCCAAGCTGAGCCTTCTCCTCGCTGCAATACAAAGGGAGACATCAGCCGGCGCCTGGCTCCCAGCCATGCAAGCCCCAGTCTGGGACAGGAGGGTGGGGACCTGGGAAGGGGGCATATTCTCCTACCTGATCTTATTAACTGCCCCACCCTGAACTCCTCCGTGCGGGCATCTGGGCTCCATCCCGACCGGTCTGCCACAGAGGCAGCAGCCATAGTCTCCCCCGCCTCCGGAATCACTCGGGTGGCGTTCTTAATGGGGGGAAACCTTGGCTGCTGCTTCTGCGCCAGGAACGGCTGGGAAGGAGCCATTCCCGCACGGGGAACGGAGGGAGGGTGAGGCAGGCGAGAATCGGGAACAGCTGGGAACCGCCAATATGCTCTGTCGATCTTCACCCCGGGAGCAGGCACTGAAGCCTCGTTCTTGCCAGCCTCTCGCCTAAGAAAGAAACAAGCTCTGTTATTCTGATTCCTTGGAGGAGTTCCAGATAAATATATATATAATATTGCTTATTGTTGTTGTTGTTTAGGCGTTTAGTCGTGTCCGACTCTTCGTGACCCCATGGACCAGAGCACGCCAGGCACTCCTGTCTTCCACTGCCTCCCACAGTTTGGTCAGACTCATGTTTGTAGCTTCGAGAACACTGTCCCACCATCTCGTCCTCTGCCGTTCCCTCCTCCTTGTGCCCTCCATCTTTCCCAACATCAGGGTCTTTTCCAGGGAGTCTTCTCTTCTCATGAGGTGGCCAAAGTCTTGGAGCCTCAGCTTCAGGATCTGTCCTTCCAGTGAGCACTCAGGGCTGATTTTCTTCAGAATGGAGAGGTTTGATCTTCTTGCAGTCCATGGGACTCTCAAGAGTCTCCTCCAGCACCATAATTCAAAAGCATCGATTCTTTGGCGATCAGCCTTCTCTATGGTCCAGCTCTCACTTCCATACATCACTACTGGGAAAACCATGGCTTTTACTATACGGACATTTGTTGGCAAGGTGATGTCTCTGCTTTTTAAGATGTTGTCTAGGTTTGCCATCGCCTTTCTCCCAAGAAGCAGGTGTCGTTTAATTTTGTGACTGCTGTCACCATCTGCAGTGATCATGCAGCCCAAGAAAGTAAAATCTCTCACTGCCTCCATTTCTTTCCCTTCTACTTGCCAGGCGGTGATGGGACCAGTGGCCATGATCTTAGTCTTTTTTATGTTGAGCTTCAGACCATATTTTGCGCTCTCCTCTTTCACCCTCATTAAAAGGTTCTTTAATTCCTCCTCACTTTCTGCCATCGAGGTTGTGTCATCTGCATATCTGAGGTTGTTGATGTTTCTTATTATCATCTATATATTTATATATCTATATATTTATAATATTTCTTATTGTCATCTATATATTTAGACATATCTATGAGCCAATTTTGTGCCCCACCCCTCACCTGCGCCCCTGGCGGAGGCCCATCTCACCACCCCCTAGCTAGGGCCCTGCTTGGACCACAGAGAAACCCTCTCCATAAAACTACAGGGATCTCTAAAATAGGGTCTTCCTCCTCCACCCCCATGATCCCTGGGAAACACTTCCCCGGCCACACAAAGTCACAACATACCTCCGGATGTTCCTGGGTTTTCCTGCACCGCTGGGCTGCTGCTCCTTCCCCAAACCACGGCCCTGCAAAAGAAGAAGGACACTGTACTCTCTAGGGGGGCAGAACTAGCACCCCTGGCAGGCTGCCCATGCCCACGTCGCCACAGGCTGCCAGCCTGCTCCTGCCTGGGCGCCTGACCCCTGGCTTGGAAGGAGGGGAGCAAGGGGCTGGGGCGAGACGGGACTGCAACCCCCCAACCCAGCCCTGTTTCACTCAGGTCAGCGCCACGACCTCCCTGCACATGTGGGGAATGGATTCCCCACGGAATTAACCTACCACAATTAATGAGTGTTAGAATGGCGCCGGTTCTATAAATTAAGGGGTTTACAGCTGTAAAGATTAAGATTGAAAAGAAGAAAGGAGGTTATAAATTTGAGAAGATTGAGAGTAAGAATTTGTTGGGGGAAAAGTTTGAAATTAGAATGCAGTAAGGGGAGGTATGGGGGAGTCTGGGAAATAAGTTATATGGAAATAAGGATTTGAAATTATACATGTTTTTGGTCTGTTTTGTGTTTGTTTGTGTTGTTTTGTTTGTTAAATTTTTTTTGTGAAATTTGAATAAATTTTTTTTAAAAAAGGAATTGCTGAAACAAATAACAGAAGTGGAATACAAAAAGGGAGGTGTGAGGAGGTCGTTGAAATAAGTGGATGAAAGATAAGATATTGAAATTGTTTGATGTGTTTTAAACGGTTTTTGCTTTGTTTTGTTAGTTTAGTGTTAGTGTTATATAGTGTCTTTGTATTGTATTGTGTTGTCTTTCTTTCTTTCTTTCTTTTTGGGTTTAAATTGTTGGAAAAGTAATAAATATTATTTTTTTTTTTTAAAAAAGGAATTAACCTACCACAATCTCGAGAGGTGGTGCCCCTCCAGCCTCCCTCAGGTTCGGGCGCCTCAGGAGCCTTTTATTTCCTAGGAGACAGAAAGGAAAATAAAAAACAGAGGAAGAGGTTACAGGTGGGAAGACTTATAACACCTTATAGAAATGACACCAAAGAAGGATGTTCTTCTCATTATAGGGGATTGGAATGCTAAATTAGGGAGTCAAGAAATAAAAGGAACAAGTGGCAAGTTTGGCCTTGGAGTTCAAAATGAAGCAGGGCAAAGGCTAATAGAGTTCTGCCAAGAGAACAAGCTGGTCATCGCAAACACTCTTTTCCAAGAACACAAGAGACGACTCTACACATGGACATCACCAGATGGGCAGCATCGAAATCAGATTGATTATATTCTCTGCAGCCAAAGATGGAGAAGCTCTATACAGTCAGCAAAAACAAGACCTGGAGCTGACTGTGGCTCAGATCATCGGCTTCTTATAGCAAAATTCAAGCTTAAACTGAAGAAAGTAGGAAAAACCACTGGGGCGGTTAGATACAATCAAAATCAAATCCCTTATGAATACACAGGGGAAATGAGGAACAGGTTTAAGGATTTAGATTTGGTGGACAGAGTGCCTGAAGAACTATGGATGGAGGCTCGCAACATTATACAGGAGGCAGCAACTAAAACCATCCCAATGAAAAGGAAATGCAAGAAAACAAAGTGGCTGTCCAACGAAGCCTTACAAATAGCAGGGGAGAGAAGGCAAGCAAAATGCGAGGGAGATAGTGAAAGATACAGGAAATTGAATGCAGATTTCCAAAAAATAGCAAGGAGAGACAAGAAGGCCTTCTTAAATGAGCAATGCAAAGAAATAGAGGAAAACAATAGAATGGAAAAAAACAGAGATCTGTTCAAGAAACTGGAGATATGAAAGGAACATTTCGCTCAAAGATTACCATAATAAAAGACAAAAGTGGAAAGGACCTAACAGAAGCAGAAGACATCAAAAAGAGGTGGCAAGAATACACAGAGGAATTATACCAGAAAGATATGGATGTCTCATACACCCCAGGTAGTGTGGTTGCTGACCTTGAGCCAGACATCCTGGAGAGTGAAGTCAAATGGGCCTTAGAAAGCACTGCTAATAACAAGGCCAGTGGAAGTGATGATATTCCAGCTGAACTATTTAAATTTTTAAACGATGATGCTGTTAAGGTGCTACACTCAATATGCCAGCAAGTTTGGAAAACTCAGCAGTGGCCAGAGGATTGGAGAAGATCAGTCTACATCCCAATCCCAAAGAAGGGCAGTGCCAAAGAATGCTCCAACTAGCGCACAATTGCACTCATTTCACACACTAGCAAGGTTATGCTTAAAATTCTACAAGACAGGCTTAAGCAGTATGTGGACCGAGAACGAAAACAAAAAAACATCCCAATGAAAAGGAAATGCAAGAAGGGGGAGAAATGGAGGCAGTGAGAGATTTTACTTTCTTGGGTTCCATGATCACTGCAGATGGTGACAGCAGTCACGAAATTAAAAGACGCCTGCTTCTTGGGAGAAAAGCAATGACAAACCTGGACAGCATCTTAAAAAGCAGAGACATCACCTTGCCAACAAAGGTCCGTATAGTTCAAGCTATGGTTTTCCCAGCAGTGATGAACGGAAGTGAGAGCTGGACCATAAAGAAGGCTGATCGCCAAAGAATGGATGCTTTTGAATTATGGTGCTGGAAGGAGACTCTTGAGGGTCCCATGGAGTGCAAGAAGATCAAACCTCTCCATTCTGAAGGAAATTAGCCCTGAGTGCTCACTGGAAGGACAGATCCTGAAACTGAGGCTGCAAGACTTTGGCCACCTCAGGAGAAGAGAAGACTCCCTGGAAAAGACCCTGATGTTGGGAAAAATGGAGGGCACAAGGAGAAGGGGATGGAAGAGGACGAGATGGTTGGACACTGTTCTCGAAGCTACCAGCATGAGTCTGACCAAACTGCGGGAGGCAGTGGAAGACAGGAGTGCCTGGCATGCTCTGGTCCAGGGGGGTCATGAAGAGGCGGACACGACTAAACAACAACAAGTTGCTTTGGGAGACGATAATCAGGCATAGCCCAGTTCTGTGAAGCTTGGAGGGGGTGTGTGTGAGGCATCTGGGCTTTAGCAGCACAGTGGTGGCTCGGGTTAAGAACTTAATTCGTTCTGGAGGTCTGTTCTTAACCTGAAACTGTTCTTAACCTGAGGTACCACTTTTGCTAATGGGGCCTTCCGCTGCCGCCGCGCCGCCAGAGCACGATTTCTGTCCTCATCCTGAAGCAAAGTTCTTAACCTGAGGTACAATTTCTGTACAAGCCAAGCCCTGGCTCCATGGCTCACCTGAATCAAAAGAATCTTCTCGCTTCCAAGTCTGGAGAGAGCCTTTTCTTGCTGCGTTAAACAGCCACATTCTCGGAGAAATGATGGCTGTGTGCAGCTCAGCTTCAGCCCCCCCTCGTGCCGCCTTCTAGAACCCACCGCTCTCAACCGCCTCTCACCTGCCCCCCTTTCAAACTGCTTTTAAAAGCCTCCTTCCATCTTCCATCTCCACCAGAATTCCACTCTCTCTCTCTCTCTTCCCCCTCCCTCCCTGCTTTGGAATTGTAATAGCATCACCTCACAATAATAATATTGCCACTCATCTCCTCTAGGCCTCTTACCTGGAGAATCCATCTTTCTCTACAAATCTCTCACCATCATCTGACAGGCATCCCCCTTGCAGGGCATTATCAGGCTTGCTTGCAAAGCAGCACTTTGTGACATAGGCTGGCAAACAGGGGCCAGGCTGCTGGGTTGTCTGGTAGCTGAATGAAGAAAAATAAAACTAGGGGCGTCAAAGTGTGCTGGGATGAGGCCACTGTGGATCAGGCCAGAGGGGGCTGGTGGGGGTGTGTGGTTGTGCCTCCCTTTCTTCTACATCTTGCTCCCCCGCCCGTTCCTTCTGGTGCTCGAAAGAATCAGAGCATGGCAGAGTTGGAAGGGGTGCCAAGGGGCATCTAGTCCAACCCCCGGCAGTGCAAGGATCCTGCCCACAGCCAGCCCCTGGCTGGACTCCACACTCCCACCACCTTCTTCCCAGCCGGATGCACAGACCCCTTGCCCTTCTGCATGGGGTGGGGAAAGGGGAGAGAGAGATGTTTTGCTCCCTGTCCCTCCGGACATGGATATGAGAGCCCTGCCAATATATCAAGGGCGTCACAGGGAGGAAGCTTGTCTTCTCCTGCTCCAGAGGCCCTCAGGACCTGAAGCCCTGGCTTCAAGCGACCAGGAAGGAGAGTCCGACTCCAGGAAGAACTTTCTGACAGCAAGAGCTGTTTGACAGTGAGAGGAAATCCCTCAGAAGGTGATAGACTCTCCTTCCTTGGAGGTTTTCAGCAGAGCTTGGGGCGGCCATCTGCCATGGGTTCGCAGGGTGTTGGACTAGAGCGTGTTACTTCCAGGTTTCGACGCTCATGCATACGCCGACGCTCAAAATGATGTCACGCGCATGCGCAGAAAGGCAAAAACGACGTGTGTGTGTGTACGCAGATGTGCCGTCGCTAGTTACGTTCGCTTCTGGATGCGAATGGGGCTCTGGAACGGATCCCGTTCGCATGGTGAGATACAGTGGTGCCTCGCAAGACGAAATTAATTCGTTCCGCAAGTCTCTTCGTCTTGCGGTTTTTTCGTCTTGCGATGCACGGTTTCCCATAGGAATGCATTGAAAATCAATTAATGCGTTCCTAGGGAAACCGCCTTCAGACCAGGTCCGGGGACAGTCTGTCCCCGGACCTCTTCTGAAGGCTGGGGGGGGGAGACAAGGGCTTTTCTTTCCACCCCCAGCATTTAAAAAAACCCCGGGACAGCGGAGGACTTCTCCGCTGTCCGGGCGATCTTAAAATGCTGGCGGGCGGCATTTTAAAATCGCCCCGGACAGCAGAGGACTTCTCCGCTGTCCGGGGCGATTTAAAAGCCCCTGAGAAGGCAGGCAGGGGGGACAAAGACTTTGGCCCCCCGCCAGCCTTCAGAAGAGGTCCTGGACCTCTTCTGAAGGCGGGCGGGGGGCCAAAGTCTTTGCTCCCCCCGCCTGCCTTCAAAAGGTGTCCCCGCTGCGGCGGGAGGTGTCCCCTGCCCCCCCGCCCGGCTTCGGAGCACCGGGAGAAGCCATCTCCCCGCAGCCCCTTGCTGCAAAAGACGTCGGGGGAAGCGGGGAAGCGAAGCGCTTCGCTTCCCCGCTTCCCCCGGACGTATTTTGCAGCAAGGGGCTGCAGGGAGATTGCTATCTCCCCGCAGCCCCTTGCTTCAAAAGAGAAGACCCGCTGTCCCCGGGGCAAGCTTCATTTTGCGAAGCAAGCCCATAGGGAAATTCGTCTTGCGAGGGAACTCGAAAACGAAAAAACCTTTCGTTTTGCGAGTTTTTCGTCTCGCGAGGCGTTCGTCTTGCGGGGTAGCACTGTACCACTGTACTGTAGCATATATTCAACACCAAAAACAGCGGCAATTTGTTTTTGACAAAGGACAGCTGGACATATAAATGCCCCCATTACCTTCAGTAGCTTCGGGCCTCATCAATCCTAAATCTGGCCCTGCGTCGGACGTTTGGCTTCCAAATAATGTTTGCAAACCAGAACACTCATTCTGGGGTTGCAGTATTTGGGGACCGGAATGCAAGGCGTTTGAGATCCAAGGTATAACTGTATGTTCTTTTAAATATTTTTTTTTCTCCGTGAGAAAGACCCTGATGTTGGGAAAGATGGAGGGCACAAGGAGAAGGGGATGACAGAGGACGAGATGGTGGGACAGTGTTCTCGAAGCTACCAGCATGAGTCTGACCAAACTGCGGGAGGCAGTGGAAGACAGGAGGGCCTGGCGTGCTCTGGTCCAGGGGGTCACGAAGAGTCGGACACGACTAAGCGACTCAACAACAACAACCATGTCTGGTCTTCAACATGAAGTTTCAGATTGAGTGTAGCAATTTTGAAGAGACGTTTTATTAACAAGCGAACACCCATTTATGTACAACATCCATCAATGAACTTAACCTTCTCTAACAGAACAAGCTAACTGACAGCCAGGCTCTTTAGAGTCTATTTAGCTTAAAGATACAGTACTGTGTGTGGAAGAGGACTGGAAGAAATTTAAGGATTATTTGCAAAAGTATTGTAAGCTGTATGAATGTTAGAATGATGCAGGATATAAAGATAATGTGGCATTAGTGATATACTTGAAAGGAGTATGCAAAATTGGTTTAAAAGAATAAAAGTAAAATTGGAATAATATTATGTCAAGCTAAAAAAAATAGATAATAAAAGGGAAAAATTGGAGACACAATAGTTGAAGGGTATAACATAAAATAAGATTTGAAAAAAGGTGAAATATTGCTGAATAAGATTTTGTAAATGGGAACACAGAAAAGGGAGATGTGAGGGAGTCAAAAAAGAGGGTTATGGAAACAACATTTAAGAAAGTGAATATTCTCTTTTTATCTATGCTTTTTCTTATGTCTTTTTTTCCTTTTTTTCTTTTCCTTTATGTGTTTAATGTTTGTATTTTTTGTATTGTATTTTTTGTCATTTTGTATTCTCTCTGTTTTTTATTGTGAAAACTTAATAAAACATTTATTAAAAAAAAGATACAGTACTGTGGCTGTGCAACAGGAGAGGGGGGAAAGGAATGGAAATGGGTTGTGATCTGGGTTCAAGGGAGAGTTGAGAAAAGCAAGGAGGGGTCAAGGAGAAAATGGGGTGCGAAGGTTGTTTTTTGTTGTTGTTGCAAAAATGGAGAGAGCAAGTTGGCATGGGAATGGGGTTGAAGAACAGGTGCAGACGATGGCTCCATAATTGTCAAGGCTGGGTTCAGATGCAGGTTGAGACACAAGAAGCAGAGCCTGTCAGTGCAACTGATTCTTGGTTCAAGAAAACAGCATACAGAGTCGGACATGACTAAACAAAAACAAGTCACCATGTTCCCTAAAGCGGTGGGGGTCAGCCTGTCCAGACCTTACAACCAACCTCTGACTTCCCAAGCTGGAAAATGGGACCGACGTCCGCATTTCTGCTTACAGTTTACACTTAATGTAGAGGGGGAGGAAAGCGGGGGGGGGGGGGATGCACTGGCATCCCTTGGGTTTCAGACAGTACGTGGGTAAAGGTATTTTAATTTCACCATCTGCAGTGATCATGGAGCCCAAGAAAGTAAAATCTCTCACTGCCTCCATTTCTTCCCCTTCTATTTGCCAGGAGGTGATGGGACCAGTGGCCATGATCTTCGTTTTTTTGATGTTGAGCTTCAGACCATAGTTTTTTGACCCGTGCTAGATAGCAAACACAGATCGCAAGGGACGGGTCGATTGTTCCTTTTTGCTTGGAGCAGTGTGTTCCCGGTGCCCATCAGCTGGTAAAATGCAGGGTTGGGACTGGCAATACACAACGCCCTTTGTGCAGCCAGCTGTTGGGAGCCCTCCATAAGGAATTTTGACAGGTGGAGAAAACTCACGTGTACATGATGCCATGCGATTTGACCTGTGGGTTGCCCCACACAGCCAGTCCGCCCACTTGGTGGGGTCAGGTAGTAAAGATCCGGACCCCAAAGCCCAAACGATTCCCCACCTGAATATATCTAACATGAGCCTCCCCAAACACAAACTTCAGGCTGAGTCTACCTTAAGAGCCATTAGGCTGACAGGTACCAGCAGGTCAGATGCGGGTGGCGCTGTGGGTTAAACCACAGAGCCTAGGACTTGCCAATCAGGTCGGCGGTTGAAATCCCCGCAATGGGGTGAGCTCCCGTTGCTCGGTCCCTGCTCCTGCCAACCTAGCAGTTCAAAAGGACACCAGTGCAAGTAGATAAATAGGTACCGCTCCGGCAGGAAGGGAAACGGCGTTTCCGTGCGCTGCTCTGGTTCGCCAGAAGCGGCTTAGTCCTGCTGGCCACATGACCCAGAAGCTGTACGCCGGCTCCCTTGGCCGATAAAGTGAGATGAGCGCCGCAAGCCCAGAGTCGGCCACGACTGGACCTAATGGTCAGGGGTCCCTTTACCTTTGCTTTTTACCAGCAGGCCAGACTGCGTGACCTCAATGCTTGTAGATATCAGGCTGTCTCAAAAGACAATGGAGTGCACTTCCAGGGGTGAAATCAAACTACTGTGTTAGCAACACCCAAGTAACAACCGCAGGGCGTAAGCCTGGGCAGCGAATATGGGGGTCCTGCACTGCCTAGATGACAAGACCCGCTGATGGGGTCCAAAGGAAAGCAGAGCAAGACACCTGGATGCAGGTGTTGCCAGTGTACAAGCACCACCCAACCATTTTAGGGAATCCATTTAGGATTTGTGCACTTTACTCCTTAACCCTTTCTTTTCCCCAAGGTATCTTCGCAAGGCATGGGAGGTTTAGGATCAGTTTCCCTTATCTTCCCAGGTTAATAAGCCCTATCTGGCCATACCATGATTAGTGATTAAGACAAATGACAATGTGATAGAAGAAATTTAAAGAATATTTAGCTAAATATTGTGATATAAGGGAATTAGAAAATTCTTGGAAGTAACAGGCTTAGGGGCAGAATAAGAATAGGTGGTAGTAAATATTAAGGATTTGAATATTAATAAAAGAGATGAAGATAGTAAATGAAAGGAGTGAATATTATTAGAAATACGAATTTAGAGAACTACTATACAGGGGTTATAATGAAATTCAGTTAGAGGGGATTTGAGGAAGTCAGGTATCAATGTAACGAGAATTAGAGATTTGAAGAATTCTGTTTTGTGTTTTTCTTTTCTTGGTGTGTGCTTTGTAATATTTTCTTTTTTTCTGTGATATGTGGAAACAAATAGGAAATGGCAATTTGTTTCCCATTTTTCCCAATCACACATTCAGTTGCACATTTGTTTTTTCGGGGTGGGGCGTTTGCTTGTTTGTTAAAAGTTCTAATGAAAATTTCTCCCAATATCCAGATTTTCATATGCAATTTTGCTCATACACACATTATGCAAGCAATTTCCTGTAATATACAGTAATGCAGTTTTCTGCCGTTCATTTCAATGTCCACTTTAGCCTAATTTAGACGTTTCGGCATACACTGGGCTGGATTTGCTAAATTCAGAGAAGTGTGACTTTTTGTTTTGGTTTGCCTATTGTTTCAGGAAACATGAAACAAGTCCACTTATTTATTCAGTGAAGTGTATATACATCTTAATTATCGCAAAGGTATCATTCGCTCAATTACTACTGGTCTTTATTCATGTCTGTGAGAGTCCCCAGGCGACTTATTTTGATTGCTTGCAAACAGGTTAGATTATATCTATTCCTCATGGAGCCAGCTGTTTGCAAGGGAAGAGGGGGTGGTTACAAGTTAATGAGCACTCATCCTGATTTGCTTGCTGGGACTTTGCGAAAACCATCCTGTGTGTTTTTGACCAGCTATTCACAAAAATTAAACCCAGAGGCCTTCAGCCGCTAATGCTCTACAGTCTTCAAATCTATTGTCTTTTGAAAAGACCAACCCTGGGTCGTATGACAGCAACCTACGCCAAAATCAGGGAGCTGTGAAGCTTCAAGTCAAGGACCACTCATCTTTTTGAGGCCTGTGGGCATTATCTGCCGAACCAGATAAACTGTTGTGGGCACCACAAACTGCAGCCTGGTCTATGGGCTACAGCTGAATGCTTGCCGCACGCCTCATTGCAACAGCCCTGTAGGCGCCAGCGAAGGACTGTGTGCACACATACAACCCCAGTTTTCTAAATAAAACTGCTTTCGTACAGCACAGATGGAGCTCCCCCCTTGCTTCCAAGTGTGTGGGGCTCAGGTCTCAACAGCTGTTAAAGACATCCAACACAACAGCCAGCCTCGTCTTATTAAATTTATTATTCCAGTGGTACTAATACATTGATTTGCACAAGGACACCCATTTAGCAGAGAGGCTGCTTTTGCCCAACTAGAAAAGCCTCCCCCCCCCTTTTCTCTCCCAATCCTAAAAGAAAATTCCTCCAGACTGCCCCCCTCCTCCCCATCGAATCCAGTATTTGAGTATGGAATGAAATTTCACGCACCCTTTTCTTTTCGGAAGTTTGCCTGTCCTCCCCAATCTGCAAACCAAGGGAGGAAAAAACCCCCTTTCACTTGGCTCTGAGCGTCAAATAAATATGGAGACGGGCAACGTTTCAGTTGCATCAAATGGAAATGTATTTTTGGAAGTTATAATGGCACTGGGTGAGCGGCCCCGCTAGTTCGTGTGCAGACGGCCTGGAACCTCTAAGGCTGAATGCAGACACGGCTCTTTTTAAAATCTGCCCCGAGACGGAAGATCAAGCAAGGAAGTGGCCCAATGCCTTTTGCAAGACACCTGCAGCACTGATGTTATTATGCAAGTTAAATTTGGAGTCCCACAACATACATTTTTAAATTTATTCTTTTACATCTGGTGTTGCATTTTAAATTCAGCTTGGTTGATTGGTTTTTACAATTTGTCCAGGAAGTTATCTAGTGCGGGAATGCCCTCCTTCAGCCCTTTGCGCTTGCGGGTCTCAGCGACCACCTGGCAGGGGCGGCTGGTGTTGTCGAACGGGTCTCCGGGCAGGATCTGCCAGTGGTCGAACACACACTGGGGGAAAGCCTGGCCCCCTGTGTTGGATCTCAAGTCAGCAGTGAAGCCTGTGAAGAGAGAGGGAGAGAGAAGAGTTTATACTCTAAGCAAACAAAACTGTAAGACAGAAATACGGGTGTTCCAAGTTTACCCACACATCCCACAACCAGCTCATTGTCTTAGCTAAAAGCAGCATCCTGGAGGCATCTACCTTAATAAATAATATTAGTAATGATTTATTAATTTATACCCCACCCATCTGGCTGAGTTTCCCCAGCCACTGTAGGCGGCTCTCAACAAAATATTAAAAGCACAAGAAAACATCAAACATTGAAAACTTCCCTAAACAGGGTTGCCTTCATAAGCCCGATCTGGCCATACCTTCTGGCCGTGGGAATGATTTGGCCACCTCCGCGGTGGATGGCGTCCGCGTGCAGGGTCACGTCGTGCACGTCAAAGCGGACGGCGCGCATGTTTTCCTCGCAAAGGGCACCCTGGAGAAAAGAGAGAGGTTGAGGGTGGGAGAGAAAATCATTTTCCAGTTTGCATTCAACCCAACTTTGCTGTCCTTCCTCTCTGAAGCAGGAAACATAGTTTTTTTTTTTTTTAAAAAAAAGCAATTAAGCACTCTGCCATAGCAGCCAAGAAGAGGAGTCGACGCCCAGGGGGACCAGAGGATGGGAAGAGCGTGATCTACTAAGGGGCGGAGAATCGGAGTCTAGATATGATGGAGAGCAGCAACAACTGAGAAAGGATAGGCATAATATTTTACAAGGATGGGAAGGAACATCATGGACAGAATAACTGTCACACACAGGAGGTTTAAGGTAACATGTCAATACGAATAGATGTCGTTAGTACTGCAGTTGTTGTAAGAGGGATTGTTATTTTAACTGGAGTGTAATTGAGATGGGCAAGATTTTGGAACGCAGAAATAAAGCAAATAATCAAACCATCGATTCTAGCACATGGGAGGCCACCTATTTAATTTGGCATCTGAATAATTGGAATTAGCAATTGTATATAATTTGGCATTGCTATAACGAGGCAATTACCGGGTTATTGAAATTGAAAACTAATGATGATTATTATATATAAAAAGAGAGAATTGGAGACTAGAAACAGGGGAGATGCAAATATCCGTTGATTCCCTTTCCATCCCTGCCCCGCAGTACAGTCGTCCCATGGAATCGGAAGGGATCCCAGAGGTCATCTTCTCCTCTTGCAATGCAGGAATCTTTCCCCCTATGTGAGACCAGAACTCATGACCCTGAGGTTGAAAGCCTCATCCTCTACCATCTCCCCACTGCCCATGGCAGCTCCTCCTGAGGAAGAGGTAGTGTGTGTGTGCTGGGCAGTACTGGTCAAAGGCCTGGAAACGATGCCTTATGAGGAACGGCTAAGGGAGCTGGGCATGTTTAGCCTGGAGAAGAGGAGGTTAAGGGGTGATATGATAGCCATGTTCAAATATATAAAAGGAGGTCACCTAGAGGAGGGAGAAAGGTTGTTTTCTGCTGCTCCAGAGAAGCGGACACGGAGCAATGGATCCAAACTACAAGAAAGAAGATTCCACCTAAACATTAGGAAGAACTTCCTGACAGTAAGAGCTGTTCGACAGTGGAATTTGCTGCCAAGGAGTGTGGTGGAGTCTCCTGCTTTGGAGGTCTTTAAGCAGAGGCTTGACAACCATATGTCAGGAGTGCTCTGATGGTGTTTCCTGCTTGGCAGGGGGTTGGACTCGATGGCCCTTGCGGTCTCTTCCAACTCTATGATTCTATGATTCTATTCTATGATTCTAACCCATGCCCTCAGAGGGGGAATGGACAGAGCACCTAGCAGGAGGAAGGGGAATTCGGAGACGACACCCCCACCCCCCTCGATCAAGGAGGAGAATCGCAGGCCAAGCAACCCCCAGCAAGGAAAAGTGAACACCTGAAAAGGACGCCCCATCGCAACTCAGGGGGAGGGCCAAGAGGAAATCACATACGAGGCTGATTCAACTTCCTAAAGCTGGAACACAGCCTTGAGGGGCTGATGTGACAAAGCACTCAAAAGCTACAGGGAACCAGGCAGAGGGCCTGTGGAACGCCCTCCCACCAGATGTCAAAGAGGAAAACAACTGCCAGACTTTTAGAAGACATCTGAAGGCAGCCCTGTTTAGGGAAGCTTTTAATGTTTGACAGACTATTGTATTTTACTATTTTGTTGGAAACCCAGCCAGATGAGCAGGGTGCAAGTAATAAATTATTATTCGGAAACTGCAGCAAGTCTCTGCTCCGTTCCAAGAAGGCAGGACGCAGACAGCCCACCGCCCTGCGATGAGGGGCGCCCACTCTTGCTTACCTTCTTCGTGGCCCACTGGAAGCCTGCCACAACGCTGTCCTTGATCTCGTTGAGGTACTGCACCCCCTTGGTGATGTCCGTCAGGATGTTGGGGCCAGTGCCGTCCGGGCCGAAGCACCAGATCTTGCGGGCCTCGGCCACGTCACACTCATACTTCTCGGCCAGGTAACGGGCCCGTGTTTTCAGCTCCTGGCGGGCGGAGATGTCGCCTTTGTCGATGTCCTCGGCCAGGCCGCCGGGGAAGGGGTGGGCTTTCATGTACAGGCGGTTGCATACACGACGTGGCCTGTGGGAGAAGAAGACTCACTTTAGCTCAGGTCTGTGTTACGATATGGATGCAATGCGGCAGCGAGCTGCAGCTGGCTGGAAAGCAAAACATGATGGGAATGTTGGGATTGTACCGTGGGAACAAAGGGACAGTCTATTCACAGTGCGGAGCACTGGATTTAGCTCAGAGTGTAATTTGACCTGTACAGGAAGTACAGGAGGTGGAGTTTGTCTCTCTGCTGTTGGTGTTTGAAGAAAGCAGACGTGTTTCTCTGTAACGCTGCAAAGACAGAAATAAAGGCATGTAAATACATTTCTGTCTATCTCTTTCCCCTGCCTGGGGGCAGGGAAGAGTGGTGTGTTCTTCTCACGCTTGAGGAGGATCGCCGATCGTGACCTAGCCTGGATCCTGCCAGAGAATGCAGACAGGGAGGTCAACCGGGATTCAAGCCGGGTGCCTGGAGAGTGGCCAGTTTCTCCTGATAAGGCTTGATTTCCCAACAGTCTGTCCTCCTTGCCCAAACCTTGAGCACTGCATTCCTTATCAGCTATAGTTCCGCCTTATCCATTTCTGTGATTTTGATACCAGCTCTCATAGGAACGCCTTGGTTTTAAGTATGAGAGTTCGTCTGGAAGTCTGGAGCAGGGTGTTCTCTGTGCAAATCCTCCCTTCGTCCTCTTACCTGTATTACTTGCGGGGAGGGGGTTTCGGCAGCAGCCTCAGCGGTGCAGGAGCCATACCCTGCAAGAAAGAAGGAATCCCTGAATGTGTGAATGGTCTGTCACTGACCAAACAACCAGGGACGGGCTTCAAGAAGCCGTTGCAGGAAGTCAAGTCCCAGGTGAGCAGAGGGCTCTTGGGTTCGAATCCTGTTTCTGGCGAGGGGCGTACTGATGGGGGCAGGGGGGCGGGCTGCCCCAGGTGCTATCCTGAAGGGGGGTGACATTCTGACGCGCCCCCCAAACCCGCAAATCGCGAGCGGCAAAGCATAGAGTGGCACAGCAATGAAATCCCCCTGTCCCCTTACCTGTGAGGCGAGAGGCCGTTGTCTCGGCTCCAGGCCCTCCCGGGACGCGGCGGCTCCCAAGCTGAGCCTTCTCCTCGCTGCAATACAAAGGGAGACATCAGCCGGCGCCTGGCTCCCAGCCATGCAAGCCCCAGTCTGGGACAGGAGGGTGGGGACCTGGGAAGGGGGCATATTCTCCTACCTGATCTTATTAACTGCCCCACCCTGAACTCCTCCGTGCGGGCATCTGGGCTCCATCCCGACCGGTCTGCCACAGAGGCAGCAGCCATAGTCTCCCCCGCCTCCGGAATCACTCGGGTGGCGTTCTTAATGGGGGGAAACCTTGGCTGCTGCTTCTGCGCCAGGAACGGCCGGGAAGGAGCCATTCCCGCACGGGGGGCGGAGGGAGGGTGAGGCAGGCGAGAATCGGGAACAGCTGGGAACCGCCAATATGCTCTGTCGATCTTCACCCCGGGAGCAGGCACTGAAGCCTCGTTCTTGCCAGCCTCTCGCCTAAGAAAGAAACAAGCTCTGTTATTCTGATTCCTTGGAGGAGTTCCAGATAAATATATATATAATATTTCTTATTGTTGTTGTTGTTTAGTCGTTTAGTCGTGTCCGACTCTTCGTGACCCCATGGACCAGAGCACGCCAGGCACTCCTGTCTTCCACTGCCTCCCACAGTTTGGTCAGACTCATGTTTGTAGCTTCGAGAACACTGTCCCACCATCTCGTCCTCTGCCGTCCCCTTCTCCTTGTGCCCTCCATCTTTCCCAACATCAGGGTCTTTTCCAGGGAGTCTTCTCTTCTCATGAGGTGGCCAAAGTCTTGGAGCCTCAGCTTCAGGATCTGTCCTTCCAGTGAGCCCTTAGGGCTGATTTTCTTAAGAATGAAGAGGTTTGATCTTCTTGCAGTCCATGGGACTCTCAAGAGTCTCCTCCAGCACCATAATTCAAAAGCATCGATTCTTTGGCGATCAGCCTTCTCTATGGTCCAGCTCTCACTTCCATACATCACTACTGGGAAAACCATGGCTTTTACTATACGGACCTTTGTTGGCAAGGTGATGTCTCTGCTTTTTAAGATGTTGTCTAGGTTTGCCATCGCCTTTCTCCCAAGAAGCAGGCATCTTTTAATTTCGTGACTGCTGTCACCATCTGCAGTGATCATGGAGCCCAAGAAAGTAAAATCTCTCACTGCCTCCATTTCTTCCCCTTCTATTTGCCAGGCGGTGATGGGCCCAGTGGCCATGATCTTCGTTTTTTTGAGGTTGAGCTTCAGACCATCTTTTGCACTCTCCTCTTTCACCCCCATTAAAAGGTTCTTTAATTCCTCCTCACTTTCTGCCATCAAGGTTGTGTCATCTGCATATCTGAGGTTGTTGATATTTCTTATTATCATCTATATATTTATATATCTATATATTTGTAATATTTCTTATTGTCATCTATATATTTAGACATATCTATGAGCCAATTTTGTGCCCCACCTCTCACCTGCGCCCCTGGTGGGGGCCCATCTCACCACCCCCTAGCTAGGGCCCTGCCTGGACCACAGAGAAACCCTCTCCATAAAACTATAGGGATCTCTAAATCAGGTTTCCTCCTCCACCCCCATGATCCCTGGGAAACACTTCCCCGGCCACACAAAGTCACAACATACCTCCGGATGTTCCTGGGTTTTCCTGCACCGCTGGGCTGCTGCTCCTTCCCCAAACCACGGCCCTGCAAAAGAAGAAGGACACTGTACTCTCTAGGGGGGCAGAACCAACACCCCTGGCAGGCTGCCCATGCCCACGTCGCCACAGGCTGCCAGCCTGCTCTTGCCTGGGCGCCTGACCCCTGGCTTGGAAGGAGGGGAGCAAGGGGCTGGGGCGAGACGGGACGGGACTGCAACCCCCCAACCCAGCCCTGTTTCACTCAGGTCAGCGCCACGACCTCCCTGCACATGTGGGGAATGGATTCCCCACGGAATTAACCTACCACAATTAATGAGTGTTAGAATGGCGCCGGTTCTATAAATTAAGGGGTTTACAGCTGTAAAGATTAAGATTGAAAAGAAGAAAGGAGGTTCTAAATTTGAGAAGATTGAGAGTAAGAATTTGTTGGGAAAAAAGTTTGAAATTAGAATGCAGTAAGGGGAGGTATGGGGGAGTCTGGGAAATAAGTTATATGGAAATAAGGATTTGAAATTATACATGTTTTTGGTCTGTTTTGTGTTTGTTTGTGTTGTTTTGTTTGTTAAAAATTTTTTGTGAAATTTGAACAAAAATTTTTTTAAAAAGGAATTGCTGAAACAATTAACAGAAGTGGAATACAAAAAGGGAGGTGTGAGGAGGTCGTTGAAATAAGTGGATGAAAGATAAGATATTGAAATTGTTTGATGTGTTTTAAACGGTTTTTGTTTTGTTTTGTTAGTTTAGTGTTAGTGTTATGTAGTGTCTTTGTATTGTATTGTGTTGTCTTTCTTTCTTTTTGTGTTTAAAATGTTGGAAAAGTAATAAATATTATTTTTTTTTAAAAAAAGGAATTAACCTACCACAATCTCGAGAGGTGGTGCCCCTCCAGCCTCCCTCAGGTTCGGGCGCCTCAGGAGCCTTTTATTTCCTAGGAGACAGAAAGGAAAATAAAAAACAGAGGAAGAGGTTACAGGTAGGAAGACTTATAACACCTTATAGAAATGACACCAAAGAAGGATGTTCTTCTCATTATAGGGGATTGGAATGCTAAAGGAGGGAGTCAAGAGATAAAAGGAACAACTGGCAAGTTTGGCCTTGGAGTTCAAAACGAAGCAGGGCAAAGGCTAATAGAGTTCTGCCAAGAGAACAAGCTGGTCATCACAAACACGCTTTTCCAACAACACAAGAGATGACTCTACACATGAACATCACCAGATGCGCAGCATCGAAATCAGATTGATTATATTCTCTGCAGCCAAAGATGGAGAAGCTCTATACAGTCAGCAAAAACATGACCTGGCGCTGACTATGGCTCAGATCATTGGCTTCTTATAGCAAAATTAAAGCTTGAACTGAAGAAAGTCGGAAAAATCACTGGGCTGGTTAGATACAATCAAAATCAAATCCCTTATGAATACACAGCGGAAATGAGGAACAGGTTTAAGGATTTAGATTTGGTGGACAGAGTGCCTGAAGAACTATGGATTGAGGCTCGCAACATTATACAGGAGGCAGCAACAAAAACCATCCCAACGAAAAGGAAATGCAAGAAAGCAAAGTGGCTGTCCAACGAAGCCTTACAAATAGCAGGGGAGAGAAGGCAAGCAAAATGCGACGGAGATAGTGAAAGATACAGGAAATTGAATGCAGATTTCCAAAAAATAGCAAGGAGAGACAAGAAGGCCTTCTTAAACGAGCAATGCAAAGAAATAGAGGAAAACAATAGAATGGAAAAAGCCAGAGATCTGTTCAAGAAAATTGGAGATATGAAAGGAACATTTCGTTCAAAGATTACCATAATAAAAGACAAAAGTGGAAAGGACCTAACAGAAGCAGAAGACATCAAAAAGAGGTGGCAAGAATACACAGAGGAATTATACCAGAAAGATATGGATGTCTCATACACCCCAGGTAGTGTGGTTGCTGACCTTGAGCCAGACATCCTGGAGAGTGAAGTCAAATGGGCCTTAGAAAGCACTGCTAATAACAAGGCCAGTGGAAGTGATGATATTCCAGCTGAACTATTTAAATTTTTAAACGATGATGCTGTTAAGGTGCTACACTCAATATGCCAGCAAGTTTGGAAAACTCAGCAGTGGCCAGAGGATTGGAGAAGATCAGTCTACATCCCAATCCCAAAGAAGGGCAGTGCCAAAGAATGCTCCAACTAGCGCACAATTGCACTCATTTCACACACTAGCAAGGTTATGCTTAAAATTCTACAAGACAGGCTTAAGCAGTATGTGGACCGAGAACGAAAACAAAAAAACATCCCAATGAAAAGGAAATGCAAGAAGGGGGAGAAATGGAGGCAGTGAGAGATTTTACTTTCTTGGGTTCCATGATCACTGCAGATGGTGACAGCAGTCACGAAATTAAAAGACGCCTGCTTCTTGGGAGAAAAGCAATGACAAACCTGGACAGCATCTTAAAAAGCAGAGACATCACCTTGCCAACAAAGGTCCGTATAGTTCAAGCTATGGTTTTCCCAGCAGTGATGAACGGAAGTGAGAGCTGGACCATAAAGAAGGCTGATCGCCAAAGAATGGATGCTTTTGAATTATGGTGCTGGAAGGAGACTCTTGAGGGTCCCATGGAGTGCAAGAAGATCAAACCTCTCCATTCTGAAGGAAATTAGCCCTGAGTGCTCACTGGAAGGACAGATCCTGAAACTGAGGCTGCAAGACTTTGGCCACCTCAGGAGAAGAGAAGACTCCCTGGAAAAGACCCTGATGTTGGGAAAAATGGAGGGCACAAGGAGAAGGGGATGGAAGAGGACGAGATGGTTGGACACTGTTCTCGAAGCTACCAGCATGAGTCTGACCAAACTGCGGGAGGCAGTGGAAGACAGGAGTGCCTGGCGTGCTCTGGTCCAGGGGGGTCATGAAGAGGCGGACACGACTAAACAACAACAAGTTGTTTTGGGAGACGATAATCAGGCATAGCCCAGTTCTGTGAAGCTTGGGGTGTGTGTGAGGCATCTGGGCTTTAGCAGCACAGTGGGTGGCTCGGGTTAAGAACTTAATTCGTTCTGGAGGTCTGTTCTTAACCTGAAACTGTTCTTAACCTGAGGTACCACTTTTGCTAATGGGGCCTTCCGCTGCCGCCGCGCCGCCAGAGCACGATTTCTGTCCTCATCCTGAAGCAAAGTTCTTAACCTGAGGTACAATTTCTGTACAAGCCAAGCCCTGGCTCCATGGCTCACCTGAATCAAAAGAATCTTCTCGCTTCCAAGTCTGGAGAGAGCCTTTTCTTGCTGCGTTAAACAGCCACATTCTCGGAGAAATGACGGCTGTGTCCAGCTCAGCTTCAGCCCCCCCTCGTGCCGCCTTCTAGAACCCACCGCTCTCAACCGCCTCTCACCTGCCCCCCTTTCAAACTGCTTTTAAAAGCCTCCTTCCATCTTCCATCTCCACCAGAATTCCACTCTCTCTCTCTCTTCCCCCTCCCTCCCTGCTTTGGAATTGTAATAGCATCACCTCACAATAATAATATTGCCACTCATCTCCTCTAGGCCTCTTACCTGGAGAATCCATCTTTCTCTACCAACTCTCACTGTCATCTGACAGGCATCCCCCTTGCAGGGCATTATCAGGCTTGCTTGCAAAGCAGCACTTTGTGACATAGGCTGGCAAACAGGGGCCAGGCTGCTGGGTTGTCTGGTAGCTGAATGAAGAAAAATAAAACTAGGGGCGTCAAAGTGTGCTGGGATGAGGCCCCCGTGGATCAGGCCAGAGGGGGCTGGTGGGGGGGTGTGGTTGTGCCTCCCTTTCTTCTACATCTTGCTCCCCCGCCCATTCCTTCTGGTGCTCGAAAGAATCAGAGCATGGCAGAGTTGGAAGGGGTGCCAAGGGGCATCTAGTCCAACCCCCGGCAGTGCAAGGATCCTGCCCACAGCCAGCCCCTGGCTGGACTCCACACTCCCACCACCTTCTTCCCAGCCAGATGCACAGACCCCTTGCCCTTCTGCATGGGGTGGGGAAAGGGGAGAGAGAGGTGTTTTGCTCCCTATCCCTCCGGACATGGATATGAGAGCCCTGCCAATATATCAAGGGCGTCACAGGGAGGAAGCTTGTCTTCTCCTGCTCCAGAGGCCCTCAGGACCTGAAGCCCTGGCTTCAAGCGACCAGGAAGGAGAGTCCGACTCCAGGAAGAACTTTCTGACAGCAAGAGCTGTTTGACAGTGAGAGGAAATCCCTCAGAAGGTGATAGACTCTCCTTCCTTGGAGGTTTTCAGCAGAGCTTGGGGCGGCCACCTGCCATGGGTTCTTGAGCTGAGATTATTGCAAATTGCAGGGTGTTGGACTAGAGCGTGTTACTTCCAGGTTTCGACGCTCATGCATACACCGACGCTCAAAATGATGTCACGCGCATGCGCAGAAAGGCAAAAAGTGACGCGTGTGTGTGTGCGGAGATGTGCCATCGCTAGTTACGTTCGCTTCTGGATGCGAATGGTAGCATATATTCAACACAAAAAACAGCAGCAATTTGTTTTTGACAAAGGACAGCTGGACATATAAAGGGCCCTGTCAGGGAACTGACATCGGAGCGAGAGGCGAAGGGGAGGCTCCCAGATGATGCTGGCGAAGGACCCAGCAGCAGGGGGAGAAACAGCTCAGTAGAGGGGGAAGCCAATCAGCGCAACACCAGGGATGAAGGGGGGCAGATGGGGAAATTGGAGAGAGGGCTCCAGGACTCTTCACTGGACATCAGTGAGGAGAGCCCAGGTCCTCCGCTACCCACGCCTTCCCTGCGCAGAAGACTCCCGCGCAGTGAGAGGAGGAGGAGAAGACTGGGTGTCAAACAACTTTTATGTTGGAAGAGGTTCAAGAAACGCCCACTGACGGATTCTGCCAGTGACTGAGGCAGCCACCATGAGAAGGGGCTGTGCAGTCAGAAAGGTTTAACAAGGCAAATTAACTGAGAAAGGCACCAGCTTACGCATGAGTAACTCATACCTATTACAGGCCCCATTACCTTCAGTACCTTCGGGCCTCAATCTGGCCCTGCGTCGGACGTTTGGCTTCCAAAGAACGTTTGCAAACCAGAACACTCATTCCGGGGTTGCAGTATTTGGGGACCGGAATGCAAGGCGTTTGAGATCCAAGGTATAACTGTATGTTCTTTTAAATATTTTTTTTTCTCCGTGAAAAAGACCCTGATGTTGGGAAATATGGAGGGCGCAAGGAGAAGGGGACGACAGAGGACGAGATGGTGGGACAGTGTTCTCAAAGCTACTAACATGAGTTTGACCAAATGGCGGGAGGCAGTGGAAGACAGGAGTGCCTGGCGTGCTCTGGTCCAGGGGGTCACAAAGAGTCGGACACGACTAAGCGACTCAACAACAACAACCATGTCTGGTCTTCAACATGAAGTTTCAGATTGAGTGTAGCAATTTCGAAGAGACGTTTTATTAACAAGCGAACACCCATTTATGTACAACATCCATCAATGAACTTCTCTAACAGAACAAGCTAACTGACAGCCAGGCAGTGGCGTAGCGTGGGTTGTCAGCACCCACGGCAAGGCAAGTAATTTGTGCCCCCTAACCCGTGGATTTGCGCCCCCTAACCCTAACCCCCAGATGTGCGGCCGGCCCCCCCTGCACCCCCCACGCTACGCCACTGCAGTCAGGCTCTTTAAAGTCTGTTCAGCTTAAAGATACAGTACTGTGGCTGTGCAACAGGAGAGGAGGAAAGGAATGGAAATGGGTTGTGATCTGAGTTCAAGGGAGAGTTGAGAAAAGCAAGGAGGGGTCAAGGGAGAAAATGGGGTGCGAAGGTTGTTTTTTGTTGTTGTTGCAAAAATGGAGAGAGCAAGTTGGCATGGGAATGGGGTTGAAGAACAGGTGCAGGCGATGGCTCCATAATTGTCAAGGCTGGGTTCAGATGCAGGCACAAGACACAAGAAGCAGAGCCTGTCAGTGCAACTGATTCTTGGTTCAAGAAAACAGCATACAGAGTCGGACATGACTAAACAAAGACAAGTCACCATGTTCCCTAAAGCGGTGGGGATCAGCTTGTCGAGACCTTACAACCAACCTCTGACTTCCCAAGCTACAACATGGGAGCGACGCCTGCATTTCTGCTTACAGTTTACACTTAATGTAGAGGGGGAGGAAAGGGGGGGGGACTCACTGGCATCCCTTGGGTTTCAGACAGTACGTGAGTAAAGGTATTTTAATTTCACCATCTGCAGTGATCATGGAGCCCAAGAAAGTAAAATCTCTCACTTCCTCCATTTCTTCCCTTTCTATTTGCCAGGAGGTGATGGGACCAGTGGCCATGATCTTTGTTTTTTGGATGTTGAGCTTCAGACCATAGTTTTTTGACCCGTGCTAGATAGCAAACACAGATCGCAAGGGACGGGTCGATTGTTCCTTTTTGCTTGGAGCAGTGTGTTCCCGGTGCCCATCAGCTGGTAAAATGCAGGGTTGGGACTGGCAATACACAACGCCCTTTGTGCAGCCAGCTGTTGGGAGCCCTCCATAAGGAATTTTGACAGGTGGAGACAACTCACGTGTACATGATGCCGTGCGATTGACCTGTGGGTTGCCCCACGCAGCCAGTCCGCCCACTCGGTGGGGCCAGGTAGTAAAGGTCCGGACCCCGAAGCCCAAAATATTCCCCACCTGAATATATCTAACATGAGCCTCCCCAAACACAAACTTCAGGCTGAGTCTACCTTAAGAGCCATTAGGCTGGCAGGTACTAGCAGGCCAGACGCGGGTGGCGCTGTGGGTTAAACCACAGAGCCTAGGACTTGCCGATCAGGCCGGCGGCTGAAATCCCCGCAATGGGGTGAGCTCCCGTTGCTCGGTCCCTGCTCCTGCCAACCTAGCAGTTCGGAAGCACGCCAGTGCAAGTAGATAAATAGGTACCACTCCAGCAGGAAGGGAAACGGCGTTTCCGTGCGCTGCTCTGGTTCGCCAGAAGCGGCTTACTCCTGCTGGCCACATGACCAGCTGTACGCTCCCTTGGCCGATAAAGCGAGATGAGCGCCGCCAGCCCAGAGTCGGTCACGACTAGACCTAATGGTCAGGGGTCCCTTTACCTTTACTTTTTACCAGCAGGCCAGACTGCGTGACCTCAATGCTTGTAGATATCAGGCTGTCTCAAAAGACAATGGAGTACACCTCCAGGGGTGAAATCAAACCACTGTTAGCAGCACCCAAGTAACAACCCCAGGGGGGCGTAAGCCTGGGCAGCGAATATGGGGGTCCTGCGCTGCCCAATGACAAGACTCGCTGATGGGGTCCAAAGTGTCGCCGGAAATCGCCCCCCCCCACACTAACACATGTTCGCACAAGCACCACACTCACACGTACACGCATCTTCCCTCCTTAGCCCAGAGGTGTCCCTCTAGAGGGCCACCTCTTAAAGAAGCCTTCCGTAAATAAGGAAGCGCTAGCTTGACAGTTTCACGCCACGGCACTCCGCATAGGCCTATCTTTATTACGAGTAGACCGGACGACCAGGATTTGCTGTCAACCGGCGGCCGCCTTAGCCAATCAGCGTTATCGAACAGCGCCCCTTGCGGCAGCCACGCTGGTACTGCAGGCTACTGCCGCACTTTCCCCTTACCTTTGACAGTTCTCAATACAAAGTTTCCGAGTTCAATTGACCGTGACTGATCTAATCAAAATGTAGCAAGCCGCTTCCTGAAGGGAAAGTGCTTTGAACTTCAAGGACATTATTCTCTATAAATTCGCTAAAAATCAGCCGTACTTTGGATTTTCACCGGACCACTTTTGTTCAGCAGGATATTACAAGGACTATCAAAGGGGGGTGGTCTGATACGGAGCGGCCATAATCCCTTGACCGAGCAGTCACGTACCCTGTGCTCCCTCCAAGCGGACGTGACAACCTTGATAGCCACAGGTGATGGGCTCAGACAGAAGGCTATCAGGGACACAATGAGCTGCATATCTCAGTGTATTCTGCACAGACTCTCACAAAGAACTTCGACTGGATTCCCCCCAGGGGGCAGGAAACTTCGCCCTTCTTCTTTGTTCTTAAGCGTGACTCATGTGGGGAGGGGGAAGGAGATTCCGGCCAGGTGTCAGGACACTCAGATTACCTGTGTAACCCCTCCCCAGCTCCTCCTATTTTTAATATAATCATGATGTAAATGTGATGTAATTCTGGGGGTGTAGCTTGGGGGATTAGTAACAAATAAAAGTTGGGGTCTCCTTTTGTTCGGGGCTTCCATTTTGCTTCACCTTGTGGGCGGTGGGAGTCCTGTCGCGACAGTCTTTCTAAATAAAGACCGAGCCTACTGGCTGCTGTTTTGCTCTGACTTGCTCTGGTCGGTGTCTTCATTTGCCCAAGAAGACCCTCGATTTTCCGTTAACAGAAGGAAAGCAGAGCAAGACACCTGGGTGCAGGTGTTGCCAGTGTACAAGCACCACCCAACCATTTTAGGGAATCCATTTAGGATTTGGGCACTTTACTCCTTAACCCTTTCTTTTCCCCCAAGGTATCTTCGCACGGCATGGGAGGTTTAGGATCCTTTTTCCTTTTCCTTCCCAGGTTAATAAGCCCCATCTGGCCATACCATGATTAGTGATTAAGACAAATGACAATTTGATAGAAGAAATTTAAAGAATATTTAACTAAATATTGTGATATAAGGGAATTCTTGGAAGTAACAAATAGGCTTAGGGGCAGAATAAGAATAGGTGGTAGTAAATATTAAGGATTTGAATATTAATAAAAGAGATGAGGATAGTAAATGAAAGGAGTGAATATTATTAGAAATATGAATTTGGAGAACTACTATACAGGGGTTATAATGAAATTCAGTTAGAGGGGATTTGAGGAAGTCAGGTATCAATGTAACGAGAATTAGAGATTTGAAGAATTCTGTTTTGTGTTTTTCTTTTCTTGGTGTGTGTTTTGTAATATTTTCTTTTTTTCTGTGATATGTGGAAATGAATAAAAAATGGCAATTTGTTTCCCATTTTTCCCAATCACACATTCAGTTGCACATTTGTTTTTTCGGGGTGGGGCGTTTGCTTGTTTGTTAAAAGTTCTAATGAAAATTTCTCCCAATATCCAGATTTTCATATGCAATTTTGCTCATACACACATTATGCAAGCAATTTCCTGTAATATACAGTAATGCAGTTTTCTGCCGTTCATTTCAATGTCCACTTTTAGCCTAATTTAGACGTTTCGGCATACACTGGGCTGGATTTGCTAAATTCAGAGAAGTGTGACTTTTTGTTTTGGTTTGCCTATTGTTTCAGGAAACATGAAACAAGTCCACTTATTTACTCAGTGAAGTGTATATACATCTTAATTATCGTAAACGTATCATTCACTCAATCACTACTGGTCTTTATTCATGGAGCCTGCTGTTTGCAAGGGAAGAGGGGGTGGTTACAAGTTAATGAGCACTCATCCTGATGTGATTGCTGGGACTTTGCGAAAACCATCCTGTGTGTTTTTGACCAGCTACTCACAAAAATTAAACCCAGAGGCCTTCAGCCGCTAATGCTCTACAGCAGTGTTTTTCAACCTTTTTTGGGCAAAGGCACACTTGTTTCATGAAAAAAATCACGAGGCACACCACCACTGTGCGCGGAGAGATGTCAGAGCCCCGCTGCTCTCTATGGGGAATCGGATGAGAGCGGACCGCCTGTCCGCTCTCATCCGATCCCATCCGATCTGATCCCCACCCAGGACGGATGGAAAATAGGGTGGACACAGTCCGGCGCCCGCCTAGTGGGCGAAAATTTGACATTTTTTTAAAAAAAAATCTTTCGAATTTTTCAATTTTTCCCACGGCACACCAGGCAACATCTCGCGGCACACTAGTGTGCCGCGGAACAGTGGTTGAAAAACACTGCTCTACAGGCTTCAATTCTATTGTCTTTTGAAAAGACCAACCCTGGGTCGTATGACAGCAACCTACGCCAAAATCAGGGAGCTGTGACAAGTCAAGGACCGCTGATCTTTTTGAGGCCTGTGGGCATTATCTGCCGAACCAGATAAACTGATGTGGGCACCACAAACTGGTCTATGGGCTACAGCTGAATGCTTGCCGCACGCCTCATTACAACAGCCCTGTAGGCGCCAGCGAAGGACTGTGTGCACACATACAACCCCAGTTTTCTAAATAAAACTGCTTTCGTACAGCACAGATGGAGCTCCCCCCTTGCTTCAAGTGTGTGGGCTCAGGTCTCAACAGCTGTTAAAGACATCCAACACGACAGGCAGCCTCGTCTTATTAAATTTATTATTCCAGTGGTACTAATACATTGATTTGAACAAGGACACCCATTTAGCAGAGAGGCTGCTTTTGCCCAACTAGAAAAGCCTCCCCCCCCTTTTCTCTCCCAATCCTAAAAGAAAATTCCTCCAGACTGCCCCCCTCCTCCCCATCGAATCCAGTATTTGAGTATGGAATGAAATTTCACGCACCCTTTTCTTTTCGGAAGTTTGCTTGTCCTCCCCAATCTGCAAACCAAGGGAGGAAAAAAAACCCCTTCACTTGGCTCTGAGCGTCAAATAAATATGGAGACGGGCAACGTTTCAGTTGCATCAAATGGAAATGTATTTTTGGAAGTTATAATGGCACTGGGTGAGCGGCCCCGCTGGTTCGTGTGCAGACGGCCTGGAACCTCTAAGGCTGAATGCAGACACGGCTCTTTTTAAAATCTGCCCCGAGACGGAAGATCAAGCAAGGAAGTGGCCCAATGCCTTTTGCAAGACACCTGCAGCACTGATGCTATTATGCAAGTTAAATTTGGAGTCCCACAACATACATTTTTAAATTTATTCTTTTACATCTGGTGTTGCATTTTTAATTCAGCTTGGTTGATTGGTTTTTACAATTTGTCCAGGAAGTTATCTAGTGCGGGAATGCCCTCCTTCAGCCCTTTGCGCTTGCGGGTCTCAGCGACCACCTGGCAGGGGCGGCTGGTGTTGTCGAACGGGTCTCCGGGCAGGATCTGCCAGTGGTCGAACACACACTGGGGGAAAGCCTGGCCACCCGTGTTGGATCTCAAGTCAGCAGTGAAGCCTGTGAAGAGAGAGGGAGAGAGAGAGAAGAGTTTATACTATAAGCAAACAAAACTGTAAGACAGAAATACAGGGGTTCAAGTTTACCCACACACCCCACAACCAGCTCATTGTCTTAGCTAAAAGCAGCATCCTGGAGGCATCTACCTTAATAAATAATATTAGTAATAATTTATTAATTTATACCCCACCCATCTGGCTGAGTTTCCCCAGCCACTGTAGGCGGCTCTCAACAAAATATTAAAAGCACAAGAAAACATCAAACATTGAAAACTTCCATAAACAGGGTTGCCTTCAGATGTCTTCTAAAAGTTTATTTCCTTGACATCTGATAGGAAGACGTTCCACGGGGAGGGCGCCACTACCGAGAAGGCCCCCTCAGAGCTGGACCTCAGTGTCCAAGCTGAACGGTGGGGGTAGAGATGTTCCTTCAGGTATAACGGGCCATTTAGGGCTTTAAAGGTCATTCCCAAACTTTGAATTGTGCTCAGAAATGTACTTAAGAGGAACAGAAGTCTGCTAACAGGGCAAGACCTGCTCAACTTTGTAGCAGCCATCTCAGATTAGCCTAGGAGACAACCTCTGATCGATCCTTCACACCTCCAGCTGCTGACAAAGGTTACCTGGAAGATGCAAGTGCAAGTGATAAAAGCTGACGCTTACCAAAGGACTCGTTGACAGGGAGATAGGCCTTGACCACAAACATGGGGGTGCCGGCCACCTGGGACTCCTCAAAGACGTGCCCCCGCTTCCTGTTCAGCACGCCATAGATGCCACCCACAACCTGTTCTGGGCACTGGAAGGGGAAGAAAGTGGGTATACGTTACAGCACTGCACAGAGTCAAGGCATTGGGCTGCCGCCGCCGCCTCTTAAGAACACAGCCTGCCTCCCGTTACCCACCTGGATCTCCACAAGGTAGATGGGCTCCATGAGGCGGGGCTGAGCCGTCAACACGCAGGCATAGAGGCACCTTCTGGCCGTGGGAATGATTTGGCCACCTCCGCGGTGGATAGCGTCTGCGTGCAGGGTCACGTCGTGCACGTCAAAGCGGACGGCGCGCATGTTTTCCTCGCAAAGGGCACCCTGGAGAAAAGAGAGAGGTTGAGGGTGGGAGAGAAAATCATTTTCTAGTTTGCATTCAACCCAACTTTTCTGTCCTCCCTCTCTGAAGCAGGCAATGTAGTTTTTTTTTAAAAAAGTAATTAAGCACTCTGCCATAGCAGCCAAGAAGCAAAGGTAGGGCCGATGCTTCCTTCAGCTCACGGTCAGCCTTCTTCCTGCAAACTGTCAGAGCCAGGAGGAGGAGGAGGAGTCGCCCAGGGGGACCAGAGGATGGGAAGAGCGTGATCTACTAAGGGGCAGAGAATCGGAGTCTAGATATGATGGAGAGCAGCAACAACTGAGAAAGGATAGGCATAATATTTTACAAGGATGGGAAGGAACATCATGGACAGAATAACTGTCACACACAGGAGGTTTAAGGTAACATGTCAATACGAAAAGATGTCGTTAGTACTGCAGTTGTTGTAAGAGGGATTGTTATTTTAACTGGAGTGTAATTGAGATGGGTAAGATTTTGGAACGCAGAAATAAAGCAAATAATCAAACCATCAATTCTAGCACATGGGAGGCCACCTAAGTTATTTAATTTGGCACCTGAATAATTGGAATTAGCAATTGTATATAATTTGGCATTGCTATAATGAGGCCATTACTGTGTTATTGTAATTGAAAACTAATGATGATTATTATATATAAAAAGAGAGAATTGGAGACTAGAAACAGGGGAGATGCAAATGATGATTATTATATATAAAAAGAGAGAATTGGAGACTAGAAACAGGGGAGATGCAAATATCCGTTGATTCCCTTTGCATCCCTGCCCTACAGTACAGGCGTCCCATGGAATCGGAAGGGATCCCAGAGGTCATCTTGTCCTCTTGCAATGCAGGAATCTTTCCCCCCATGTGGGACCAGAACTTATGACCCTGAGATTGAAAGCCTCATCCTCTACCATCTCCCCACTGCCCATGGCAGCTCCTCCTGAGGAAGAGGTAGTGTGTGGGGGGACGGACAGAGCACCTAGCAGGAGGAAGGGGAATTCGGAGACGACACCCCCACCCCCCTCGATCAAGGAGGAGAAACGCAGGCCAAGCAACCCCCAGCAAGGAAAAGTGAACACCTGAAAAGGACGCCCCATCGCAACTCAGGGGGAGGGCCAAGAGGAAATCACATACGAGGCTGATTCAACTTCCTAAAGCTGGAACATAGCCTTGAGGGGCTGATGTGACAAAGCGCTCAAAAGTTACAGGGAACCAGGCAGAGGGCCTGTGGAACGCCCTCCCACCAGATGTCAAAGAGGAAAACAACTGCCAGACTTTTAGAAGACATCTGAAGGCAGCCCTGTTTAGGGAAGCTTTTAATGTTTGACGGACTATTGTATTTTACTATTTTGTTGGAAACCCAGCCAGATGAGCAGGGTGCAAGTAATAAATTATTATTCGGAAACTGCAGCAAGTCTCTGCTCCGTTCCAAGAAGGCAGGACGCAGACAGCCCACCGCCCTGCGATGAGGGGCGCCCACTCTTGCTTACCTCCTTCGTGGCCCACTGGAAGCCTGCCACAATGCTGTCCTTGATCTCGTTGAGGTACTGCACGCCCTTGGTGATGTCCGTCAGGATGTTGGGGCCAGTGCCGTTCGGGCCGAAGCACCAGATCTTGCGGGCCTCGGCCACATCCCACTCATAGTTCTCGGCCAGGTAATGGGCCCGTGTCTTCAGCTCCTGGCGGGCGGAGACGTCGCCTTTGTCGATGTCCTCGGCCAGGCCGCCGGGGAAGGGGCGGGCTTTCATGTACAGGCGGTTGCATACACGACGTGGCCTGTGGGAGAAGAAGACTCGCTTTAGCCCAGGTCTGTGTTACGATATGGATGCAATGCGGCAGCGAGCTGCAGCTGGCTGGAAAGCAAAACATGATGGGAATGTTGGGATTGTACCGTGGGAACAAAGGGACAGTCTATTCACAGTGCTGAGCACCGGATTTAGCTCAGAGTGTAATTTGACCTGTACAGGAAGTACAGGAGGTGGAGTTTGTCTCTCTGCTGTTGGTGTTTGAAGAGAGCAGACGTGTTTCTCTGTAATGCTGCAAAGACAGAAATAAAGGCATGTAAATACATTTCTGTCTATCTCTTTCCCCTGCCTGGGGGCAGGGAAGAGTGGTGTGTTCTTCTCACGCTTGAGGAGGATCGCCGATCGTGACCTAGCCTGGATCCTGCCAGAGAATGCAGACAGGGAGGTCAACCGGGATTCAAGCCGGGTGCCTGGAGAGTGGCCAGTTTCTCCTGATAAGGCTTGATTTCCTAACAGTCTGTCCTCCTTGCCCAAACCTTGAGCACTGCATTCCTTATCAGCTATAGTTCCGCCTTATCCATTTCTGTGATTTTGATACCGGCTCTCATAGGAATGCCTTGGTTTTAAGTATGAGAGTTCGTCTGGAAGTCTGGAGCAGGGTGTTCTCTGTGCAAATCCTCCCTTCGTCCTCTTACCTGTATTACTTGCGGGGAGGGGGTTTCGGCAGCAGCCTCAGCGGTGCAGGAGCCATACCCTGCAAGAAAGAAGGAATCCCTGAATGTGTGAATGGTCTGTCACTGACCAAACAACCAGGGACGGGCTTCAAGAAGCCGTTGCAGGAAGTCGAGTCCCAGGTGAGCAGAGGGCTCTTGGGTTCGAATCCTGTTTCTGGCTAGGGGCGTACTGATGGGGGGGCAGGGGGGCGGGCTGCCCCAGGTGCTATCCTGAAGGGGGGTGACATTCTGACGCGCCCCCCAAACCCGCAAATCGCGAGCGGCAAAGCATAGAGCGGCACAGCAATGAAATCCCCCTGTCCCCTTACCTGTGAGGCGAGAGGCCGTTGTCTCGGCTCCAGGCCCTCCCGGGACGCGGCGGCTCCCAAGCTGAGCCTTCTCCTCGCTGCAAAACAAAGGGAGACATCAGCCGGCGCCTGGCTCCCAGCCATGCAAGCCCCAGTCTGGGACAGGAGGGTGGGGACCTGGGAAGGGGGCATATTCTCCTACCTGATCTTATTAACTGCCCCACCCTGAACTCCTCCGTGCGGGCATCTGGGCTCCATCCCGACCGGTCTGCCACAGAGGCAGCAGCCATAGTCTCCCCCGCCTCCGGAATCACTCGGGTGGCGTTCTTAATGGGGGGAAACCTTGGCTGCTGCTTCTGCGCCAGGAACGGCCGGGAAGGAGCCATTCCCGCACGGGGAACGGAGGGAGGGTGAGGCAGGCGAGAATCGGGAACAGCTGGGAACCGCCAATATGCTCTGTCGATCTTCACCCCGGGAGCAGGCACTGAAGCCTCGTTCTTGCCAGCCTCTCGCCTAAGAAAGAAACAAGCTCTGTTATTCTGATTCCTTGGAGGAGTTCCAGATAAATATATATATGATAATATTTCTTGTTGTTGTTGTTGTTTAGTCGTTTAGTCGTGTCCGACTCTTCGTGACCCCATGGACCAGAGCACGCCAGGCACTCCTGTCTTCCACAGCCTCCCACAGTTTGGTCAGACTCATGTTTGTAGCTTCGAGAACACTGTCCCACCATCTCGTCCTCTGCCGTCCCCTTCTCCTTGTGCCCTCCATCTTTCCCAACATCAGGGTCTTTTCCAGGGAGTCTTCTCTTCTCATGAGGTGGCCAAAGTCTTGGAGCCTCAGCTTCAGGATCTGTCCTTCCAGTGAGCACTCAGGGCTGATTTCCTTCAGAATGGAGAGGTTTGATCTTCTTGCGGTCCATGGGACTCTCAAGAGTCTCTTCCAGCACCATAATTCAAAAGCATAAATTCTTCGGCGATCAGCCTTCTTTATGGTCCAGCTCTCACTTCCATACATCACTATTGGGGAAACCATAGCTTTAACTATACGGACCTTTGTCCGCAAGGTGATGTCTCTGCTTTTTAAGATGCTGTCTAGGTTTGTCATTGCTTTTCTCCCAAGAAGCAGGCGTCTTTTAATTTCGTGACTGCTGTCACCATCTGCAGTGATAATGGAGCCCAAGAAAGTAAAATCTCTCACTGCCTCCATTTCTTCCCCTTCTATTTGCCAGGAGGTGATGGGCCCAGTGGCCATGATCTTCGTTTTTTTGATGTTGAGCTTCAGACCATCTTTTGCACTCTCCTCTTTCACCCCCATTAAAAGGTTCTTTAATTCCTCCTCACTTTCTGCCATCAAGGTTGTGTCCTCTGCATATCTGAGGTTGTTGATATTTCTTATTATCATCTATATATTTATATATCTATATATTTGTAATATTTCTTATGATCATCTATACATTTAGACATATTTATGAGCCAATTTTGTGCCCCACCCCTCACCTGCGCCCCTGGCGGGGGCCCATCTCACCACCCCCTAGGTAGGGCCCTGCCTGGACCACAGAGAAACCCTCTCCATAAAACTATAGGGATCTCTAAATCAGGTTTCCTCCTCCACCCCCCAGATCACTGGGAAACACTTCCCCAGCCACACAAAGTCACAACATACCTCCGGATGTTCCTGGGTTTTCCTGCACCGCTGGGCTGCTGCTCCTTCCCCAAACCACGGCCCTGCAAAAGAAGAAGGACACTGTACTCTCTAGGGGGGCAGAACTAGCACCCCTGGCAGGCTGCCCATGCCCACGTCGCCACAGGCTGCCAGCCTGCTCTTGCCTGGGCGCCTGACCCCTGGCTTGGAAGGAGGGGAGCAAAGGGCTGGGGCGAGACGGGACTGCAACCCCCCAACCCAGCCCTGTTTCACTCAGGTCAGCGCCATGACCTCCCTGCACATGCGGGGAATGGATTCCCCACGGAATTAACCTACCACAATTAATGAGTGTTAGAATGGTGCTGGTTCTATAAATTAAGGGGTTTACAGCTGTAAAGATTAAGATTGAAAAGAAGAAAGGAGGTTATAAATTTGAGAAGATTGAGAGTAAGAATTTGTTGGGGGAAAAGTTTGAAATTAGAATGCAGTAAGGGGAGGTATGGGGGAGTCTGGGAAATAAGTTATATGGAAATAAGGATTTGAAATTATACATGTTTTTGGTCTGTTTTGTGTTTGTTTGTTAAAAAAAAATTTGTGAAATTTGAATAAATTTTAAAAAAAAAGGAATTGCTGAAACAATTAACAGAAGTGGAATACAAAAAGGGAGGTGTGAGGAGGTCGTTGAAATAAGTGGATGAAAATAAGATATTGAAATTGTTTGATGTGTTTTAAACGGTTTTTGTTTTGTTTTGTTAGTTTAGTGTTAGTGTTATGTAGTGTCTTTGTATTGTATTGTGTTGTCTTTCTTTCTTTCTTTTTGTGTTTAAATTGTTGGAAAAGTAATAAATATTATTATTATTTTTTTTAAAAAAAAGGAATTAACCTACCACAATCTCGAGAGGTGGTGCCCCTCCAGCCTCCCTCAGGTTCGGGCGCCTCAGGAGCCTTTTATTTCCTAGGAGACAGAAAGGAAAATAAAAAACAGAGGAAGAGGTTACAGGTGGGAAGACTTATAACACCTTATAGAAATGACACCAAAGAAGGGTGTTCTTCTCATTATAGGGGATTGGAATGCTAAATTAGGGAGTCAAGAAATAAAAGGAACAAGTGGCAAGTTTGGCCTTGGAGTTCAAAATGAAGCAGGGCAAAGGCTAATAGAGTTCTGCCAAGAGAGCAAGCTGGTCATCACAAACACGCTTTTCCAACAACACAAGAGACGACTCTACACATGAACATCACCAGATGGGCAGCATCGAAATCAGATTGATTATATTCTCTGCAGCCAAAGATGGAGAAGCTCTATACAGTCAGCAAAAACAAGACCTGGAGCTGACTGTGGCTCAGAACATCGGCTTCTGAGGGGGGGGGGGATGCACTGGCATCCCTTGGGTTTCAGACAGTACGTGGGTAAAGGTATTTTAATTTCACCATCTGCAGTGATCATGGAGCTCAAGAAAGTAAAATCTCTCACTTCCTCCATTTCTTCCTCCATTTCTTCCCTTTCTATTTGCCAGGAGGTGATGGGCCCAGTGGCCATGATCTTTGTTTTTTGGATGTTGAGCTTCAGACCATAGTTTTTTGACCCGTGCTAGATAGCAAACACAGATCGCAAGGGACGGGTCGATTGTTCCTTTTTGCTTGGAGCAGTGTGTTCCCGGTGCCCATCAGCTGGTAAAATGCAGGGTTGGGACTGGCAATACACAACGCCCTTTGTGCAGCCAGCTGTTGGGAGCCCTCCATAAGGAATTTTGACAGGTGGAGACAACTCACGTGTACATGATGCCGTGCGATTGACCTGTGGGTTGCCCCACGCAGCCAGTCCGCCCACTCGGTGGGGCCAGGTAGTAAAGGTCCGGACCCCGAAGCCCAAAATATTCCCCACCTGAATATATCTAACATGAGCCTCCCCAAACACAAACTTCAGGCTGAGTCTACCTTAAGAGCCATTAGGCTGGCAGGTACTAGCAGGCCAGACGCGGGTGGCGCTGTGGGTTAAACCACAGAGCCTAGGACTTGCCGATCAGGCCGGCGGCTGAAATCCCCGCAATGGGGTGAGCTCCCGTTGCTCGGTCCCTGCTCCTGCCAACCTAGCAGTTCGGAAGCACGCCAGTGCAAGTAGATAAATAGGTACCACTCCAGCAGGAAGGGAAACGGCGTTTCCGTGCGCTGCTCTGGTTCGCCAGAAGCGGCTTAGTCCTGCTGGCCACATGACCCAGAAGCTGTACGCCGGCTCCCTTGGCCGATAAAGTGAGATGAGCGCCGCAAGCCCAGAGTCGGCCACGACTGGACCTAATGGTCAGGGGTCCCTTTACCTTTGCTTTTTACCAGCAGGCCAGACTGCGTGACCTCAATGCTTGTAGATATCAGGCTGTCTCAAAAGACAATGGAGTGCACTTCCAGGGGTGAAATCAAACTACTGTGTTAGCAACACCCAAGTAACAACCGCAGGGCGTAAGCCTGGGCAGCGAATATGGGGGTCCTGCACTGCCTAGATGACAAGACCCGCTGATGGGGTCCAAAGGAAAGCAGAGCAAGACACCTGGATGCAGGTGTTGCCAGTGTACAAGCACCACCCAACCATTTTAGGGAATCCATTTAGGATTTGTGCACTTTACTCCTTAACCCTTTCTTTTCCCCAAGGTATCTTCGCAAGGCATGGGAGGTTTAGGATCAGTTTCCCTTATCTTCCCAGGTTAATAAGCCCTATCTGGCCATACCATGATTAGTGATTAAGACAAATGACAATGTGATAGAAGAAATTTAAAGAATATTTAGCTAAATATTGTGATATAAGGGAATTAGAAAATTCTTGGAAGTAACAGGCTTAGGGGCAGAATAAGAATAGGTGGTAGTAAATATTAAGGATTTGAATATTAATAAAAGAGATGAGGATAGTAAATGAAAGGAGTGAATATTATTAGAAATACGAATTTGGAGAACTACTATACAGGGGTTATAATGAAATTCAGTTAGAGGGGATTTGAGGAAGTCAGGTATCAATGTAACGAGAATTAGAGATTTGAAGAATTCTGTTTTGTGTTTTTCTTTTCTTGGTGTGTGTTTTGTAATATTTTCTTTTTTTCTGTGATATGTGGAAATGAATAAAAAATGGCAATTTGTTTCCCATTTTTCCCAATCACACATTCAGTTGCACATTTGTTTTTTCGGGGTGGGGCGTTTGCTTGTTTGTTAAAAGTTCTAATGAAAATTTCTCCCAATATCCAGATTTTCATATGCAATTTTGCTCATACACACATTATGCAAGCAATTTCCTGTAATATACAGTAATGCAGTTTTCTGCCGTTCATTTCAATGTCCACTTTAGCCTAATTTAGACGTTTCGGCATACACTGGGCTGGATTTGCTAAATTCAGAGAAGTGTGACTTTTTGTTTTGGTTTGCCTATTGTTTCAGGAAACATGAAACAAGTCCACTTATTTATTCAGTGAAGTGTATATACATCTTAATTATCGCAAAGGTATCATTCGCTCAATCACTACTGGTCTTTATTCATGTCTGTGAGAGTCCCCAGGCGACTTATTTTGATTGCTTGCAAACAGGTTAGATTATATCTATTCCTCATGGAGCCAGCTGTTTGCAAGGGAAGAGGGGGTGGTTACAAGTTAATGAGCACTCATCCTGATTTGCTTGCTGGGACTTTGCGAAAACCATCCTGTGTGTTTTTGACCAGCTATTCACAAAAATTAAACCCAGAGGCCTTCAGCCGCTAATGCTCTACAGTCTTCAAATCTATTGTCTTTTGAAAAGACCAACCCTGGGTCGTATGACAGCAACCTACGCCAAAATCAGGGAGCTGTGAAGCTTCAAGTCAAGGACCACTCATCTTTTTGAGGCCTGTGGGCATTATCTGCCGAACCAGATAAACTGTTGTGGGCACCACAAACTGCAGCCTGGTCTATGGGCTACAGCTGAATGCTTGCCGCACGCCTCATTGCAACAGCCCTGTAGGCGCCAGCGAAGGACTGTGTGCACACATACAACCCCAGTTTTCTAAATAAAACTGCTTTCGTACAGCACAGATGGAGCTCCCCCCTTGCTTCCAAGTGTGTGGGGCTCAGGTCTCAACAGCTGTTAAAGACATCCAACACAACAGCCAGCCTCGTCTTATTAAATTTATTATTCCAGTGGTACTAATACATTGATTTGCACAAGGACACCCATTTAGCAGAGAGGCTGCTTTTGCCCAACTAGAAAAGCCTCCCCCCCCTTTTCTCTCCCAATCCTAAAAGAAAATTCCTCCAGACTGCCCCCCTCCTCCCCATTTGAGTATGGAATGAAATTTCACGCACCCTTTTCTTTTCAGAAGTTTGCCTGTCCTCCCCAATCTGCAAACCAAGGGAGGAAAAACCCCCCTTCACTTGGCTCTGAGCGTCAAATAAATATGGAGACGGGCAACGTTTCAGTTGCATCAAATGGAAATGTATTTTTGGAAGTTATAATGGCACTGGGTGAGCGGCCCCGCTGGTTCGTGTGCAGACGGCTTGGAACCTCTAAGGCTGAATGCAGACACGGCTCTTTTTAAAATCTGCCCCGAGACGGAAGATCAAGCAAGGAAGTGGCCCAATGCCTTTTGCAAGACACCTGCAGCACTGATGTTATTATGCAAGTTAAATTTGGAGTCCCACAACATACATTTTTAAATTTATTCTTTTACATCTGGTGTTGCATTTTTAATTCAGCTTGGTTGATTGGTTTTTTACAATTTGTCCAGGAAGTTATCTAGTGCCGGAATGCCCTCCTTCAGCCCTTTGCGCTTGCGGGTCTCAGCGACCACCTGGCAGGGGCGGCTGGTGTTGTCGAACGGGTCTCCGGGCAGGATCTGCCAGTGGTCGAACACACACTGGGGGAAAGCCTGGCCACCTGTGTTGGATCTCAAGTCAGCAGTGAAGCCTGTGAAGAGAGAGGGAGAGAGAGAAGAGTTTATACTATAAGCAAACAAAACTGTAAGACAGAAATACAGGTGTTCAAGTTTACCCACACACCCCACAACCAGCTAAAAGCAGCATCTTAGCTAAAAGCAGCATCCTGGAGGCATCTACCTTAATAAATAATATTAGTAATAATTTATTAATTTATACCCCACCGATCTGGCTGAGTTTCCCCAGCCACTGTAGGCGGCTCTCAACAAAATATTAAAAGCACAAGAAAACATCAAACACTGAAAACTTCCCTAAACAGGGTTGCCTTCAGATGTCTTCTAAAAGTTTATTTCCTTGACATCTGATAGGAAGACGTTCCACGGGGAGGGCGCCACTACCGAGAAGGCCCTCAGAGCTGGGCCTCAGTGTCCAAGCTGAACCATGGGGGTAGAGATGTTCCTTCAGGTATAACGGGCCATTTAGGGCTTTTAAAGGTCATTCCCAAACTTTGAATTGTGCTCAGAAATGTACTTAAGAGGAACAGAAGTCTGCTACCAGGGCAAGACCTGCTCAACTTTGTAGCAGCCATCTCAGATTAGCCTGGGAGACAACCTCTGATCGATCCTTCACACCTCCAGCTGCTGACAAAGGTTACCTGGAAGATGCAAGTGCAAGTGATAAAAGCTGACACTTACCAAAGGACTCGTTGACAGGGAGATAGGCCTTGACCACAAACATGGGGGTGCCGGCCACCTGGGACTCCTCAAAGACGTGCCCCCGCTTCCTGTTCAGCACGCCATAGATGCCACCCACAACCTGTTCTGGGCACTGGAAGGGGAAGAAAGTGGGTATACGTTACAGCACTGCACAGAGTCAAGCCAGTGGGCTGCCGGCGCCGCCTCTTAAGAACACAGCCTGCCTCCCGTTACCCACCTGGATCTCCACCAGGTAGATGGGCTCCATGAGGCGGGGCTGAGCCGTCAACACGCAGGCATAGAGGCACCTTCTGGCCGTGGGAATGATTTGGCCACCTCCGCGGTGGATGGCGTCCGCGTGCAGGGTCACGTCGTGCACGTCAAAGCGGATGGCGCGCATGTTTTCCTCGCAAAGGGCACCCTGGAGAAAAGAGAGAGGTTGAGGGTGGGAGAGAAAATCATTTTCCAGTTTGCATTCAACCCAACTTTTCTGTCCTTCCTCTCTGAAGCAGGCAACGTAGTTTTTTTTTAAAAAAAAGCAATTAAGCACTCTGCCATAGCAGCCAAGAAGCAAAGGCAGGGCCAATGCTTCCTTCGGCTCACGGTCAGCCTTCTTCCTGCAAACTGTCAGAGCCAGGAGGAGGAGGAGGAGTTGCCCAGGGGGACCAGAGGATGGGAAGAGCGTGATCTACTAAGGGGCAGAGAATCGGAGTCTAGATATGATGGAGAGCAACAACAACTGAGAAAGGATAGGCATAATATTTTACAAGGATGGGAAGGAACATCATGGACAGAATAACTGTCACACACAGGAGGTTTACGGTAACATGTCAATACGAATAGATGTCGTTAGTACTGCAGTTGTTGTAAGAGGGATTGTTATTTTAACTGGAGTGTAATTGAGATGGGTAAGATTTTGGAATGCAGAAATAAAGCAAATAATCAAACCATCAATTCTAGCACATGGGAGGCCACCTAAGTTATTTAATTTGGCATCTGAATAATTGGAATTAGCAATTGTATATAATTTGGTATTGCTATAATGAGGCCATTACAGGGTTATTGTAATTGAAAACTAATGATGATTATTATATATAAAAAGAGAGAATTGGAGACTAGAAACAGGGGAGATGCAAATGATGATTATTATATATAAAAAGAGAGAATTGGAGACTAGAAACAGGGGAGATGCAAATATCCGTTGATTCCCTTTCCATCCCTGCCCCGCAGCACAGGCGTCCCATGGAATCGGAAGGGATCCCAGAGGTCATCTTGTCCTCTTGCAATGCAGGAATCTTTCCCCCCATGTGGGACCAGAACTTATGACCCTGAGATTGAAAGCCTCATCCTCTACCATCTCCCCACTGCCCATGGCAGCTCCTCCTGAGGAAGAGGTAGTGTGTGGGGGGACGGACAGAGCACCTAGCAGGAGGAAGGGGAATTCGGAGACGACACCCCCACCCCCCTCGATCAAGGAGGAGAAACGCAGGCCAAGCAACCCCCAGCAAGGAAAAGTGAGCACCTGAAAAGGACACCCCATCGCAACTCAGGGGGAGGGGGCAAGAGGAAATCACATACGAGGCTGATTCAACTTCCTAAAGCTGGAACACAGCCTTGAGGGGCTGATGTGACAAAGCGCTCAAAAGTTACAGGGAACCAGGCAGAGGGCCTGTGGAACGCCCTCCCACCAGATGTCAAAGAGGAAAACAACTGCCAGACTTTTAGAAGACATCTGAAGGCAGCCCTGTTTAGGGAAGCTTTTAATGTTTGACGGACTATTGTATTTTAATATTTTGTTGGAAGCTGCCCAGAACGGCTGGGGAAACCCAGCCAGATGAGCGGGGTGCAAGTAATAAATTATTATTTGGAAACTGCAGCAAGTCTCGGCTCCGTTCCAAGAAGGCAGGACGCAGACAGCCCACCGCCCTGCAATGAGGGGCGCCCACTCTTGCTTACCTCCTTCGTGGCCCACTGGAAGCCTGCCACAACGCTGTCCTTGATCTCGTTGAGGTACTGCACCCCCTTGGTGATGTCCGTCAGGATGTTGGGGCCAGTGCCGTCCGGGCCGAAGCACCAGATCTTGCGGGCCTCGGCCGCGTCCCACTCGCACTTCTCAGCCAGGTAACGGGCCCGTGTTTTCAGCTCCTGGCAGGCGGAGACGTCTCCTTTGTCGATGTCCTCGGCCAGGCCGCCGGGGAAGGGGCGGGCTTTCATGTACAGGCGGTTGCATACACAACGTGGCCTGTGGGAGAAGAAGACTCACTTTAGCTCAGGTCTGTGTTACGATATGGATGCAATGCGGCAGCGAGCTGCAGCTGGCTGGAAAGCAAAACATGATGGGAATGTTGGGATTGTACCGTGGGAACAAAGGGACAGTCTATTCACAGTGCGGAGCACTGGATTTAGCTCAGAGTGTAATTTGACCTGTACAGGAAGTACAGGAGGTGGAGTTTGTCTCTCTGCTGTTGGTGTTTGAAGAAAGCAGACGTGTTTCTCTGTAACGCTGCAAAGACAGAAATAAAGGCATGTAAATACATTTCTGTCTATCTCTTTCCCCTGCCTGGGGGCAGGGAAGAGTGGTGTGTTCTTCTCACGCTTGAGGAGGATCGCCGATCGTGACCTAGCCTGGATCCTGCCAGAGAATGCAGACAGGGAGGTCAACTGGGATTCAAGCCGGGTGCCTGGAGAGTGGCCAGTTTCTCCTGATAAGGCTTGATTTCCTAACAGTCTGTCCTCCTTGCCCAAACCTTGAGCACTGCATTCCTTATCAGCTATAGTTCCGCCTTATCCATTTCTGTGATTTTGATACCAGCTCTCATAGGAACGCCTTGGTTTTAAGTATGAGAGTTCGTCTGGAAGTCTGGAGCAGGGTGTTCTCTGTGCAAATCCTCCCTTCGTCCTCTTACCTGTATTACTTGCGGGGAGGGGGTTTCGGCAGCAGCCTCAGCGGTGCAGGAGCCATACCCTGCAAGAAAGAAGGAATCCCTGAATGTGTGAATGGTCTGTCACTGACCAAACAACCAGGGACGGGCTTCAAGAAGCCGTTGCAGGAAGTCAAGTCCCAGGTGAGCAGAGGGCTCTTGGGTTCGAATCCTGTTTCTGGCGAGGGGCGTACTGATGGGGGCAGGGGGGCGGGCTGCCCCAGGTGCTATCCTGAAGGGGGGTGACATTCTGACGCGCCCCCCAAACCCGCAAATCGCGAGCGGCAAAGCATAGAGCGGCACAGCAATGAAATCCCCCTGTCCCCTTACCTGTGAGGCGAGAGGCCGTTGTCTCGGCTCCAGGCCCTCCCGGGACGCGGCGGCTCCCAAGCTGAGCCTTCTCCTCGCTGCAATACAAAGGGAGACATCAGCCGGCGCCTGGCTCCCAGCCATGCAAGCCCCAGTCTGGGACAGGAGGGTGGGGACCTGGGAAGGGGGCATATTCTCCTACCTGATCTTATTAACTGCCCCACCCTGAACTCCTCCGTGCGGGCATCTGGGCTCCATCCCGACCGGTCTGCCACAGAGGCAGCAGCCATAGTCTCCCCCGCCTCCGGAATCACTCGGGTGGCGTTCTTAATGGGGGGAAACCTTGGCTGCTGCTTCTGCGCCAGGAACGGCCGGGAAGGAGCCATTCCCGCACGGGGAACGGAGGGAGGGTGAGGCAGGCGAGAATCGGGAACAGCTGGGAACCGCCAATATGCTCTGTCGATCTTCACCCCGGGAGCAGGCACTGAAGCCTCGTTCTTGCCAGCCTCTCGCCTAAGAAAGAAACAAGCTCTGTTATTCTGATTCCTTGGAGGAGTTCCAGATAAATATATATATAATATTTCTTATTGTTGTTGTTGTTTAGGCGTTTAGTCGTGTCCGACTCTTCGTGACCCCATGGACCAGAGCACGCCAGGCACTCCTGTCTTCCACTGCCTCCCACAGTTTGGTCAGACTCATGTTTGTAGCTTCGAGAACACTGTCCCACCATCTCGTCCTCTGCCGTTCCCTCCTCCTTGTGCCCTCCATCTTTCCCAACATCAGGGTCTTTTCCAGGGAGTCTTCTCTTCTCATGAGGTGGCCAAAGTCTTGGAGCCTCAGCTTCAGGATCTGTCCTTCCAGTGAGCACTCAGGGCTGATTTTCTTCAGAATGGAGAGGTTTGATCTTCTTGCAGTCCATGGGACTCTCAAGAGTCTCCTCCAGCACCATAATTCAAAAGCATCGATTCTTTGGCGATCAGCCTTCTCTATGGTCCAGCTCTCACTTCCATACATCACTACTGGGAAAACCATGGCTTTTACTATACGGACATTTGTTGGCAAGGTGATGTCTCTGCTTTTTAAGATGTTGTCTAGGTTTGCCATCGCCTTTCTCCCAAGAAGCAGGTGTCGTTTAATTTTGTGACTGCTGTCACCATCTGCAGTGATCATGCAGCCCAAGAAAGTAAAATCTCTCACTGCCTCCATTTCTTTCCCTTCTACTTGCCAGGCGGTGATGGGACCAGTGGCCATGATCTTAGTCTTTTTTATGTTGAGCTTCAGACCATATTTTGCGCTCTCCTCTTTCACCCTCATTAAAAGGTTCTTTAATTCCTCCTCACTTTCTGCCATCGAGGTTGTGTCATCTGCATATCTGAGGTTGTTGATGTTTCTTATTATCATCTATATATTTATATATCTATATATTTATAATATTTCTTATTGTCATCTATATATTTAGACATATCTATGAGCCAATTTTGTGCCCCACCCCTCACCTGCGCCCCTGGCGGAGGCCCATCTCACCACCCCCTAGCTAGGGCCCTGCTTGGACCACAGAGAAACCCTCTCCATAAAACTACAGGGATCTCTAAAATAGGGTCTTCCTCCTCCACCCCCATGATCCCTGGGAAACACTTCCCCGGCCACACAAAGTCACAACATACCTCCGGATGTTCCTGGGTTTTCCTGCACCGCTGGGCTGCTGCTCCTTCCCCAAACCACGGCCCTGCAAAAGAAGAAGGACACTGTACTCTCTAGGGGGGCAGAACTAGCACCCCTGGCAGGCTGCCCATGCCCACGTCGCCACAGGCTGCCAGCCTGCTCTTGCCTGGGCGCCTGACCCCTGGCTTGGAAGGAGGGGAGCAAGGGGCTGGGGCGAGACGGGACTGCAACCCCCCAACCCAGCCCTGTTTCACTCAGGTCAGCGCCACGACCTCCCTGCACATGTGGGGAATGGATTCCCCACGGAATTAACCTACCACAATTAATGAGTGTTAGAATGGCGCTGGTTCTATAAATTAAGGGGTTTACAGCTGTAAAGATTAAGATTGAAAAGAAGAAAGGAGGTTATAAATTTGAGAAGATTGAGAGTAAGAATTTGTTGGGGGAAAAGTTTGAAATTAGAATGCAATAAGGGGAGGTATGGGGGAGTCTGGGAAATAAGTTATATGGAAATAAGGATTTGAAATTATACATGTTTTTGGTCTGTTTTGTGTTTGTTTGTGTTGTTTTGTTTGTTAAATTTTTTTTTGTGAAATTTGAATAAATTTTTTTTAAAAAAGGAATTGCTGAAACAAATAACAGAAGTGGAATACAAAAAGGGAGGTGTGAGGAGGTCGTTGAAATAAGTGGATGAAAGATAAGATATTGAAATTGTTTGATGTGTTTTAAACGGTTTTTGCTTTGTTTTGTTAGTTTAGTGTTAGTGTTATATAGTGTCTTTGTATTGTATTGTGTTGTCTTTCTTTCTTTCTTTCTTTTTGGGTTTAAATTGTTGGAAAAGTAATAAATATTATTTTTTTTTTAAAAAAAAAGGAATTAACCTACCACAATCTCGAGAGGTGGTGCCCCTCCAGCCTCCCTCAGGTTCGGGCGCCTCAGGAGCCTTTTATTTCCTAGGAGACAGAAAGGAAAATAAAAAACAGAGGAAGAGGTTACAGGTGGGAAGACTTATAACACCTTATAGAAATGACACCAAAGAAGGATGTTCTTCTCATTATAGGGGATTGGAATGCTAAATTAGGGAGTCAAGAAATAAAAGGAACAAGTGGCAAGTTTGGCCTTGGAGTTCAAAATGAAGCAGGGCAAAGGCTAATAGAGTTCTGCCAAGAGAACAAGCTGGTCATCGCAAACACTCTTTTCCAAGAACACAAGAGACGACTCTACACATGGACATCACCAGATGGGCAGCATCGAAATCAGATTGATTATATTCTCTGCAGCCAAAGATGGAGAAGCTCTATACAGTCAGCAAAAACAAGACCTGGAGCTGACTGTGGCTCAGATCATCGGCTTCTTATAGCAAAATTCAAGCTTAAACTGAAGAAAGTAGGAAAAACCACTGGGGCGGTTAGATACAATCAAAATCAAATCCCTTATGAATACACAGGGGAAATGAGGAACAGGTTTAAGGATTTAGATTTGGTGGACAGAGTGCCTGAAGAACTATGGATGGAGGCTCGCAACATTATACAGGAGGCAGCAACTAAAACCATCCCAATGAAAAGGAAATGCAAGAAAACAAAGTGGCTGTCCAACGAAGCCTTACAAATAGCAGGGGAGAGAAGGCAAGCAAAATGCGAGGGAGATAGTGAAAGATACAGGAAATTGAATGCAGATTTCCAAAAAATAGCAAGGAGAGACAAGAAGGCCTTCTTAAATGAGCAATGCAAAGAAATAGAGGAAAACAATAGAATGGAAAAAAACAGAGATCTGTTCAAGAAACTGGAGATATGAAAGGAACATTTCGCTCAAAGATTACCATAATAAAAGACAAAAGTGGAAAGGACCTAACAGAAGCAGAAGACATCAAAAAGAGGTGGCAAGAATACACAGAGGAATTATACCAGAAAGATATGGATGTCTCATACACCCCAGGTAGTGTGGTTGCTGACCTTGAGCCAGACATCCTGGAGAGTGAAGTCAAATGGGCCTTAGAAAGCACTGCTAATAACAAGGCCAGTGGAAGTGATGATATTCCAGCTGAACTATTTAAATTTTTAAACGATGATGCTGTTAAGGTGCTACACTCAATATGCCAGCAAGTTTGGAAAACTCAGCAGTGGCCAGAGGATTGGAGAAGATCAGTCTACATCCCAATCCCAAAGAAGGGCAGTGCCAAAGAATGCTCCAACTAGCGCACAATTGCACTCATTTCACACACTAGCAAGGTTATGCTTAAAATTCTACAAGACAGGCTTAAGCAGTATGTGGACCGAGAACGAAAACAAAAAAACATCCCAATGAAAAGGAAATGCAAGAAGGGGGAGAAATGGAGGCAGTGAGAGATTTTACTTTCTTGGGTTCCATGATCACTGCAGATGGTGACAGCAGTCACGAAATTAAAAGACGCCTGCTTCTTGGGAGAAAAGCAATGACAAACCTGGACAGCATCTTAAAAAGCAGAGACATCACCTTGCCAACAAAGGTCCGTATAGTTCAAGCTATGGTTTTCCCAGCAGTGATGAACGGAAGTGAGAGCTGGACCATAAAGAAGGCTGATCGCCAAAGAATGGATGCTTTTGAATTATGGTGCTGGAAGGAGACTCTTGAGGGTCCCATGGAGTGCAAGAAGATCAAACCTCTCCATTCTGAAGGAAATTAGCCCTGAGTGCTCACTGGAAGGACAGATCCTGAAACTGAGGCTGCAAGACTTTGGCCACCTCAGGAGAAGAGAAGACTCCCTGGAAAAGACCCTGATGTTGGGAAAAATGGAGGGCACAAGGAGAAGGGGATGGAAGAGGACGAGATGGTTGGACACTGTTCTCGAAGCTACCAGCATGAGTCTGACCAAACTGCGGGAGGCAGTGGAAGACAGGAGTGCCTGGCATGCTCTGGTCCAGGGGGGTCATGAAGAGGCGGACACGACTAAACAACAACAAGTTGCTTTGGGAGACGATAATCAGGCATAGCCCAGTTCTGTGAAGCTTGGAGGGGGTGTGTGTGAGGCATCTGGGCTTTAGCAGCACAGTGGTGGCTCGGGTTAAGAACTTAATTCGTTCTGGAGGTCTGTTCTTAACCTGAAACTGTTCTTAACCTGAGGTACCACTTTTGCTAATGGGGCCTTCCGCTGCCGCCGCGCCGCCAGAGCACGATTTCTGTCCTCATCCTGAAGCAAAGTTCTTAACCTGAGGTACAATTTCTGTACAAGCCAAGCCCTGGCTCCATGGCTCACCTGAATCAAAAGAATCTTCTCGCTTCCAAGTCTGGAGAGAGCCTTTTCTTGCTGCGTTAAACAGCCACATTCTCGGAGAAATGATGGCTGTGTGCAGCTCAGCTTCAGCCCCCCCTCGTGCCGCCTTCTAGAACCCACCGCTCTCAACCGCCTCTCACCTGCCCCCCTTTCAAACTGCTTTTAAAAGCCTCCTTCCATCTTCCATCTCCACCAGAATTCCACTCTCTCTCTCTCTCTTCCCCCTCCCTCCCTGCTTTGGAATTGTAATAGCATCACCTCACAATAATAATATTGCCACTCATCTCCTCTAGGCCTCTTACCTGGAGAATCCATCTTTCTCTACAAATCTCTCACCATCATCTGACAGGCATCCCCCTTGCAGGGCATTATCAGGCTTGCTTGCAAAGCAGCACTTTGTGACATAGGCTGGCAAACAGGGGCCAGGCTGCTGGGTTGTCTGGTAGCTGAATGAAGAAAAATAAAACTAGGGGCGTCAAAGTGTGCTGGGATGAGGCCACTGTGGATCAGGCCAGAGGGGGCTGGTGGGGGTGTGTGGTTGTGCCTCCCTTTCTTCTACATCTTGCTCCCCCGCCCGTTCCTTCTGGTGCTCGAAAGAATCAGAGCATGGCAGAGTTGGAAGGGGTGCCAAGGGGCATCTAGTCCAACCCCCGGCAGTGCAAGGATCCTGCCCACAGCCAGCCCCTGGCTGGACTCCACACTCCCACCACCTTCTTCCCAGCCGGATGCACAGACCCCTTGCCCTTCTGCATGGGGTGGGGAAAGGGGAGAGAGAGATGTTTTGCTCCCTGTCCCTCCGGACATGGATATGAGAGCCCTGCCAATATATCAAGGGCGTCACAGGGAGGAAGCTTGTCTTCTCCTGCTCCAGAGGCCCTCAGGACCTGAAGCCCTGGCTTCAAGCGACCAGGAAGGAGAGTCCGACTCCAGGAAGAACTTTCTGACAGCAAGAGCTGTTTGACAGTGAGAGGAAATCCCTCAGAAGGTGATAGACTCTCCTTCCTTGGAGGTTTTCAGCAGAGCTTGGGGCGGCCATCTGCCATGGGTTCGCAGGGTGTTGGACTAGAGCGTGTTACTTCCAGGTTTCGACGCTCATGCATACGCCGACGCTCAAAATGATGTCACGCGCATGCGCAGAAAGGCAAAAACGACGTGTGTGTGTGTACGCAGATGTGCCGTCGCTAGTTACGTTCGCTTCTGGATGCGAATGGGGCTCTGGAACGGATCCCGTTCGCATGGTGAGATACAGTGGTGCCTCGCAAGACGAAATTAATTCGTTCCGCAAGTCTCTTCGTCTTGCGGTTTTTTCGTCTTGCGATGCACGGTTTCCCATAGGAATGCATTGAAAATCAATTAATGCGTTCCTAGGGAAACCGCCTTCAGACCAGGTCCGGGGACAGTCTGTCCCCGGACCTCTTCTGAAGGCTGGGGGGGGGAGACAAGGGCTTTTCTTTCCACCCCCAGCATTTAAAAAAACCCCGGGACAGCGGAGGACTTCTCCGCTGTCCGGGCGATCTTAAAATGCTGGCGGGCGGCATTTTAAAATCGCCCCGGACAGCAGAGGACTTCTCCGCTGTCCGGGGCGATTTAAAAGCCCCTGAGAAGGCAGGCAGGGGGGACAAAGACTTTGGCCCCCCGCCAGCCTTCAGAAGAGGTCCTGGACCTCTTCTGAAGGCGGGCGGGGGGCCAAAGTCTTTGCTCCCCCCGCCTGCCTTCAAAAGGTGTCCCCGCTGCGGCGGGAGGTGTCCCCTGCCCCCCCGCCCGGCTTCGGAGCACCGGGAGAAGCCATCTCCCCGCAGCCCCTTGCTGCAAAAGACGTCGGGGGAAGCGGGGAAGCGAAGCGCTTCGCTTCCCCGCTTCCCCCGGACGTATTTTGCAGCAAGGGGCTGCAGGGAGATTGCTATCTCCCCGCAGCCCCTTGCTTCAAAAGAGAAGACCCGCTGTCCCCGGGGCAAGCTTCATTTTGCGAAGCAAGCCCATAGGGAAATTCGTCTTGCGAGGGAACTCGAAAACGAAAAAACCTTTCGTTTTGCGAGTTTTTCGTCTCGCGAGGCGTTCGTCTTGCGGGGTAGCACTGTACCACTGTACTGTAGCATATATTCAACACCAAAAACAGCGGCAATTTGTTTTTGACAAAGGACAGCTGGACATATAAATGCCCCCATTACCTTCAGTAGCTTCGGGCCTCATCAATCCTAAATCTGGCCCTGCGTCGGACGTTTGGCTTCCAAATAATGTTTGCAAACCAGAACACTCATTCTGGGGTTGCAGTATTTGGGGACCGGAATGCAAGGCGTTTGAGATCCAAGGTATAACTGTATGTTCTTTTAAATATTTTTTTTTCTCCGTGAGAAAGACCCTGATGTTGGGAAAGATGGAGGGCACAAGGAGAAGGGGATGACAGAGGACGAGATGGTGGGACAGTGTTCTCGAAGCTACCAGCATGAGTCTGACCAAACTGCGGGAGGCAGTGGAAGACAGGAGGGCCTGGCGTGCTCTGGTCCAGGGGGTCACGAAGAGTCGGACACGACTAAGCGACTCAACAACAACAACCATGTCTGGTCTTCAACATGAAGTTTCAGATTGAGTGTAGCAATTTTGAAGAGACGTTTTATTAACAAGCGAACACCCATTTATGTACAACATCCATCAATGAACTTAACCTTCTCTAACAGAACAAGCTAACTGACAGCCAGGCTCTTTAGAGTCTATTCAGCTTAAAGATACAGTACTGTGTGTGGAAGAGGACTGGAAGAAATTTAAGGATTATTTGCAAAAGTATTGTAAGCTGTATGAATGTTAGAATGATGCAGGATATAAAGATAATGTGGCATTAGTGATATACTTGAAAGGAGTATGCAAAATTGGTTTAAAAGAATAAAAGTAAAATTGGAATAATATTATGTCAAGCTAAAAAAAATAGATAATAAAAGGGAAAAATTGGAGACACAATAGTTGAAGGGTATAACATAAAATAAGATTTGAAAAAAGGTGAAATATTGCTGAATAAGATTTTGTAAATGGGAACACAGAAAAGGGAGATGTGAGGGAGTCAAAAAAGAGGGTTATGGAAACAACATTTAAGAAAGTGAATATTCTCTTTTTATCTATGCTTTTTCTTGTGTCTTTTTTTCCTTTTTTTCTTTTCCTTTATGTGTTTAATGTTTGTATTTTTTGTATTGTATTTTTTGTCATTTTGTATTCTCTCTGTTTTTTATTGTGAAAACTTAATAAAACATTTATTAAAAAAAAGATACAGTACTGTGGCTGTGCAACAGGAGAGGGGGGAAAGGAATGGAAATGGGTTGTGATCTGGGTTCAAGGGAGAGTTGAGAAAAGCAAGGAGGGGTCAAGGAGAAAATGGGGTGCGAAGGTTGTTTTTTGTTGTTGTTGCAAAAATGGAGAGAGCAAGTTGGCATGGGAATGGGGTTGAAGAACAGGTGCAGACGATGGCTCCATAATTGTCAAGGCTGGGTTCAGATGCAGGTTGAGACACAAGAAGCAGAGCCTGTCAGTGCAACTGATTCTTGGTTCAAGAAAACAGCATACAGAGTCGGACATGACTAAACAAAAACAAGTCACCATGTTCCCTAAAGCGGTGGGGGTCAGCCTGTCCAGACCTTACAACCAACCTCTGACTTCCCAAGCTGGAAAATGGGACCGACGTCCGCATTTCTGCTTACAGTTTACACTTAATGTAGAGGGGGAGGAAAGCGGGGGGGGGGGATGCACTGGCATCCCTTGGGTTTCAGACAGTACGTGGGTAAAGGTATTTTAATTTCACCATCTGCAGTGATCATGGAGCCCAAGAAAGTAAAATCTCTCACTGCCTCCATTTCTTCCCCTTCTATTTGCCAGGAGGTGATGGGACCAGTGGCCATGATCTTCGTTTTTTTGATGTTGAGCTTCAGACCATAGTTTTTTGACCCGTGCTAGATAGCAAACACAGATCGCAAGGGACGGGTCGATTGTTCCTTTTTGCTTGGAGCAGTGTGTTCCCGGTGCCCATCAGCTGGTAAAATGCAGGGTTGGGACTGGCAATACACAACGCCCTTTGTGCAGCCAGCTGTTGGGAGCCCTCCATAAGGAATTTTGACAGGTGGAGAAAACTCACGTGTACATGATGCCATGCGATTTGACCTGTGGGTTGCCCCACACAGCCAGTCCGCCCACTTGGTGGGGTCAGGTAGTAAAGATCCGGACCCCAAAGCCCAAACGATTCCCCACCTGAATATATCTAACATGAGCCTCCCCAAACACAAACTTCAGGCTGAGTCTACCTTAAGAGCCATTAGGCTGACAGGTACCAGCAGGTCAGATGCGGGTGGCACTGTGGGTTAAACCACAGAGCCTAGGACTTGCCAATCAGGTCGGCGGTTGAAATCCCCGCAATGGGGTGAGCTCCCGTTGCTCGGTCCCTGCTCCTGCCAACCTAGCAGTTCAAAAGGACACCAGTGCAAGTAGATAAATAGGTACCGCTCCGGCAGGAAGGGAAACGGCGTTTCCGTGCGCTGCTCTGGTTCGCCAGAAGCGGCTTAGTCCTGCTGGCCACATGACCCAGAAGCTGTACGCCGGCTCCCTTGGCCGATAAAGTGAGATGAGCGCCGCAAGCCCAGAGTCGGCCACGACTGGACCTAATGGTCAGGGGTCCCTTTACCTTTGCTTTTTACCAGCAGGCCAGACTGCGTGACCTCAATGCTTGTAGATATCAGGCTGTCTCAAAAGACAATGGAGTGCACTTCCAGGGGTGAAATCAAACTACTGTGTTAGCAACACCCAAGTAACAACCGCAGGGCGTAAGCCTGGGCAGCGAATATGGGGGTCCTGCACTGCCTAGATGACAAGACCCGCTGATGGGGTCCAAAGGAAAGCAGAGCAAGACACCTGGATGCAGGTGTTGCCAGTGTACAAGCACCACCCAACCATTTTAGGGAATCCATTTAGGATTTGTGCACTTTACTCCTTAACCCTTTCTTTTCCCCAAGGTATCTTCGCAAGGCATGGGAGGTTTAGGATCAGTTTCCCTTATCTTCCCAGGTTAATAAGCCCTATCTGGCCATACCATGATTAGTGATTAAGACAAATGACAATGTGATAGAAGAAATTTAAAGAATATTTAGCTAAATATTGTGATATAAGGGAATTAGAAAATTCTTGGAAGTAACAGGCTTAGGGGCAGAATAAGAATAGGTGGTAGTAAATATTAAGGATTTGAATATTAATAAAAGAGATGAAGATAGTAAATGAAAGGAGTGAATATTATTAGAAATACGAATTTAGAGAACTACTATACAGGGGTTATAATGAAATTCAGTTAGAGGGGATTTGAGGAAGTCAGGTATCAATGTAACGAGAATTAGAGATTTGAAGAATTCTGTTTTGTGTTTTTCTTTTCTTGGTGTGTGCTTTGTAATATTTTCTTTTTTTCTGTGATATGTGGAAACAAATAGGAAATGGCAATTTGTTTCCCATTTTTCCCAATCACACATTCAGTTGCACATTTGTTTTTTCGGGGTGGGGCGTTTGCTTGTTTGTTAAAAGTTCTAATGAAAATTTCTCCCAATATCCAGATTTTCATATGCAATTTTGCTCATACACACATTATGCAAGCAATTTCCTGTAATATACAGTAATGCAGTTTTCTGCCGTTCATTTCAATGTCCACTTTAGCCTAATTTAGACGTTTCGGCATACACTGGGCTGGATTTGCTAAATTCAGAGAAGTGTGACTTTTTGTTTTGGTTTGCCTATTGTTTCAGGAAACATGAAACAAGTCCACTTATTTATTCAGTGAAGTGTATATACATCTTAATTATCGCAAAGGTATCATTCGCTCAATCACTACTGGTCTTTATTCATGTCTGTGAGAGTCCCCAGGCGACTTATTTTGATTGCTTGCAAACAGGTTAGATTATATCTATTCCTCATGGAGCCAGCTGTTTGCAAGGGAAGAGGGGGTGGTTACAAGTTAATGAGCACTCATCCTGATTTGCTTGCTGGGACTTTGCGAAAACCATCCTGTGTGTTTTTGACCAGCTATTCACAAAAATTAAACCCAGAGGCCTTCAGCCGCTAATGCTCTACAGTCTTCAAATCTATTGTCTTTTGAAAAGACCAACCCTGGGTCGTATGACAGCAACCTACGCCAAAATCAGGGAGCTGTGAAGCTTCAAGTCAAGGACCACTCATCTTTTTGAGGCCTGTGGGCATTATCTGCCGAACCAGATAAACTGTTGTGGGCACCACAAACTGCAGCCTGGTCTATGGGCTACAGCTGAATGCTTGCCGCACGCCTCATTGCAACAGCCCTGTAGGCGCCAGCGAAGGACTGTGTGCACACATACAACCCCAGTTTTCTAAATAAAACTGCTTTCGTACAGCACAGATGGAGCTCCCCCCTTGCTTCCAAGTGTGTGGGGCTCAGGTCTCAACAGCTGTTAAAGACATCCAACACAACAGCCAGCCTCGTCTTATTAAATTTATTATTCCAGTGGTACTAATACATTGATTTGCACAAGGACACCCATTTAGCAGAGAGGCTGCTTTTGCCCAACTAGAAAAGCCTCCCCCCCCCTTTTCTCTCCCAATCCTAAAAGAAAATTCCTCCAGACTGCCCCCCTCCTCCCCATCGAATCCAGTATTTGAGTATGGAATGAAATTTCACGCACCCTTTTCTTTTCGGAAGTTTGCCTGTCCTCCCCAATCTGCAAACCAAGGGAGGAAAAAACCCCCTTTCACTTGGCTCTGAGCGTCAAATAAATATGGAGACGGGCAACGTTTCAGTTGCATCAAATGGAAATGTATTTTTGGAAGTTATAATGGCACTGGGTGAGCGGCCCCGCTAGTTCGTGTGCAGACGGCCTGGAACCTCTAAGGCTGAATGCAGACACGGCTCTTTTTAAAATCTGCCCCGAGACGGAAGATCAAGCAAGGAAGTGGCCCAATGCCTTTTGCAAGACACCTGCAGCACTGATGTTATTATGCAAGTTAAATTTGGAGTCCCACAACATACATTTTTAAATTTATTCTTTTACATCTGGTGTTGCATTTTAAATTCAGCTTGGTTGATTGGTTTTTACAATTTGTCCAGGAAGTTATCTAGTGCGGGAATGCCCTCCTTCAGCCCTTTGCGCTTGCGGGTCTCAGCGACCACCTGGCAGGGGCGGCTGGTGTTGTCGAACGGGTCTCCGGGCAGGATCTGCCAGTGGTCGAACACACACTGGGGGAAAGCCTGGCCCCCTGTGTTGGATCTCAAGTCAGCAGTGAAGCCTGTGAAGAGAGAGGGAGAGAGAAGAGTTTATACTCTAAGCAAACAAAACTGTAAGACAGAAATACGGGTGTTCCAAGTTTACCCACACATCCCACAACCAGCTCATTGTCTTAGCTAAAAGCAGCATCCTGGAGGCATCTACCTTAATAAATAATATTAGTAATGATTTATTAATTTATACCCCACCCATCTGGCTGAGTTTCCCCAGCCACTGTAGGCGGCTCTCAACAAAATATTAAAAGCACAAGAAAACATCAAACATTGAAAACTTCCCTAAACAGGGTTGCCTTCATAAGCCCGATCTGGCCATACCTTCTGGCCGTGGGAATGATTTGGCCACCTCCGCGGTGGATGGCGTCCGCGTGCAGGGTCACGTCGTGCACGTCAAAGCGGACGGCGCGCATGTTTTCCTCGCAAAGGGCACCCTGGAGAAAAGAGAGAGGTTGAGGGTGGGAGAGAAAATCATTTTCCAGTTTGCATTCAACCCAACTTTGCTGTCCTTCCTCTCTGAAGCAGGAAACATAGTTTTTTTTTTTTTTAAAAAAAGCAATTAAGCACTCTGCCATAGCAGCCAAGAAGAGGAGTCGACGCCCAGGGGGACCAGAGGATGGGAAGAGCGTGATCTACTAAGGGGCGGAGAATCGGAGTCTAGATATGATGGAGAGCAGCAACAACTGAGAAAGGATAGGCATAATATTTTACAAGGATGGGAAGGAACATCATGGACAGAATAACTGTCACACACAGGAGGTTTAAGGTAACATGTCAATACGAATAGATGTCGTTAGTACTGCAGTTGTTGTAAGAGGGATTGTTATTTTAACTGGAGTGTAATTGAGATGGGCAAGATTTTGGAACGCAGAAATAAAGCAAATAATCAAACCATCGATTCTAGCACATGGGAGGCCACCTATTTAATTTGGCATCTGAATAATTGGAATTAGCAATTGTATATAATTTGGCATTGCTATAACGAGGCAATTACCGGGTTATTGAAATTGAAAACTAATGATGATTATTATATATAAAAAGAGAGAATTGGAGACTAGAAACAGGGGAGATGCAAATATCCGTTGATTCCCTTTCCATCCCTGCCCCGCAGTACAGTCGTCCCATGGAATCGGAAGGGATCCCAGAGGTCATCTTCTCCTCTTGCAATGCAGGAATCTTTCCCCCTATGTGAGACCAGAACTCATGACCCTGAGGTTGAAAGCCTCATCCTCTACCATCTCCCCACTGCCCATGGCAGCTCCTCCTGAGGAAGAGGTAGTGTGTGTGTGCTGGGCAGTACTGGTCAAAGGCCTGGAAACGATGCCTTATGAGGAACGGCTAAGGGAGCTGGGCATGTTTAGCCTGGAGAAGAGGAGGTTAAGGGGTGATATGATAGCCATGTTCAAATATATAAAAGGAGGTCACCTAGAGGAGGGAGAAAGGTTGTTTTCTGCTGCTCCAGAGAAGCGGACACGGAGCAATGGATCCAAACTACAAGAAAGAAGATTCCACCTAAACATTAGGAAGAACTTCCTGACAGTAAGAGCTGTTCGACAGTGGAATTTGCTGCCAAGGAGTGTGGTGGAGTCTCCTGCTTTGGAGGTCTTTAAGCAGAGGCTTGACAACCATATGTCAGGAGTGCTCTGATGGTGTTTCCTGCTTGGCAGGGGGTTGGACTCGATGGCCCTTGCGGTCTCTTCCAACTCTATGATTCTATGATTCTATTCTATGATTCTAACCCATGCCCTCAGAGGGGGAATGGACAGAGCACCTAGCAGGAGGAAGGGGAATTCGGAGACGACACCCCCACCCCCCTCGATCAAGGAGGAGAATCGCAGGCCAAGCAACCCCCAGCAAGGAAAAGTGAACACCTGAAAAGGACGCCCCATCGCAACTCAGGGGGAGGGCCAAGAGGAAATCACATACGAGGCTGATTCAACTTCCTAAAGCTGGAACACAGCCTTGAGGGGCTGATGTGACAAAGCACTCAAAAGCTACAGGGAACCAGGCAGAGGGCCTGTGGAACGCCCTCCCACCAGATGTCAAAGAGGAAAACAACTGCCAGACTTTTAGAAGACATCTGAAGGCAGCCCTGTTTAGGGAAGCTTTTAATGTTTGACAGACTATTGTATTTTACTATTTTGTTGGAAACCCAGCCAGATGAGCAGGGTGCAAGTAATAAATTATTATTCGGAAACTGCAGCAAGTCTCTGCTCCGTTCCAAGAAGGCAGGACGCAGACAGCCCACCGCCCTGCGATGAGGGGCGCCCACTCTTGCTTACCTTCTTCGTGGCCCACTGGAAGCCTGCCACAACGCTGTCCTTGATCTCGTTGAGGTACTGCACCCCCTTGGTGATGTCCGTCAGGATGTTGGGGCCAGTGCCGTCCGGGCCGAAGCACCAGATCTTGCGGGCCTCGGCCACGTCACACTCATACTTCTCGGCCAGGTAACGGGCCCGTGTTTTCAGCTTCTGGCGGGCGGAGATGTCGCCTTTGTCGATGTCCTCGGCCAGGCCGCCGGGGAAGGGGTGGGCTTTCATGTACAGGCGGTTGCATACACGACGTGGCCTGTGGGAGAAGAAGACTCACTTTAGCTCAGGTCTGTGTTACGATATGGATGCAATGCGGCAGCGAGCTGCAGCTGGCTGGAAAGCAAAACATGATGGGAATGTTGGGATTGTACCGTGGGAACAAAGGGACAGTCTATTCACAGTGCGGAGCACTGGATTTAGCTCAGAGTGTAATTTGACCTGTACAGGAAGTACAGGAGGTGGAGTTTGTCTCTCTGCTGTTGGTGTTTGAAGAAAGCAGACGTGTTTCTCTGTAACGCTGCAAAGACAGAAATAAAGGCATGTAAATACATTTCTGTCTATCTCTTTCCCCTGCCTGGGGGCAGGGAAGAGTGGTGTGTTCTTCTCACGCTTGAGGAGGATCGCCGATCGTGACCTAGCCTGGATCCTGCCAGAGAATGCAGACAGGGAGGTCAACCGGGATTCAAGCCGGGTGCCTGGAGAGTGGCCAGTTTCTCCTGATAAGGCTTGATTTCCCAACAGTCTGTCCTCCTTGCCCAAACCTTGAGCACTGCATTCCTTATCAGCTATAGTTCCGCCTTATCCATTTCTGTGATTTTGATACCAGCTCTCATAGGAACGCCTTGGTTTTAAGTATGAGAGTTCGTCTGGAAGTCTGGAGCAGGGTGTTCTCTGTGCAAATCCTCCCTTCGTCCTCTTACCTGTATTACTTGCGGGGAGGGGGTTTCGGCAGCAGCCTCAGCGGTGCAGGAGCCATACCCTGCAAGAAAGAAGGAATCCCTGAATGTGTGAATGGTCTGTCACTGACCAAACAACCAGGGACGGGCTTCAAGAAGCCGTTGCAGGAAGTCAAGTCCCAGGTGAGCAGAGGGCTCTTGGGTTCGAATCCTGTTTCTGGCGAGGGGCGTACTGATGGGGGCAGGGGGGCGGGCTGCCCCAGGTGCTATCCTGAAGGGGGGTGACATTCTGACGCGCCCCCCAAACCCGCAAATCGCGAGCGGCAAAGCATAGAGTGGCACAGCAATGAAATCCCCCTGTCCCCTTACCTGTGAGGCGAGAGGCCGTTGTCTCGGCTCCAGGCCCTCCCGGGACGCGGCGGCTCCCAAGCTGAGCCTTCTCCTCGCTGCAATACAAAGGGAGACATCAGCCGGCGCCTGGCTCCCAGCCATGCAAGCCCCAGTCTGGGACAGGAGGGTGGGGACCTGGGAAGGGGGCATATTCTCCTACCTGATCTTATTAACTGCCCCACCCTGAACTCCTCCGTGCGGGCATCTGGGCTCCATCCCGACCGGTCTGCCACAGAGGCAGCAGCCATAGTCTCCCCCGCCTCCGGAATCACTCGGGTGGCGTTCTTAATGGGGGGAAACCTTGGCTGCTGCTTCTGCGCCAGGAACGGCCGGGAAGGAGCCATTCCCGCACGGGGGGCGGAGGGAGGGTGAGGCAGGCGAGAATCGGGAACAGCTGGGAACCGCCAATATGCTCTGTCGATCTTCACCCCGGGAGCAGGCACTGAAGCCTCGTTCTTGCCAGCCTCTCGCCTAAGAAAGAAACAAGCTCTGTTATTCTGATTCCTTGGAGGAGTTCCAGATAAATATATATATAATATTTCTTATTGTTGTTGTTGTTTAGTCGTTTAGTCGTGTCCGACTCTTCGTGACCCCATGGACCAGAGCACGCCAGGCACTCCTGTCTTCCACTGCCTCCCACAGTTTGGTCAGACTCATGTTTGTAGCTTCGAGAACACTGTCCCACCATCTCGTCCTCTGCCGTCCCCTTCTCCTTGTGCCCTCCATCTTTCCCAACATCAGGGTCTTTTCCAGGGAGTCTTCTCTTCTCATGAGGTGGCCAAAGTCTTGGAGCCTCAGCTTCAGGATCTGTCCTTCCAGTGAGCCCTTAGGGCTGATTTTCTTAAGAATGAAGAGGTTTGATCTTCTTGCAGTCCATGGGACTCTCAAGAGTCTCCTCCAGCACCATAATTCAAAAGCATCGATTCTTTGGCGATCAGCCTTCTCTATGGTCCAGCTCTCACTTCCATACATCACTACTGGGAAAACCATGGCTTTTACTATACGGACCTTTGTTGGCAAGGTGATGTCTCTGCTTTTTAAGATGTTGTCTAGGTTTGCCATCGCCTTTCTCCCAAGAAGCAGGCATCTTTTAATTTCGTGACTGCTGTCACCATCTGCAGTGATCATGGAGCCCAAGAAAGTAAAATCTCTCACTGCCTCCATTTCTTCCCCTTCTATTTGCCAGGCGGTGATGGGCCCAGTGGCCATGATCTTCGTTTTTTTGAGGTTGAGCTTCAGACCATCTTTTGCACTCTCCTCTTTCACCCCCATTAAAAGGTTCTTTAATTCCTCCTCACTTTCTGCCATCAAGGTTGTGTCATCTGCATATCTGAGGTTGTTGATATTTCTTATTATCATCTATATATTTATATATCTATATATTTGTAATATTTCTTATTGTCATCTATATATTTAGACATATCTATGAGCCAATTTTGTGCCCCACCTCTCACCTGCGCCCCTGGTGGGGGCCCATCTCACCACCCCCTAGCTAGGGCCCTGCCTGGACCACAGAGAAACCCTCTCCATAAAACTATAGGGATCTCTAAATCAGGTTTCCTCCTCCACCCCCATGATCCCTGGGAAACACTTCCCCGGCCACACAAAGTCACAACATACCTCCGGATGTTCCTGGGTTTTCCTGCACCGCTGGGCTGCTGCTCCTTCCCCAAACCACGGCCCTGCAAAAGAAGAAGGACACTGTACTCTCTAGGGGGGCAGAACCAACACCCCTGGCAGGCTGCCCATGCCCACGTCGCCACAGGCTGCCAGCCTGCTCTTGCCTGGGCGCCTGACCCCTGGCTTGGAAGGAGGGGAGCAAGGGGCTGGGGCGAGACGGGACTGCAACCCCCCAACCCAGCCCTGTTTCACTCAGGTCAGCGCCACGACCTCCCTGCACATGTGGGGAATGGATTCCCCACGGAATTAACCTACCACAATTAATGAGTGTTAGAATGGCGCCGGTTCTATAAATTAAGGGGTTTACAGCTGTAAAGATTAAGATTGAAAAGAAGAAAGGAGGTTCTAAATTTGAGAAGATTGAGAGTAAGAATTTGTTGGGAAAAAAGTTTGAAATTAGAATGCAGTAAGGGGAGGTATGGGGGAGTCTGGGAAATAAGTTATATGGAAATAAGGATTTGAAATTATACATGTTTTTGGTCTGTTTTGTGTTTGTTTGTGTTGTTTTGTTTGTTAAAAATTTTTTGTGAAATTTGAACAAAAATTTTTTTAAAAAGGAATTGCTGAAACAATTAACAGAAGTGGAATACAAAAAGGGAGGTGTGAGGAGGTCGTTGAAATAAGTGGATGAAAGATAAGATATTGAAATTGTTTGATGTGTTTTAAACGGTTTTTGTTTTGTTTTGTTAGTTTAGTGTTAGTGTTATGTAGTGTCTTTGTATTGTATTGTGTTGTCTTTCTTTCTTTTTGTGTTTAAAATGTTGGAAAAGTAATAAATATTATTTTTTTTTAAAAAAAGGAATTAACCTACCACAATCTCGAGAGGTGGTGCCCCTCCAGCCTCCCTCAGGTTCGGGCGCCTCAGGAGCCTTTTATTTCCTAGGAGACAGAAAGGAAAATAAAAAACAGAGGAAGAGGTTACAGGTAGGAAGACTTATAACACCTTATAGAAATGACACCAAAGAAGGATGTTCTTCTCATTATAGGGGATTGGAATGCTAAAGGAGGGAGTCAAGAGATAAAAGGAACAACTGGCAAGTTTGGCCTTGGAGTTCAAAACGAAGCAGGGCAAAGGCTAATAGAGTTCTGCCAAGAGAACAAGCTGGTCATCACAAACACGCTTTTCCAACAACACAAGAGATGACTCTACACATGAACATCACCAGATGCGCAGCATCGAAATCAGATTGATTATATTCTCTGCAGCCAAAGATGGAGAAGCTCTATACAGTCAGCAAAAACATGACCTGGCGCTGACTATGGCTCAGATCATTGGCTTCTTATAGCAAAATTAAAGCTTGAACTGAAGAAAGTCGGAAAAATCACTGGGCTGGTTAGATACAATCAAAATCAAATCCCTTATGAATACACAGCGGAAATGAGGAACAGGTTTAAGGATTTAGATTTGGTGGACAGAGTGCCTGAAGAACTATGGATTGAGGCTCGCAACATTATACAGGAGGCAGCAACAAAAACCATCCCAACGAAAAGGAAATGCAAGAAAGCAAAGTGGCTGTCCAACGAAGCCTTACAAATAGCAGGGGAGAGAAGGCAAGCAAAATGCGACGGAGATAGTGAAAGATACAGGAAATTGAATGCAGATTTCCAAAAAATAGCAAGGAGAGACAAGAAGGCCTTCTTAAACGAGCAATGCAAAGAAATAGAGGAAAACAATAGAATGGAAAAAGCCAGAGATCTGTTCAAGAAAATTGGAGATATGAAAGGAACATTTCGTTCAAAGATTACCATAATAAAAGACAAAAGTGGAAAGGACCTAACAGAAGCAGAAGACATCAAAAAGAGGTGGCAAGAATACACAGAGGAATTATACCAGAAAGATATGGATGTCTCATACACCCCAGGTAGTGTGGTTGCTGACCTTGAGCCAGACATCCTGAAGAGTGAAGTCAAATGGGCCTTAGAAAGCACTGCTAATAACAAGGCCAGTGGAAGTGATGATATTCCAGCTGAACTATTTAAATTTTTAAACGATGATGCTGTTAAGGTGCTACACTCAATATGCCAGCAAGTTTGGAAAACTCAGCAGTGGCCAGAGGATTGGAGAAGATCAGTCTACATCCCAATCCCAAAGAAGGGCAGTGCCAAAGAATGCTCCAACTAGCGCACAATTGCACTCATTTCACACACTAGCAAGGTTATGCTTAAAATTCTACAAGACAGGCTTAAGCAGTATGTGGACCGAGAACGAAAACAAAAAAACATCCCAATGAAAAGGAAATGCAAGAAGGGGGAGAAATGGAGGCAGTGAGAGATTTTACTTTCTTGGGTTCCATGATCACTGCAGATGGTGACAGCAGTCACGAAATTAAAAGACGCCTGCTTCTTGGGAGAAAAGCAATGACAAACCTGGACAGCATCTTAAAAAGCAGAGACATCACCTTGCCAACAAAGGTCCGTATAGTTCAAGCTATGGTTTTCCCAGCAGTGATGAACGGAAGTGAGAGCTGGACCATAAAGAAGGCTGATCGCCAAAGAATGGATGCTTTTGAATTATGGTGCTGGAAGGAGACTCTTGAGGGTCCCATGGAGTGCAAGAAGATCAAACCTCTCCATTCTGAAGGAAATTAGCCCTGAGTGCTCACTGGAAGGACAGATCCTGAAACTGAGGCTGCAAGACTTTGGCCACCTCAGGAGAAGAGAAGACTCCCTGGAAAAGACCCTGATGTTGGGAAAAATGGAGGGCACAAGGAGAAGGGGATGGAAGAGGACGAGATGGTTGGACACTGTTCTCGAAGCTACCAGCATGAGTCTGACCAAACTGCGGGAGGCAGTGGAAGACAGGAGTGCCTGGCGTGCTCTGGTCCAGGGGGGTCATGAAGAGGCGGACACGACTAAACAACAACAAGTTGTTTTGGGAGACGATAATCAGGCATAGCCCAGTTCTGTGAAGCTTGGGGTGTGTGTGAGGCATCTGGGCTTTAGCAGCACAGTGGGTGGCTCGGGTTAAGAACTTAATTCGTTCTGGAGGTCTGTTCTTAACCTGAAACTGTTCTTAACCTGAGGTACCACTTTTGCTAATGGGGCCTTCCGCTGCCGCCGCGCCGCCAGAGCACGATTTCTGTCCTCATCCTGAAGCAAAGTTCTTAACCTGAGGTACAATTTCTGTACAAGCCAAGCCCTGGCTCCATGGCTCACCTGAATCAAAAGAATCTTCTCGCTTCCAAGTCTGGAGAGAGCCTTTTCTTGCTGCGTTAAACAGCCACATTCTCGGAGAAATGACGGCTGTGTGCAGCTCAGCTTCAGCCCCCCCTCGTGCCGCCTTCTAGAACCCACCGCTCTCAACCGCCTCTCACCTGCCCCCCTTTCAAACTGCTTTTAAAAGCCTCCTTCCATCTTCCATCTCCACCAGAATTCCACTCTCTCTCTCTCTTCCCCCTCCCTCCCTGCTTTGGAATTGTAATAGCATCACCTCACAATAATAATATTGCCACTCATCTCCTCTAGGCCTCTTACCTGGAGAATCCATCTTTCTCTACCAACTCTCACTGTCATCTGACAGGCATCCCCCTTGCAGGGCATTATCAGGCTTGCTTGCAAAGCAGCACTTTGTGACATAGGCTGGCAAACAGGGGCCAGGCTGCTGGGTTGTCTGGTAGCTGAATGAAGAAAAATAAAACTAGGGGCGTCAAAGTGTGCTGGGATGAGGCCCCCGTGGATCAGGCCAGAGGGGGCTGGTGGGGGGGTGTGGTTGTGCCTCCCTTTCTTCTACATCTTGCTCCCCCGCCCATTCCTTCTGGTGCTCGAAAGAATCAGAGCATGGCAGAGTTGGAAGGGGTGCCAAGGGGCATCTAGTCCAACCCCCGGCAGTGCAAGGATCCTGCCCACAGCCAGCCCCTGGCTGGACTCCACACTCCCACCACCTTCTTCCCAGCCAGATGCACAGACCCCTTGCCCTTCTGCATGGGGTGGGGAAAGGGGAGAGAGAGGTGTTTTGCTCCCTATCCCTCCGGACATGGATATGAGAGCCCTGCCAATATATCAAGGGCGTCACAGGGAGGAAGCTTGTCTTCTCCTGCTCCAGAGGCCCTCAGGACCTGAAGCCCTGGCTTCAAGCGACCAGGAAGGAGAGTCCGACTCCAGGAAGAACTTTCTGACAGCAAGAGCTGTTTGACAGTGAGAGGAAATCCCTCAGAAGGTGATAGACTCTCCTTCCTTGGAGGTTTTCAGCAGAGCTTGGGGCGGCCACCTGCCATGGGTTCTTGAGCTGAGATTATTGCAAATTGCAGGGTGTTGGACTAGAGCGTGTTACTTCCAGGTTTCGACGCTCATGCATACACCGACGCTCAAAATGATGTCACGCGCATGCGCAGAAAGGCAAAAAGTGACGCGTGTGTGTGTGCGGAGATGTGCCATCGCTAGTTACGTTCGCTTCTGGATGCGAATGGTAGCATATATTCAACACAAAAAACAGCAGCAATTTGTTTTTGACAAAGGACAGCTGGACATATAAAGGGCCCTGTCAGGGAACTGACATCGGAGCGAGAGGCGAAGGGGAGGCTCCCAGATGATGCTGGCGAAGGACCCAGCAGCAGGGGGAGAAACAGCTCAGTAGAGGGGGAAGCCAATCAGCGCAACACCAGGGATGAAGGGGGGCAGATGGGGAAATTGGAGAGAGGGCTCCAGGACTCTTCACTGGACATCAGTGAGGAGAGCCCAGGTCCTCCGCTACCCACGCCTTCCCTGCGCAGAAGACTCCCGCGCAGTGAGAGGAGGAGGAGAAGACTGGGTGTCAAACAACTTTTATGTTGGAAGAGGTTCAAGAAACGCCCACTGACGGATTCTGCCAGTGACTGAGGCAGCCACCATGAGAAGGGGCTGTGCAGTCAGAAAGGTTTAACAAGGCAAATTAACTGAGAAAGGCACCAGCTTACGCATGAGTAACTCATACCTATTACAGGCCCCATTACCTTCAGTACCTTCGGGCCTCAATCTGGCCCTGCGTCGGACGTTTGGCTTCCAAAGAACGTTTGCAAACCAGAACACTCATTCCGGGGTTGCAGTATTTGGGGACCGGAATGCAAGGCGTTTGAGATCCAAGGTATAACTGTATGTTCTTTTAAATATTTTTTTTTCTCCGTGAAAAAGACCCTGATGTTGGGAAATATGGAGGGCGCAAGGAGAAGGGGATGACAGAGGACGAGATGGTGGGACAGTGTTCTCAAAGCTACTAACATGAGTTTGACCAAATGGCGGGAGGCAGTGGAAGACAGGAGTGCCTGGCGTGCTCTGGTCCAGGGGGTCACAAAGAGTCGGACACGACTAAGCGACTCAACAACAACAACCATGTCTGGTCTTCAACATGAAGTTTCAGATTGAGTGTAGCAATTTCGAAGAGACGTTTTATTAACAAGCGAACACCCATTTATGTACAACATCCATCAATGAACTTCTCTAACAGAACAAGCTAACTGACAGCCAGGCAGTGGCGTAGCGTGGGTTGTCAGCACCCACGGCAAGGCAAGTAATTTGTGCCCCCTAACCCGTGGATTTGCGCCCCCTAACCCTAACCCCCAGATGTGCGGCCGGCCCCCCCTGCACCCCCCACGCTACGCCACTGCAGTCAGGCTCTTTAAAGTCTGTTCAGCTTAAAGATACAGTACTGTGGCTGTGCAACAGGAGAGGAGGAAAGGAATGGAAATGGGTTGTGATCTGAGTTCAAGGGAGAGTTGAGAAAAGCAAGGAGGGGTCAAGGGAGAAAATGGGGTGCGAAGGTTGTTTTTTGTTGTTGTTGCAAAAATGGAGAGAGCAAGTTGGCATGGGAATGGGGTTGAAGAACAGGTGCAGGCGATGGCTCCATAATTGTCAAGGCTGGGTTCAGATGCAGGCACAAGACACAAGAAGCAGAGCCTGTCAGTGCAACTGATTCTTGGTTCAAGAAAACAGCATACAGAGTCGGACATGACTAAACAAAGACAAGTCACCATGTTCCCTAAAGCGGTGGGGATCAGCTTGTCGAGACCTTACAACCAACCTCTGACTTCCCAAGCTACAACATGGGAGCGACGCCTGCATTTCTGCTTACAGTTTACACTTAATGTAGAGGGGGAGGAAAGGGGGGGGGACTCACTGGCATCCCTTGGGTTTCAGACAGTACGTGAGTAAAGGTATTTTAATTTCACCATCTGCAGTGATCATGGAGCCCAAGAAAGTAAAATCTCTCACTTCCTCCATTTCTTCCCTTTCTATTTGCCAGGAGGTGATGGGACCAGTGGCCATGATCTTTGTTTTTTGGATGTTGAGCTTCAGACCATAGTTTTTTGACCCGTGCTAGATAGCAAACACAGATCGCAAGGGACGGGTCGATTGTTCCTTTTTGCTTGGAGCAGTGTGTTCCCGGTGCCCATCAGCTGGTAAAATGCAGGGTTGGGACTGGCAATACACAACGCCCTTTGTGCAGCCAGCTGTTGGGAGCCCTCCATAAGGAATTTTGACAGGTGGAGACAACTCACGTGTACATGATGCCGTGCGATTGACCTGTGGGTTGCCCCACGCAGCCAGTCCGCCCACTCGGTGGGGCCAGGTAGTAAAGGTCCGGACCCCGAAGCCCAAAATATTCCCCACCTGAATATATCTAACATGAGCCTCCCCAAACACAAACTTCAGGCTGAGTCTACCTTAAGAGCCATTAGGCTGGCAGGTACTAGCAGGCCAGACGCGGGTGGCGCTGTGGGTTAAACCACAGAGCCTAGGACTTGCCGATCAGGCCGGCGGCTGAAATCCCCGCAATGGGGTGAGCTCCCGTTGCTCGGTCCCTGCTCCTGCCAACCTAGCAGTTCGGAAGCACGCCAGTGCAAGTAGATAAATAGGTACCACTCCAGCAGGAAGGGAAACGGCGTTTCCGTGCGCTGCTCTGGTTCGCCAGAAGCGGCTTACTCCTGCTGGCCACATGACCAGCTGTACGCTCCCTTGGCCGATAAAGCGAGATGAGCGCCGCCAGCCCAGAGTCGGTCACGACTAGACCTAATGGTCAGGGGTCCCTTTACCTTTACTTTTTACCAGCAGGCCAGACTGCGTGACCTCAATGCTTGTAGATATCAGGCTGTCTCAAAAGACAATGGAGTACACCTCCAGGGGTGAAATCAAACCACTGTTAGCAGCACCCAAGTAACAACCCCAGGGGGGCGTAAGCCTGGGCAGCGAATATGGGGGTCCTGCGCTGCCCAATGACAAGACTCGCTGATGGGGTCCAAAGTGTCGCCGGAAATCGCCCCCCCCCACACTAACACATGTTCGCACAAGCACCACACTCACACGTACACGCATCTTCCCTCCTTAGCCCAGAGGTGTCCCTCTAGAGGGCCACCTCTTAAAGAAGCCTTCCGTAAATAAGGAAGCGCTAGCTTGACAGTTTCACGCCACGGCACTCCGCATAGGCCTATCTTTATTACGAGTAGACCGGACGACCAGGATTTGCTGTCAACCGGCGGCCGCCTTAGCCAATCAGCGTTATCGAACAGCGCCCCTTGCGGCAGCCACGCTGGTACTGCAGGCTACTGCCGCACTTTCCCCTTACCTTTGACAGTTCTCAATACAAAGTTTCCGAGTTCAATTGACCGTGACTGATCTAATCAAAATGTAGCAAGCCGCTTCCTGAAGGGAAAGTGCTTTGAACTTCAAGGACATTATTCTCTATAAATTCGCTAAAAATCAGCCGTACTTTGGATTTTCACCGGACCACTTTTGTTCAGCAGGATATTACAAGGACTATCAAAGGGGGGTGGTCTGATACGGAGCGGCCATAATCCCTTGACCGAGCAGTCACGTACCCTGTGCTCCCTCCAAGCGGACGTGACAACCTTGATAGCCACAGGTGATGGGCTCAGACAGAAGGCTATCAGGGACACAATGAGCTGCATATCTCAGTGTATTCTGCACAGACTCTCACAAAGAACTTCGACTGGATTCCCCCCAGGGGGCAGGAAACTTCGCCCTTCTTCTTTGTTCTTAAGCGTGACTCATGTGGGGAGGGGGAAGGAGATTCCGGCCAGGTGTCAGGACACTCAGATTACCTGTGTAACCCCTCCCCAGCTCCTCCTATTTTTAATATAATCATGATGTAAATGTGATGTAATTCTGGGGGTGTAGCTTGGGGGATTAGTAACAAATAAAAGTTGGGGTCTCCTTTTGTTCGGGGCTTCCATTTTGCTTCACCTTGTGGGCGGTGGGAGTCCTGTCGCGACAGTCTTTCTAAATAAAGACCGAGCCTACTGGCTGCTGTTTTGCTCTGACTTGCTCTGGTCGGTGTCTTCATTTGCCCAAGAGGACCCTCGATTTTCCGTTAACAGAAGGAAAGCAGAGCAAGACACCTGGGTGCAGGTGTTGCCAGTGTACAAGCACCACCCAACCATTTTAGGGAATCCATTTAGGATTTGGGCACTTTACTCCTTAACCCTTTCTTTTCCCCCAAGGTATCTTCGCACGGCATGGGAGGTTTAGGATCCTTTTTCCTTTTCCTTCCCAGGTTAATAAGCCCCATCTGGCCATACCATGATTAGTGATTAAGACAAATGACAATTTGATAGAAGAAATTTAAAGAATATTTAACTAAATATTGTGATATAAGGGAATTCTTGGAAGTAACAAATAGGCTTAGGGGCAGAATAAGAATAGGTGGTAGTAAATATTAAGGATTTGAATATTAATAAAAGAGATGAGGATAGTAAATGAAAGGAGTGAATATTATTAGAAATATGAATTTGGAGAACTACTATACAGGGGTTATAATGAAATTCAGTTAGAGGGGATTTGAGGAAGTCAGGTATCAATGTAACGAGAATTAGAGATTTGAAGAATTCTGTTTTGTGTTTTTCTTTTCTTGGTGTGTGTTTTGTAATATTTTCTTTTTTTCTGTGATATGTGGAAATGAATAAAAAATGGCAATTTGTTTCCCATTTTTCCCAATCACACATTCAGTTGCACATTTGTTTTTTCGGGGTGGGGCGTTTGCTTGTTTGTTAAAAGTTCTAATGAAAATTTCTCCCAATATCCAGATTTTCATATGCAATTTTGCTCATACACACATTATGCAAGCAATTTCCTGTAATATACAGTAATGCAGTTTTCTGCCGTTCATTTCAATGTCCACTTTTAGCCTAATTTAGACGTTTCGGCATACACTGGGCTGGATTTGCTAAATTCAGAGAAGTGTGACTTTTTGTTTTGGTTTGCCTATTGTTTCAGGAAACATGAAACAAGTCCACTTATTTACTCAGTGAAGTGTATATACATCTTAATTATCGTAAACGTATCATTCACTCAATCACTACTGGTCTTTATTCATGGAGCCTGCTGTTTGCAAGGGAAGAGGGGGTGGTTACAAGTTAATGAGCACTCATCCTGATGTGATTGCTGGGACTTTGCGAAAACCATCCTGTGTGTTTTTGACCAGCTACTCACAAAAATTAAACCCAGAGGCCTTCAGCCGCTAATGCTCTACAGCAGTGTTTTTCAACCTTTTTTGGGCAAAGGCACACTTGTTTCATGAAAAAAATCACGAGGCACACCACCACTGTGCGCGGAGAGATGTCAGAGCCCCGCTGCTCTCTATGGGGAATCGGATGAGAGCGGACCGCCTGTCCGCTCTCATCCGATCCCATCCGATCTGATCCCCACCCAGGACGGATGGAAAATAGGGTGGACACAGTCCGGCGCCCGCCTAGTGGGCGAAAATTTGACATTTTTTTTAAAAAAAATCTTTCGAATTTTTCAATTTTTCCCACGGCACACCAGGCAACATCTCGCGGCACACTAGTGTGCCGCGGAACAGTGGTTGAAAAACACTGCTCTACAGGCTTCAATTCTATTGTCTTTTGAAAAGACCAACCCTGGGTCGTATGACAGCAACCTACGCCAAAATCAGGGAGCTGTGACAAGTCAAGGACCGCTGATCTTTTTGAGGCCTGTGGGCATTATCTGCCGAACCAGATAAACTGATGTGGGCACCACAAACTGGTCTATGGGCTACAGCTGAATGCTTGCCGCACGCCTCATTACAACAGCCCTGTAGGCGCCAGCGAAGGACTGTGTGCACACATACAACCCCAGTTTTCTAAATAAAACTGCTTTCGTACAGCACAGATGGAGCTCCCCCCTTGCTTCAAGTGTGTGGGCTCAGGTCTCAACAGCTGTTAAAGACATCCAACACGACAGGCAGCCTCGTCTTATTAAATTTATTATTCCAGTGGTACTAATACATTGATTTGAACAAGGACACCCATTTAGCAGAGAGGCTGCTTTTGCCCAACTAGAAAAGCCTCCCCCCCCCTTTTCTCTCCCAATCCTAAAAGAAAATTCCTCCAGACTGCCCCCCTCCTCCCCATCGAATCCAGTATTTGAGTATGGAATGAAATTTCACGCACCCTTTTCTTTTCGGAAGTTTGCTTGTCCTCCCCAATCTGCAAACCAAGGGAGGAAAAAAAACCCCTTCACTTGGCTCTGAGCGTCAAATAAATATGGAGACGGGCAACGTTTCAGTTGCATCAAATGGAAATGTATTTTTGGAAGTTATAATGGCACTGGGTGAGCGGCCCCGCTGGTTCGTGTGCAGACGGCCTGGAACCTCTAAGGCTGAATGCAGACACGGCTCTTTTTAAAATCTGCCCCGAGACGGAAGATCAAGCAAGGAAGTGGCCCAATGCCTTTTGCAAGACACCTGCAGCACTGATGCTATTATGCAAGTTAAATTTGGAGTCCCACAACATACATTTTTAAATTTATTCTTTTACATCTGGTGTTGCATTTTTAATTCAGCTTGGTTGATTGGTTTTTACAATTTGTCCAGGAAGTTATCTAGTGCGGGAATGCCCTCCTTCAGCCCTTTGCGCTTGCGGGTCTCAGCGACCACCTGGCAGGGGCGGCTGGTGTTGTCGAACGGGTCTCCGGGCAGGATCTGCCAGTGGTCGAACACACACTGGGGGAAAGCCTGGCCACCCGTGTTGGATCTCAAGTCAGCAGTGAAGCCTGTGAAGAGAGAGGGAGAGAGAGAGAAGAGTTTATACTATAAGCAAACAAAACTGTAAGACAGAAATACAGGGGTTCAAGTTTACCCACACACCCCACAACCAGCTCATTGTCTTAGCTAAAAGCAGCATCCTGGAGGCATCTACCTTAATAAATAATATTAGTAATAATTTATTAATTTATACCCCACCCATCTGGCTGAGTTTCCCCAGCCACTGTAGGCGGCTCTCAACAAAATATTAAAAGCACAAGAAAACATCAAACATTGAAAACTTCCATAAACAGGGTTGCCTTCAGATGTCTTCTAAAAGTTTATTTCCTTGACATCTGATAGGAAGACGTTCCACGGGGAGGGCGCCACTACCGAGAAGGCCCCCTCAGAGCTGGACCTCAGTGTCCAAGCTGAACGGTGGGGGTAGAGATGTTCCTTCAGGTATAACGGGCCATTTAGGGCTTTAAAGGTCATTCCCAAACTTTGAATTGTGCTCAGAAATGTACTTAAGAGGAACAGAAGTCTGCTAACAGGGCAAGACCTGCTCAACTTTGTAGCAGCCATCTCAGATTAGCCTAGGAGACAACCTCTGATCGATCCTTCACACCTCCAGCTGCTGACAAAGGTTACCTGGAAGATGCAAGTGCAAGTGATAAAAGCTGACGCTTACCAAAGGACTCGTTGACAGGGAGATAGGCCTTGACCACAAACATGGGGGTGCCGGCCACCTGGGACTCCTCAAAGACGTGCCCCCGCTTCCTGTTCAGCACGCCATAGATGCCACCCACAACCTGTTCTGGGCACTGGAAGGGGAAGAAAGTGGGTATACGTTACAGCACTGCACAGAGTCAAGGCAGTGGGCTGCCGCCGCCGCCTCTTAAGAACACAGCCTGCCTCCCGTTACCCACCTGGATCTCCACAAGGTAGATGGGCTCCATGAGGCGGGGCTGAGCCGTCAACACGCAGGCATAGAGGCACCTTCTGGCCGTGGGAATGATTTGGCCACCTCCGCGGTGGATAGCGTCTGCGTGCAGGGTCACGTCGTGCACGTCAAAGCGGACGGCGCGCATGTTTTCCTCGCAAAGGGCACCCTGGAGAAAAGAGAGAGGTTGAGGGTGGGAGAGAAAATCATTTTCTAGTTTGCATTCAACCCAACTTTTCTGTCCTCCCTCTCTGAAGCAGGCAATGTAGTTTTTTTTAAAAAAAGTAATTAAGCACTCTGCCATAGCAGCCAAGAAGCAAAGGTAGGGCCGATGCTTCCTTCAGCTCACGGTCAGCCTTCTTCCTGCAAACTGTCAGAGCCAGGAGGAGGAGGAGGAGTCGCCCAGGGGGACCAGAGGATGGGAAGAGCGTGATCTACTAAGGGGCAGAGAATCGGAGTCTAGATATGATGGAGAGCAGCAACAACTGAGAAAGGATAGGCATAATATTTTACAAGGATGGGAAGGAACATCATGGACAGAATAACTGTCACACACAGGAGGTTTAAGGTAACATGTCAATACGAAAAGATGTCGTTAGTACTGCAGTTGTTGTAAGAGGGATTGTTATTTTAACTGGAGTGTAATTGAGATGGGTAAGATTTTGGAACGCAGAAATAAAGCAAATAATCAAACCATCAATTCTAGCACATGGGAGGCCACCTAAGTTATTTAATTTGGCACCTGAATAATTGGAATTAGCAATTGTATATAATTTGGCATTGCTATAATGAGGCCATTACTGTGTTATTGTAATTGAAAACTAATGATGATTATTATATATAAAAAGAGAGAATTGGAGACTAGAAACAGGGGAGATGCAAATGATGATTATTATATATAAAAAGAGAGAATTGGAGACTAGAAACAGGGGAGATGCAAATATCCGTTGATTCCCTTTGCATCCCTGCCCTACAGTACAGGCGTCCCATGGAATCGGAAGGGATCCCAGAGGTCATCTTGTCCTCTTGCAATGCAGGAATCTTTCCCCCCATGTGGGACCAGAACTTATGACCCTGAGATTGAAAGCCTCATCCTCTACCATCTCCCCACTGCCCATGGCAGCTCCTCCTGAGGAAGAGGTAGTGTGTGGGGGGACGGACAGAGCACCTAGCAGGAGGAAGGGGAATTCGGAGACGACACCCCCACCCCCCTCGATCAAGGAGGAGAAACGCAGGCCAAGCAACCCCCAGCAAGGAAAAGTGAACACCTGAAAAGGACGCCCCATCGCAACTCAGGGGGAGGGCCAAGAGGAAATCACATACGAGGCTGATTCAACTTCCTAAAGCTGGAACATAGCCTTGAGGGGCTGATGTGACAAAGCGCTCAAAAGTTACAGGGAACCAGGCAGAGGGCCTGTGGAACGCCCTCCCACCAGATGTCAAAGAGGAAAACAACTGCCAGACTTTTAGAAGACATCTGAAGGCAGCCCTGTTTAGGGAAGCTTTTAATGTTTGACGGACTATTGTATTTTACTATTTTGTTGGAAACCCAGCCAGATGAGCAGGGTGCAAGTAATAAATTATTATTCGGAAACTGCAGCAAGTCTCTGCTCCGTTCCAAGAAGGCAGGACGCAGACAGCCCACCGCCCTGCGAAGAGGGGCGCCCACTCTTGCTTACCTCCTTCGTGGCCCACTGGAAGCCTGCCACAACGCTGTCCTTGATCTCGTTGAGGTACTGCACGCCCTTGGTGATGTCCGTCAGGATGTTGGGGCCAGTGCCGTTCGGGCCGAAGCACCAGATCTTGCGGGCCTCGGCCACATCCCACTCATAGTTCTCGGCCAGGTAATGGGCCCGTGTCTTCAGCTCCTGGCGGGCGGAGACGTCGCCTTTGTCGATGTCCTCGGCCAGGACGCCGGGGAAGGGGCGGGCTTTCATGTACAGGCGGTTGCATACACGACGTGGCCTGTGGGAGAAGAAGACTCGCTTTAGCCCAGGTCTGTGTTACGATATGGATGCAATGCGGCAGCGAGCTGCAGCTGGCTGGAAAGCAAAACATGATGGGAATGTTGGGATTGTACCGTGGGAACAAAGGGACAGTCTATTCACAGTGCTGAGCACCGGATTTAGCTCAGAGTGTAATTTGACCTGTACAGGAAGTACAGGAGGTGGAGTTTGTCTCTCTGCTGTTGGTGTTTGAAGAGAGCAGACGTGTTTCTCTGTAACGCTGCAAAGACAGAAATAAAGGCATGTAAATACATTTCTGTCTATCTCTTTCCCCTGCCTGGGGGCAGGGAAGAGTGGTGTGTTCTTCTCACGCTTGAGGAGGATCGCCGATCGTGACCTAGCCTGGATCCTGCCAGAGAATGCAGACAGGGAGGTCAACTGGGATTCAAGCCGGGTGCCTGGAGAGTGGCCAGTTTCTCCTGATAAGGCTTGATTTCCTAACAGTCTGTCCTCCTTGCCCAAACCTTGAGCACTGCATTCCTTATCAGCTATAGTTCCGCCTTATCCATTTCTGTGATTTTGATACCGGCTCTCATAGGAACGCCTTGGTTTTAAGTATGAGAGTTCGTCTGGAAGTCTGGAGCAGGGTGTTCTCTGTGCAAATCCTCCCTTCGTCCTCTTACCTGTATTACTTGCGGGGAGGGGGTTTCGGCAGCAGCCTCAGCGGTGCAGGAGCCATACCCTGCAAGAAAGAAGGAATCCCTGAATGTGTGAATGGTCTGTCACTGACCAAACAACCAGGGACGGGCTTCAAGAAGCCGTTGCAGGAAGTCAAGTCCCAGGTGAGCAGAGGGCTCTTGGGTTCGAATCCTGTTTCTGGCGAGGGGCGTACTGATGGGGGCAGGGGGGCGGGCTGCCCCAGGTGCTATCCTGAAGGGGGGTGACATTCTGACGCGCCCCCCAAACCCGCAAATCGCGAGCGGCAAAGCATAGAGCGGCACAGCAATGAAATCCCCCTGTCCCCTTACCTGTGAGGCGAGAGGCCGTTGTCTCGGCTCCAGGCCCTCCCGGGACGCGGCGGCTCCCAAGCTGAGCCTTCTCCTCGCTGCAATACAAAGGGAGACATCAGCCGGCGCCTGGCTCCCAGCCATGCAAGCCCCAGTCTGGGACAGGAGGGTGGGGACCTGGGAAGGGGGCATATTCTCCTACCTGATCTTATTAACTGCCCCACCCTGAACTCCTCCGTGCGGGCATCTGGGCTCCATCCCGACCGGTCTGCCACAGAGGCAGCAGCCATAGTCTCCCCCGCCTCCGGAATCACTCGGGTGGCGTTCTTAATGGGGGGAAACCTTGGCTGCTGCTTCTGCGCCAGGAACGGCCGGGAAGGAGCCATTCCCGCACGGGGAACGGAGGGAGGGTGAGGCAGGCGAGAATCGGGAACAGCTGGGAACCGCCAATATGCTCTGTCGATCTTCACCCCGGGAGCAGGCACTGAAGCCTCGTTCTTGCCAGCCTCTCGCCTAAGAAAGAAACAAGCTCTGTTATTCTGATTCCTTGGAGGAGTTCCAGATAAATATATATATAATATTTCTTATTGTTGTTGTTGTTTAGGCGTTTAGTCGTGTCCGACTCTTCGTGACCCCATGGACCAGAGCACGCCAGGCACTCCTGTCTTCCACTGCCTCCCACAGTTTGGTCAGACTCATGTTTGTAGCTTCGAGAACACTGTCCCACCATCTCGTCCTCTGCCGTTCCCTCCTCCTTGTGCCCTCCATCTTTCCCAACATCAGGGTCTTTTCCAGGGAGTCTTCTCTTCTCATGAGGTGGCCAAAGTCTTGGAGCCTCAGCTTCAGGATCTGTCCTTCCAGTGAGCACTCAGGGCTGATTTTCTTCAGAATGGAGAGGTTTGATCTTCTTGCAGTCCATGGGACTCTCAAGAGTCTCCTCCAGCACCATAATTCAAAAGCATCGATTCTTTGGCGATCAGCCTTCTCTATGGTCCAGCTCTCACTTCCATACATCACTACTGGGAAAACCATGGCTTTTACTATACGGACATTTGTTGGCAAGGTGATGTCTCTGCTTTTTAAGATGTTGTCTAGGTTTGCCATCGCCTTTCTCCCAAGAAGCAGGTGTCGTTTAATTTTGTGACTGCTGTCACCATCTGCAGTGATCATGCAGCCCAAGAAAGTAAAATCTCTCACTGCCTCCATTTCTTTCCCTTCTACTTGCCAGGCGGTGATGGGACCAGTGGCCATGATCTTAGTCTTTTTTATGTTGAGCTTCAGACCATATTTTGCGCTCTCCTCTTTCACCCTCATTAAAAGGTTCTTTAATTCCTCCTCACTTTCTGCCATCGAGGTTGTGTCATCTGCATATCTGAGGTTGTTGATGTTTCTTATTATCATCTATATATTTATATATCTATATATTTATAATATTTCTTATTGTCATCTATATATTTAGACATATCTATGAGCCAATTTTGTGCCCCACCCCTCACCTGCGCCCCTGGCGGAGGCCCATCTCACCACCCCCTAGCTAGGGCCCTGCTTGGACCACAGAGAAACCCTCTCCATAAAACTACAGGGATCTCTAAAATAGGGTCTTCCTCCTCCACCCCCATGATCCCTGGGAAACACTTCCCCTGCCACACAAAGTCACAACATACCTCCGGATGTTCCTGGGTTTTCCTGCACCGCTGGGCTGCTGCTCCTTCCCCAAACCACGGCCCTGCAAAAGAAGAAGGACACTGTACTCTCTAGGGGGGCAGAACCAACACCCCTGGCAGGCTGCCCATGCCCACGTCGCCACAGGCTGCCAGCCTGCTCTTGCCTGGGCGCCTGACCCCTGGCTTGGAAGGAGGGGAGCAAGGGGCTGGGGCGAGACGGGACTGCAACCCCCCAACCCAGCCCTGTTTCACTCAGGTCAGCGCCACGACCTCCCTGCACATGTGGGGAATGGATTCCCCACGGAATTAACCTACCCCAATTAATGAGTGTTAGAATGGCGCCGGTTCTATAAATTAAGGGGTTTACAGCTGTAAAGATTAAGATTGAAAAGAAGAAAGGAGGTTATAAATTTGAGAAGATTGAGAGTAAGAATTTGTTGGGGGAAAAGTTTGAAATTAGAATGCAGTAAGGGGAGGTATGGGGGAGTCTGGGAAATAAGTTATATGGAAATAAGGATTTGAAATTATACATGTTTTGGGTCTGTTTTGTGTTTGTTTGTGTTGTTTTGTTTGTTAAATTTTTTTGTGAAATTTGAATAAATTTTTTTTAAAAAAGGAATTGCTGAAACAATTAACAGAAGTGGAATACAAAAAGGGAGGTGTGAGGAGGTCGTTGAAATAAGTGGATGAAAGATAAGATATTGAAATTGTTTGATGTGTTTTAAACGGTTTTTGCTTTGTTTTGTTAGTTTAGTGTTAGTGTTATATAGTGTCTTTGTATTGTATTGTGTTGTCTTTCTTTCTTTCTTTCTTTTTGGGTTTAAATTGTTGGAAAAGTAATAAATATTATTATTTTTTTTAAAAAAAAGGAATTAACCTACCACAATCTCGAGAGGTGGTGCCCCTCCAGCCTCCCTCAGGTTCGGGCGCCTCAGGAGCCTTTTATTTCCTAGGAGACAGAAAGGAAAATAAAAAACAGAGGAAGAGGTTACAGGTGGGAAGACTTATAACACCTTATAGAAATGACACCAAAGAAGGATGTTCTTCTCATTATAGGGGATTGGAATGCTAAATTAGGGAGTCAAGAAATAAAAGGAACAAGTGGCAAGTTTGGCCTTGGAGTTCAAAACGAAGCAGGGCAAAGGCTAATAGAGTTCTGCCAAGAGAACAAGCTGGTCATCGCAAACACTCTTTTCCAAGAACACAAGAGACGACTCTACACATGGACATCACCAGATGGGCAGCATCGAAATCAGATTGATTATATTCTCTGCAGCCAAAGATGGAGAAGCTCTATACAGTCAGCAAAAACAAGACCTGGAGCTGACTGTGGCTCAGATCATCGGCTTCTTATAGCAAAATTCAAGCTTAAACTGAAGAAAGTAGGAAAAACCACTGGGCCGGTTAGATACAATCAAAATCAAATCCCTTATGAATACACAGGGGAAATGAGGAACAGGTTTAAGGATTTAGATTTGGTGGACAGAGTGCCTGAAGAACTATGGATGGAGGCTCGCAACATTATACAGGAGGCAGCAACTAAAACCATCCCAATGAAAAGGAAATGCAAGAAAACAAAGTGGCTGTCCAACGAAGCCTTACAAATAGCGGGGGAGAGAAGGCAAGCAAAATGCGAGGGAGATAGTGAAAGATACAGGAAATTGAATGCAGATTTCCAAAAAATAGCAAGGAGAGACAAGAAGGCCTTCTTAAATGAGCAATGCAAAGAAATAGAGGAAAACAATAGAATGGAAAAAAACAGAGATCTGTTCAAGAAACTGGAGATATGAAAGGAACATTTCGCTCAAAGATTACCATAATAAAAGACAAAAGTGGAAAGGACCTAACAGAAGCAGAAGACATCAAAAAGAGGTGGCAAGAATACACAGAGGAATTATACCAGAAAGATATGGATGTCTCATACACCCCAGGTAGTGTGGTTGCTGACCTTGAGCCAGACATCCTGGAGAGTGAAGTCAAATGGGCCTTAGAAAGCACTGCTAATAACAAGGCCAGTGGAAGTGATGATATTCCAGCTGAACTATTTAAATTTTTAAACGATGATGCTGTTAAGGTGCTACACTCAATATGCCAGCAAGTTTGGAAAACTCAGCAGTGGCCAGAGGATTGGAGAAGATCAGTCTACATCCCAATCCCAAAGAAGGGCAGTGCCAAAGAATGCTCCAACTAGCGCACAATTGCACTCATTTCACACACTAGCAAGGTTATGCTTAAAATTCTACAAGACAGGCTTAAGCAGTATGTGGACCGAGAACGAAAACAAAAAAACATCCCAATGAAAAGGAAATGCAAGAAGGGGGAGAAATGGAGGCAGTGAGAGATTTTACTTTCTTGGGTTCCATGATCACTGCAGATGGTGACAGCAGTCACGAAATTAAAAGACGCCTGCTTCTTGGGAGAAAAGCAATGACAAACCTGGACAGCATCTTAAAAAGCAGAGACATCACCTTGCCAACAAAGGTCCGTATAGTTCAAGCTATGGTTTTCCCAGCAGTGATGAACGGAAGTGAGAGCTGGACCATAAAGAAGGCTGATCGCCAAAGAATGGATGCTTTTGAATTATGGTGCTGGAAGGAGACTCTTGAGGGTCCCATGGAGTGCAAGAAGATCAAACCTCTCCATTCTGAAGGAAATTAGCCCTGAGTGCTCACTGGAAGGACAGATCCTGAAACTGAGGCTGCAAGACTTTGGCCACCTCAGGAGAAGAGAAGACTCCCTGGAAAAGACCCTGATGTTGGGAAAAATGGAGGGCACAAGGAGAAGGGGATGGAAGAGGACGAGATGGTTGGACACTGTTCTCGAAGCTACCAGCATGAGTCTGACCAAACTGCGGGAGGCAGTGGAAGACAGGAGTGCCTGGCATGCTCTGGTCCAGGGGGGTCATGAAGAGGCGGACACGACTAAACAACAACAAGTTGCTTTGGGAGACGATAATCAGGCATAGCCCAGTTCTGTGAAGCTTGGAGGGGGTGTGTGTGAGGCATCTGGGCTTTAGCAGCACAGTGGTGGCTCGGGTTAAGAACTTAATTCGTTCTGGAGGTCTGTTCTTAACCTGAAACTGTTCTTAACCTGAGGTACCACTTTTGCTAATGGGGCCTTCCGCTGCCGCCGCGCCGCCAGAGCACGATTTCTGTCCTCATCCTGAAGCAAAGTTCTTAACCTGAGGTACAATTTCTGTACAAGCCAAGCCCTGGCTCCATGGCTCACCTGAATCAAAAGAATCTTCTCGCTTCCAAGTCTGGAGAGAGCCTTTTCTTGCTGCGTTAAACGGCCACATTCTCGGAGAAATGACGGCTGTGTGCAGCTCAGCTTCAGCCCCCCCCCTCGTGCCGCCTTCTAGAACCCACCGCTCTCAACCGCCTCTCACCTGCCCCCCTTTCAAACTGCTTTTAAAAGCCTCCTTCCATCTTCCATCTCCACCAGAATTCCACTCTCTCTCTCTCTCTTCCCCCTCCCTCCCTGCTTTGGAATTGTAATAGCATCACCTCACAATAATAATATTGCCACTCATCTCCTCTAGGCCTCTTACCTGGAGAATCCATCTTTCTCTACCAACTCTCACTGTCATCTGACAGGCATCCCCCTTGCAGGGCATTATCAGGCTTGCTTGCAAAGCAGCACTTTGTGACATAGGCTGGCAAACAGGGGCCAGGCTGCTGGGTTGTCTGGTAGCTGAATGAAGAAAAATAAAACTAGGGGCGTCAAAGTGTGCTGGGATGAGGCCCCCGTGGATCAGGCCAGAGGGGGCTGGTGGGGGGGTGTGGTTGTGCCTCCCTTTCTTCTACATCTTGCTCCCCCGCCCATTCCTTCTGGTGCTCGAAAGAATCAGAGCATGGCAGAGTTGGAAGGGGTGCCAAGGGGCATCTAGTCCAACCCCCGGCAGTGCAAGGATCCTGCCCACAGCCAGCCCCTGGCTGGACTCCACACTCCCACCACCTTCTTCCCAGCCAGATGCACAGACCCCTTGCCCTTCTGCATGGGGTGGGGAAAGGGGAGAGAGAGATGTTTTGCTCCCTGTCCCTCCGGACATGGATATGAGAGCCCTGCCAATATATCAAGGGCGTCACAGGGAGGAAGCTTGTCTTCTCCTGCTCCAGAGGCCCTCAGGACCTGAAGCCCTGGCTTCAAGCGACCAGGAAGGAGAGTCCGACTCCAGGAAGAACTTTCTGACAGCAAGAGCTGTTTGACAGTGAGAGGAAATCCCTCAGAAGGTGATAGACTCTCCTTCCTTGGAGGTTTTCAGCAGAGCTTGGGGCGGCCATCTGCCATGGGTTCGCAGGGTGTTGGACTAGAGCGTGTTACTTCCAGGTTTCGACGCTCATGCATACGCCGACGCTCAAAATGATGTCACGCGCATGCGCAGAAAGGCAAAAACGACGTGTGTGTGTGTACGCAGATGTGCCGTCGCTAGTTACGTTCGCTTCTGGATGCGAATGGGGCTCTGGAACGGATCCCGTTCGCATGGTGAGATACAGTGGTGCCTCGCAAGACGAAATTAATTCGTTCCGCAAGTCTCTTCGTCTTGCGGTTTTTTCGTCTTGCGATGCACGGTTTCCCATAGGAATGCATTGAAAATCAATTAATGCGTTCCTAGGGAAACCGCCTTCAGACCAGGTCCGGGGACAGTCTGTCCCCGGACCTCTTCTGAAGGCTGGGGGGGGGGGAGACAAGGGCTTTTCTTTCCACCCCCAGCATTTAAAAAAACCCCGGGACAGCGGAGGACTTCTCCGCTGTCCGGGCGATCTTAAAATGCTGGCGGGCGGCATTTTAAAATCGCCCCGGACAGCAGAGGACTTCTCCGCTGTCCGGGGCGATTTAAAAGCCCCTGAGAAGGCAGGCAGGGGGGACAAAGACTTTGGCCCCCCGCCAGCCTTCAGAAGAGGTCCTGGACCTCTTCTGAAGGCGGGCGGGGGGCCAAAGTCTTTGCTCCCCCCGCCTGCCTTCAAAAGGTGTCCCCGCTGCGGCGGGAGGTGTCCCCTGCCCCCCGCCCGGCTTCGGAGCACCGGGAGAAGCCATCTCCCCGCAGCCCCTTGCTGCAAAAGACGTCGGGGGAAGCGGGGAAGCGAAGCGCTTCGCTTCCCCGCTTCCCCCGGACGTATTTTGCAGCAAGGGGCTGCAGGGAGATTGCTATCTCCCCGCAGCCCCTTGCTTCAAAAGAGAAGACCCGCTGTCCCCGGGGCAAGCTTCATTTTGCGAAGCAAGCCCATAGGGAAATTCGTCTTGCGAGGGAACTCGAAAACGAAAAAACCTTTCGTTTTGCGAGTTTTTCGTCTCGCGAGGCGTTCGTCTTGCGGGGTAGCACTGTACCACTGTACTGTAGCATATATTCAACACAAAAAACAGCGGCAATTTGTTTTTGACAAAGGACAGCTGGACATATAAATGGCCCCATTACCTTCAGTAGCTTCGGGCCTCATCAATCCTAAATCTGGCCCTGCGTCGGACGTTTGGCTTCCAAATAATGTTTGCAAACCAGAACACTCATTCTGGGGTTGCAGTATTTGGGGACCGGAATGCAAGGCGTTTGAGATCCAAGGTATAACTGTATGTTCTTTTAAATATTTTTTTTTCTCCGTGAGAAAGACCCTGATGTTGGGAAAGATGGAGGGCACAAGGAGAAGGGGATGACAGAGGACGAGATGGTGGGACAGTGTTCTCGAAGCTACCAGCATGAGTCTGACCAAACTGCGGGAGGCAGTGGAAGACAGGAGGGCCTGGCGTGCTCTGGTCCAGGGGGTCACGAAGAGTCGGACACGACTAAGCGACTCAACAACAACAACCATGTCTGGTCTTCAACATGAAGTTTCAGATTGAGTGTAGCAATTTCGAAGAGACGTTTTATTAACAAGCGAACACCCATTTATGTACAACATCCATCAATGAACTTAACCTTCTCTAACAGAACAAGCTAACTGACAGCCAGGCTCTTTAGAGTCTATTCAGCTTAAAGATACAGTACTGTGTGTGGAAGAGGACTGGAAGAAATTTAAGGATTATTTGCAAAAGTATTGTAAGCTGTATGAATGTTAGAATGATGCAGGATATAAAGATAATGTGGCATTAGTGATATACTTGAAAGGAGTATGCAAAATTGGTTTAAAAGAATAAAAGTAAAATTGGAATAATATTATGTCAAGCTAAAAAAAATAGATAATAAAAGGGAAAAATTGGAGACACAATAGTTGAAGGGTATAACATAATATAAGATTTGAAAAAAGGTGAAATATTGCTGAATAAGATTTTGTAAATGGGAACACAGAAAAGGGAGATGTGAGGGAGTCAAAAAAGAGGGTTATGGAAACAACATTTAAGAAAGTGAATATTCTCTTTTTATCTATGCTTTTTCTTATGTCTTTTTTTCCTTTTTTTCTTTTCCTTTATGTGTTTAATGTTTGTATTTTTTGTATTGTATTTTTTGTCATTTTGTATTCTCTCTGTTTTTTATTGTGAAAACTTAATAAAACATTTATTAAAAAAAAGATACAGTACTGTGGCTGTGCAACAGGAGAGGGGGGAAAGGAATGGAAATGGGTTGTGATCTGGGTTCAAGGGAGAGTTGAGAAAAGCAAGGAGGGGTCAAGGAGAAAATGGGGTGCGAAGGTTGTTTTTTGTTGTTGTTGCAAAAATGGAGAGAGCAAGTTGGCATGGGAATGGGGTTGAAGAACAGGTGCAGACAATGGCTCCATAATTGTCAAGGCTGGGTTCAGATGCAGGTTGAGACACAAGAAGCAGAGCCTGTCAGTGCAACTGATTCTTGGTTCAAGAAAACAGCATACAGAGTCGGACATGACTAAACAAAAACAAGTCACCATGTTCCCTAAAGCGGTGGGGGTCAGCCTGTCCAGACCTTACAACCAACCTCTGACTTCCCAAGCTGGAAAATGGGACCGACGTCCGCATTTCTGCTTACAGTTTACACTTAATGTAGAGGGGGAGGAAAGCGGGGGGGGGGGATGCACTGGCATCCCTTGGGTTTCAGACAGTACGTGGGTAAAGGTATTTTAATTTCACCATCTGCAGTGATCATGGAGCCCAAGAAAGTAAAATCTCTCACTGCCTCCATTTCTTCCCCTTCTATTTACCAGGAGGTGATGGGACCAGTGGCCATGATCTTCGTTTTTTTGATGTTGAGCTTCAGACCATAGTTTTTTGACCCATGCTAGATAGCAAACACAGATCGCAAGGGACGGGTCGATTGTTCCTTTTTGCTTGGAGCAGTGTGTTCCCGGTGCCCATCAGCTGGTAAAATGCAGGGTTGGGACTGGCAATACACAACGCCCTTTGTGCAGCCAGCTGTTGGGAGCCCTCCATAAGGAATTTTGACAGGTGGAGAAAACTCACGTGTACATGATGCCATGCGATTTGACCTGTGGGTTGCCCCACACAGCCAGTCCGCCCACTTGGTGGGGTCAGGTAGTAAAGATCCGGACCCCAAAGCCCAAACGATTCCCCACCTGAATATATCTAACATGAGCCTCCCCAAACACAAACTTCAGGCTGAGTCTACCTTAAGAGCCATTAGGCTGACAGGTACCAGCAGGTCAGATGCGGGTGGCGCTGTGGGTTAAACCACAGAGCCTAGGACTTGCCAATCAGGTCGGCGGTTGAAATCCCCGCAATGGGGTGAGCTCCCGTTGCTCGGTCCCTGCTCCTGCCAACCTAGCAGTTCAAAAGGACACCAGTGCAAGTAGATAAATAGGTACCGCTCCGGCAGGAAGGGAAACGGCGTTTCCGTGCGCTGCTCTGGTTCGCCAGAAGCGGCTTAGTCCTGCTGGCCACATGACCCAGAAGCTGTACGCCGGCTCCCTTGGCCGATAAAGTGAGATGAGCGCCGCAAGCCCAGAGTCGGCCACGACTGGACCTAATGGTCAGGGGTCCCTTTACCTTTGCTTTTTACCAGCAGGCCAGACTGCGTGACCTCAATGCTTGTAGATATCAGGCTGTCTCAAAAGACAATGGAGTGCACTTCCAGGGGTGAAATCAAACTACTGTGTTAGCAACACCCAAGTAACAACCGCAGGGCGTAAGCCTGGGCAGCGAATATGGGGGTCCTGCACTGCCTAGATGACAAGACCCGCTGATGGGGTCCAAAGGAAAGCAGAGCAAGACACCTGGATGCAGGTGTTGCCAGTGTACAAGCACCACCCAACCATTTTAGGGAATCCATTTAGGATTTGTGCACTTTACTCCTTAACCCTTTCTTTTCCCCAAGGTATCTTCGCAAGGCATGGGAGGTTTAGGATCAGTTTCCCTTATCTTCCCAGGTTAATAAGCCCTATCTGGCCATACCATGATTAGTGATTAAGACAAATGACAATGTGATAGAAGAAATTTAAAGAATATTTAGCTAAATATTGTGATATAAGGGAATTAGAAAATTCTTGGAAGTAACAGGCTTAGGGGCAGAATAAGAATAGGTGGTAGTAAATATTAAGGATTTGAATATTAATAAAAGAGATGAAGATAGTAAATGAAAGGAGTGAATATTATTAGAAATACGAATTTGGAGAACTACTATACAGGGGTTATAATGAAATTCAGTTAGAGGGGATTTGAGGAAGTCAGGTATCAATGTAACGAGAATTAGAGATTTGAAGAATTCTGTTTTGTGTTTTTCTTTTCTTGGTGTGTGCTTTGTAATATTTTCTTTTTTTCTGTGATATGTGGAAACAAATAGGAAATGGCAATTTGTTTCCCATTTTTCCCAATCACACATTCAGTTGCACATTTGTTTTTTCGGGGTGGGGCGTTTGCTTGTTTGTTAAAAGTTCTAATGAAAATTTCTCCCAATATCCAGATTTTCATATGCAATTTTGCTCATACACACATTATGCAAGCAATTTCCTGTAATATACAGTAATGCAGTTTTCTGCCGTTCATTTCAATGTCCACTTTAGCCTAATTTAGACGTTTCGGCATACACTGGGCTGGATTTGCTAAATTCAGAGAAGTGTGACTTTTTGTTTTGGTTTGCCTATTGTTTCAGGAAACATGAAACAAGTCCACTTATTTATTCAGTGAAGTGTATATACATCTTAATTATCGCAAAGGTATCATTCGCTCAATCACTACTGGTCTTTATTCATGTCTGTGAGAGTCCCCAGGCGACTTATTTTGATTGCTTGCAAACAGGTTAGATTATATCTATTCCTCATGGAGCCAGCTGTTTGCAAGGGAAGAGGGGGTGGTTACAAGTTAATGAGCACTCATCCTGATTTGCTTGCTGGGACTTTGCGAAAACCATCCTGTGTGTTTTTGACCAGCTATTCACAAAAATTAAACCCAGAGGCCTTCAGCCGCTAATGCTCTACAGTCTTCAAATCTATTGTCTTTTGAAAAGACCAACCCTGGGTCGTATGACAGCAACCTACGCCAAAATCAGGGAGCTGTGAAGCTTCAAGTCAAGGACCACTCATCTTTTTGAGGCCTGTGGGCATTATCTGCCGAACCAGATAAACTGTTGTGGGCACCACAAACTGCAGCCTGGTCTATGGGCTACAGCTGAATGCTTGCCGCACGCCTCATTGCAACAGCCCTGTAGGCGCCAGCGAAGGACTGTGTGCACACATACAACCCCAGTTTTCTAAATAAAACTGCTTTCGTACAGCACAGATGGAGCTCCCCCCTTGCTTCCAAGTGTGTGGGGCTCAGGTCTCAACAGCTGTTAAAGACATCCAACACAACAGCCAGCCTCGTCTTATTAAATTTATTATTCCAGTGGTACTAATACATTGATTTGCACAAGGACACCCATTTAGCAGAGAGGCTGCTTTTGCCCAACTAGAAAAGCCTCCCCCCCCTTTTCTCTCCCAATCCTAAAAGAAAATTCCTCCAGACTGCCCCCCTCCTCCCCATCGAATCCAGTATTTGAGTATGGAATGAAATTTCACGCACCCTTTTCTTTTCGGAAGTTTGCCTGTCCTCCCCAATCTGCAAACCAAGGGAGGAAAAAAACCCCTTTCACTTGGCTCTGAGCGTCAAATAAATATGGAGACGGGCAACGTTTCAGTTGCATCAAATGGAAATGTATTTTTGGAAGTTATAATGGCACTGGGTGAGCGGCCCCGCTAGTTCGTGTGCAGACGGCCTGGAACCTCTAAGGCTGAATGCAGACACGGCTCTTTTTAAAATCTGCCCCGAGACGGAAGATCAAGCAAGGAAGTGGCCCAATGCCTTTTGCAAGACACCTGCAGCACTGATGTTATTATGCAAGTTAAATTTGGAGTCCCACAACATACATTTTTAAATTTATTCTTTTACATCTGGTGTTGCATTTTAAATTCAGCTTGGTTGATTGGTTTTTACAATTTGTCCAGGAAGTTATCTAGTGCGGGAATGCCCTCCTTCAGCCCTTTGCGCTTGCGGGTCTCAGCGACCACCTGGCAGGGGCGGCTGGTGTTGTCGAACGGGTCTCTGGGCAGGATCTGCCAGTGGTCGAACACACACTGGGGGAAAGCCTGGCCCCCTGTGTTGGATCTCAAGTCAGCAGTGAAGCCTGTGAAGAGAGAGGGAGAGAGAAGAGTTTATACTCTAAGCAAACAAAACTGTAAGACAGAAATACGGGTGTTCCAAGTTTACCCACACATCCCACAACCAGCTCATTGTCTTAGCTAAAAGCAGCATCCTGGAGGCATCTACCTTAATAAATAATATTAGTAATGATTTATTAATTTATACCCCACCCATCTGGCTGAGTTTCCCCAGCCACTGTAGGCGGCTCTCAACAAAATATTAAAAGCACAAGAAAACATCAAACATTGAAAACTTCCCTAAACAGGGTTGCCTTCATAAGCCCCATCTGGCCATACCTTCTGGCCGTGGGAATGATTTGGCCACCTCCGCGGTGGATGGCGTCCGCGTGCAGGGTCACGTCGTGCACGTCAAAGCGGACGGCGCGCATGTTTTCCTCGCAAAGGGCACCCTGGAGAAAAGAGAGAGGTTGAGGGTGGGAGAGAAAATCATTTTCCAGTTTGCATTCAACCCAACTTTGCTGTCCTTCCTCTCTGAAGCAGGAAACATAGTTTTTTTTAAAAAAAAAAAGCAATTAAGCACTCTGCCATAGCAGCCAAGAAGAGGAGTCGATGCCCAGGGGGACCAGAGGATGGGAAGAGCGTGATCTACTAAGGGGCGGAGAATCGGAGTCTAGATATGATGGAGAGCAGCAACAACTGAGAAAGGATAGGCATAATATTTTACAAGGATGGGAAGGAACATCATGGACAGAATAACTGTCACACACAGGAGGTTTAAGGTAACATGTCAATACGAATAGATGTCGTTAGTACTGCAGTTGTTGTAAGAGGGATTGTTATTTTAACTGGAGTGTAATTGAGATGGGCAAGATTTTGGAACGCAGAAATAAAGCAAATAATCAAACCATCGATTCTAGCACATGGGAGGCCACCTATTTAATTTGGCATCTGAATAATTGGAATTAGCAATTGTATATAATTTGGCATTGCTATAACGAGGCAATTACCGGGTTATTGAAATTGAAAACTAATGATGATTATTATATATAAAAAGAGAGAATTGGAGACTAGAAACAGGGGAGATGCAAATATCCGTTGATTCCCTTTCCATCCCTGCCCCGCAGTACAGTCGTCCCATGGAATCGGAAGGGATCCCAGAGGTCATCTTCTCCTCTTGCAATGCAGGAATCTTTCCCCCTATGTGAGACCAGAACTCATGACCCTGAGGTTGAAAGCCTCATCCTCTACCATCTCCCCACTGCCCATGGCAGCTCCTCCTGAGGAAGAGGTAGTGTGTGTGTGCTGGGCAGTACTGGTCAAAGGCCTGGAAACGATGCCTTATGAGGAACGGCTAAGGGAGCTGGGCATGTTTAGCCTGGAGAAGAGGAGGTTAAGGGGTGATATGATAGCCATGTTCAAATATATAAAAGGAGGTCACCTAGAGGAGGGAGAAAGGTTGTTTTCTGCTGCTCCAGAGAAGCGGACACGGAGCAATGGATCCAAACTACAAGAAAGAAGATTCCACCTAAACATTAGGAAGAACTTCCTGACAGTAAGAGCTGTTCGACAGTGGAATTTGCTGCCAAGGAGTGTGGTGGAGTCTCCTGCTTTGGAGGTCTTTAAGCAGAGGCTTGACAACCATATGTCAGGAGTGCTCTGATGGTGTTTCCTGCTTGGCAGGGGGTTGGACTCGATGGCCCTTGCGGTCTCTTCCAACTCTATGATTCTATGATTCTATTCTATGATTCTAACCCATGCCCTCAGAGGGGGAATGGACAGAGCACCTAGCAGGAGGAAGGGGAATTCGGAGACGACACCCCCACCCCCCTCGATCAAGGAGGAGAATCGCAGGCCAAGCAACCCCCAGCAAGGAAAAGTGAACACCTGAAAAGGACGCCCCATCGCAACTCAGGGGGAGGGCCAAGAGGAAATCACATACGAGGCTGATTCAACTTCCTAAAGCTGGAACACAGCCTTGAGGGGCTGATGTGACAAAGCACTCAAAAGCTACAGGGAACCAGGCAGAGGGCCTGTGGAACGCCCTCCCACCAGATGTCAAAGAGGAAAACAACTGCCAGACTTTTAGAAGACATCTGAAGGCAGCCCTGTTTAGGGAAGCTTTTAATGTTTGACAGACTATTGTATTTTAATATTTTGTTGGAAACCCAGCCAGATGAGCAGGGTGCAAGTAATAAATTATTATTCGGAAACTGCAGCAAGTCTCTGCTCCGTTCCAAGAAGGCAGGACGCAGACAGCCCACCGCCCTGCGATGAGGGGCGCCCACTCTTGCTTACCTTCTTCGTGGCCCACTGGAAGCCTGCCACAACGCTGTCCTTGATCTCGTTGAGGTACTGCACCCCCTTGGTGATGTCCGTCAGGATGTTGGGGCCAGTGCCGTCCGGGCCGAAGCACCAGATCTTGCGGGCCTCGGCCACGTCACACTCATACTTCTCGGCCAGGTAACGGGCCCGTGTTTTCAGCTCCTGGCGGGCGGAGATGTCGCCTTTGTCGATGTCCTCGGCCAGGCCGCCGGGGAAGGGGTGGGCTTTCATGTACAGGCGGTTGCATACACGACGTGGCCTGTGGGAGAAGAAGACTCACTTTAGCTCAGGTCTGTGTTACGATATGGATGCAATGCGGCAGCGAGCTGCAGCTGGCTGGAAAGCAAAACATGATGGGAATGTTGGGATTGTACCGTGGGAACAAAGGGACAGTCTATTCACAGTGCGGAGCACTGGATTTAGCTCAGAGTGTAATTTGACCTGTACAGGAAGTACAGGAGGTGGAGTTTGTCTCTCTGCTGTTGGTGTTTGAAGAAAGCAGACGTGTTTCTCTGTAACGCTGCAAAGACAGAAATAAAGGCATGTAAATACATTTCTGTCTATCTCTTTCCCCTGCCTGGGGGCAGGGAAGAGTGGTGTGTTCTTCTCACGCTTGAGGAGGATCGCCGATCGTGACCTAGCCTGGATCCTGCCAGAGAATGCAGACAGGGAGGTCAACCGGGATTCAAGCCGGGTGCCTGGAGAGTGGCCAGTTTCTCCTGATAAGGCTTGATTTCCTAACAGTCTGTCCTCCTTGCCCAAACCTTGAGCACTGCATTCCTTATCAGCTATAGTTCCGCCTTATCCATTTCTGTGATTTTGATACCAGCTCTCATAGGAACGCCTTGGTTTTAAGTATGAGAGTTCGTCTGGAAGTCTGGAGCAGGGTGTTCTCTGTGCAAATCCTCCCTTCGTCCTCTTACCTGTATTACTTGCGGGGAGGGGGTTTCGGCAGCAGCCTCAGCGGTGCAGGAGCCATACCCTGCAAGAAAGAAGGAATCCCTGAATGTGTGAATGGTCTGTCACTGACCAAACAACCAGGGACGGGCTTCAAGAAGCCGTTGCAGGAAGTCAAGTCCCAGGTGAGCAGAGGGCTCTTGGGTTCGAATCCTGTTTCTGGCGAGGGGCGTACTGATGGGGGCAGGGGGGCGGGCTGCCCCAGGTGCTATCCTGAAGGGGGGTGACATTCTGACGCGCCCCCCAAACCCGCAAATCGCGAGCGGCAAAGCATAGAGTGGCACAGCAATGAAATCCCCCTGTCCCCTTACCTGTGAGGCGAGAGGCCGTTGTCTCGGCTCCAGGCCCTCCCGGGACGCGGCGGCTCCCAAGCTGAGCCTTCTCCTCGCTGCAATACAAAGGGAGACATCAGCCGGCGCCTGGCTCCCAGCCATGCAAGCCCCAGTCTGGGACAGGAGGGTGGGGACCTGGGAAGGGGGCATATTCTCCTACCTGATCTTATTAACTGCCCCACCCTGAACTCCTCCGTGCGGGCATCTGGGCTCCATCCCGACCGGTCTGCCACAGAGGCAGCAGCCATAGTCTCCCCCGCCTCCGGAATCACTCGGGTGGCGTTCTTAATGGGGGGAAACCTTGGCTGCTGCTTCTGCGCCAGGAACGGCCGGGAAGGAGCCATTCCCGCACGGGGGGCGGAGGGAGGGTGAGGCAGGCGAGAATCGGGAACAGCTGGGACCGCCAATATGCTCTGTCGATCTTCACCCCGGGAGCAGGCACTGAAGCCTCGTTCTTGCCAGCCTCTCGCCTAAGAAAGAAACAAGCTCTGTTATTCTGATTCCTTGGAGGAGTTCCAGATAAATATATATATAATATTTCTTATTGTTGTTGTTGTTTAGTCGTTTAGTCGTGTCCGACTCTTCGTGACCCCATGGACCAGAGCACGCCAGGCACTCCTGTCTTCCACTGCCTCCCACAGTTTGGTCAGACTCATGTTTGTAGCTTCGAGAACACTGTCCCACCATCTCGTCCTCTGCCGTCCCCTTCTCCTTGTGCCCTCCATCTTTCCCAACATCAGGGTCTTTTCCAGGGAGTCTTCTCTTCTCATGAGGTGGCCAAAGTCTTGGAGCCTCAGCTTCAGGATCTGTCCTTCCAGTGAGCCCTTAGGGCTGATTTTCTTAAGAATGAAGAGGTTTGATCTTCTTGCAGTCCATGGGACTCTCAAGAGTCTCCTCCAGCACCATAATTCAAAAGCATCGATTCTTTGGTGATCAGCCTTCTCTATGGTCCAGCTCTCACTTCCATACATCACTACTGGGAAAACCATGGCTTTTACTATACGGACCTTTGTTGGCAAGGTGATGTCTCTGCTTTTTAAGATGTTGTCTAGGTTTGCCATCGCCTTTCTCCCAAGAAGCAGGCATCTTTTAATTTCGTGACTGCTGTCACCATCTGCAGTGATCATGGAGCCCAAGAAAGTAAAATCTCTCACTGCCTCCATTTCTTCCCCTTCTATTTGCCAGGCGGTGATGGGCCCAGTGGCCATGATCTTCGTTTTTTTGAGGTTGAGCTTCAGACCATCTTTTGCACTCTCCTCTTTCACCCCCATTAAAAGGTTCTTTAATTCCTCCTCACTTTCTGCCATCAAGGTTGTGTCATCTGCATATCTGAGGTTGTTGATATTTCTTATTATCATCTATATATTTATATATCTATATATTTGTAATATTTCTTATTGTCATCTATATATTTAGACATATCTATGAGCCAATTTTGTGCCCCACCTCTCACCTGCGCCCCTGGTGGGGGCCCATCTCACCACCCCCTAGCTAGGGCCCTGCCTGGACCACAGAGAAACCCTCTCCATAAAACTATAGGGATCTCTAAATCAGGTTTCCTCCTCCACCCCCATGATCCCTGGGAAACACTTCCCCTGCCACACAAAGTCACAACATACCTCCGGATGTTCCTGGGTTTTCCTGCACCGCTGGGCTGCTGCTCCTTCCCCAAACCACGGCCCTGCAAAAGAAGAAGGACACTGTACTCTCTAGGGGGGCAGAACCAACACCCCTGGCAGGCTGCCCATGCCCACGTCGCCACAGGCTGCCAGCCTGCTCTTGCCTGGGCGCCTGACCCCTGGCTTGGAAGGAGGGGAGCAAGGGGCTGGGGCGAGACGGGACTGCAACCCCCCAACCCAGCCCTGTTTCACTCAGGTCAGCGCCACGACCTCCCTGCACATGTGGGGAATGGATTCCCCACGGAATTAACCTACCACAATTAATGAGTGTTAGAATGGCGCCGGTTCTATAAATTAAGGGGTTTACAGCTGTAAAGATTAAGATTGAAAAGAAGAAAGGAGGTTCTAAATTTGAGAAGATTGAGAGTAAGAATTTGTTGGGAAAAAAGTTTGAAATTAGAATGCAGTAAGGGGAGGTATGGGGGAGTCTGGGAAATAAGTTATATGGAAATAAGGATTTGAAATTATACATGTTTTTGGTCTGTTTTGTGTTTGTTTGTGTTGTTTTGTTTGTTAAAATTTTTTTGTGAAATTTGAATAAAAATTTTTTTAAAAAGGAATTGCTGAAACAATTAACAGAAGTGGAATACAAAAAGGGAGGTGTGATGAGATATAAAGATCTGTTGGAAAACAAAACCCCTAGATGGTTGTCACCCTTAGAGGCTAAGGCTCACAAGAAAGTCAATATGGAGGTCGGATGGCCAAAGTATTGTGAGATTTTAGAACAGGATGGAGAGAAACTGAAATTAAAGAGCCATGAAAGACTAAAACCCAAAGTACAAGATTGGCTCCACTATTATCAAATAACGGAGGTTTTTAAACAAGACAGGAAAATTGGCTTCCAGGTGGAAAAATCAAAACTTGAGACAGAATTGTTAGAACCCAATACTAAGAATTTGTCAAGAATGTATAACTTGCTGTTGAAATGGAATACACAAGATGAAACAGTTAAATCAGCTATGATTAAGTGGGCACAGGACATTGGTCATAATATTATGTCTGCTGACTGGGAAAGGTTGTGGAACACCGGAATTAAATTTACGGCATGTAGTGCCTTAAAGGAAAATGTGATGAAAATGGTCTACAGGTGGTACATGACCCCAGTTAAGCTAGCAAAAATTTATCATTTGCCTGATAACAAATGTTGGAAATGTAAGGAAACTGAAGGTACTTTTTACCATCTTTGGTGGACATGCCCGAAGATTAAGGTCTTCTGGGAGATGATATATAATGAAATGAAAAAGGTATTTAAATATACCTTTCTTAAGAAACCAGAGGCCTTTCTCTTGGGCATTGTCGGCCAATTGGTGTCAAAAAAGGATAGAACTTTCTTTATGTACGCAACAACAGCAGCAAGAATACTGATCGCAAAGTATTGGAAGACACAAGATTTACCCACCGTGGAAGAATGGCAGATGAAAGTGATTGACTATATGACATTGGCGGAAATGACGAGCAGAATTCGGGACCAGGGAAAGGAGACTGCGGAAGAAGACTGGAAGAAATTTAAGATCTATCTTAAGGACTATTATAAACTTGATGAAGTTTAGAATGTCGAGATTCTATAGAGAGAAAGGGTTGCAGCAAAATAAGATCAGACCAAGAAAGGACTATGATGAATTAGGGTGGGAAAAAATATCTATAAGTTGCTACAAAATTTGGACATGAGGATGCAGAAAGGGGAGGTATGGGGAAGTCTGAGGAAAGAAGTTTATGAAAGGACATTATGAAATTATACTTGTTTGTTTGTCTTTTTTCTTTTTGTGTTTGTTTGTTATAAAAACGTCTGTAAAACTAATAAAAAATGAATTGAAAAAACAAAACAAAAAGGGAGGTGTGAGGAGGTCGTTGAAATAAGTGGATGAAAGATAAGATATTGAAATTGTTTGATGTGTTTTAAACTGTTTTTGTTTTGTTTTGTTAGTTTAGTGTTAGTGTTATGTAGTGTCTTTGTATTGTATTGTGTTGTCTTTCTTTCTTTTTGTGTTTAAATTGTTGGAAAAGTAATAAATATTATTTTTTTTTAAAAAAAGGAATTAACCTACCACAATCTCGAGAGGTGGTGCCCCTCCAGCCTCCCTCAGGTTCGGGCGCCTCAGGAGCCTTTTATTTCCTAGGAGACAGAAAGGAAAATAAAAAACAGAGGAAGAGGTTACAGGTAGGAAGACTTATAACACCTTATAGAAATGACACCAAAGAAGGATGTTCTTCTCATTATAGGGGATTGGAATGCTAAAGGAGGGAGTCAAGAGATAAAAGGAACAACTGGCAAGTTTGGCCTTGGAGTTCAAAACGAAGCAGGGCAAAGGCTAATAGAGTTCTGCCAAGAGAACAAGCTGGTCATCACAAACACGCTTTTCCAACAACACAAGAGATGACTCTACACATGAACATCACCAGATGCGCAGCATCGAAATCAGATTGATTATATTCTCTGCAGCCAAAGATGGAGAAGCTCTATACAGTCAGCAAAAACATGACCTGGCGCTGACTATGGCTCAGATCATTGGCTTCTTATAGCAAAATTAAAGCTTGAACTGAAGAAAGTCGGAAAAATCACTGGGCTGGTTAGATACAATCAAAATCAAATCCCTTATGAATACACAGCGGAAATGAGGAACAGGTTTAAGGATTTAGATTTGGTGGACAGAGTGCCTGAAGAACTATGGATGGAGGCTCGCAACATTATACAGGAGGCAGCAACAAAAACCATCCCAACGAAAAGGAAATGCAAGAAAGCAAAGTGGCTGTCCAACGAAGCCTTACAAATAGCAGGGGAGAGAAGGCAAGCAAAATGCGACGGAGATAGTGAAAGATACAGGAAATTGAATGCAGATTTCCAAAAAATAGCAAGGAGAGACAAGAAGGCCTTCTTAAACGAGCAATGCAAAGAAATAGAGGAAAACAATAGAATGGAAAAAGCCAGAGATCTGTTCAAGAAAATTGGAGATATGAAAGGAACATTTCGTTCAAAGATTACCATAATAAAAGACAAAAGTGGAAAGGACCTAACAGAAGCAGAAGACATCAAAAAGAGGTGGCAAGAATACACAGAGGAATTATACCAGAAAGATATGGATGTCTCATACACCCCAGGTAGTGTGGTTGCTGACCTTGAGCCAGACATCCTGGAGAGTGAAGTCAAATGGGCCTTAGAAAGCACTGCTAATAACAAGGCCAGTGGAAGTGATGATATTCCAGCTGAACTATTTAAATTTTTAAACGATGATGCTGTTAAGGTGCTACACTCAATATGCCAGCAAGTTTGGAAAACTCAGCAGTGGCCAGAGGATTGGAGAAGATCAGTCTACATCCCAATCCCAAAGAAGGGCAGTGCCAAAGAATGCTCCAACTAGCGCACAATTGCACTCATTTCACACACTAGCAAGGTTATGCTTAAAATTCTACAAGACAGGCTTAAGCAGTATGTGGACCGAGAACGAAAACAAAAAAACATCCCAATGAAAAGGAAATGCAAGAAGGGGGAGAAATGGAGGCAGTGAGAGATTTTACTTTCTTGGGTTCCATGATCACTGCAGATGGTGACAGCAGTCACGAAATTAAAAGACGCCTGCTTCTTGGGAGAAAAGCAATGACAAACCTGGACAGCATCTTAAAAAGCAGAGACATCACCTTGCCAACAAAGGTCCGTATAGTTCAAGCTATGGTTTTCCCAGCAGTGATGAACGGAAGTGAGAGCTGGACCATAAAGAAGGCTGATCGCCAAAGAATGGATGCTTTTGAATTATGGTGCTGGAAGGAGACTCTTGAGGGTCCCATGGAGTGCAAGAAGATCAAACCTCTCCATTCTGAAGGAAATTAGCCCTGAGTGCTCACTGGAAGGACAGATCCTGAAACTGAGGCTGCAAGACTTTGGCCACCTCAGAAGAAGAGAAGACTCCCTGGAAAAGACCCTGATGTTGGGAAAAATGGAGGGCACAAGGAGAAGGGGATGGAAGAGGACGAGATGGTTGGACACTGTTCTCGAAGCTACCAGCATGAGTCTGACCAAACTGCGGGAGGCAGTGGAAGAGAGGAGTGCCTGGCGTGCTCTGGTCCAGGGGGGTCATGAAGAGGCGGACACGACTAAACAACAACAAGTTGCTTTGAGAGACGATAATAAGGCATAGCCCAGTTCTGTGAAGCTTGGAGGGGGTGTGTGTGAGGCATCTGGGCTTTAGCAGCACAGTGGTGGCTCGGGTTAAGAACTTAATTCGTTCTGGAGGTCTGTTCTTAACCTGAAACTGTTCTTAACCTGAGGTACCACTTTTGCTAATGGGGCCTTCCGCTGCCGCCGCGCCGCCAGAGCACGATTTCTGTCCTCATCCTGAAGCAAAGTTCTTAACCTGAGGTACAATTTCTGTACAAGCCAAGCCCTGGCTCCATGGCTCACCTGAATCAAAAGAATCTTCTCGCTTCCAAGTCTGGAGAGAGCCTTTTCTTGCTGCGTTAAACAGCCACATTCTCGGAGAAATGACGGCTGTGTGCAGCTCAGCTTCAGCCCCCCCTCGTGCCGCCTTCTAGAACCCACCGCTCTCAACCGCCTCTCACCTGCCCCCCTTTCAAACTGCTTTTAAAAGCCTCCTTCCATCTTCCATCTCCACCAGAATTCCACTCTCTCTCTCTCTCTCTTCCCCCTCCCTCCCTGCTTTGGAATTGTAATAGCATCACCTCACAATAATAATATTGCCACTCATCTCCTCTAGGCCTCTTACCTGGAGAATCCATCTTTCTCTACCAACTCTCACTGTCATCTGACAGGCATCCCCCTTGCAGGGCATTATCAGGCTTGCTTGCATAGCAGCACTTTGTGACATCAGCTGGCAAACAGGGGCCAGGCTGCTGGGTTGTCTGGTAGCTGAATGAAGAAAAATAAAACTAGGGGCGTCAAAGTGTGCTGGGATGAGGCCACTGTGGATCAGGCCAGAGGGGGCTGGTGGGGGGGTGTGGTTGTGCCTCCCTTTCTTCTACATCTTGCTCCCCCGCCCATTCCTTCTGGTGCTCGAAAGAATCAGAGCATGGCAGAGTTGGAAGGGGTGCCAAGGGGCATCTAGTCCAACCCCCGGCAGTGCAAGGATCCTGCCCACAGCCAGCCCCTGGCTGGACTCCACACTCCCACCACCTTCTTCCCAGCCAGATGCACAGACCCCTTGCCCTTCTGCATGGGGTGGGGAAAGGGGAGAGAGAGATGTTTTGCTCCCTGTCCCTCCGGACATGGATATGAGAGCCCTGCCAATATATCAAGGGCGTCACAGGGAGGAAGCTTGTCTTCTCCTGCTCCAGAGGCCCTCAGGACCTGAAGCCATGGCTTCAAGCGACCAGGAAGGAGAGTCCGACTCCAGGAAGAACTTTCTGACAGCAAGAGCTGTTTGACAGTGAGAGGAAATCCCTCAGAAGGTGATAGACTCTCCTTCCTTGGAGGTTTTCAGCAGAGCTTGGGGCGGCCACCTGCCATGGGTTCTTGAGCTGAGATTATTGCAAATTGCAGGGTGTTGGACTAGAGCGTGTTACTTCCAGGTTTCGACGCTCATGCATACGCCGACGCTCAAAATGATGTCACGCGCATGCGCAGAAAGGCAAAAAGTGACGCGTGTGTGTGCGCGGAGATGTGCCATCGCTAGTTACGTTCGCTTCTGGATGCGAATGGTAGCATATATTCAACACAAAAAACAGCAGCAATTTGTTTTTGACAAAGGACAGCTGGACATATAAAGGGCCCTGTCAGGGAACTGACATCGGAGCGAGAGGCGAAGGGGAGGCTCCCAGATGATGCTGGCGAAGGACCCAGCAGCAGGGGGAGAAACAGCTCAGTAGAGGGGGAAGCCAATCAGCGCAACACCAGGGATGAAGGGGGGCAGATGGGGAAATTGGAGAGAGGGCTCCAGGACTCTTCACTGGACATCAGTGAGGAGAGCCCAGGTCCTCCGCTACCCACGCCTTCCCTGCGCAGAAGACTCCCGCGCAGTGAGAGGAGGAGGAGAAGACTGGGTGTCAAACAACTTTTATGTTGGAAGAGGTTCAAGAAACGCCCACTGACGGATTCTGCCAGTGACTGAGGCAGCCACCATGAGAAGGGGCTGTGCAGTCAGAAAGGTTTAACAAGGCAAATTAACTGAGAAAGGCACCAGCTTACGCATGAGTAACTCATGCCTATTACAGGCCCCATTACCTTCAGTACCTTCGGGCCTCAATCTGGCCCTGCGTCGGACGTTTGGCTTCCAAAGAACGTTTGCAAACCAGAACACTCATTCCGGGGTTGCAGTATTTGGGGACCGGAATGCAAGGCGTTTGAGATCCAAGGTATAACTGTATGTTCTTTTAAATATTTTTTTTTCTCTGTGAAAAAGACCCTGATGTTGGGAAAGATGGAGGGCGCAAGGAGAAGGGGACGACAGAGGACGAGATGGTGGGACAGTGTTCTCGAAGCTACAAACATGAGTTTGACCAAATGGCGGGAGGCAGTGGAAGACAGGAGTGCCTGGCGTGCTCTGGTCCAGGGGGTCACAAAGAGTCGGACACGACTAAGCGACTCAACAACAACAACCATGTCTGGTCTTCAACATGAAGTTTCAGATTGAGTGTAGCAATTTCGAAGAGACGTTTTATTAACAAGCGAACACCCATTTATGTACAACATCCATCAATGAACTTCTCTAACAGAACAAGCTAACTGACAGCCAGGCAGTGGCGTAGCGTGGGTTGTCAGCACCCACGGCAAGGCAAGTAATTTGTGCCCCCTAACCCGTGGATTTGCGCACCCTAACCCTAACCCCCAGATGTGCGGCCGGCCCCCCCTGCACCCCCCACGCTACGCCACTGCAGTCAGGCTCTTTAAAGTCTGTTCAGCTTAAAGATACAGTACTGTGGCTGTGCAACAGGAGAGGAGGAAAGGAATGGAAATGGGTTGTGATCTGAGTTCAAGGGAGAGTTGAGAAAAGCAAGGAGGGGTCAAGGGAGAAAATGGGGTGCGAAGGTTGTTTTTTGTTGTTGTTGCAAAAATGGAGAGAGCAAGTTGGCATGGGAATGGGGTTGAAGAACAGGTGCAGACGATGGCTCCATAATTGTCAAGGCTGGGTTCAGATGCAGGCACAAGACACAAGAAGCAGAGCCTGTCAGTGCAACTGATTCTTGGTTCAAGAAAACAGCATACAGAGTCGGACATGACTAAACAAAGACAAGTCACCATGTTCCCTAAAGCGGTGGGGATCAGCTTGTCGAGACCTTACAACCAACCTCTGACTTCCCAAGCTACAACATGGGAGCGACGCCTGCATTTCTGCTTACAGTTTACACTTAATGTAGAGGGGGAGGAAAGGGGGGGGGACTCACTGGCATCCCTTGGGTTTCAGACAGTACGTGAGTAAAGGTATTTTAATTTCACCATCTGCAGTGATCATGGAGCCCAAGAAAGTAAAATCTCTCACTTCCTCCATTTCTTCCCTTTCTATTTGCCAGGAGGTGATGGGCCCAGTGGCCATGATCTTTGTTTTTTGGATGTTGAGCTTCAGACCATAGTTTTTTGACCCGTGCTAGATAGCAAACACAGATCGCAAGGGACGGGTCGATTGTTCCTTTTTGCTTGGAGCAGTGTGTTCCCGGTGCCCATCAGCTGGTAAAATGCAGGGTTGGGACTGGCAATACACAACGCCCTTTGTGCAGCCAGCTGTTGGGAGCCCTCCATAAGGAATTTTGACAGGTGGAGACAACTCACGTGTACATGATGCCGTGCGATTGACCTGTGGGTTGCCCCACGCAGCCAGTCCGCCCACTCGGTGGGGCCAGGTAGTAAAGGTCCGGACCCCGAAGCCCAAAATATTCCCCACCTGAATATATCTAACATGAGCCTCCCCAAACACAAACTTCAGGCTGAGTCTACCTTAAGAGCCATTAGGCTGGCAGGTACTAGCAGGCCAGACGCGGGTGGCGCTGTGGGTTAAACCACAGAGCCTAGGACTTGCCGATCAGGCCGGCGGCTGAAATCCCCGCAATGGGGTGAGCTCCCGTTGCTCGGTCCCTGCTCCTGCCAACCTAGCAGTTCGGAAGCACGCCAGTGCAAGTAGATAAATAGGTACCACTCCAGCAGGAAGGGAAACGGCGTTTCCGTGCGCTGCTCTGGTTCGCCAGAAGCGGCTTAGTCCTGCTGGCCACATGACCCAGAAGCTGTACGCCGGCTCCCTTGGCCGATAAAGTGAGATGAGCGCCGCAAGCCCAGAGTCGGCCACGACTGGACCTAATGGTCAGGGGTCCCTTTACCTTTGCTTTTTACCAGCAGGCCAGACTGCGTGACCTCAATGCTTGTAGATATCAGGCTGTCTCAAAAGACAATGGAGTGCACTTCCAGGGGTGAAATCAAACTACTGTGTTAGCAACACCCAAGTAACAACCGCAGGGCGTAAGCCTGGGCAGCGAATATGGGGGTCCTGCACTGCCTAGATGACAAGACCCGCTGATGGGGTCCAAAGGAAAGCAGAGCAAGACACCTGGATGCAGGTGTTGCCAGTGTACAAGCACCACCCAACCATTTTAGGGAATCCATTTAGGATTTGTGCACTTTACTCCTTAACCCTTTCTTTTCCCCAAGGTATCTTCGCAAGGCATGGGAGGTTTAGGATCAGTTTCCCTTATCTTCCCAGGTTAATAAGCCCTATCTGGCCATACCATGATTAGTGATTAAGACAAATGACAATGTGATAGAAGAAATTTAAAGAATATTTAGCTAAATATTGTGATATAAGGGAATTAGAAAATTCTTGGAAGTAACAGGCTTAGGGGCAGAATAAGAATAGGTGGTAGTAAATATTAAGGATTTGAATATTAATAAAAGAGATGAAGATAGTAAATGAAAGGAGTGAATATTATTAGAAATACGAATTTGGAGAACTACTATACAGGGGTTATAATGAAATTCAGTTAGAGGGGATTTGAGGAAGTCAGGTATCAATGTAACGAGAATTAGAGATTTGAAGAATTCTGTTTTGTGTTTTTCTTTTCTTGGTGTGTGCTTTGTAATATTTTCTTTTTTTCTGTGATATGTGGAAACAAATAGGAAATGGCAATTTGTTTCCCATTTTTCCCAATCACACATTCAGTTGCACATTTGTTTTTTCGGGGTGGGGCGTTTGCTTGTTTGTTAAAAGTTCTAATGAAAATTTCTCCCAATATCCAGATTTTCATATGCAATTTTGCTCATACACACATTATGCAAGCAATTTCCTGTAATATACAGTAATGCAGTTTTCTGCCGTTCATTTCAATGTCCACTTTAGCCTAATTTAGACGTTTCGGCATACACTGGGCTGGATTTGCTAAATTCAGAGAAGTGTGACTTTTTGTTTTGGTTTGCCTATTGTTTCAGGAAACATGAAACAAGTCCACTTATTTATTCAGTGAAGTGTATATACATCTTAATTATCGCAAAGGTATCATTCGCTCAATCACTACTGGTCTTTATTCATGTCTGTGAGAGTCCCCAGGCGACTTATTTTGATTGCTTGCAAACAGGTTAGATTATATCTATTCCTCATGGAGCCAGCTGTTTGCAAGGGAAGAGGGGGTGGTTACAAGTTAATGAGCACTCATCCTGATTTGCTTGCTGGGACTTTGCGAAAACCATCCTGTGTGTTTTTGACCAGCTATTCACAAAAATTAAACCCAGAGGCCTTCAGCCGCTAATGCTCTACAGTCTTCAAATCTATTGTCTTTTGAAAAGACCAACCCTGGGTCGTATGACAGCAACCTACGCCAAAATCAGGGAGCTGTGAAGCTTCAAGTCAAGGACCACTCATCTTTTTGAGGCCTGTGGGCATTATCTGCCGAACCAGATAAACTGTTGTGGGCACCACAAACTGCAGCCTGGTCTATGGGCTACAGCTGAATGCTTGCCGCACGCCTCATTGCAACAGCCCTGTAGGCGCCAGCGAAGGACTGTGTGCACACATACAACCCCAGTTTTCTAAATAAAACTGCTTTCGTACAGCACAGATGGAGCTCCCCCCTTGCTTCCAAGTGTGTGGGGCTCAGGTCTCAACAGCTGTTAAAGACATCCAACACAACAGCCAGCCTCGTCTTATTAAATTTATTATTCCAGTGGTACTAATACATTGATTTGCACAAGGACACCCATTTAGCAGAGAGGCTGCTTTTGCCCAACTAGAAAAGCCTCCCCCCCCTTTTCTCTCCCAATCCTAAAAGAAAATTCCTCCAGACTGCCCCCCTCCTCCCCATCGAATCCAGTATTTGAGTATGGAATGAAATTTCACGCACCCTTTTCTTTTCGGAAGTTTGCCTGTCCTCCCCAATCTGCAAACCAAGGGAGGAAAAAACCCCCTTTCACTTGGCTCTGAGCGTCAAATAAATATGGAGACGGGCAACGTTTCAGTTGCATCAAATGGAAATGTATTTTTGGAAGTTATAATGGCACTGGGTGAGCGGCCCCGCTAGTTCGTGTGCAGACGGCCTGGAACCTCTAAGGCTGAATGCAGACACGGCTCTTTTTAAAATCTGCCCCGAGACGGAAGATCAAGCAAGGAAGTGGCCCAATGCCTTTTGCAAGACACCTGCAGCACTGATGTTATTATGCAAGTTAAATTTGGAGTCCCACAACATACATTTTTAAATTTATTCTTTTACATCTGGTGTTGCATTTTAAATTCAGCTTGGTTGATTGGTTTTTACAATTTGTCCAGGAAGTTATCTAGTGCGGGAATGCCCTCCTTCAGCCCTTTGCGCTTGCGGGTCTCAGCGACCACCTGGCAGGGGCGGCTGGTGTTGTCGAACGGGTCTCTGGGCAGGATCTGCCAGTGGTCGAACACACACTGGGGGAAAGCCTGGCCCCCTGTGTTGGATCTCAAGTCAGCAGTGAAGCCTGTGAAGAGAGAGGGAGAGAGAAGAGTTTATACTCTAAGCAAACAAAACTGTAAGACAGAAATACGGGTGTTCCAAGTTTACCCACACATCCCACAACCAGCTCATTGTCTTAGCTAAAAGCAGCATCCTGGAGGCATCTACCTTAATAAATAATATTAGTAATGATTTATTAATTTATACCCCACCCATCTGGCTGAGTTTCCCCAGCCACTGTAGGCGGCTCTCAACAAAATATTAAAAGCACAAGAAAACATCAAACATTGAAAACTTCCCTAAACAGGGTTGCCTTCATAAGCCCCATCTGGCCATACCTTCTGGCCGTGGGAATGATTTGGCCAGCTCCGCGGTGGATGGCGTCCGCGTGCAGGGTCACGTCGTGCACGTCAAAGCGGACGGCGCGCATGTTTTCCTCGCAAAGGGCACCCTGGAGAAAAGAGAGAGGTTGAGGGTGGGAGAGAAAATCATTTTCCAGTTTGCATTCAACCCAACTTTGCTGTCCTTCCTCTCTGAAGCAGGAAACATAGTTTTTTTTTTTAAAAAAAAAGCAATTAAGCACTCTGCCATAGCAGCCAAGAAGAGGAGTCGACGCCCAGGGGGACCAGAGGATGGGAAGAGCGTGATCTACTAAGGGGCGGAGAATCGGAGTCTAGATATGATGGAGAGCAGCAACAACTGAGAAAGGATAGGCATAATATTTTACAAGGATGGGAAGGAACATCATGGACAGAATAACTGTCACACACAGGAGGTTTAAGGTAACATGTCAATACGAATAGATGTCGTTAGTACTGCAGTTGTTGTAAGAGGGATTGTTATTTTAACTGGAGTGTAATTGAGATGGGCAAGATTTTGGAACGCAGAAATAAAGCAAATAATCAAACCATCGATTCTAGCACATGGGAGGCCACCTATTTAATTTGGCATCTGAATAATTGGAATTAGCAATTGTATATAATTTGGCATTGCTATAACGAGGCAATTACCGGGTTATTGAAATTGAAAACTAATGATGATTATTATATATAAAAAGAGAGAATTGGAGACTAGAAACAGGGGAGATGCAAATATCCGTTGATTCCCTTTCCATCCCTGCCCCGCAGTACAGTCGTCCCATGGAATCGGAAGGGATCCCAGAGGTCATCTTCTCCTCTTGCAATGCAGGAATCTTTCCCCCTATGTGAGACCAGAACTCATGACCCTGAGGTTGAAAGCCTCATCCTCTACCATCTCCCCACTGCCCATGGCAGCTCCTCCTGAGGAAGAGGTAGTGTGTGTGTGCTGGGCAGTACTGGTCAAAGGCCTGGAAACGATGCCTTATGAGGAACGGCTAAGGGAGCTGGGCATGTTTAGCCTGGAGAAGAGGAGGTTAAGGGGTGATATGATAGCCATGTTCAAATATATAAAAGGAGGTCACCTAGAGGAGGGAGAAAGGTTGTTTTCTGCTGCTCCAGAGAAGCGGACACGGAGCAATGGATCCAAACTACAAGAAAGAAGATTCCACCTAAACATTAGGAAGAACTTCCTGACAGTAAGAGCTGTTCGACAGTGGAATTTGCTGCCAAGGAGTGTGGTGGAGTCTCCTGCTTTGGAGGTCTTTAAGCAGAGGCTTGACAACCATATGTCAGGAGTGCTCTGATGGTGTTTCCTGCTTGGCAGGGGGTTGGACTCGATGGCCCTTGTGGTCTCTTCCAACTCTATGATTCTATGATTCTATTCTATGATTCTAACCCATGCCCTCAGAGGGGGAATGGACAGAGCACCTAGCAGGAGGAAGGGGAATTCGGAGACGACACCCCCACCCCCCTCGATCAAGGAGGAGAATCGCAGGCCAAGCAACCCCCAGCAAGGAAAAGTGAACACCTGAAAAGGACGCCCCATCGCAACTCAGGGGGAGGGCCAAGAGGAAATCACATACGAGGCTGATTCAACTTCCTAAAGCTGGAACACAGCCTTGAGGGGCTGATGTGACAAAGCACTCAAAAGCTACAGGGAACCAGGCAGAGGGCCTGTGGAACGCCCTCCCACCAGATGTCAAAGAGGAAAACAACTGCCAGACTTTTAGAAGACATCTGAAGGCAGCCCTGTTTAGGGAAGCTTTTAATGTTTGACAGACTATTGTATTTTAATATTTTGTTGGAAACCCAGCCAGATGAGCAGGGTGCAAGTAATAAATTATTATTCGGAAACTGCAGCAAGTCTCTGCTCCGTTCCAAGAAGGCAGGACGCAGACAGCCCACCGCCCTGCGATGAGGGGCGCCCACTCTTGCTTACCTTCTTCGTGGCCCACTGGAAGCCTGCCACAACGCTGTCCTTGATCTCGTTGAGGTACTGCACCCCCTTGGTGATGTCCGTCAGGATGTTGGGGCCAGTGCCGTCCGGGCCGAAGCACCAGATCTTGCGGGCCTCGGCCACGTCACACTCATACTTCTCGGCCAGGTAACGGGCCCGTGTTTTCAGCTCCTGGCGGGCGGAGATGTCGCCTTTGTCGATGTCCTCGGCCAGGCCGCCGGGGAAGGGGTGGGCTTTCATGTACAGGCGGTTGCATACACGACGTGGCCTGTGGGAGAAGAAGACTCACTTTAGCTCAGGTCTGTGTTACGATATGGATGCAATGCGGCAGCGAGCTGCAGCTGGCTGGAAAGCAAAACATGATGGGAATGTTGGGATTGTACCGTGGGAACAAAGGGACAGTCTATTCACAGTGCGGAGCACTGGATTTAGCTCAGAGTGTAATTTGACCTGTACAGGAAGTACAGGAGGTGGAGTTTGTCTCTCTGCTGTTGGTGTTTGAAGAAAGCAGACGTGTTTCTCTGTAACGCTGCAAAGACAGAAATAAAGGCATGTAAATACATTTCTGTCTATCTCTTTCCCCTGCCTGGGGGCAGGGAAGAGTGGTGTGTTCTTCTCACGCTTGAGGAGGATCGCCGATCGTGACCTAGCCTGGATCCTGCCAGAGAATGCAGACAGGGAGGTCAACCGGGATTCAAGCCGGGTGCCTGGAGAGTGGCCAGTTTCTCCTGATAAGGCTTGATTTCCTAACAGTCTGTCCTCCTTGCCCAAACCTTGAGCACTGCATTCCTTATCAGCTATAGTTCCGCCTTATCCATTTCTGTGATTTTGATACCAGCTCTCATAGGAACGCCTTGGTTTTAAGTATGAGAGTTCGTCTGGAAGTCTGGAGCAGGGTGTTCTCTGTGCAAATCCTCCCTTCGTCCTCTTACCTGTATTACTTGCGGGGAGGGGGTTTCAGCAGCAGCCTCAGCGGTGCAGGAGCCATACCCTGCAAGAAAGAAGGAATCCCTGAATGTGTGAATGGTCTGTCACTGACCAAACAACCAGGGACGGGCTTCAAGAAGCCGTTGCAGGAAGTCAAGTCCCAGGTGAGCAGAGGGCTCTTGGGTTCGAATCCTGTTTCTGGCGAGGGGCGTACTGATGGGGGCAGGGGGGCGGGCTGCCCCAGGTGCTATCCTGAAGGGGGGTGACATTCTGACGCGCCCCCCAAACCCGCAAATCGCGAGCGGCAAAGCATAGAGTGGCACAGCAATGAAATCCCCCTGTCCCCTTACCTGTGAGGCGAGAGGCCGTTGTCTCGGCTCCAGGCCCTCCCGGGACGCGGCGGCTCCCAAGCTGAGCCTTCTCCTCGCTGCAATACAAAGGGAGACATCAGCCGGCGCCTGGCTCCCAGCCATGCAAGCCCCAGTCTGGGACAGGAGGGTGGGGACCTGGGAAGGGGGCATATTCTCCTACCTGATCTTATTAACTGCCCCACCCTGAACTCCTCCGTGCGGGCATCTGGGCTCCATCCCGACCGGTCTGCCACAGAGGCAGCAGCCATAGTCTCCCCCGCCTCCGGAATCACTCGGGTGGCATTCTTAATGGGGGGAAACCTTGGCTGCTGCTTCTGCGCCAGGAACGGCCGGGAAGGAGCCATTCCCGCACGGGGGGCGGAGGGAGGGTGAGGCAGGCGAGAATCGGGAACAGCTGGGAACCGCCAATATGCTCTGTCGATCTTCACCCCGGGAGCAGGCACTGAAGCCTCGTTCTTGCCAGCCTCTCGCCTAAGAAAGAAACAAGCTCTGTTATTCTGATTCCTTGGAGGAGTTCCAGATAAATATATATATAATATTTCTTATTGTTGTTGTTGTTTAGTCGTTTAGTCGTGTCCGACTCTTCGTGACCCCATGGACCAGAGCACGCCAGGCACTCCTGTCTTCCACTGCCTCCCACAGTTTGGTCAGACTCATGTTTGTAGCTTCGAGAACACTGTCCCACCATCTCGTCCTCTGCCGTCCCCTTCTCCTTGTGCCCTCCATCTTTCCCAACATCAGGGTCTTTTCCAGGGAGTCTTCTCTTCTCATGAGTTGGCCAAAGTCTTGGAGCCTCAGCTTCAGGATCTGTCCTTCCAGTGAGCCCTTAGGGCTGATTTTCTTAAGAATGAAGAGGTTTGATCTTCTTGCAGTCCATGGGACTCTCAAGAGTCTCCTCCAGCATCATAATTCAAAAGCATCGATTCTTTGGTGATCAGCCTTCTCTATGGTCCAGCTCTCACTTCCATACATCACTACTGGGAAAACCATGGCTTTTACTATACGGACCTTTGTTGGCAAGGTGATGTCTCTGCTTTTTAAGATGTTGTCTAGGTTTGCCATCGCCTTTCTCCCAAGAAGCAGGCATCTTTTAATTTCGTGACTGCTGTCACCATCTGCAGTGATCATGGAGCCCAAGAAAGTAAAATCTCTCACTGCCTCCATTTCTTCCCCTTCTATTTGCCAGGCGGTGATGGGCCCAGTGGCCATGATCTTCGTTTTTTTGAGGTTGAGCTTCAGACCATCTTTTGCACTCTCCTCTTTCACCCCCATTAAAAGGTTCTTTAATTCCTCCTCACTTTCTGCCATCAAGGTTGTGTCATCTGCATATCTGAGGTTGTTGATATTTCTTATTATCATCTATATATTTATATATCTATATATTTGTAATATTTCTTATTGTCATCTATATATTTAGACATATCTATGAGCCAATTTTGTGCCCCACCTCTCACCTGCGCCCCTGGTGGGGGCCCATCTCACCACCCCCTAGCTAGGGCCCTGCCTGGACCACAGAGAAACCCTCTCCATAAAACTATAGGGATCTCTAAATCAGGTTTCCTCCTCCACCCCCATGATCCCTGGGAAACACTTCCCCGGCCACACAAAGTCACAACATACCTCCGGATGTTCCTGGGTTTTCCTGCACCGCTGGGCTGCTGCTCCTTCCCCAAACCACGGCCCTGCAAAAGAAGAAGGACACTGTACTCTCTAGGGGGGCAGAACCAACACCCCTGGCAGGCTGCCCATGCCCACGTCGCCACAGGCTGCCAGCCTGCTCTTGCCTGGGCGCCTGACCCCTGGCTTGGAAGGAGGGGAGCAAGGGGCTGGGGCGAGACGGGACTGCAACCCCCCAACCCAGCCCTGTTTCACTCAGGTCAGCGCCACGACCTCCCTGCACATGTGGGGAATGGATTCCCCACGGAATTAACCTACCACAATTAATGAGTGTTAGAATGGCGCCGGTTCTATAAATTAAGGGGTTTACAGCTGTAAAGATTAAGATTGAAAAGAAGAAAGGAGGTTCTAAATTTGAGAAGATTGAGAGTAAGAATTTGTTGGGAAAAAAGTTTGAAATTAGAATGCAGTAAGGGGAGGTATGGGGGAGTCTGGGAAATAAGTTATATGGAAATAAGGATTTGAAATTATACATGTTTTTGGTCTGTTTTGTGTTTGTTTGTGTTGTTTTGTTTGTTAAAATTTTTTTGTGAAATTTGAATAAAATTTTTTTTAAAAAGGAATTGCTGAAACAATTAACAGAAGTGGAATACAAAAAGGGAGGTGTGAGGAGGTCGTTGAAATAAGTGGATGAAAGATAAGATATTGAAATTGTTTGATGTGTTTTAAACTGTTTTTGTTTTGTTTTGTTAGTTTAGTGTTAGTGTTATGTAGTGTCTTTGTATTGTATTGTGTTGTCTTTCTTTCTTTTTGTGTTTAAATTGTTGGAAAAGTAATAAATATTATTTTTTTTAAAAAAAAAGGAATTAACCTACCACAATCTCGAGAGGTGGTGCCCCTCCAGCCTCCCTCAGGTTCGGGCGCCTCAGGAGCCTTTTATTTCCTAGGAGACAGAAAGGAAAATAAAAAACAGAGGAAGAGGTTACAGGTAGGAAGACTTATAACACCTTATAGAAATGACACCAAAGAAGGATGTTCTTCTCATTATAGGGGATTGGAATGCTAAAGGAGGGAGTCAAGAGATAAAAGGAACAACTGGCAAGTTTGGCCTTGGAGTTCAAAACGAAGCAGGGCAAAGGCTAATAGAGTTCTGCCAAGAGAACAAGCTGGTCATCACAAACACGCTTTTCCAACAACACAAGAGATGACTCTACACATGAACATCACCAGATGCGCAGCATCGAAATCAGATTGATTATATTCTCTGCAGCCAAAGATGGAGAAGCTCTATACAGTCAGCAAAAACATGACCTGGCGCTGACTATGGCTCAGATCATTGGCTTCTTATAGCAAAATTAAAGCTTGAACTGAAGAAAGTCGGAAAAATCACTGGGCTGGTTAGATACAATCAAAATCAAATCCCTTATGAATACACAGCGGAAATGAGGAACAGGTTTAAGGATTTAGATTTGGTGGACAGAGTGCCTGAAGAACTATGGATGGAGGCTCGCAACATTATACAGGAGGCAGCAACAAAAACCATCCCAACGAAAAGGAAATGCAAGAAAGCAAAGTGGCTGTCCAACGAAGCCTTACAAATAGCAGGGGAGAGAAGGCAAGCAAAATGCGACGGAGATAGTGAAAGATACAGGAAATTGAATGCAGATTTCCAAAAAATAGCAAGGAGAGACAAGAAGGCCTTCTTAAACGAGCAATGCAAAGAAATAGAGGAAAACAATAGAATGGAAAAAGCCAGAGATCTGTTCAAGAAAATTGGAGATATGAAAGGAACATTTCGTTCAAAGATTACCATAATAAAAGACAAAAGTGGAAAGGACCTAACAGAAGCAGAAGACATCAAAAAGAGGTGGCAAGAATACACAGAGGAATTATACCAGAAAGATATGGATGTCTCATACACCCCAGGTAGTGTGGTTGCTGACCTTGAGCCAGACATCCTGGAGAGTGAAGTCAAATGGGCCTTAGAAAGCACTGCTAATAACAAGGCCAGTGGAAGTGATGATATTCCAGCTGAACTATTTAAATTTTTAAACGATGATGCTGTTAAGGTGCTACACTCAATATGCCAGCAAGTTTGGAAAACTCAGCAGTGGCCAGAGGATTGGAGAAGATCAGTCTACATCCCAATCCCAAAGAAGGGCAGTGCCAAAGAATGCTCCAACTAGCGCACAATTGCACTCATTTCACACACTAGCAAGGTTATGCTTAAAATTCTACAAGACAGGCTTAAGCAGTATGTGGACCGAGAACGAAAACAAAAAAACATCCCAATGAAAAGGAAATGCAAGAAGGGGGAGAAATGGAGGCAGTGAGAGATTTTACTTTCTTGGGTTCCATGATCACTGCAGATGGTGACAGCAGTCACGAAATTAAAAGACGCCTGCTTCTTGGGAGAAAAGCAATGACAAACCTGGACAGCATCTTAAAAAGCAGAGACATCACCTTGCCAACAAAGGTCCGTATAGTTCAAGCTATGGTTTTCCCAGCAGTGATGAACGGAAGTGAGAGCTGGACCATAAAGAAGGCTGATCGCCAAAGAATGGATGCTTTTGAATTATGGTGCTGGAAGGAGACTCTTGAGGGTCCCATGGAGTGCAAGAAGATCAAACCTCTCCATTCTGAAGGAAATTAGCCCTGAGTGCTCACTGGAAGGACAGATCCTGAAACTGAGGCTGCAAGACTTTGGCCACCTCAGGAGAAGAGAAGACTCCCTGGAAAAGACCCTGATGTTGGGAAAAATGGAGGGCACAAGGAGAAGGGGATGGAAGAGGACGAGATGGTTGGACACTGTTCTCGAAGCTACCAGCATGAGTCTGACCAAACTGCGGGAGGCAGTGGAAGACAGGAGTGCCTGGCGTGCTCTGGTCCAGGGGGGTCATGAAGAGGCGGACACGACTAAACAACAACAAGTTGCTTTGGGAGACGATAATAAGGCATAGCCCAGTTCTGTGAAGCTTGGAGGGGGTGTGTGTGAGGCATCTGGGCTTTAGCAGCACAGTGGTGGCTCGGGTTAAGAACTTAATTCGTTCTGGAGGTCTGTTCTTAACCTGAAACTGTTCTTAACCTGAGGTACCACTTTTGCTAATGGGGCCTTCCGCTGCCGCCGCGCCGCCAGAGCACGATTTCTGTCCTCATCCTGAAGCAAAGTTCTTAACCTGAGGTACAATTTCTGTACAAGCCAAGCCCTGGCTCCATGGCTCACCTGAATCAAAAGAATCTTCTCGCTTCCAAGTCTGGAGAGAGCCTTTTCTTGCTGCGTTAAACAGCCACATTCTCGGAGAAATGACGGCTGTGTGCAGCTCAGCTTCAGCCCCCCCTCGTGCCGCCTTCTAGAACCCACCGCTCTCAACCGCCTCTCACCTGCCCCCCTTTCAAACTGCTTTTAAAAGCCTCCTTCCATCTTCCATCTCCACCAGAATTCCACTCTCTCTCTCTCTCTCTTCCCCCTCCCTCCCTGCTTTGGAATTGTAATAGCATCACCTCACAATAATAATATTGCCACTCATCTCCTCTAGGCCTCTTACCTGGAGAATCCATCTTTCTCTACCAACTCTCACTGTCATCTGACAGGCATCCCCCTTGCAGGGCATTATCAGGCTTGCTTGCAAAGCAGCACTTTGTGACATAGGCTGGCAAACAGGGGCCAGGCTGCTGGGTTGTCTGGTAGCTGAATGAAGAAAAATAAAACTAGGGGCGTCAAAGTGTGCTGGGATGAGGCCCCCGTGGGTCAGGCCAGAGGGGGTTGGTGGGGGTGTGTGGTTGTGCCTCCCTTTCTTCTACATCTTGCTCCCCCGCCCATTCCTTCTGGTGCTCGAAAGAATCAGAGCATGGCAGAGTTGGAAGGGGTGCCAAGGGGCATCTAGTCCAACCCCCGGCAGTGCAAGGATCCTGCCCACAGCCAGCCCCTGGCTGGACTCCACACTCCCACCACCTTCTTCCCAGCCAGATGCACAGACCCCTTGCCCTTCTGCATGGGGTGGGGAAAGGGGAGAGAGAGATGTTTTGCTCCCTGTCCCTCCGGACATGGATATGAGAGCCCTGCCAATATATCAAGGGCGTCACAGGGAGGAAGCTTGTCTTCTCCTGCTCCAGAGGCCCTCAGGACCTGAAGCCATGGCTTCAAGCGACCAGGAAGGAGAGTCCGACTCCAGGAAGAACTTTCTGACAGCAAGAGCTGTTTGACAGTGAGAGGAAATCCCTCAGAAGGTGATAGACTCTCCTTCCTTGGAGGTTTTCAGCAGAGCTTGGGGCGGCCACCTGCCATGGGTTCTTGAGCTGAGATTATTGCAAATTGCAGGGTGTTGGACTAGAGCGTGTTACTTCCAGGTTTCGACGCTCATGCATACGCCGACGCTCAAAATGATGTCACGCGCATGCGCAGAAAGGCAAAAAGTGACGCGTGTGTGTGCGCGGAGATGTGCCATCGCTAGTTACGTTCGCTTCTGGATGCGAATGGTAGCATATATTCAACACAAAAAACAGCAGCAATTTGTTTTTGACAAAGGACAGCTGGACATATAAAGGGCCCTGTCAGGGAACTGACATCGGAGCGAGAGGCGAAGGGGAGGCTCCCAGATGATGCTGGCGAAGGACCCAGCAGCAGGGGGAGAAACAGCTCAGTAGAGGGGGAAGCCAATCAGCGCAACACCAGGGATGAAGGGGGGCAGATGGGGAAATTGGAGAGAGGGCTCCAGGACTCTTCACTGGACATCAGTGAGGAGAGCCCAGGTCCTCCGCTACCCACGCCTTCCCTGCGCAGAAGACTCCCGCGCAGTGAGAGGAGGAGGAGAAGACTGGGTGTCAAACAACTTTTATGTTGGAAGAGGTTCAAGAAACGCCCACTGACGGATTCTGCCAGTGACTGAGGCAGCCACCATGAGAAGGGGCTGTGCAGTCAGAAAGGTTTAACAAGGCAAATTAACTGAGAAAGGCACCAGCTTACGCATGAGTAACTCATACCTATTACAGGCCCCATTACCTTCAGTACCTTCAGGCCTCAATCTGGCCCTGCGTCGGACGTTTGGCTTCCAAAGAACGTTTGCAAACCAGAACACTCATTCCGGGGTTGCAGTATTTGGGGACCGGAATGCAAGGCGTTTGAGATCCAAGGTATAACTGTATGTTCTTTTAAATATTTTTTTTTCTCTGTGAAAAAGACCCTGATGTTGGGAAAGATGGAGGGCGCAAGGAGAAGGGGACGACAGAGGACGAGATGGTGGGACAGTGTTCTCAAAGCTACTAACATGAGTTTGACCAAATGGCGGGAGGCAGTGGAAGACAGGAGTGCCTGGCGTGCTCTGGTCCAGGGGGTCACAAAGAGTCGGACACGACTAAGCGACTCAACAACAACAACCATGTCTGGTCTTCAACATGAAGTTTCAGATTGAGTGTAGCAATTTCGAAGAGACGTTTTATTAACAAGCGAACACCCATTTATGTACAACATCCATCAATGAACTTCTCTAACAGAACAAGCTAACTGACAGCCAGGCAGTGGCGTAGCGTGGGTTGTCAGCACCCACGGCAAGGCAAGTAATTTGTGCCCCCTAACCCGTGGATTTGCGCCCCCTAACCCTAACCCCCAGATGCTCAGTGGCAAAAGGGTCTGCCTGGCTAGTAGAAGGTGCTGAACTTATTTCCCTCTGCTACCTCCTGGCAGGGTTGGGAGAGACTCTTTGCCTGAAACCCTGGAGAGCCTCTGCCAGCCTGTGTAGATGATGATAATAATAATAATAATAATAATAATAATAATAATAATAATAATAATATTGCCACTCTGGGCGGCTTCCAACAAATGATTAAAAATACATTAAAAAACAAGCTAGATGGACCTGTGGTCTGACCCAAGCACCTTCCAGTGTTGCTCAACCAAGCACAGCAGGGCAAGCGAGGCACAGGAACAGATTTAAATGGGGCGTCAGGCCTCAAAGGCCAGAGTCCAAAATTACCCATAAAGGTTAGGCATCCAACTGTCAAGGTGGTGTGAAATTCTACCCTCCACTGCATTGGCTTAAGTGCATGCAGCAAAACGAATGTTTGAGCTGGCATGGGGCCAGGTGACGTGACATTGCACAGGCGCCAGGAATGCCCCTGGCAGGTTAAACTTCTCATCAGAGGAAACTTTGTTCCTGCACCAACAAAAGGAATCCTCTCCATGTGACTGACCTGGGGGCTGCTCCAGAAATACAGATTATGTAGCACTAATCCTGATTTGTTTGCAAAAAGGGTACAAGGCAGCTAGACTCTGCCTGGTCTTTACTGAGCATTCATTCTGATTTCTTTGTGAGGCAGTTATGTGAAAATGAGCCTCTGTCCTGAGATGCTTGTGGGGCGTTTATTACACACGTTCCTGTTCGTAATCTGTTCACCCCACACTTTTCAATGTGTTTCCACTGTCACTTTCCAAACCACAAAAAAGTCTGTGGTGTTGTTGCTGCTGTTTTTTCTTCTTCACAAAGTGAATTTGTTGTACTAGGGGCAGCAGAACAATTTTAATCAGCTTTAAAATTGCATACATAAAGTTGATTTATTTATTATGTTTATATTCATCTTTCTTCCAAGGAGCTCAGAGTGGCGTATGTGGCTGTGCCCACCTCCTCATTTAAGCCCCACAGCAGCCCTGTGAGGCTGGTTAGGCTGAGAGTGGGTGGCTGGCCCAAGGTCACACCCAGTGAGCTTCCTGGCTGAGACAGGATTTGAACCCTGGTCCTAGCCTGACACACTCACCACTGTGCCACATGGGCACTCAGTTTTAGCATGAGCTTAATTCGCTCCTGCAAAACAGCCCAGAAGCACCCAAAATATGTAATGCAAATTAGCAATGTTACTGTTTAGGGGGCTCTCCAGTCTTTGGGTGGGTGGGAGTATCCTGCAACATGTTACTGATGGTGCATCAGAATGAGGAAACCCCGACCAAAGAATAGTGGCAAGAGAAATTGATGAACTATGCAGAACTGGTGAAATTGACATGCAAATTGTGAGACAAGGACAACTGTGACTTCAAAGAAGAAAGGGAGCCTTTTACAAACTATTTAAAAAGACAACAAAATGAACTGGATTCCTTGGCAGGTTTTGAATAAACATACACAAATTTATTGAGGGTTAACATAGTAGACAGATAATATAAGGATGTATACAATTTTATAATATGCAGAAGTTAACATGGGTTGAGAAATCAGAGAGAGGAGCTGAGGGAAGTCTTAGTGGGGAGGGAGGGTTTGTTGGGGAGGTGGGAAATGGGGAAATAATGAAGAAGATTTGTTTTGATAATTTGTTATGTTGAAATTGCTAATAATAATATATATCTATATATCTATATCTATATCTATCTATCTATCTATCTATATCTATCTATCTATCTATCTATCTATCTATCTATCATCTATCTATCTATCATCTATCTATATTACACACACACACACACACACACACACATATATATATATATATATACACACACAGCATTCTGCTTTATTTGTTGCTCTGTGATGCTTCCCCAGCTGTTGCCAGGAAACTTGGAATATACCATGGCACAGCTCAAATATTGCATCTAACCCAGATTACCAAATTTTTCATAGCTGCTTTTGGGAATCCCTGCTGGCTAAGCTTAACCTTGCATCTGTTTTCTGCCCTTCTGACAGCTGAAGGAGCTTTTCAGGCAGCAGCAGGCAGGATACAAGAAGCATCCCGGAGGACCAAAGGAAGAAAGTTCAGTGGCGCCTCTGAAGTCGCAAGGGATGCTGGTAAGAAGTCTTCCCTCCCTCCCTCCCTGGTGGGTTTCTTGTGGAGTAACACTGCAGTTGGGTGTTGAGAGTGACAGGAGTCCCCAAATTCCCCACATTTGTCAGAGGAAGGGTGGGGAGAAAGAAAGAGATGAGGTTGGGGGCAGCCCTATATGGTGTCCTCCAGACATTACATAAGAACCTAAGGAGAGACCTGCTGGAAGATAGGAAGATTCAGAACAGAGAAAAGCAAGTCCTTCTTCATGCAGTGCAGAGTTAAACTGTGGAACTCACTCCTGCAGGAGGCAGGGATGGTTTGGACAAATTCATGGAGGAGGAGAAGGCTCCTGGTTCCTGGCCAGGATGGCCCTGGTCTGCCTTCACAATCAGAGAGCGCAATACTTCTGAATGCCAGTTGCTGGAAACTGCAGGAGGAGAGAGGACTGCTCCTGTGCTTGTGTGCTCCCCACTGGGGTATCTGGTTGGTCACCATGAGAACAGGATGCTGGACTGAATGAGCCCTTAGCCTAATCCAGCCCGCTGCTTCTGATGTTCCCATCCCAGCTGTAACACAATGAGCATCAGAAAAGGAATTGGCTTTCTGTGGTTCAACAACGTGCCCAAACCCTGCAAAACCCTTTTATTTGGGGGGAAGATGTTAGGATTCCTGCTCCATGGTTGCAGTCATGGGATTTTTGTCTATCACATGACGGTGCATGTTTTGACTCCGCAGAGTGGGAAGTGACGGAGACAGGATATTTGTGTTACTGTGTTCCGTGAAGTGGGACTATTGTCCTTTGTTCTTTTTCTTTTTGCTGTCTGATGCTAGAGAGAGAGAGAGCCATGTTGCAGTGCTCTGTGTGTGTTTATATGTAAATAAAGTAGATTAGCCAAAATGCTGAGTTGCTGAGGTCTGTTATGCATGAGCTGCGAAGATTCTGCGGATCCCTAAGTGTGCCGGTGTCAGTTGGCATTAGTCGCTGTGATGTTCGGGCTGAAGAAAGCTTATGAAGCTCCCAAATGAAAGACCAAGAGGGAGAGAACACGCCAGTTGGGCATGTGTCTCTGCCAGGGTCCTACTCGAGTGTAGGCTGAACTCCTGACAGAAATGACTTGCCCCAGTACTGTATGGGGGGCACTTATTCTTTAAGGGCAATGGAAGCATCATTACATCACTCTGCCCCACTATTTTTAGAGCAGTGTAGAAGATACAAAAGGACCCTCCTTTGAGAGAGCTTGACCAATTATCACTCCCTTGAGAGAGCTTGACCAATCAGGGAGCTGTCTCCATGTCTCTGTTATCACAAGGCAGACTTACTCCTTCAGATTGCCTTCTGGCTGTCTGCCAAACCTTAATTGACTCTGTGTGAGTAGCTGCACGTACACAGTTTCCCAACATGGACAACCTAAGCCTCGCGGGCAGCTTGTAACCCTTGGATGCCCTCTGTGTGCCCAGCCCACCAAACCTTAATGCTTCTGCCACCATCGCAATGGGAAACAGAGTAGCTGGCTGGAAGTGGGAACCCAACCCCAGAGCACAGAGCCTAGTGTGTGGTTCCTACACCTCTCTGGGTGCATGATGTCTGTGGTTCCTCTGGAATTTCAAAGAGTTCTATAGCCTCTTCTTTGTGCTTCCTGCAGACTGTAGCCAAACCCACCAGGCTTCCTGAGGAAGGTCAGGCAGAACTTCAGGGTGTTCCCGGCACCAGTGGAGAAGCCCAGAGTCTACAGCAGCAGCTGAGAGAGAAAACGGAAATAGTAAGGAAGGAAGACTGCTGATGGGGGTGGCAGGAAAATGCCAGGGGTTCCTCCTGCTCACTCGGGGGCAGACCAGCCTGCCTCACCGCCTGAGGCAAAACAGGGAGGTGTTGCCCTGCGTGCACACCTTGTGCACCGCCTGCCCCCCCCACTGCTGCCTGCGCTAAAGCCTTGCTTCCCAGGGTCCTGAGGCTGTGGCCTCCAGTTCCCGGTGAGATCTCTCAAGGCCTCTGTGTGATCCCACAGGGCTCTCGAGAGATTTCTCCTTACCTCTGCTCACCGCAGAGCAACTGCCTCAGTCCACCAAGTGGACGGGCCGGCACTGCTCCTGCCACCCATTCAGAGAGGCCACTTGACAAGTCCAGCTTCCCGATCTGATGAAGCCGGCGTTTGGAAGGTTCAGGTCACATGAAAAGAAGTTCCCCAGGAATTATTTGGTGGATGCCGCGACTGCTAAACATGATGTATGGTGCCAATGTGGCAGCTCCCCTCCCCTATAATTCATTTCTCCCTTCCAGATCACCTCCATGGCCTCTGAGATCCAAGCTCTGAAGCAGAAGAATGAAGCCTTAATGAAAGGTAGGAGGGATGATGGTGATGGTGATGATGATGATGATGAGGAGGAGGATGATAGGCACCTGGTTGTCCACTGTGAGAAGAGGGTGCTGCTGGACTCGGTAGGCCTTTGGCCTGCTGTAAGGTGTGTTTTTTTATTTTAATTTGTTTTGCTACATCAGGCATTAAAACAAACGAAAAAAGCATACATCACACATACACACAAAAAAGAAATACATAAAAAAAGAAAAATAATAATAAAGAAAACAAAAGAAAAAACATCTCCTAACATAAGATATCAACAAATTAGGTTACATTTACTAAATAACACATAACACTAATTGACTTCCCTTCATCTCGATTTCAGAATATATTATATGATTTTTTATCTGCAGTTTCTTTTCCTTAAGAAACTCTTTACATCACAAGTGTTACGTCATACCTACTGTAATTTTTAGATTTTTTACCTCTGTTTCCATGTATGTCATAAATTTATTCCATTCTTTGTTAAACTTTATGTCTTTTTGATTTCTTATTTTCTGTGTCATTTTTGCCAATTCTAAATAATCAAATAGTTTGGATTGCCACTCGTTTATAGTTGGGATTTTTGATGTCTTCCAATTCTGCGCTATTAGGGTTCTAGCAGCCACTGTCGCGTACTGAAAGAGTGTTTGATCTTCCTTTTTGATTTCCTCTCCAATTATCCCCAGCAAAAAGGCTTCGGGTTTTTTTATAAAAGTATATTTAAAGATTTTTTTTTAGTTCATTGTAAATTGATTCCCAGAATTTTTTAATAGGCTCACACAACCACCACATGTGATAAAAATCACCCTCCTTGATCTTACACTTCCAACATAATTTATCACCAGTTTTATATATTTTTTCCAATTTTACGGGCGTTACGTACCACCTGTACATCATTTTATACATATTTTCCCTGAGTGTTGTGCATGCCGAGAATCTCATACCTTTGTTCCATAAGGCCTGCTGTAAGGTGTTAAGAGACCTGTTTGGCATGCAGAAGGTGCCAGGCTCAGTCCCCGGCATCACCAGGTAGGACTGGGAAAGATTCCCCGGGTAGTGTAGACAAAACCCACTTTGACAGAATCCTCTTTTTTCCTTCCACATTATTTAAGAAGAAGTATTAATTAATTTTTTGCCGCAGCAACTCAAAGTGACTTACAGTATGTTAAGCAAAAAACACATACAATGCTACCTCGGATTACATACGCTTCAGGTTACATATGCTTCAGGTTGCAGAGTCCGCTAACCCAGAAATAGTACCTCGGGTTAAGAACTTCGCTTCAGGATGAGAACAGAAATCGTGGCGGCGCGGCAGCAGCAGGAGGCCCCATGAGCTAAAGTGGTGCTTCAGGTTAAGAACAGTTTCAGGTTAAGAACGGACCTCCGGAACGAATTAAGTACTTAACCTAAGGTACCACTGTACATCCATTGAAAGCAGCACATATATTTTTGAAACACCTACATTAAAAAACACATGCAAGAAGGCCATAGATAGTTATAAAGCTAAAGGCCTGACCAAAAAGGAATGTTTTCTGAAGATATATAAGGAAGGGTCAAGATGAGCCTCCCTGGGGAGAGTCTCCCACCCTTGGGAGGCCAACTCAGAAAAGGCCCTGTTCTTGTGTTGCTGCCCATGAAGGGTGGCTCATGCAGAGAAAAAGGCTTCAGATGACAATTGCAGGACCCAGGTCGGTTCCTGTGGAGAGAGGCGGTCCTTGAGGTATTGCGGTCCTGAGCTGCCAAAGGCTCTGTGGGTGAAAACCAGCTCTCTGAACTGAGCCCAGAAAAGAATCTACAGGAGTGTCAGGCAGAATTAGTGCAATGCGCTCAGACCTTCCGCTCCCAGTCAATAATATGGCTGCTGAATTTTTGCACCAGCTGTAGCTCCTGAACTGTTTTCAAAAAGAGGTCTGTACGGTGCATTGCAGTAATCTAATCTGCAGTGGCATAGCTAATTTATTATATTTGAGACTGTAAGCATTGTTTTTGTGTTACTGGTTCTTATGTTTCTGCTTGTTTGCTAAAAGCAAGGCTCACCAGCCCTTTTTGGACCGGTGGGCATTCTTAGGCGCCGGGTTCTGCCCAACTTTTTTGGGGGGGGCCAGTGCATGTGCGTGGCGTCACACAGCGGGAGGAGGCAGTGAGGCCGGATGGGGCCCATTGCAGTCAAAGGGAGGCCCAACGGTGCCTGTTGCAGCCATGAGAAGGCCCAGTGATGCCCACAGGAAGGCTGGTGGGGCCCGGACCCCTCCTTGAATTTTTTGGGAGCCCTCGGCCCACCCTAGATGGTGCCTCTGGTTGAGAAACTGCCATGGGTGCCCGTCCCAAAATGGCTACTGTGAGGGCATGGTGCAACACAAAATGGCTACCACATCTGAAAGAGCAGAAGAAGAGAAGCAGGGGAGGAGTGGCCCAGTCAATGGAAACGAGAACAGAAGAGAAGGAGGAAACAGTCCCACATCTATTACAGATCTTTGAGGGGAGCTTCACTGAGGCCTTTCACAAGCACCTTAGGACATACTTCAGGGAGTGGGGCTGTGTTGGAGACCCCTGGCATAAGCTTTAATGGAGGGAGAGAGAGAGAGAGAGAGTTTATGCTGAAATAAATCTATTAGTCTTTAAGGGGGCACCTCACACCATGGTTGCATTTTCTTGCAAGGACTTCTTAGACTTTGGAGCAGCTGAGGTTGAACCATTGGTAGTTTCCCACCGATGCTTAAATGTTATCGAAGAACTTAAAAACCTAAGAAGAACTTAGCTGCTGGATCAGACCGAAAGGGACCCATCTGGACCAGCATCTTGTTCTCAATGTGGCCAACCAGATGTGCCTTACAGTTTTATATAGGTATTAAAAAACCCCAACTATTACTTGCTGCCCTGGAATCTTTTGGAGCTGAAAGTAGGGGAGATAATAGTTCTTTACTAAGACTTCCGGGTTAGCGCAATCGACTCTGAGCTCCGGAGGGAATCGGCTCCGCAGGATCGGGTCTTGTCGCTGCGGCGACACGGGGACCCTTAAAAATCACAGGTGGTGAAGCCTGTGAACCTGGTGACTCGGCGGGCACCATTTGCGCCCCCCCGACCCGTGAAGGAGCCTTTTTAAAGGCTTCGGAACGGGAGACGGGGTGAGTGGCGCGGTGCTGTGAGTCGACTGCTTCTCCTACGGAGTGAAGCCGCATGCCATGGTCGGAGAGCGCTGACTTCTTCTTGTGAACAATTGGACTTTAAAGCAGCAACCCGTGAGTAGTACGGAAATTGGATTTCTAAAGGATTTTTTTAAAAAAATTAGGCATGATCGGGGAAGGCGTAAAAAGGAAGTCTGTCTTTTTTCTTTTTGTTTTTTCTTTTTGGCTTTTTAAAATTGAAAATTCTTAATAAAAATATTTCTTTACTAAATCTCTGTTCCTGTTTCTCCACTCCCCAAACAGCCAAACTGAGGTTCCAGCAACAGATCCAAGAGATCTGCAGACTTTCAAAGCAAGGACCAGAAAGGAGCAGGGCTGAGTGTTTGGTTCCCCAGCTCTCTGCTAACCCGGACCAAGACGTGCAAAGCGCTGATGGGTGCAACAGCCCTGTGCCTTCGCCCCAAAGAAATGAACTCACACCCTCCATTGGCGGCAGAGAGAACTGGCCGGCGGCTGCACCGGATGCTCAGCTCCACTCTGGTGCTGAAGAAGAGCAAAGCCGTGTCGGTTCAGACACGTGTGTCGCACATTTGTCAGTCACAAGCTCTGCTGCCCATGGAAATCTCCTCTCTGCATGGCCTCTCCCCTCGCCCCCAGGGTCCTCCAGCCCCACTGTGCCTTCTGTAATGCTGTCGTTGCCCCCCACAACTTCCCACCAAGGCGGCCAGGGCCACCTTGAGGGCGAAGGGACCCTGCTCAGCCCCAGGAGCTCAGCTCTTTTGTCCCCGAGGCCATTTGGGTCCCCAAGACCATGGTCTCCCTTTAAATTTAGAGGGAGCCCCGAACCTTCAGAGGACTGAACTGAAGGAGAGCTGGAGAAACTCTGCCATATTTGAACATTAGGAAATTCAATGGGAAGATCACTTAGATGAGGGGTAGGCAACCTAAGGCCTGTGGGCCGGATGAGGCCCAATCGCCTTCTCAATCTGCCCCCCAGCAGTGTGTTTTTACATGACTAGAATGTGTCCTTTTATTTAAAATGCATCTCTGGGTTATTTGTGGGGTCTGCCTGGTGTTTTTACATGAGTAGAGTGTGTGCTTTTATTTAATATAGAATGGAAATAGAAATACTTTATTGTCACTGTACCACTTGTTTACGGTGAGATTAAACGAGCCCCTCCACAATCTCTCAGTCCTTCTTACACACTGTGTGTTGTCGTGTGACCACCAACCCTGAACATCAGCTGCAATGTTGCTGTTTTCCTTTCAGCAGCCTCACGGACCATGGGTAGAAACTGTTCTTTAACCTGTTGGTGCAGCTTATAATGATTCTATATCTCCTGCCCGAGAGCAGGAGATTGAAAAGGGTGTGAGTCATCCCTGAGAATGTTCCTTCTGAGGCAAGGTCTCCTGCGATGACATCTAGCAGACTCAGGGGACAGCCCATGATCTCGTGTGCTGTCTTCACCACCCTCTGTAGGGACTTTCTTTCAATGACTGTCAAACCAACGTACAACACCGTAATACAGTATGAGAGAACTGTATTACAGTGCGTCTCTGGGTTATTTGTGGGGCATAGGGATTCTTTCATATATATTTTTTCAAAATATAGTCTGGCCCACCACATGGTCTGAGGGACGGTGGACCAGCTGAAAAAGGTTGCTGACTTCTGGCTTAGATCATCTGGGGAGAGTCTCTTTGCAGTACTGTGCCCTGCAGGGTGTCACAGGGTGGTGACTCCCAAAATGGGCTTTTCTGCTGTCGTCCTTCCACCATGAAGCAGCACCCATCTTGCTGAGACACCCCTTCTTCTCCCCCAGGCTCTCCTGGAGCATAAGGCCAGTTTTTATCTGTAGAAATTCCCTGAATTCTTTTTTCTGCATGCTTTCATACTACTTTTTTTACTGGTTTTGCTGCAGAATTTGAGGCTGCACTTCAGTTTGACCCTCGTTTCACAAAGTGTGAATTGGTCCGGTTCACCTCTAGGTTATATAACCTTTAGGAGACATCTGAAGGCAGCCCTGTACAGGGAAGCTTTTTGAGGTTTCATGTTTTACTATGTTTTTATATATATGCTGGAAGCCACCCAGAATGGCTGGGGCAACCCAATCAGATGTGCATGGTACAAATAATAAAAAATGATTATTAAATGTAGACTGTATGGGCACTCTCTTGCACAGGCTCCTGTTTCTGTCACATAGAGGAGGGAGAAAGGTTGTTTTCTGCTGCTCCAGAAAAGTGGACACGGAGCAATGGATCCAAACTACAAGAAAGAAGATTCCACCTAAACATTAGGAAGAACTTCCTGACAGTAAGAGCTGTTTGACAGTGGAATTTGCTGCCAAGGAGTGTGGTGGAGTCTCCTCCTTTGGAGGTCTTTAAGCAGAAGCTTGGCAACCATATGTCAGGAGTGCTCTGATGGTGTTTCCTGCTTGGCAGGGGGTTGGACTCGATGGCCCTTGTGGTCTCTTCCAACTCTATGATTCTATGATTCATCCAAATCCAGCTTTGCTGATGCAGTTTCCAGTTCTCTTTTGTTATGGCTGGCAGCCAAAAGTTATGCAGATAATGCAATGCCCCAGAAGCTGCTGTTGCTGCAGTGGATCTTAGATCTGAGGTCAGCGTGCCTGATGGACGTGGGGAGCATTATGGAGGAAGAAAGCTTGATCCACCTGCTCTTTCTGCCTTCCTTGGCTGTCCTGGAGAGCTTGCAGTCGACTTTTCAACCCCAGGGTTTCCAAAGGGCTCTGAGCAGCATCACCTCTCTTTGGGCAAAAAGTCCCTGCCTTGGGAGGACTTGGAACTGGCTTGGATTTCTCCAGCTGGACTTCCTGCAGTCCTGCGTACCTTAAAGGTGTCGCAATGCCAAGCTCCCCTCAAACCTTCCCTGGCCTCCCATAGCAGAGGAAGGCCATTTCTCGCAGACAACTCCCCAGCAGGAAGCGCTGGATGTGCATCTCAAGGCCAGAGCTGAAAGCCTTCTGACTGAATGGCATGCCAGCGAGCAGATTCCATGTTCCCTCGGCTGCACATCTCCTTCCAGTGGACCTGCCCCATCTCAGGGGCCACAGGACCGATCAGCACTCGGCCAACAGCACAGCTGCGGGTGTAGAGTCGAGCCTGGGACGAGATGGAGGGGCAAACAGAGTCAGGAATAGTTGTGGGGGACCTCAGAGGTGCCCTATAGCAGGGCCAGCCCATCCTGAGACGGACTGAGGCAGCCATCGCGGGAGGTGGAATCCAAGCCCTGCCACCCCCACCCACCCCGAACGAGTGAAGAGAACTGACTGTGGCTTCCAGCAGGGCTCTCTTGCTGGTGGCACCCCTCCCATGCACCCTCCCGCTGCTGCCAGAGAAGCAAGGACAAAGCGGCAGCGACCTCCAGGTTCCTGCAAGATCCCCCAGACCCCATCAGATCCCACCAGAACCTGGAAGCCGCCACTGCCACCACAGGACCCTGGCAAGCAAAGTTGGGCAGAGGGGCACGGCAGCGCCTTTCCATTCACCTCAGGGGTTTTTCCTGCCTATAGGAAATCTCAGCCCAAGCTTTTCCACCTACAAATTCCTTCTTGAGGAAGTGCACCCTCTTGTGTAAGTTGGCACAACAACAAGCAGGAATCGATGCATTGTTTTGTTTCCTCCTTGGGCAGAAAGGATTCACTAGGTTCTCCTCCTCCTCCTTTTATCCCTACGACAACCCTGTGAAGTAGGTTAGGCTGAGGGTAAGTGAGCTTCATGGCAGAGTGGAGATTAGAAACCTGGTCTCTCCTAGGTCCTACTCTAATACTCTAACCACTGAACCACACTGTATTTCTAAAACCTCATTTCTCTTTAGCTCAACTCAATGGCTTAAGACATACCTCTTGACCCCAGCTTTTGACACTCAAAGAGCATATTTTTAGGACCCCCAATATTTTGGTGACTGTAAATTGTTTGGAACTGTTTTTAACATTGTGTTTCAATGTTTGACCTGCCCATGGACCTTAGGGTGAAGGGAGGACTTAAAAATCACAATAATAGATAAATAATAAATCTTTACATTTGTACAACTGTTCAGCAAGTCCAGAAGTGTGGATCCAGAGTGGGCTGGGCTCAGCACGCAAGATCGTATGTTGCCTTTGGGCCCAGGGTGTGTGCCTGCACCTTTCAGGCCAACCCAGGATGCAAGCTGCTCTAACTTTGCTTGCCTCTCCCCCGCCCCACAATGGGCTAGGACAGGCTTCCTCAACCTCGGCCCTCCTGATGTTTTTGAGACTACAATTCCCATCATCCCTGACCACTGGTCCTGCTAGCTAGGGATAATGGGAGTTGTAGGCCAAATACATCTGGAGGGCCGAGGTTGAGGACACCTGGGCTAGGAGAAGGTAAAGGGACCCTGACCATTAGGTCCAGTCGTGGACAACTCTGGGGTTGCGGCGCTCATCTCGCTTTATTGGCCGAGGAAGCTGGTGTACAGCTTCCGGGTCATGTGGCCAGCATGACTAAGCCGCTTCTGGCAAAACCAGAGCAGAGCACGGAAACGCCGTTTACCTTCCCGCTGGAGCGGTACCTGTTTATCTACTTGCACTCTGAGGTGCTTTCGAACTGTTGGCAGGAGCAGGGACCGAGCAACGGGAGCTCACCCCATCGCGGGGATTTGAAACGCCGACCTTCCGATCGGCAAGCCCTAGGCTCTGTGCTTTAACCCACAGCGCCACCCGCGTCCCTAACATACTTTGGCTCAGATCTTCCATCCATTACCTGCATGACTGTGAACTCCAGGGACAACTGCTGTTCCTGGATGTCTCCGGCAGGTAAGCTGAAGAGGAACGGGGCATTCCACACGGGGTTGTAGCCCGCTATGGACTTGGTCTCCTTTGTGTCAATGACCTTTCCGTCGTGGCAGAGGTGGATCAGAACGTAGTGGTCTAGAAAGAGGAAAAGCAGAGGACAAGGGATGGGAGATGCAGGGCTCCTCAAGACGGACAGGTTTGTGCCTGACGGCTGGAAGAGGCACAGATGGTGACCCTTGGAGTCACTTCAAATTCCACCATTCTATGCAAGAAGGGAAACGAGAGAGATTCCTCTCCCCCCCCCAACTTTGATAGGTGGACAGAACTGCCACCACCTGATATAACCTGTCAAAGTTCAAAGAAAATTGCTGATTGGCATTTACAGCCATCGTCTTTGGAGATGTGCTTTCAGTGCCCATCTGTTGATCAGGAGCAGGGCCTGCAGGAGGCTCCATATAATGGATCATCACCTGATCATCAGCCCCAGGGAGCCCCTTGGTAGCCTCTGTGGAAGGAGAAAAGCTCCCCTAAGCTAGCATTTCCCACTCTGCAAAGAAAGCAGTTTCAAGCTGCAATTTCCAGAGTGGCTTAACAGTCCTGCCCTCTTCCTGGAGAACTCTGGGAAATGTAGTACTGTTAAGTACAGAAAAGGAATCTCCGAGCAACTCTCAGCACCCTCAACAAACTGCAGTTCCCAGGATTCTTTGGGGGAAGCCATGTGTGTTTAATGTGGTATCCTAATGCATTCAATGCATAATGCAGACGGGGTCTGAGAGATCCCCATCTTAATTTGCTCACAGATTTTTAAAAAATGTGTGTATATGCATACAGATTAAAATATGCAAATTTTGTGAAAATTTGTGTCCTGAGTCCTGTACCTAAATCTGTTAAGGTACTGAGCATTACCTGCACCAGATCCCAGTTTAAACACAGAATTATTGCATGTGGAGATCACAGAGGAAGGCATAGCTCAGTGGCAGAACATCTGCTTTATATGTAGAATGTCCCAGGTTCAATCCCCGCTGGCTCCTCCAGGTAGGTCTGGCAGGGACTCCCTGCCTGAACCCTGGAGAGCTGCTGCCAGTCAGAGTAGACAACACTAAGATATAGGGAGCAATGGTCTGGCTCAGCAGAAGGCAGCTCCCCATGTTTGTGTGTTCCTATACATGCGTTGGTACTTGCATCCTACCTGGTGTTCCCAGCATCCGGCTGACGCGTCCCAGGTTCTCTGCTTTGCGAACCAGAACTTTGATGCGATTGGCCAGAGCTTGATACTGGAGCAGGAGGAAAAGCTGCCCCAGGGACCTGGGCTGGGAGAGCCAAGAGGCGGAGCTAATGTCCTGGGAACTGTGGCACTGAAGGGGAAGAGAATGAACACGTCATGGCATAGATAATACACACAACACATACAGGAGTTAGCCAGCTCCAGTTTTATATTTCACATGGATTTAAGAACCTAAGAAGAGACTGCTGCATCAGGCCAGTGGATGCCCATTGAGTCCAGCATCCTCTTTGCGCAGTGGCCAACCAGAAGCCTCAATGGGAATCCAGGAAGCAGGGTTCCAGAACAAGAGCAAATCTCGCCTCCTGTGGTTTTTGCACAGGTCACTTTGCGCTGCTTACGGCCTCTTTGTTGGGATGCCTGCATGTCAAAGTCACTTGCCTAAGGCTTTAAAATGCTGTTTAGTTACAGTGATACCTCAGATTACATATGCTTCAAGTTACAGACGCTTCAGGTTACAGACTCTGCTAACCCAGAAGTAGTGCTTCAGGTTAAGAACTTTGCTTCAGGATGAGAACGGAAATCATGCTCCGGCGGCGCAGCAGCAGCACGAGGCCCCATAACCTAAAGTGGTGCTTCAGGTTAAGAACAGTTTCAGGTTAAGAACAGACCTCTGGAACGAATTAAATACTTACACCTGAGGTACCACTGTATTTCACTTATATAAAACTGCATGAGCCTGCCCTTCAGGGGCCCACATACCCCCCAGGGCAGCAGCCAACAGGGGTTGGAATCCAATAACATCTGGAGGGCCAGTTTCCTAACCCTGCTCTAAAGGGAACACCCACCCACCCACTATGGGCGTAGCCACGGGGGGGGGGAGCTGCCCCTCCCTAAATCAAGTAAATCATTACAAAATACATAACTAACTGAGGTTCTGCCCTCTCCTGGAAATAAATCCTGGCTATGCTCATGACACACATGCACACAAATAAAACCAGCCCTTACCCATCCAATGCAGGGTTTCTGCCTGGACACTGAGGTCCAGCGCCGAGGGCCTTCTGGTGGTTCCCTCATTGCAAGAAGCAAAGCTACAGGGAACCAGGCAGAGGGCCTTCTCAGTAGTGGCATCCGCCCTGTGGAACGCCCTCCCACCAGATGTCAAAGAGAACAACAACTATCAGACTTTTAGAAGACATCTGAAGGCAGCCCTGTTTAGGGAAGCTTTTAATGTTTAATAGGTTATTGTATTTTAGTGTTTTGTTGGAAGCCGCCCAGAGTGGCTGGGGAGGCCCAGCCAGATGGGCGGGGTATAAATAAATTATTACTATTATTAATTATTATTATTATCAAACTGTGCCCCATGGGTGACCAGCGGGATGTGAGAATTTGTGGTTGCAGGTGACCCACCCATGGCTCGGAATATTGGGGACTGGTTCTCAATTGCCTTTCTGTTGCTCCTTTTATTTCTTATATTACAATTTGAATTTTAGGGAACTACCATAGCTGCCCCAAGACCCTCAAGAGGTCCGCAGGCGGAGCGGGAATTGGGGGTCCCCGCCGGGCGGGAGGCGACGACTCCCTGGCCTCTGGGCGACGCGAGCCTCACCTTCGTGAGCGACAGCTCCTGGGCGAGCGCCGAGGGCGAGGCGCCCTGCTCGCCGGCCACCTGGGCGCAGGGGAACAGCACCTCGCCCACGAAGGCGTCCTTCCGACGGGCGAAAGCCCTGGCGTACACAGCGAGGCGCAGCGTCAGGCCCGGCAGCTCTTGGCGGGCGCAGCCGGGGAAGCGGAGCTGCTGGTGGAACTCCGGGTGGAGGCTCCTCCGGCGCCGGGCGGTGCGCTGCGGCTCCGCGGAGCCCGGCAGCAGGCGCGCCTCGACGTAGCAGCTGCGGCTGGCGCCGAGGCCCCCGGGCAAGTGGGCGACGCCGACGACGTTCACCGTGAGCGTGGCCTCCGGAGGAGAGTAGCCGACGGCGAAGTGCAGGCGAGGTCGCGGCTTGGCCTGGGCGGCGGCGGGCAGGAGCCCCGCGACGGGGCGCACGACGAGGGGGCTGCTGTCTCCCGCGGCAATGGTGCTCCGGCGCTGCGGGCCCCGAGGGCGCTGGGCGGGCGGCGCGCTCAGCCCTGGCGGGACGACGAGGCTGGGCAGGGAGGCGCGGCCGCGCAGGAGGGGCGTCGGGGGGCTGCCGTCGGGCGAGGCCGGCGCACGAGCAGCTGCAGCAGGCAAGCTCTCCAGAAGCTGCCCCGCCAGCTGGGCATACTGTTGCTGGATGGGCACCGCCGTCGTCGGAGAGGGCAGAGCGGGGCCCAGATCCACCAGGGGGCGGCCCGACGCCTGCGCCTCGCCGCAATCCGGGCGCCGCGACCTCCGCCGGTGCCAGCAAATCGCGCAGCCGAGGAGCAGGCAGAAGCAGAGCAGGCTCAGCCCGACGCCCAGGAATACCTGTAAGTGCACTGAGCAGAGGAGAGGAGGAGAATCATAGAATCTAGAGTTGTAAGGGACCCCGAGGGTCATCTAGTCCAACCCCCTGCAATGCAAGAATCAGATCTAAGCTGAAGCATCCCTGACAGATAGCCATCCAACCGCTGCTTAAAAGTCCCCAGGGAATGAGTGTGCATTCCTTTCCGAGGGAGTCTTACCACCTGAAAGTTACTCCGAATGTTAAGTCCGAATTTTCTTTCTGTTTGCAGAAGAGGGTCATATTGTGGGGAAAGCAACAGAGCTTCAAGGGGGCAAGTCCCAGTTTCAGGGGAGGGCTCATCATCTATTTAATTTATTTACTGCTGTCAGGGTTACTTCCAGATCCTAGCTCACAGAGGATCACGCTAGCCAGCGGTTGTTGATTAAAAGTCTTTATTGAGTTACAGTCTCCATTCTTGAGCTGCTGCGTGCAACCCTACGCCTTATGCTTAGGTCGGCGAAGCTCCTTCTGAGTCTCCGCCCCTTGCGCACCAACTTAATATCCTAGCCCTGCTCCACCTTTTCCGCCTGACAGTTCTCCTCTGGGTCCCTCTGCCCCCCTGGGTCTCTCCCTTCCGGGATTCTTCTGACGCTGACCCCCCTGACTCCCCTGTCTCCTTGCGCCGGGCTTTAGGACCTGGCTCTCTTTCCGGGCTGCCTACTGCGCCACCTTCCTGTGCATTTGAACTTGGCGCGCGCGCCCAACCTTCCACTTTCCGTCTAACCGTCACTTCGCTCCCCGATGAAGGTGTGGCCACTCCTGACTCGTGCCCTCCCTCCTGTTGTGAGCTGCCAGCGCTAGTTCCCAGGCGCTCTTCCTCTTCCCTACTCTCTGGCGGTGACGTAGGTCCCGATCTCCAACTGCTCCCCTCTGAGTCCCCTCTGGCTCTTTCTTCCTGGGGTGTCCCCCTAGTCTCCCCCCTTGCCCTTGCCACTGGTGCTCCTCTTTGTGAATCTTCTGATTCACTGGACAGACTCGGAGATCTCGGGTCGTCGTCGTCACTCATCCTTTCTTCTGCCTCCTCCCCCTCGCTCTCTGTTTCCTCCCTTGCCCTCACCTCTGCTCCTGAACCCCTGACAACTGCATTTATACCCCCACCTTTTTCTGCAAGTAGCTCAAGTTGGCTTACCTGGTTCTCCCTGCTTTGGAACCCTGGTCTCCCAGGTGCTAGTCTAACACTGTAATCTCTGCACCACCACTGGACCTCCATCTATGTCCTCACTTCTCCACTCACAAGTAGGGATGGCCAAACATGTCCATTTGGGTTTTGCTCGGTTTTGCTTTTTTGTTTTCATTTGTAAGTTCTGTTCACATGTCCACATAAAGTTGCAGGTTTTTGAAGTATAACAAGACACCTTGAAAATTATTATGCAATCTGTATGCGGTTTTGCCTAACATGCACATTCCAAATGCAGCCGCACCATAAAGGTAAAGCTCTGACAGTTAAGTCCAGTTGCGGACGACTCAGGGGTTACAGCGCTCATCTCGCTTTACTGGCCAAGGGAGCTGGTGTTTGTCCGCAGACAGCTTCCGGGTCATATGGCCAGCATGACTAAGCCGCTTCTGGCGAACCAGAGCAGCCCATGGAAACACTGTTTACCTTTCTGCCGGAGTGGTACCTATTTATCTACTTGCACGGGAGCTCACCCCATCGCAGGGATTCAAACCGCCAACCTTCCGATCGGCAAGCCCTAGGCTCAGTGGTTTAGACCACAGCACCACCCACGTCCCATAGCCGCATCATAGATCTGTATAATGACATTGCACTATCACTATCGGCAGCTTTGGAATGTGTGGATTAGGTAGTATCTCCTTTAAGTGTGAACTGGATTCCTCCCCATCTCTGCTCACAACAGCTGGAGCAGATTGGCAACAACAACTACCACTAAGGCTCAGAAGGGCAAGATGGGCAGCTCAAAAGGAGAGTAGAGAAGGCAGGGAAAGGACCCCATCCCGACTCCCACTCTCTCCAAAAGACGCCTGCAGAGCAGCTCTGGCCTGATGACATCAGTTCGACATGTTTGCTCAGGAGCTAAAATAAAGCCAGACTCTCCTCAAACCAGATAAACCCCAGGGAAAGAAAAGCTCTGCTTATCAGGCCTGCAGTTTTGCTGACGCAGGGCTGTTGTGGAGCTAAGAGGCCCTTGCCTAGTCAAACAGCCCTTTGCAAAGCACTCAATCTGTGCTTGGCTTCCAGGTCAGTTGGCAGCTCACCCCAGAATGTGTGTGTGTGTGAGAGAGACAATGTTGCATCATCCCGTGAGATGGGAGGAGGGAGGGCTGCAGCGCAAGGCTAGAGTGCATGCTTTGCATGTAGAAGGCCCTGGGCCAATCCCCTCCACCTCTATCGGCCCAGGGCCTTCTACATGCGAAGCATGCGCTCTAGCCTTGCGCCAATCCCCTCCACCTCTAACAAAAACGGGGAAATAATTTTAGGGCTGGAAAGGATCCCAAGGGATCCCACTCAACCCCCGGCAGTGCAGGAACTTGCCCATGTTCCTTTCTTCGTCTCAACGTCCAGAACAGAAATCAATCCAGAGAACACCGATAAATAGTGGCTGCTGCTGCTCCTGTTTGCAGACTGTGGCCCCCAGGATGTTGCCGGACTGTCTAGCTCTCATCAGCCCTGAGCACTGGGCACGCTGGTTGAGGTTAATGGCAGCTGGAAGCCTCACAACACCTGGAGATCTGTGTTAGAAGGCTGCCTTTGATTTTTAGAGCATATGACCCACAGCAGACTTTTTAATGCTTTCCTGCTCCCTGAAAAGGGATGGGAAATAGAACCAGATACCGTAAAATCATAGAATGGTAGGACAGGAAGGGAACCCAAGGGTCATCTAGTCCAACCCCCTGCAACGCGGGAATCAAATATCCTAATGCCAACAATGTGATGTAGTAGCAACAGGCCCCATCTGCCCTATACTTTGGAAACAGTATGGTATCCTTGACAAAGCAAACAAACAGCTATGACTTCCACCAAGGAATCTGGTAGTTTGTTAAGGGTGCTGAGAGTAGCAGGCAGGCCCCTCTCTCCGCCCCCCTCACAGAGGTGCAAGTCCCAAAGTGGCTTAACAGTCCAGCCCTCTTCCTAGGGAACTCTGGGACGGACCCATCTGGGGCCTTATCTACCTTATACCCTTGAAGCAATATCTTTGAGGAGCCATGGAAACCCAAAGAACCCTGAGGACAGTAGTTGGCACAGGGTGCTGCGGCTAAAGATTGGACCGTGTCCATTTTTTTACTGAGCATTGATTCTAATTTGTTTAGACTGGTGACTGGGAGCGGCCGCAGAGACCACATAACACCGGTCTTGAAAGACCTACATTGGCTCCCAGTACGTTTCCGAGCACAATTCAAAGTGTTGGTGCTGACCTTTAAAGCCCTAAACGGCCTTGGTCCAGTATATTTGAAGGAGCGTCTCCACCCCCATTGTTCTACCCGGACACTGAGGTCCAGCACCGAGGGCCTTCTGGCGGTTCCCTCACTGCGAGAAGCCAAGTTACAGGGAACCAGGCAGAGGGCCTTCTCGGTAGTGGCGCCTTCCCTGTGGAACATCCTCCCACCAGATGTCAAAGAGAACAACAACTACCAGGCTTTTAGAAGACATCTGAAGGCAGCCCTGTTTCGGGAAGCTTTTAATGTTTGATGTATTATAGTATTTTAATATTCTTTTGGAAGCCGCCCAGAGTGGCTGGGGAGGCCCAGCCAGATGGGCGGGGTATAAATAATAAATTGTTGTTGTTGTTGTTGTTGTTTACAGGGTGGTTATATGACAATGACTGCTCACCCTGATGTGCTTGCAGGGTGGTCTCTCCATTAGTCACTTGTTCATCCCACACATTTTGCAATGCATCTTCCCATCACTTTCCAAACTGCCCAAGGCCAGAGTGCCCTTTCAACGCACAAAGCTAAGACACAAATCCCTCCTGCAAAATGCTATTGCTCCAGATTCACCCATACAAAGGATAATCATCAACAGAATGCCCACCCCACAGGCTTAAAAGGCACTTATGTGCCACGTTAGCAGCCATGGCTTCTGCCAAAGAATCCTGGGAACCGTAGTTTGTTGAAGGTGCTGAGAGCTGTTAAAAGATAAAGGGACCCCTGACCATTAGGTCCAGTCATGAACGACTCTGGGGTTGCAGTGCCCATCTCGCTTTACTGGCTGAGGGAGATGTGGCCAGCATGACTAAGCCGCTTCTAGTGAACCAGAACAGCACACGGAAACGCCGTTTACCTTCCTGCCGGAGTGGTACCTATTTATCTACTTGCACTTGATGTGCTTTCGAACTGCTAGGCTGGCAGGAGCAGGGACCGAGCAACGGGAGCTCACCCCGCCGTGGAGATTTGAACCGCCAAGCTTCTGATTGGCAAGTCCTAGACTCTGTGGTTTAACCCACAGGATACCCCTATTCTCACAGTGCTACAGTTTCCGTGCGCTGCTCTGGTTTGCCAGAAGCGGCTTAGTCATGCTGGCCACATGACCCAGAACCTGTACGCTGGCTCCCTCGGCCAATAAAGCGAAACGAGCGCCGCAACCCCAGAGTCGGGCACGACTGGACCTAATGGTCAGGGGTCCCTTTACCTTTTTATTACAATCTCCTTAGGAAACTATAGTTCCCATGATGCTTCGGGGAGGGGGTGAGGATGGAGGAGGAGGAGGGCATACTCACCATGCTGGTGTTTGTCTAGCAGGACCTGGACGAGCAGCCACAGGAAGAGGAGGATCACCAACCCTTCAATCATCCCCTTGCAGAAGAAAAAGATGATGGACTGGCAGAGGGACAGGGCTGGGAAGATGTGGTCCTTGAAGAGTGCCATCCCCTGCCTTGCCCCAGATGGGAGTGAGAGCCCGGGGAGGGTCCTTGCTCACCTGAGCCGGGCACTTGGGGCGGACAGAGGAGGACAGTGGAGATCAGCCATGGAAGAAGAGCAAGGCGGCAGCAGCAGCCGGGGAGAGCTCTGCGGCAAAACCTGGCAGGCAGGAGAGGTAGAAGCAAGTTCCCTGGGGGGACGGAGGAAAGGGGCTCGTGGGGCGCAAAGGATCTAGCATCCCCGGAGCCTGCCTGACAGTGTGCAAGTCAACGCGTCTCTCTTTAAATAATCCAGAGCTCTGCAGGCAGATCCTCCGGCTCACACCACATCTATTCCGGTCCGCTTGAGGCAACCGGCAGTGACCCCCTTTCCTTCCTCCCCCCGCCCCCCACGGGTTGCCATTCCGCACCAGGAGCAACAAGACCAGCCACGCAGAATGTCATCTGCCTTGCAGGGCAGGTACATTATTGGAAGGCCCATGACCTCCCCAAAGGTGGGCTCCTTGCGAAACAGAGAAGGAGGTATAAATAGATCCTGGGCGAGAGATGCCGTCCGCTTCGTAGATCTTGCAGGCAAGAGATGGTGATGTGGTAAGACAGCTGTGAAGATCAACCTCGCCTTTCTGATAGGGAAGGCAGCTCTTTGATCTCTCACTTTTGTCTTTGGTGTTGAGAGAGCTGCCATGTAGATGATCATGCGCAGGGGGCGTTTTACTCCACAGAGATTACTCACCCGAGCAGAATTAGAATGGTAGTTGAACATGTAACTTCATGTAGGGCTATCTTGTACTGCAATACCTGTCCCTGCTGTGCTTCCTATAATGTTCATCAAAGCCCATGCCCATCCAGCGAAGGCCCCTTGCAATGTTAGTTAAAAGCTTCCCATTTGCAGCTTCTGCCCCTTTTGTTGGGTGGCAACAGCATGAAAGATGAATAGCTTATTGGTCCCTCGCATCATCCATTAGCCCCTGTTTCTGTAGCAGGGGTGAATTACTGCTTTCCACTATGTTTTGTTTTGTTTATAGTGAAACATTGCTATTTCTCATCTAAGAATGAAAACCATTTTTCACTGCACCCAGGAGGAGGCACGGTAGCCCTGAAAGGGCCTCACTGCATGGCCCCAATCCACACTGAACACGTGATGCCTGGGGGATGTTGCGCATCATCTATGTGTGACGCAAGTGTGTCACAACATCACATGTCTCCCGGCACTACGCAGCCTGGTGCAGCCTTCTGCAATGTTCCGCCAGCCAAATATTAAGGGGGCAGAAGACACCTCCGCCCCCTAGAGTTGGCATACCTGACCTCCCGGCAAGCAGCAAAACACTCAGGGCGCCCCCAATCTGTCAGTCCTTTGCAGGAGGGATTCAAGTGCACAGCAGAACTTTAGGTTTGCGCGTTTCAAGTGGATGCAACAAATCCGCTTGGTAAAAAGAACAGGGCATTTTGCGGAATAGAGAGTGGCAGGGAAATGCCCTAAAAAGTGTGGAGCGAATGAATGACTAAGAGGAAGCTGCCTAAACACACTGTGAGCAAATCGGGATGAAGGCAGGACATATTCGCCTTGTGTGCCCTTTCCACAAAAAATCATAATGCTCAGTAAAAGACAGGGTAAGCTTTGGGTGGATGCTAAGAAACAGGTACTAAGGGAACGTATTACCTCTCATGGTGGGGCTGCCTGCTAATACAGACACTTTGGGGACTGGTATCCTCAGAAATATTCAAAATAATTTGGGAGCTCCTGCATTTCTCCCTCCATTCTTGTTTATTATACAGTGGTACCTTGGGTTACAGATGCTTCAGGTCACAGACTCCGCTAGCCCAGAAATAGTACCTCGGGTTAAGAACTTTGCTTCAGGATGAGAACAAAAATCGCGCGGCAGCAGCGGGAGGCCCCATGAGCTAAAGTGGTGCTTCAGGTTAAGAACAGTTTCAGGTTAAGAACGGACCTCCAGAACGAATTAAGTTCTTAACATGAGGTACCACTGTACCTCTTCAAAGACTCGTCTCTCTTTAGCTCAAACCTGGAAGGTCTTAAAGGACCCACCCCCAGATTTATGGCCCAACAACGTTTGGCGAATGGCCATCACTGAGAAAATAACACTCGTTTTAAAGTGATAAACAGAAAAATGGATAAACTTTATGCACTATGATGGCCTTTTGTTCTCCTGGAGAAGAAGAGGCTGAGAGGTGATCTGAAGGTCACAGGACAAGCTTGTTTTCTCCTGCTCTGGAGGGCAGGACCAGAACCAATGAATTCAAATTGCAAGATGGGAGATTCCAACTAAAGATTGGGAAGAACATTTGAAGGTAAGAGCTGTCGGGCGTTGAAGTGGACTCTCTGTCATGGGTGGATGGCTGTCTGTCGGGGGTTCTTTTCCGACAATTCCTGCGTTGCACTGGGTCAGGCTAGATGGCCCTTGGGTTCCCTTCCAGCTCAACAGTTCTCTGATTCTATTTGCTTCTCATCCGCAGGGCGAAAGGCTCCCCGTCCTGGCCTACTGGATTGCAGCAGTGGGGGACATGGCCAAGGGCATGCCAGGAAAGGTGGCTCAGAGCCAAGAAGTCTGACGCTGGCATGCTTCCGCCGCCTCGGCTTTTCCAAGGGCGTGTGCAGACCAGCAGCAGAGGTGCAGGTGTCCTTTTTTCAAATTTTAACTAGTAGTTTCCTTTTATTCCTATTTAATTTAAACCCTGCCACTTCTGAATCTTTTCTAACACTTTAGGGATTGAGGTTTTTGGATCTTCTACTGTTATCACTAAGTCATCTGCATATGCTTTTAGTTTAAACTCACTTTCCCCAGTTTTTACACCTGTGATCTCTTTATCTGCTCTTATGTTTCTGGCAAGTACTTCCCGTACCAGGATGAACAAATGGAAATGATTGGCAGAATCCGAGACCAGGGAGAAGAGTCGGTGGAAGAAGATTGGAGGAAATTTAAAATTTATTTGCAGAAACACTGTAAAATTTTTGAATGCTGATGACATTGAAATGAATTGAAGGGGTTCTAGCAATAAGGCAAAAAGTAAGAGGGGATTAATAATAGATAAACTAATAGGATATGAATTTGCTGAACCAAATCTAAAAAGGGGTACAAAAATGGGAGACGTGAGGAAGTCAGGAAAATAAGTTAACTAAAGTGGAGAGATTAAGAAAGAGGGAAATTTTGTTTTTCTTTTATATGTGTTTTTTCCTTTTTTCTTTTTTGTGTTTAATGTTTGTATTTTTGTATTTTGTATCTGTTTTGCTTTTGTTCTTTTCTAAACTTTTCTATCGATAAAACCTAATAATATATATATATATATATATATGTCAGGGGATGATTAGCTGCTTGTGCTTAAAATTGTGCCCCTTCAGAGTTTGTGCGGCCCCACAAACCTCTGTGTGTGACAGAGCTCCTCAGACATGTCTGCTCTAGTCACTAGTAGAGTCTGACAGTGGCTGCCTGCGGAAGCGCTTCCAGCAAAGAAGTTCCTTAACGGAAACGCGTCTCCTGGACTCACGACGTGGCAGCTTCCGGCGAAGCATGGGTCTCCCTGCAGTTGCTTCTGACACCTCCCCGCTATTTTCGCTGGAAGTGTCTCTCACCCCTTTCTCTCCCCTGCTGTTTCCTGCCTGGGCTGCTGCGTCTCTCTCAGCATTACTGAGATCCTCCTCCAGAGACCCCTCGCTCCCCCTCCTTGTCCCTGCTTTAGCTGCTGACTCTCTCCCAGTCTCTGGGAGCCCTACCACCTCCCTTTCCTCTGATGTCAGTTCCCTGACATCCACCTCCCCTCCAGGGCCCCCTTCTCCCCCGCCCCTACTCTCTCCTCTGGGCGGTGAGGAGCTGAAACCCCGAAAAGAATCCTCTTCATCTTCAGACGTCTCGAACATTTCCCTCCATCGGTCTTCGTTCCGACTCGCTGAATCCTCCTCCACCTCGGAATCAGAGAACCCCTCCAACTCTTCTTCTTCGTCGGTGGTGGCGAAGTATTCCCTCCGGAACCTCGCCACTGGCTGGGGTTTACGAGGGAATCTCTGATGAAAAGTTTCAATCAAAACCTCGTCATCTACATCCTCTGCCCTGACCCAGGTGTTTTCCGACTCCGGCTCCCCTTCCCACATTACCAAATACTCTACTTGCTCTCCCTTCCACCTGGAATCGAGAATCTCCGCTAGATGGTAGCTGTGTTCTTTTTCCTCCATAGCTGGTCCCCTATTGACCCTCCCCTCTCTGTCCCCTATATACGGTGACAGCAACGACCTGTGGAACACTGGGTGCAACTTCATGTGGTTCGGTAACCGGAGTCTGAAAGCCACTGGGTTGACCTGTTGCGTGACTTCAAATGGGCCCAGTCTTTTGGGTCTTAACTTCTTACAACCTCCTTTAAATGGTAACCCTTGGGTGGACAGCCACACCTGGTCCCCCACCCTAATGCTTTCCCCTTCCCTTCTGGTTTTGTCTGCCTGCCTCTTATATTCCTCCTTCGCCCTGTTTAAATTAAGTTGGAGCTGGCGATGGATCGCTTCCATTTCTTCAACGAACTGTTCTGCGGCTGGAACGCTCCAGTTCTCCCCTTCCCCCCCTGGGAAGGCTCGGGGATGACACCCGTGATTAGCCAAAAAAGGGCTCATCCCCGTGGACACGTTCTCTGCATTGTTGTAGGCAAATTCTGCCAACGCCAGCTTCTCCACCCAATCATTCTCTCTGTCATTCACATAACACCTCAAATATTGCTGGAGGACACCATTAGCTCTTTCCGCCTGCCCGTTGGTTTCTGGATGACGGGCAGTAGAGAAATTCACCTCTACATGCAATAAGCTCATGAGCTTCCTCCAGAACCTGGAAGTAAATTGTTTCCCTCGGTCAGAAACCACCCTCAAGGGGGCGCCATGCAGCCTAAACACATTTTCCACAAACAATTTAGCGGTTTCTTCCGCTGTGACCGCATGTGAGCAGGCTATAAAGTGGGCCATCTTGGTTAACAGGTCTACCACAACCATGATGGCTGTTTTCCCTTTGGACCTGGGCAGATCAGTCATGAAATCTATTGCCACTGCCTCCCATGGCCTTTCCGGCGTGGGTAGTGGTTCTAATAAACCTGCCGGTGCCCGCCTCTCCCCCTTGGCTCGTTGGCATCGGTCACACCCTCTCACATATTCCCGCACATCTTCCCTGACCTTGGGCCACCAGAATTCCCTGGTAACCAGCCACATGGTTTTGTGTTGCCCAAAATGCCCTGCTGTGGGGCTATCGTGCAGTTGCTTGAGTACCTTTTCCCTCAATTCCCCTTCAGGTATGTATAACGCTCCCTTGTAGTACAACGCCCCATTTCTCTCCTCAAAACCCCCGGGTTTGTCTCCCTCCCTCCTGAGACCCCTGAGTTTGTCCTGGGCGTATTCATCCTGCACCGTTCCCTCTACCAGTTCCCTTTGCCCCACCAATGCCGCCCCACACACCCAGCGGTCCTCGGGAATGACATGGGTCTCTTCGGGTGCACCCTCTCCCTCCAAATATTCAGGTTTGCGTGAGAGAGCGTCCGCCCTAACGTTCTCCGGGCCTGGTACGTAACAAATCTCAAAGTTAAATTTGGAGAACTCCTGGGCCCATCTCAACTGCCGTTGGTTGAGCACTCGCGCAGTTCTCCAATACTCTAGATTCTTATGGTCCGTGCACACTTGCACCTTCTGTTGTGCACCAATTAGCAGGTGCCTCCATCTCCGGAAGGCCTCATGAATCGCAAGAAGTTCCCGGTCGTACACCGTGTAGTTCCTCTCAGATTTGTTCAGCTTTCGCGAAAAGAAGGCACACGGTCGCCACTCTGACCCCTCCTTCCCCGGCTGCAGAAGAAGCACCGCCCCTATGGCTCTGTCAGAAGCGTCTGTTTCGACCCTCAGCTTTTTTTGTAAATCCACATGTAGAAGTTGTTCATCAGAGGCGAAGGCCCTTTTCAGTTCCTCAAACGCTCGCTCCGCCTCCCCCGTCCAAACAAACTTCTTTTTACTGCTGAGACAGTCCGTGATGGGCGCCGTCAGGTGGGCGAAGTTTCGGATGAACTTACGATAAAAGTTTCCAAACCCTAGGAACCTCTGCACATCCTTCTTGGTCTTGGGTGTTTTCCATTCCAGCACCGCTTGAACCTTGCCGGGGTCCATGGCCAACCCCTTGTCTGACAAGCGGTACCCCAGGAATTCCACCTCCTTGGTATGAAACTGACACTTCTCCAGTTTCACCCACAGTCTGTTGGCTTGCAGCCTGCTCAACACTTCTCTGACGTCTCTCACATGTTGCTCCTCATTCTCCGAATACACCAACACGTCATCTAAGAAGGCCACGCAATTCTTGTAGAGCAAAGGCCCCAGTACGTGGTTCATGAAGGCTTGAAAACACGCAGAGCCTGTTTGTAATCCAAAAGGCATAACGAGGTATTCAAATGCCCCCAAAGGGGTGAACATGGTGGTCTTCCATTCATCCCCTTTCCTTATACGTATCAGGTTGTACGCCCCCCTTAGGTCCAGCTTTGTAAAAATCTTTCCTTTTCGCACCCTGGTCAAAATATCATCAATCCTGGGCATAGGAAAAGCCGCCGGCTCTGTCACTGCATTTAGGCGCCGAAAGTCACATACCAGCCTCGGCTTGTCCGTGTTTTTTTTATCCACAAAAAACACTGGGCTACCCCCCGCTGCCTTGGACTCTCTGATGAAGCCTCTCTTCAGGTTCTTGTCAATGAACGCTCGCAACTCCTGCATTTCCCTGTCTGACATGGCATACAACTTGCCTACAGGAAGCTGTGCTCCAGGGAGTAAATTGATCTGGCAATCAAAGGGCCTATGCGGGGGTAGTTGGTCAGCTTCCTTCTCGCTGAACACGTCGCTGAGATCAGCATACTGTGGTGGCACCTTCCCCTTCCCCATTCCCTCAGTCCCTGCTAGGGTGGCTTGGGCCCCTGCGGACCCCTTTTCCCCCCTGCAGTGTTCTAAGCAATGTGCTGAACCGAAGGAAACCACTCTTTGATGCCAGCCCACCAGCGGATCATGTAAGGCTAGCCAGCTCATTCCCAAAATAATGGGAGCGCCTCCCAAGGTGGCCACATTAAACGCTATCAGTTCTGTGTGCCTTGCCACCCTCATTATCATTGGGACGGTCTGCAAGCTAACTCCTCCTCCCAACAGTTCCCTGCCATCGATCGTGGTCACCTGCAGGGGGTTGCTTAAAGGGATAGTCTGTATCTGATGTTCAGCAGCAAACTCCTTGCTCATAAAATTGCAGGAGCTGCCTGAGTCCAACAGCGCCTTTATTTTTAGGGGGTGTCCATTTTGCAGCTCTAGCGACACTTCAATCACTAGAGCAGGTCGAGGAGCTTCTGGCACGGGCACTTTCACTGCTCTTTGGCCTGGCTGCAGTGCCCTGACGTTGGCAACCAGGCGTTGGCTTTTACCTGCTCCGTTTCTCCCTGCTCTCCCCCCTCAACTGCTCCCACCATCCCTTGCCATTCCTTCCTCTGGGGGCAGACTCTGGCAAAGTGGCCTGGCTGTTGGCAGAGATAGCATTTCCGGGCTCCCTTTCCCTCCTTCTTCGCCCCCTCACTGGGCTTTGAAACTGCGCGCGCGCGGGCTGTTCCGATTTCCATCGGCTCTGCCGGCGGGAAAGCTGGCTCAGGAATGTCTGGAATGCGTAACTCCTTCCAACGTTCCCCTCTCCCTTCCCGCCTCTCCAAGGCTCTTGCCTCCTGGCGCGCTCCAATGGTCAGCGCAGATTTGGTCAGCTGATCCATAGACACCGCCCTGGGGCTCCTGGCCAGCTCGTCTTTCACAGCTGAAGAAAGACCTTCTTCAAATAGCATCTGAATGGGTGCTGCCGATAAATCCCACCCCAATCTGTGAATCAGCATGGTAAATTCAGTCCAGTACTCACGGACAGATCTGCTTCCCTGCTTGCAAGCCATTAGCTGTCTGCGCACCACCCCTTCCTCAATATCGCTGGAAAACATGATATCCATTGCACGAAAGAATTTCATAGTGTCCTTTAGGATATCGTTGTGCGTTGCCATCAGGGGTCGAACCCAGTCCCGCGCCCCCTTCTCAAGATGCCCAATTACGAAAGCAACTCGCGATTCCTCATCAGGGAACTCATCAAACTGCACATTCAGGGCATATTGCATCTCAGTCCTAAAGGCATGGTAATCCTTGGGGTCCCCCCCAAACTTCTGCACCAATCCTGGTACCTTTCTGGGGAACTGAGTGGTTCTCCCCTTTTTGTCAGCATCCTGAGCCCTTCTCTCCTCGAGCCTCGCCGTCTGCAGCGCAAGTTGGACCTCCAGAGCTTGATACCTTTCTTCCAAGCTTGGACCAGCTCCAACCCCTGCCTCTCCGGTTCCGGCTGGGTTGCTCATGATGCTTTCTCCTGCACAGGCAGCGTACAAAGACTGTCAGACTGCTGTGAGGGGATGATTAGCTGCTTGTGCTTAAAATTGTGCCCCCTCAGAGTTTGTGCGGCCCCACAAACCTCTGTGTGTGACAGAGCTCCTCAGACATGTCTGCTCTAGTCACTAGTAGAGTCTGACAGTGGCTGCCTGCGGAAGCGCTTCCAGCAAAGAAGTTCCTTAACGGAAACGCGTCTCCTGGACTCACGACGTGGCAGCTTCCGGCGAAGCATGGGTCTCCCTGCAGTTGCTTCTGACACCTCCCCGCTATTTTCGCTGGAAGTGTCTCTCACCCCTTTCTCTCCCCTGCTGTTTCCTGCCTGGGCTGCTGCGTCTCTCTCAGCATTACTGAGATCCTCCTCCAGAGACCCCTCGCTCCCCCTCCTTGTCCCTGCTTTAGCTGCTGACTCTCTCCCAGTCTCTGGGAGCCCTACCACCTCCCTTTCCTCTGATGTCAGTTCCCTGACAATATATATATATATATATATATATATATATATATATATATATATGCTTTCGTAGATTTTCACGGGTACAGGAATGCAGGTTTTGGTGTCTTCGGGTGTCTTCCCGTGTAAGAGTCGGGGTGTCTGTGCGACGTTTCGACGAGGTCTCACTCGTCATCTTCAGGCTGGTGCTTTCGGCTTCTTGTTACTGGAACAGAGCAGAATCTGGTGTTTGAGTTCCTATAAATACTGTTGAGGTGTGTGGTGTATAGCCTCCAACGTTCTGGGCAGAGAGGAAGTTCCTAGATTAGTGTGCCTTTTCTTCTTTTGTTCCTTAATTACTTGAGGGATATCTTGAGTGATTTCATGAGTGATATTCTGAATACCACTGGGTGGGTCATTAAGTGTAGATTAGTTGCTAAAGCTTTTGTGTCTTGACCTCTTGAGCTTGTGAAGAGTTTTTCTGAGAAGATGGCTGTGCTGCATTTAGTTGTGCTCTGGCTTGGCTTCGTGTATAGGGGCGAGCTGTGGTTTTGTGCCTTGTGCCAGCCAGATCTGTGTAGGGATTGCAGGGGGGTGCAGCATCCGGAGGTGCCACTATAGTTTGGCTACTGGATGGAGTCTGTAATATGTCTGTGGAGAGGGTCTGGGTTTGGGTCTGGTGTGGTTGATTGGTGACGGCGTTCTGTGTGCCTCTGGTTCTGGTGTCGGTTTTTGTGGGGAGGGCTAATTTCACAGAACGCCGTCACCAATCAACCACACCAGACCCAAACCCAGACCCTCTCCACAGACATATTACAGACTCCATCCAGTAGCCAAACTATAGTGGCACCTCCGGATGCTGCACCCCCCTGCAATCCCTACACAGATCTGGCTGGCACAAGGCACACAACCACAGCTCGCCCCTATACACGAAGCCAAGCCAGAGCACAACTAAATGCAGCACAGCCATCTTCTCAGAAAAACTCTTCACAAGCTCAAGAGGTCAAGACACAAAAGCTTTAGCAACTAATCTACACTTAATGACCCACCCAGTGGTATTCAGAATATCACTCATGAAATCACTCAAGATATCCCTCAAGTAATTAAGGAACAAAAGAAGAAAAGGCACACTAATCTAGGAACTTCCTCTCTGCCCAGAACGTTGGAGGCTATACACCACACCCCTCAACAGTATTTATAGGAACTCAAACACCAGATTCTGCTCTGTTCCAGTAACAAGAAGCCGAAAGCACCAGCCTGAAGATGACGAGTGAGACCTCGTCGAAACGTCGCACAGACACCCCGACTCTTACACGGGAAGACACCCGAAGACACCAAAACCTGCATTCCTGTACCCGTGAAAATCTACGAAAGCATATATATATATATATATATATATACTTGACAACTGAGTTACAGAATCTCTCAAATGTGTTAATCGCCAATGGATACCAGAAAAACAGGGTTACGAAGCTAATCCAAAAAGAAACACCCCCCAAAAACCAAGACACAGAAGAAAACAATGGCATGGCCCTCCTTCCTTATATCAAGGGCACTACAGACAAAATTAGCAAAATCCTCCATAAACACAATATCAAAACAGCCTTCTGCACCAACCAAAAAATAGCCAATATCCTCAGAAACCCAAAAGACAAAATCCAGCTGGAAAACCAAGGGGTCTATGAAATACCCTGCAAAGTCTGCCCAGCCACGTACATTGGACAAACAAACAGACGAATAAATGCACGTATCGCAGAACACAAGAATGCCGTCAAAAAAGAAGAAAAAACTTCCTCTCTTTTCCAACACATGAAAGAAACAGGACACGAAATTAATTTTGCAGATTCCAAATTGCTCTTTAACATGGAACATCACCACAAGAGAATAATCATGGAAGCCATCGAGATAGAGAAACACCCTCACAACATGAACAAGCGTGACGACACGTCCCGCCTGCCAGACATCTGGAAATTAGCCCTCCCCACAAAAACCGACACCAGAACCAGAGGCACACAGAACGCCGTCACCAATCAACCACACCAGACCCAAACCCAGACCCTCTCCACAGACATATTACAGACTCCATCCAGTAGCCAAACTATAGTGGCACCTCCGGATGCTGCACCCCCCTGCAATCCCTACACAGATCTGGCTGGCACAAGGCACAAAACCACAGCTCGCCCCTATACACGAAGCCAAGCCAGAGCACAACTAAATGCAGCACAGCCATCTTCTCAGAAAAACTCTTCACAAGCTCAAGAGGTCAAGACACGAAAGCTTTAGCAACTAATCTACACTTAATGACCCACCCAGTGGTATTCAGAATATCACTCATGAAATCACTCAAGATATCCCTCAAGTAATTAAGGAACAAAAGAAGAAAAGGCACACTAATCTAGGAACTTCCTCTCTGCCCAGAACGTTGGAGGCTATACACCACACCCCTCAACAGTATTTATAGGAACTCAAACACCAGATTCTGCTCTGTTCCAGTAACAAGAAGCCGAAAACACCAGCCTGAAGATGACGAGTGAGACCTCGTCGAAACGTCGCCCAGACACCCCGACTCTTACACGGGAAGACACCCGAAGACACCAAAACCTGCATTCCTGTACCCGTGAAAATCTACGAAAGCATATATATATATATATATATGCAGGTTTTGGTGTCTTCGGGTGTCTTCCCGTGTAAGAGTCGGGGTGTCTGGGCACAACAACCCATGAAACAAACAGTACATAACATATCAGACAGGATCCTCACCCCAACTGAAACCAAAGTACTCTCCAAAGGTTTCAACTTTGCAGTCGCCCCGAGACGCATCCCCACGGAAAACATCATATGCGGAGTCGAAGCTAGCCTGACCAAAATCGACCCAGATGAAGCCAATAAAATCAGACTTGAAGTCACCAACATCCTCTGCTCCAGCAAACCTCCAGCAAACCACCCAGAAGCAATTTACACAAAGAAGAACAGAAAGCACTCTCCAACCTGAGAAAAGACAACAACATAATCATTCTCCCAGCAGACAAAGGCAACGCCACTGTTGTGATGAACACATCGGACTACCAAGCAAAACTATCAAATCTACTCCAAGACCCTACCTACCAACCTATAAAAACAGATCCCACCACCTATCTGGAAAAAACCACCAAATCCAAAATAAAAGCCTCTCCTATCAGTGAAGAAATCCAGCTAAGAATCATCCCCAGAGAAAAATCATCCAGATGCCCCAAACTCTACGGTCTCCCCAAGATACACAAAGAAGGAACACCACTCAGACCAATAGTCAGCTCCATAGGCTCACCTCTACAAAATCTCGCTAAATTTCTCGCCAAGCAACTTCAGCCCTATGCAGAATCCATCGCTTCACACGTTACTAACTCCTTCCAGTTCATAGAAACAATAAAGAAGCAATACCTACATCCCGATGACCTACTTGTGAGCTTCGATGTTGTATCTCTCTTCACTCAAGTGCCCATTAATGAAGCCTTGACAGCCATTCAAAACAAATACAATCCCCCCAAATACATTCTGGACCTGACCAACCACTGCCTAACCAACACGTACTTCATCCACAATGGACAAAGATACAAACAGATAGAAGGAGCACCTATGGGATCACCCCTCTCACCGGTCATCGCAAATTTGTACATGGAACACTTTGAAACCAATGCTTTAGACAAGTCAGAACACAAACCCAAACTTTGGCTCAGATATGTTGACGACACCTTTGTAATTTGGCCACACGGGAAAGAAAAACTAGATAGCTTCCTCACACATCTCAACAGCCTACACCCCAAAATACAATTCACTATGGAAATAGAAGACAACAACCAACTCCCCTTTCTTGACGTCCTAATCTACAAAAAACCTGATGGCTCCCTAGGACACACTATCTACCGGAAAAAAACACACACCAACCGCTACTTACATGCACAATCACACCACCACCCTGCACAAATAAACTCCGTAGCCAAGACTCTCATCTCCAGAACCAAACGCCTGGCTGACAAAGACCACTTGACAACTGAGTTACAGAATCTCTCAAATGTGTTAATCGCCAATGGATACCAGAAAAACAAGGTTACGAAGCTAATCCAAAAAGAAACACCCCCCAAAAACCAAGACACAGAAGAAAACAATGGCATGGCCCTCCTTCCTTATATCAAGGGCACTACAGACAAAATTAGCAAAATCCTCCATAAACACAATATCAAAACAGCCTTCTGCACCAACCAAAAAATAGCCAATATCCTCAGAAACCCAAAAGACAAAATCCAGCTCGAAAACCAAGGGGTCTATGAAATACCCTGCAAAGTCTGCCCAGCCACGTACATTGGACAAACAAACAGACGAATAAATGCACGTATCGCAGAACACAAGAATGCCGTCAAAAAAGAAGAAAAAACTTCCTCTCTTTTCCAACACATGAAAGAAACAGGACACGAAATTAATTTTGCAGATTCCAAATTGCTCTTTAACATGGAACATCACCACAAGAGAATAATCATGGAAGCCATCGAGATAGAGAAACACCCTCACAACATGAACAAGCGTGACGACACGTCCCGCCTGCCTGACATCTGGAAATTAGCCCTCCCCACAAAAACCGACACCAGAACCAGAGGCACACAGAACGCCGTCACCAATCAACCACACCAGACCCAAACCCAGACCCTCTCCACAGACATATTACAGACTCCATCCAGTAGCCAAACTATAGTGGCACCTCCGGATGCTGCACCCCCCTGCAATCCCTACACAGATCTGGCTGGCACAAGGCACAAAATTACAGCTCGCCCCTATACACGAAGCCAAGCCAGAGCACAACTAAATGCAGCACAGCCATCTTCTCAGAAAAACTCTTCACAAGCTCAAGAGGTCAAGACACGAAAGCTTTAGCAACTAATCTACACTTAATGACCCACCCAGTGGTATTCAGAATATCACTCATGAAATCACTCAAGATATCCCTCAAGTAATTAATGAACAAAAGAAGAAAAGGCACACTAATCTAGGAACTTCCTCTCTGCCCAGAACGTTGGAGGCTATACACCACACCCCTCAACAGTATTTATAGGAACTCAAACACCAGATTCTGCTCTGTTCCAGTAACAAGAAGCCGAAAGCACCAGCCTGAAGATGACGAGTGAGACCTCGTCGAAACGTCGCCCAGACACCCCGACTCTTACACGGGAAGACACCCGAAGACACCAAAACCTGCATTTCTGTACCCGTGAAAATCTACGAAAGCATATATATATATATATATATATATGAGAACAACAATGGTGATAGTGGGCATCCTTGTCTAGTTCCTTTTTGTATCTGACATTCATCCGTTATCACTTGATTTATAATTAATTTTGCATTTTGTTCCAAGTAAATTGCTGGTATTCCCTATAGAAATTTAGGGCCACATTTAATTTCTTCAAGCAGCTTTGTCATGAATTTCCAAGAGACGTTGTCAAAGGCTTTTCCAGCATCTATAAACATCATTGCTGCTTCCTTTTCATTTTTGACCTCCAGGTATTCTATTATATTCACTATATTCCTTATATTCTCCTTCATTTGTCTACCTGGAAGAAACCCTGCCTGATCTTGATATATATACCCATTTAACATTTTTTTCAATCTGCTAATATTTTTGCAAACAATTTGTAATCATTGTTCAACAGGGAAATAGTAGCGCCTGGGCAGTGGACAAGGGTCCGAAGCAGAGCCCATCTATTTTTAGCTTATCTGAAAATCTACAACCATACAGATTAAGATTGTCAATGATTGTTCCCGTGTGCTCAGAGGCCAAGAGAAAATGCTCCAATAAAAAAGATATTTCACTTGCAGTTTCCAAGCTGCCGCGGTGGCAACGTCCTTGACTGGGTCTGGAGGGCTGACCTGAGATAACCCTGGGCCAGCTTTCCCTCTACGTCCCGCCCCTCCCTTGGGCTGCTCTAGGGGAGCATGATGTGGGACATGTCATGGTGACCCCAAGGACCTTTTCATCCATCCCTAATGGAGGTGGAGGGGGAGACCGGAGAGGAAGAGCACTAGTTCCACAGGATCTTCAATGTGCCCAAACCCACATTGGGCCCCTGAACATTAGGTCCAGTCGTGACCAACTCTGGGGTTGCGGCGCTCATCTCGCTTTACTGGCTGAGGGAGCCGGCGTACAGCTTCCGGGTCATGTGGCCAGCATGGCTAAGCTGCTTCTGGTGAACCAGAGCAGCGCACGGAAACGCCGTTTACCTTCCTGCCGGAGCGGTACCTATTTATCTACTTGCACTTTGACGTGCTTTCGAATTGCTAGGTTGGCAGGAGCAGGGACCGAACAATGGGAGCTCACCCCGTCACGGGGATTCGAAACGCCGACCTTCTGATCGGCAAGTCCTAGGCTCTGTGGTTTAACTCACAGCGCCACACATGTCCCTGAAGTACAGCTATTAATCCTGTGAAATAAGCAGACAGGGCCAGCCCGCCCATGAGGCAATGTGAGGTGACTGCCTCAGGCAACAGGGGTGGCAGATCCAGCCTCCAAGGTGTGAATCACTCACTGCCACTCCTTGGAGGCTGGAACTGACTCCTCAGCAGCCCCACCTGTGCTTCCTCTACAGCACCTCTAGGCAAATCGGAGGCACTGCTGGTCCAAGGGAAGAAATGGCAGGGACTGCTCTCTGGGGTTCCCTGGCCTCTGCACCCAGCCTGCATAATTCAGAGTGGGGCCCCTTTCCCTTCCCACTAACAATGGCCTTTGATTTCCACTTCAGCTATCAGGTAAGGTTGTTTACCTAGTGGTGCAGCAATAAAATTGCTAGCCCATTTTCTAAGCTAAGCAGGGTCTCTAGTATGTTTTAAAATTGGATGAGTGGTCGTGTGTAATTCTATGGGGAAGATGAGAAAGGAGGAGGAGAGGAAATTTCCCCACGGTGGCCAGGAAGATCGTTACGGGAGGCCCACATGCAGTCCAGGAAACCAGCAAGCCTCTCCTGACCTGGCCAAGGGTAAGGTAAAGGGACCCCTGACCATTAGGTCCAGTCGTGACCGACTCTGGGGTTGCGGCGCTCATCTCGCTTTATTGGCCGAGGGAGCCGGCGTACAGCTTCTGGGTCATGTGGCCAGCATGACCAAGCCGCTCCTGGCGAACCAGAGCAGCACATGGAAACGCCGTTTACCTTCCCGCCGGAGCGGTACCTATTTATCTACTTGCACTTTGACGTGCTTTCGAACTGCTAGGTTGGCAGGAGCAGGGACCGAGCAACGGGAGCTCACCCCGTCGTCACAAGTCCTAGGCTCTGTGGTTTAACCCACAGCGCCACCCGCGTCCCCTGGCCAAGGGTACCCTGCAGTAAATTGCCTCTGAACCTGGGATGTGCTATTTAGCTCTCAGGGCTAGGAAGAACAGTGACTTTTTTATTCCTGCATTTATATGCAGCTGAATTCTAGATCTGTCCCTAAGTGTTTTACGAAAAAAGACAACAAAATCTGTCTGTCTGTGTCTATGAATGATACACAATGGGGACCCCAGAATACGTTTTTATTGTGCTTTTGTGATTGTGCTCAGGATGGTTTTGAGGCAGTTCAGCATGATCCCATTTTGAATAGTGCGCTCTTCTTCTTTGGAGGTTTTCAAGCAGAGTTTGGAGGCCGTCTGTCAGGAATTCTTTAACTGAAATTCCTGCATTGCAGGGGGTTAGACTAGATGACCCCTGGAGTCTCTTCCAACTTTACAGTTTCATGATTCCATCAGGATCACAAAACAACTGCTAAAGCGGAAATCATGTGTGGGCGGTCTGGAATAAATCCATCAGTCCCAGAGATCCCCTATCCGTGCTCTAATGTTGGGCCCTTGTGACCTCAACATTCTCTAACCCCCTACAGACCACACAAACACAACTGATACACATTTCCTTCCTCCACCGATAATTCTGAAAACTGCAGTTTGTTAAGGATGCTGGGAATTATAGTTCTCTGTGTGGGTGAACTACAGCTCTTTTTTTGGAGGGGAGGAAATGTGCTTGAAATGTATGGTGAGTGTACAGGAGTAAGAAGGGATGGGAGAACTGAAACAAATTTGTGTCACTTGTAAGTTTGTGATATTAATTTATTACATTTGGTTTGGGTTTGAAATTCTGCTCCTATATGTTGGGCTGCAGATATGCCTCTGTTTTTGTTTTAGTTAGCATCTGGTATTATATTTTGTTGTGTTTTCTCATAAGTAAGTATATCACGAGTAAATAATAAACAAAAACCTGGGGACCCCCCCTCAAATTAATAAATAACTGTAGGGTGCTCCTGCTGCCTGCCAACTTGCCTGGGATCCTGCAGCCAGCAGCAGCCTCTGGGCTGCAACCCCTCTGCGGCCCCCTCCTTCCCATCCCTCTGAACAAAGCTCCTTGCTGTTCTGCTGGGAGAAGGGCCCTGCTCTCCCCACAAGCAAACAAAAGAGGCTCAGAGAGGAAATGGACTGGCCTCCTGCAGCCACTCCTCAGCATCCCTCCTCCGCTGCCCACCTTTGCACCTGGTCTGCATGCAGGAAGCTCAGTCCCCAGGAGCAGAATCTCCAGGTGGGGCTGGGAAGTCAGTCCCCTGCCTCAAACCCTGGAGAGTTGTTGCTGCCAGCTAGAGTAGACAGCACTGGTCTGAGTCAGTATCAGGCGCCTCTCAGTGAGCCAAGCACAAGCTACAAGCAGGCTGGCGCCACTGTTTCAGGGTCTCTGAATTTTTGCTTCCTTGGTTGCAAGGCAGTTCTCCAACCAACTACAGTGGTACCTCGGGTTACATACACTTCAGGTTACAGACGCTTCAGGTTACAGACTCCGCTAACCCAGAAATAGTACCTCGGGTTAAGAACTTTGCTTCAGGATGACAACAGAAATCGTGCTCTGGCAGCGCTGCGGCAGCAGGAGGCCCCACTAGTTAAAGTGGTGCTTCAGGTTAAGAACAGTTTCAGGTTAAGAACGGACCTCAGGAACAAAATAAGTTCTTAACCCGAGGTACCACTGTAAAATCCTGGTGCACTTTTCACGTAACTCAAATTCTTATTTCTTGCAAAGTGAAGTGGAAAACAGAACCCAAGAGTGGAAAATGGCCCAAGGCCTTTGCACTTCATTTGAAAAGAACCTTGTGCCCCAATAAGGGTCGCTGCCCTTGCTCTCCCCCATCCGCCCCCCAAGATGCCCCCCAAACCAGGCCCGTTAGTTCCCACTTACCTGCCTGCACAGCCTTGCTCCCAAAGTGAGCTGGGAGGATGGAGGAGTCCTGGAGCAGCCCTGGAAGTCCTGGCATGGAGGCGCCTGGCAGGAAACAACGGAAGGTGCCCAAAGTGTCACTGTGGAGAGGTTGAGGAGGAGGAGGAGGAAAAAGAAAGAAGTGCTAGGTCCCCAACTGGGAGCCCCTTAGAACTGGCAGTAAGGTTTGCAGACAGCAGGTGCCTGTCGCTGGCAGCGCTGGAGAGTGGGGTGGCATTGGCAGGGCTGATAAACAGAAGCGAATAAAGCTCTCTAAGCCCACAGAGCTGAGCAAACAGGTGGAAAAAAAAATATTCTGGAGTGTTTACTCCCCTTCTAATCCAGGGAAAGGGCGGGCTCCCAAAGCAGAGGGTGGGAGGGAGGATGCCAGAACAGCGGTGGAGTCAAAGCCCATTCTTAAGTGTTTGCTGCCAGGGAATGTGGTGTTTGAGAGGCAGGACGGCAGGAGGGGCAGCCAAGCAGCAGGGTGGAGGGGCACGCCCAGCGCGAGGGGAATGCAAGAGGGCAGTGGCCAGGGGCAGACAGGCCTGTCCACTTGGCTTCTCAGTTTTCCAATCTTCAATTCAGTTTCTCCACATTTGTGCAGCTACCCGGCTCAATCAGCTCTGCTCTGCCTCTGCAGTTGGAGGTTGCAGTGCTTCTAAATACAGTGGCACCTCGGGTTAAGAACTTAATTCGTTCTGGAGATCTGTTCTTAACCTGAAGCAGGTTCTTAAACTGTTCTTAACCTGAAGCACCACTTTAGCTAATGGGGCCTCCTGCCGCCGCCGTGCACCCATAGCACGATTTCTGGTCTCATCCTGAAGCAAAGTTCTTAACCTGAAGCACTATTTCTGGGTTAGCAGAGTCTGTAACCTGAAGCGTATGTAACCCGAGGTACTACTGTACAGTGATACCTCTGGTCTCATCCTGAAGCAAAGTTCTTAACCTGAAGCACTATTTCTGGGTTAGCAGAGTCTGTAACCTGAAGCGTATGTAACCCGAGGTACCACTGTACAGTGATACCTCGGGTTAAGAACTTAATTCGTAGTGGAGGTCCGTTCTTAACCTGAAGCACCACTTTAGCTAATGGGGCCTCCTGCCGCCACCGCACGATTTCTGTTCTCATCCTGAAGCAAAGTTCTTAACCCGAGATACTATTTCCGGGTTAGCGGAGTCTGTAACCTGAAGCGTCTGTAACCCGAGGTACCACTGCTGGAAACCACAGGAGGGAAAGTGTTGCTCATGTCCTGCTTGCTGGTTTCCCTTTGGGACATCTGGTTGGCCACTGTGAGAACAGCATCCAGGACTAGGTGAGCCACTGGACTGATCTGGCCGGCTTTCCCTATGCTCTTATATGTGTTTTAAAGTCCTCGTGAAAATGCACCAGCATCTTAGTGCACATTTCACCTAAAAGGCACATTTTTTTGGAAGCAATTTTGCCTAAAGCACATATTTTTGCAAAGCACCCCCCTCCTGCCAAATATAATGCATTTTGGGGTACCGTATTTTTCACTCCATAAGACGCACTTTTTTCCTCCTAAAAAGCAAGGGGAAATGTGTGTGCGTCTTATGGAGCGAATGCAGGCTGCACAGCTATCCCAGAAGCCAGAAGAGCAAGAGGGAGAGCTGTGCAGCACCTCTTGGTCTGCTGGCTTCCCAGCAAAGCAGGATGAGGGACGGAAGGGGATCCGTGTAAGGGCTCCCTTCTGTCCCTCGCCCTGCTTTGCTGGGAAGGCAGTACAACAAGACGCGCTGCGCAGCTCTCCCTCTTGCTGTGCTGGCTTCAGCAATAGCTGCGCAGCTTGCTCTGGCTTTTCAGGGAGGTGGGAGAAGGGATGGAGGGCAGCCTGGCAGTCCCTTCTCCCACCACCTGGAAAAGCCAGCAAGAGCCACTCTATCTTTAAAGAGCCACGCCGAGGGAGCGTGTCTGCGGCTCTTGCTGGCTTTTCTTGTTTTCCTCCTCTGAAAACTAGGTGTGTCTTATGGTCGGGTGCGTCTTATAGGGCGAAAAATACGGCATGTTATTTTCACTCATAGTTTCATTTTTCTGCACACTTTAACCTAGTGCATACCTCTGTGTACACACTACCTGGCTGGAGAACTGCACTGCAAAATTCAGAAAAGGGCAGATCATGAAGGATGGCTAGGCTTCAGTCTGTGGATTGTTTGAGATGGTGCAAATGAGGCAGGTTTGCCTTTCAATGTGGAAAGAGTCAAATTTCTCCCTGATCTCCAATAATGGGGCATTACTGGAAGGAGATCTTGGGAGGGCCACAATTGGGGACTGTGCCTTTAACAGACCCCCCCCCCTCAACTTCCTGAGTGCATATTGCATGCAGAAAGAAAAGCTGGCAAAAGGGCAGGGTGGGGGGTGTTCCATGCTGGTCCCAATTCTCCCTGCCCTCTTTTTGCAATGCACCCGTTTGCTTCCATAGCAAACTCTCCACCAGGGTACCTCTGGCTCATTACTGAAAAAAGGAGGCACTAATTTGCATAAACTTTGCATACGCTGATGTATATGGACCGATGCAAATTTAGAAATGGCTATAATTTATATATCAGCATTCGTCCAGATTTGAGCACATAAAGCTTACAGAGGTTAGATCAGGGGTAGGCAAACTAAGGCCTGGGGGCCACATCCGGCCCAATGGCCTTCTAAATCCGGGAATCAGCGTGTTTTTACATGAGTAGAATGTCTCCTTTTATTTAAAATGCATCTCTGGGTTATTTGTGGGGCCTGCTTGGTGTTTTTACATGAGCAGAATGTTTGCTTTTATTTAAAATGCATCACTGGGTTATTTGTGGGGCATAGGAATTTGTTCATCCCCCCCAAAAAAAAACAGCCCCCCCATAAGGTCTGAGGAAGAGTGGACCGGCCCCCTGCTGAAAAGGTTTGCTGACCCCTGGGTTAGACTATCTCTGGTCTTTGAGTTTTGACTTGTTTTCAGGAAGGTCATACAACAAGGGGTGCTCATTCGGCACTCACCCCGATTTCCCTTTTGATATTCATTCATCCCACGTTTCAATTTATTTCCTTGTCACTTTCCAAACTGCAAAAAGAAAAGCCAGCTGCTTTTTAAAAGTGGATTTACTGCACAATTACTGTAGTTTTAGTTGTTGTTAATTCATCATAAGGTCCCAGGGCAGGATACAACATTAAGACACAGTATTAAATTAATTGTGGGGATTAAATGAGGAGGTAGAGAATTATATACACTGGTACCTCCGGTTGCGGACGGGATCCGTTCTGGAGCTCCAGTCGGATCCCAAGGTTTCCGCAACTGGAGGTGCCTGTTCTGTGCATACGTGCAGTGCAATAGAGCGCTACTGCGCATGCATGCGCGGTGAACCTTGAAAATATACTTCGGGGTTTGCCACATGCGTATCCCGAAGGATACATACCAAGAGGGGCACGTAAATAGAGGTACCACTATACTTGAGCTCCTTGGAGGAAAAAAGGTGGGTTAGAAATGCAGCCGATCAATTCATAGAATCAGAATTGGGACCCCACAGGTTATCTAGTCCAACCCCCTGCAAAGCAGGGATCTCAACCAAAGTGTCCATGATAGATGGCCATCCAACCTCTGCTTAAAAACCTCCAAGGAAGGACAGTCTTCACTGGTCACCACCTTTACTGATTCAAGCAATCTTGATTAATTCAATCAGTCAAGGGAAGAAACATGGGTGCAAAAAGGAGTAACACTCCTTGCGGGAGTTCCTTTAAGTTCCTCGCCAGTACTGCCATCTAGTGACAAGCGTAGAGAACTGCAAGCCAAGAGGGCTTCTAACATGCTCTGAAATTGATCAGGGAAGAAGGCCTGCAAAGTAGGTCAGGCCCAAAGAGCCAAAGGTCACTGGTTCGAGGTCACTCATCGAGAGCTGTGCAGCCATGTGGGGTTTCTGAACCAAGCCTTCCACATCCTCCTACAAGTCTCTTAACCACAGCACCGCAGGGACTCATATCTGTGTTTCCTTATTGACACTTTTTTTTTTTGTAACTGTGCTCATCTATTTACAGAAATGCAACCAAAACATCAGCAGGCAATAAAGCCTAAGGCATGGGTAGGCAAACTAAGGCCCGGGGGCTGGATCAGGCCCAATCGCCTTCTAAATCCGGCCCGCGGACGGCCTGGGAATCAGTGTGTTTTTACATAAGTAGAATGTGTCCTTTTATTTAAAATGCATCTCTGAGTTATTTGTGGGGCATAGGAATTCGTTCACCACCACCCCAAAAAAAATATAGTCCGGCCCACCACATGTTCTGAGGCACAGTGGACTGGCCCCCTGTTGAAAAAGTTTGGTGACCCCTGGCCCTCTATATCAGTGGTTCCCAATTAGGGGTCCGGGGACCCCTGGGGGACCATGAATCCATCCTTTGCCTCTTCCCAACTAATATTTTTTTTGTCATTTTTGCATGATATTATCACAGATTTTATTGGCCAAACTCTGTTTTGAAATCCCACCGCAATAACAATTTTGACCCGCCAATAAGCAGCAATAGATCGCTCCTCTCGTGAGGGAGAGCAGGGCGTCCAATTTCAACGCATCACCAATATCACACAATGATCTCAGCCAATAACACTGCTGATCTGAGCTGCCTTCCCTCACAGGGCAGCTGGTTGCCCTCACTTCAAGGCACCGTGGCACTACCTTCCCCTGGCACTGAGGCGGAACAGCTTTTCTCAGCCAGCAGGAAAGCAGCCTCCGCTGCAGTAGACGCAGCTTGATGCACCCATATCCCCCTGTGGTGGAGTCGACTACGCTGCTTCTCCTTTTCCCACTCACCCAATCTCTGCAGCTGCTCCTTCCTTCATCCCCACGCCTGATCTCCAATTTGACATTGTGATATACAGTGGTACCTCGGGTTACAGATGCTTCAGGTTACAGACTCCGCTAACCCAGAAATAGTACCTCGGGTTAAGAACTTTGCTCAGGATGAGAACAGAAATCGTGCAGCGGCGGCACAGCGGCAGCAGGAGGCCCCATTAGCTAAAGTGGTGCTTCAGGTTAAGAACAGTTTCAGGTTAAGAACAGACCTCCGGAACGAATTAAGTACTTAGCCCGAGGTACCACTGTATTGGAATATCACAGTTTAACTGCTGATATAGCACGATACTGAAAACGTGGTACCACTCAGCCCTAGTCTGTTTTTTAGTACAGTGAGGATGAATTTGATGAAGGGCCGTGAGGACCGACCAAGGGGCCAGCCAAAGTTGTTGAGCTTTCTTTAGGATTTTACCCCAGGAAATAAACTGCCGCAGGGGCTGCCAGATTACACCCCAAAATGGACTTTGTACATGCCTGCTATAAAGGAAGTCCAAGTGATTTCTATGAAATATCTGGGCCTTCTGACATATTTCAGCTCACCAATCACAAAGGACATATCAGATGCAGTAATTTGAGGTGCTCTCTTTCCCCCAGTATTTTTACTGGGTGTTTTTATTTACTGACTTTAAAGTTGTCAGCTCATAAGAAGTATTTATAGGTCAACAATTTTGGATAGAGATAGCTCTCTGCTTAGTCTACCTCATACGTTTGGTGTGAAGAGAAAATGGACAGGAAGGGGAAACCCTGGGCACCACCTAAATTTCTAAATTTCCCAAGCACAGGGCTAGGGAGCATGTGTCCATCCAGACCATGGGCAGGCAAACTAAGGCCCGGGGGCCGGATCAGGCCCAATCGCCTTCTAAACGCGGCCCGTGGACAGTCTTGGAATCAGCGTGTTTTTACATGAGTAGAATGTGTCCTTTTATTTAAATGCATTTCTGGGTTATTTGCGGGGCCTGCCTGGTGTTTTTACATAAGGAGAATGTGTGCTTTTATTTAAAATGCATCTCTGGGTTATTTGTGGGGCATACGAATTCGTTCATTTCCCCCCCCCCAAATATAGTCCAGTCCCCCACAAGGTCTGAGGGACAGTGGACCGGCCCCCTGCTGAAAAAGTTTGCTGACCCCTGGTCCAGACGATGCTGGGCTCAAACTCCCATCCTCACTGGCCACTGGCTATGTTGGCTGAGGTCCAACAACATGTGAAAGCCCCCCCCCCACTCTCTTCTTAAGAGCGCAGAATGCAAATGCAATAGAGAGCAAGTCAAGAGGTGGCAGCCCTGGCCATCGCTCCCTGGATGGGAGACCCCTTTGGGCCTCTCTGGCACCTTGAGCTTCACGAAGAAGAAAGCAGGATGTTCAGCATCTGGAGCAGAGAAGGGGACTTATTTCTGTCCAAGACCCAGCTGTCAAAGCAAGCCAGGGAAAGAGAACCTGTGGACTTTCTAGATGTTGCCACCATCCCATCATCCATGCAGAGAACGTCAATCCTGGCCTGACTACACTGGCTGCCAGTTAGTTTCTGGGCCCAATTGAAAGTGCTGCTTTTGACCTATAAAGCCTTAAACAGCTCAGGAACACAATACCTCAAGGACCACCTCTTTCCTACCCGAGATCATCCTTTGAGGTCCTCCTTTGTGTGCCTACTCGTCTGGAGGATGGCAACATGAGAACGGGCCTTTTCTGTGGTGGCTCCCCACTTGTGGGACGCTCTCCCCAGGGAGGCTCGCCTAGCACCTCCGTTACATATCTTTAGGTGCCAGGCAAAAGCTTTCCTCTTCAGGCAGGCCTTGGGCTAATAAAACAATTTACAGCCTTTTAAACTGTGTGTATGGGTGTGTTTTGTTTTGTTTGTTATTACATTATGTATCGTATTTTTCGCCCTATAGGATGCACCATCCCATAAGGCGCACCTAGTTTTTTGGGGGGAAATAAAGGGGAAAAAATTATTTCGCCCCCAGGCGCGGGGCTGGGGCGGGGGAAGCCCGAGCTTCCCCCAACCCCAGCCCCCAAACAGGCAGCTCTCTGCAAGCTGTGGGAGCCCAGCACTGGCTCCCGCTGCTTGCTGAGACGTCCGCGAAGCCTGGACGCACTGAGCTCAGCATGCGCGCGGGCTTCAGCATGCAGGCAACTCTCCGCAAGCAGCGGGAGCGCTCCCGCTGCTTGCGGAGAGGTCTGCGAAGCCTGCATTCGCCCCATAGGACGCACACACATTTCCCCTTCATTTTTGGAGGGGAAAAAGTGCGTCCTATAGGGCGAAAAATACGGTATTTTAGGTTCTGTGTTGTACACTGCCCTGTGGTCTCCAGATGAAGGACAGTACATAAATTTAAATAACAACAAGAACAATGTCCGCTTCCTGGAAGGGCTTTTAAATCCTTTTCCACAACGGGATTCTGCCCAAGTGTTGGAATGGAAGAGATGCTGTTTGGCTTTTCCAGGGAGCTACAAAAGGGGAAGCAGCAGTGGGGGGAAACAAACAAAAAACGGCACAAAGAGGAAGACGTGCATAGCTGTTGTATGAAGAGGTAGAAGTTTATTGGAATATAAACATTCAGATAACATGTAAGATAGAAAAAAAAACCCCACCAACAACATATACAGACACTTGCTGGAAGGAAACATCTGAGGTATTTATTTATTCACCATCTAGGCTATCACATTTTATTTCTTCCTTTAAATAGTTAAGAGAGAGAGAGAGAGAGAGAGAGAGAAAACACCCCTAGCTGTGCAGCTGCTGCAAAAGTGGTGGCAGATCTTAGAACCACCTGCTTCCTTCCCTCCTTTGGATCTGCCTGGAAGAGGCAGCCGCTAAGAAAGGGCTCTGTGTGTGTGTGTGTGTTGCTTGGGAGGACCCAGAGCGCCTCTCTGGGACAGCAACCCCACTTCCACCTCCACGGCTGAAGGGCCTTGTCCTGGAGTCTTCTGGTGCCATCTGAAAAGCACTGGGCCCTCTTTCCCAGGGCAACAGAAAGGAGGGGTGTTGTTGTTTTTTAAAAGACTTTGTGAGAGAGGGACCGTAGTTCAGTGGCAGAGCACAGGCTGTGTGCAACCCTTTGCACAATCCAGAGCTAAGCCAAGGGGGTCCTGGAGGATCCTTTCTTGTGGGGATGCACCTCACCCACAAGCCCAGCATCTCTGCTGTGGGATTTCGTGCTTGAGCTGGGGGTGGAAAGGAAACTGCCTCTGCAAATGAAACTAAGACCAGGGTGGAGGAGCAGCCCTTTCTGTCATATCAAAAGCCCTGAGCGTCATACAATCTTTCAATGTTCAGAATTGGGTAAGGTGGAGTGAATGCTCCACCTGCACCTCACCAAGCCAAAAATCTGCTGCTGGTTTCTCCACCGACCTCCAAAGCCTGGCAAAGCACAGCACAAACAGCAATACAACCCTGCGCATCCAAAAGAGGGGAAGGAAGGAGATGGGGTGGATTTTTACAACCTGAAATGGCCAACCCAGAAAACAGCCAAGGGCCTGAAGTTTGAGGCTGCAGCTTATTTTAATGAGGTATATACTTATATATGTCGTTACAAATCCCAAAATCTACCCTTTTCCCTGAACTGGGTTCAGAACGACCCTTTAGCTCCCTGGCTGCTTTCAGTTTAGGTGAGTGAGGAAACTGATGGGCCTGGAGGGCAGAGGCCACCCCAGGGCTCCAAGCACCTTCCTGTGCAAGAAATGCAAATGGTATCGAGTGCAATGGGACCAAACTGGACAGAGCAGTGAGAGACCCGTTGGCGGAAACTCAGCTCTGCCTGAAACTCCAGGTAATGCAGATGACTGGGAGGAGTGGGCTCCTTTTTAAATCAATTGGGGCACATGGGTTTGGAGGGTGCCCCACAGTTTATCCTTCTTCCAAGCCAGTTCCCATCATCCTCCAGCTGTTCCCTGTGCCCAGAGCCAAACTCTGACACCCAGGAGAGCGTGATTGAGAGGAAGGTGCTGGAGGATGAAGGTTCACCTCCCAGTAACTATATGAACTTTTATGCTTTCAGTGATTTATTATTAAATCAGGCCCCTTATCCTCCCACGCCTGCTTCACACATAAATCAGAACAGACCCAAGTTCTCTCTGCCACTTCTGTGTCTAGCTTGGTACACATTAAAGCAAGAGATCCCAGAATCTACTGCTGACAGAGCTTGGGGTGGGGGGAGAGAAGGTGTTTAGGAAAAAGCCACCCCCCCCCAACTTAGAACTCTGCACTAGGGTAAAAAAGAAAAGAAAAGCTGAAGCCACAAGTTCTGAAACCAGGAAACCGAGTTATGCAGATCAAGCAACTCTGCACAATATTCACATGTTTATATGGTTACAGGATTTTGTTCTGTGTGTTCCACTTGGGTAGGGATTGGGAGAGGAAGTGTCAGAGTCACGTGAGTATTGGGGAAATTTGTGCAGGAAAGGTTAGAGCTGTATTAAATGCAGAAACCATACTGGACACCTTCAAGTGCTCATCCACCACCACCAGCCACCAAAACTGAGGCCTGGAAACCTACGCTTACCAGACAAAAGCAGTCTTATCAGGATTCCTTAGAATTACTCAGCAGATCTCAACTTCCTAATGGAAGGGGAACAGCTCAGTGCTGCAGCACCTGTTTTGCTTGCATGAAACCCTGGAGAGCTGCTTCCAGTTGGTGCTGAGCTCAATGGACCCACGGCCTGGCTTTGTACAAAGCAGCCTTGTAGGATGCTAAGCTGGAAAACAACCACCACTGCAAATGGGACAATCTTCCGTTGCTGGGAGTGGTGGTGGTGGGGGAAAACACACACACACAATAGAGAAAGAAAAGAATTAGCCAGCAAAACGCCCGAGAAGATTCACACCCAACCCTGGTGGTGGTGCAGGTTCTGCTTAAAGGCAAAGGAGGCCTGAGGCAATGAGCCAAGAGACCGACGGGGACAAATCTCATGCCAACTTTGGCAACCTTCCTGCCAGCTAGAATAAAGTCAGCCAGCTGCCTTTACAACCAGACCATCTCTGCCAAAGGAAAGCAGGTGGACTACAGGTTTTACTGCTAACAGATACTTTAGCTCCTGGCTCCTGGCGGAGGAAACACCCAGGAGGGCAAAATGTTTTGGGCTGGGGGCTTCCAATGCAAATGGGAGCAACAAGCAATATGCTGTTGTGGAAAGCTGAAGGCAGCCTTTGGGTTTTCGACATCCCAGCCTCCAGATGCCACTCCTCCTACCTTTTCTGTTTCAAGGGGTGGAACAGCCATACTCTTGACAGTAAAGGAGCCAAGTAGAATCGCAAGGGGCCCTGAGAACTGGCCACAGATAAGGCCTTATCAAGTCAGCTGGGGGTGGGGTGGGGGGGGTCGCTGTTGCTGCAGGGGACAGAGCTGGATTTTGCTGCACAATCCGCAACACACCTTAGCGTAGTCAGGTCTGGGATATTATTCGCAAAGCCCCAAACACAAAAAGAATGCTATCCTGTGGAATCCCCATCACTGAGTATGCGGGGAGAATTCCAGCCACATGCTTCATTCAAATCTAGCAAGGTTGTGGCAAGGGAGAAAAAAAATATGTTTGCAGACTATTCGGTCCACAGCTGGCCAGATCTGACCCAGGCTTCTGTGTTCCCTAGAGCAGCGGCCCAGGGGCCAGAGGTGTGTTTTGACACACTATCTGGTCCGACTCATCCAGGACGAATGAGTGTCACAGTTTGGGAGCCATGCAGTCACTTGGGATAAGGCAATCGGTTGGGGGAGGGGGGCAGAATTGCTTCGCAAAGATCTGCAGAAGAGGTAGCTTGGGTGTGGAGCTTTGTTTTTCCCAGAATCTGCATGAGACAGCAATACAATGAAATGGGTAGGGAATCTCCTACAGTAACAGCAGTGTAAAACTAAAGGTCAACTAAAACACCCCAAGTATGAGCAAGCTTTCAGTTTCAGCAGATCTTTTCTTCAAGGATTGTTTGTATTCTGTGACAATGTAGTAGCAGGATTATGCTGCTGTTGCATTTTTTTAAACAAGATTCTGATGGACCGACTTGGATCTCTGCAGTTTTGGTCTGCTGGAAAGCATCCAGTGTCCCATTGCTTTTCCAAGCAGCTGTTGGCTGAAGAGAGATAACACTGAAGCGTGGAATCTTTTTCTCTCCTGCAAAGGCTAGACTTTTTACAATGCCTTGCTTGAAGTTTGGCAGGGTGGCTGCAGGCCAGGAAAGAATGCTTTGCAGGCCACATCTGGCTTGCCAGCTGAGCCTCCCTGGTGTAGACTTGAGGCCTTCCAGCAGGAATGGCGTCTTCTCTTGCTCATGTCCTCTTTGATAAATCTGATTGGTGGAGGGGTGAATGTGGCGTCACTTGGTGAACTTGGCACCACAGCAATTTCCTTGGCCCAGTGGTACATGCTCACATACACAGCGGTTGGGAGTGCCTTGGGTAAGTAACCACAGAGGAACACACCTGGGAGAAACATACTGGACCTAGAAATCCAGTATTTTTTTAAAACGGAAAACCTGCAGGACCGAGCACCATCAAAGACTAATAGAATTGTGGAGTTGGATGGGACTGTCGAGTCCAGCCCCCTGCAATGCAGGAATCACAACTAAAGCATTCCTGACAGGTGGCTTTCCGGCCTCTGCTTAAAAAACATACAGCCAAGGAGTCCACTGCCTTCTCTGGTGGTCCATTCTTGTGCTCAAAGATGTGTCCAGAAAGGAACATTCTTATTTAATAATGCAATAATGCATTTTAAATGCACCCTTCAAATACAAATAGTTTCACTCCCAAGGGCATATTTTTCCTCTGCAGGAACTTGTCCAAAAGCAACATCGTCGAAGGAAGAGGATTTAGTGCACGTGTGTCCCCCAATCTATTTCTTGTAGCCGGGGGAAAAACCATCACTTCAGCCATTCCCAGTAGCTTCACAGTTACAGATGTGCCTAGCTCTTCCAAGCTGGGGGTTCTGCTTTCCCTCTGAGGGAGCCTTCAAAAAAGAGGAAAGGGGAGAGAACCACCTGCACTTCTGAGAGGGCCTAGCTGCCTCCAGAGCTCCGCCTTCCGTGCAGGACTAGGGCTAGAATCCCATGAGAACCAGCGAGCTCCCAAGAGGCCAGAAATAATCAGAATTGCAGCCCAGGACTTTACTTCAAGGGTAATAAGGAAACAAAGTCCTCTCACTGTTCTGGGACTGAGATGCACCTAACATGGATTGTTTTGAAAATCCTGAACAACTAATAAGCCCTTTGAGGAGAAAACAACATCAAACCAACGAGAGGGAAAGAGAGAAAGTCAGCCTGAGAAATTAACCTGCATCTTCCACCGCCACCTATTACCCCATGAGCCAAGTGCTTCCATGCTATCTTGAGGACATCAAAGGTTTCTGATCCTTCAACTCAGGGGGCTCCTTTTTTTTTTGGTGTGTCTTTGGTGCTACAATATATAAAATTTAAAATAAAAAGCAGTCAACAAGACATATAAAAAGAAGCTTTAACATATGCAAATCCTTCCAGAAGAGAGAAAGAGAAAAAAAAAATCCCAACAACAACACAGCAATAAGTACATATTTTTGAGGTATTTCATCTGCTCAGGAGAAGCTGATGCAGATCTGTAGCATGACTGAGACTCGTCAGGGTAGGAGAGGGAGGGCGGATCCCTGTTGGCAAGGAAGTGGGGGCTGCCGGTGCAACAGGCAGGCAGCGAGGAAACAGAAACAGGCAGAAGTTCAAGGGGGGAGGTACAAGGAAGTGCTAGGTGTGTGCACAAGTGTGGAGGGGGAAGCAATTGAGGAGTTCATCTGTCCTGAGGAACAACACATGGCTCCCTCATCAAGATTTTAGAAGGGAAGATGTGGGGGAAGGTGCTCAGAAGCCCCTGGTTGTTCTAGGGCTGTGGGGCAGTCAATTAGGGCTGGCCTCACCAATGCACAAGGAAGCAGCCAATCCGCCTTTGATAGGCTGGGATCACAGAGGATTCTCGGCAAGTGTTAAGTGGGTGGACACAGGCAGCAGCAATGCAAGAACAGCTTTGTTCTTTCAGCACCAAGGTGCCCAATCCCAGATACATTTGGGGGAGGGAGGACAAGGGTGGGTGGAGCATAAAATGTGCCTGACCTAGATGAGCCCCTAACCACTTTACCTTTAGCTTTCTGACTGGTAGAGTTTTTAAAATAAAATTTAAAAATTCCATGCATCCCCACCCACCCCTGAGGCAGAAAGAATGGAGAAACAGAATTGCACAACTTGGACCTCATGGGGAGGCTGGATAGGAGTGAGGCTGTGGCCTGAGCCCCAGTTCTGCAGGGAAGGCTGGGCAAAGCTGCGAAGGGCAGCTGGTGCAGATTCCTCCAGAGGCCTGTCCAGCCTCCCAGGGGCCTCGCTCAATGCTGCAGAAGCAGCACGAAAGGGAACTTCCATGCTGTCAGACTCCTCCAGAGGAAGCTAGCAGGCCAAACCTAAGGCCAGAAGGAGAGAGGGAGGCAGGAGATGCACTGGCCCTTTGAGTCAAGGCTGGCTAACTGGGAAGAGGAAAGAGACCCAGTCAGACCTGCACATTAACACACAGAGGGATCAAATGTGGGTTTGTGTGTCTCTGTGTGTAAAAGCAAGCTGGAGAGAGGAATTAAAGGATGTGGGGGTGGTATATGAGAGAAGAGAGCTATGTTCCCCCCCTGCCTCTGGGGGGTAGGATTGTCAATACACTGCAGTCACGTTGGGGGGGGGGGAGTCATTTGAAGCATGGGAAAATGGGTTTCTTGCCTTCGCCTTTTGCTACAGTGGCGATGCTCAGTCATCTACAAAAACTCACACAGCCCGTCCAGAGAATCCCTGATTGAAACACGCCCTGTGTCCCCTCCCGCCCCCCGCCCCCTTGCCCTCCTTTTCCCACCGAGGACACAGCAAGACCTGAAGAAAGGTGAGATGGGCAGCAAGAGACCACCTCGGCAGGATCCTTGCCAGCACAGGATCTTTGCTTCTCTGCCACTGGCTGGTCTTCTAAGCGGGCTCCTCGAGGCGAGGTCACCGGCAGGACCGCTTGGGGCCAGGGAGAGAGAGAGCACCTCCTCCCTGCTCCCCCCTCAGAGAGACCAGCTGGTTGAGGGCTCTACACCAGGTGTGCCCCTGGAGGAGGTCGGGCTGGGAGAACAGTGGGAGGAACTGCTGCTGCCGCCGCCGGTGCTCTGCGTGCTGGATCCGGCAATGAGGTGGACGACAGGTTTCTGGGCAAACAAGACCCCTGCGGGGCAGAGAGAAGGGAGGAAGATTAGCAGGCCAAGGATAACATAAGAATGCAAAAAGAGATCTGCTGGATCAGGGGACCAATCTAGTCCAGCATCCTGTTCTCACTGTGGTCTTCCTGATGCCTGTGAGAAACGAGCAATTAGGATCCAAGAACAAGAGCCCTCCACCCTCCTGTGGTTCCCAACAACTGGCATTCAGAAGCCTTGCTGCATCCATCTGTGGAGGCAGAAGCATAGCCGTCCTGGCTAGGAGCCATCGATAGCCCTCTCCTCTTTTAAAGCCACCTACATTTGTGCCCGTCTCTGCTCTGGCTTCCTCAGAGCGGCAATGGCATATCAATAGCCGTGTGTGTGTGTGATCAGAGGATTGTTCTGAATTGTTCTCCAGAGACCAGCCATTCCGCAGCTTGGCAGAATGCTCAGCCTGAAGCTGGGTTATTCCAAATATTGGGTGGCTGATTCCAAGGGATCCACCTGCTTCAGTCCCTTGTCCCATTTCAGAAGTGGACTCTTTCTTGTTTTTTCTTTATGTGTTTTTCTTTTTTCTTTTTTAATGTTTGTATTTTTGTATCTTGACTTTGTATTTCTTTGTTTTTGTATTTTTTCTGAATTTTTCCACTGATAAAACTCAATAAAATATTAATAATAATAATAATAAAATCAGAAGTGGACTCTTTCTCTCTCACCAGCATAGATTGTGCCATTGATTTCCACAGACATATTAATGCTTCCAAAGCCAGACGGGGTCCAGTTCAGTGCTGCTGATGTCGCTGCTGAATCTGATTTATCCTCTGGTGGGGGAGGAGAAAAGAACAGTGTGAGTTGTGTTATGCTCATCCCACTACATAGGACAGACCTGGTTTGGGCATTTCTCTTTCTTTCCCTCTTTCTTTCCTTCTTTCTCTCTCTCAATCTCTCTCTCTCTCTCTCTCTCTCTCTCTCACCTCCCCAGACCTGATAGTTGGTCAACTGGTAGAGATTTCACCTTGCTCTGCACTACGCCTTGATCCACCATTAAAATAAATGGAAGGGAACAACGGGCCCTGAATGGCTCAAAGTACCAGCTGGAGAAACACTGGACATGGGAAGTCATGCACAAGGGGTTTAAACCAGGGATGGCGATTTTTCTTTTTTGGACTGAGGGTCACATCTGGCGTGGAAACTGTTCAGCATGCGGGCCTGATCCCTGCATCTGGAAAACACCACATCCCAGCTGGCGGTGGCATTTGAGACTGGGCAATGACCCCCAGCATCCTCCTCCTCCAACATGCAGCTGACTGTGGTAGACCCTGTAGACCTGCCGTTCTCTCCACCCCTTTGGGTCCCCTTCCAACTACCATTCTATACTCATGCCTCTGTGGCTGAGGTGACGAAGATGCATCAGTGGCAAAGCAAGTCCAGTACATCTCATGAGACTTCTGACATGCACCTCATCAGTGCTATTTTCCTAAAAAAATTGCATCAAGAACATCCCCCTTGTTCTCTTAGAATGGCAATGGGACCCACCTGAGAGGTGCCAGAACTGAGTTCTGGCTGAAAAAAAGTCCTGCTTGCACAGATGGCCAAGCCAGCTTAATTGGGAAGGGACAGCACAGCAATCTCATCCACTCCAAGGGGGCCAGGAGTGAGAAGTAGGAGAAGCCAGGTGATTCTCAAGGGGTAAAAACTCCCATGAGGCCAAATGTGGTCTGAGGGCTGTGGTTTGCCCATCACTGGTTTAAACCAAGAAGTTGCACCTATCTGCCCACATCCCATTCTTGGGTGTGGGGTGGGGGTGGGGGAGGCCAGGACATTGTGATGAGCACTGTGCTTCCCTCATGCATCACGTCCCTACCCTCCAGAAAGCATTATTCAGAACAGCAGTCTGCACAGCCCACTAAGGAAGATAATAACACCATAAGATTCAAAACAGTAGCAATTAATTGCACTTTTATTCAACATCCAATTAAAGCTAGTTCCATTAATTCAGCTTAACTGATGAACTTGATATGAGATAAGCCTGTCAGTCACTGAACAAGTCTTAGATACCACATTTAGTCATGGCTTCACTGTTCAGCAAACTCTTAACGCGATGGGTTGGCTTGATGGTAACACCTGTTTCCCAATGTCTGGTTTAAGGTCACTTAGCAGGAGATTTAAATCAGCACCTCCAGGGCCCCCCCTGCGGCCCCCTTGCCTCTTAGAGCCCCCTAGGGAACCCCCCCCAGGGGATGCTACCACCCACTTTGTCGGCCAGTTTTAGACTATGACTCCCATCAGCCTTTGCCAACCTGACGCTCTCTAGATGCTTTGAACTACGTACGCTCGCTGTGGCCGATGGGAGTTATAGTCCAAAGGCTGCAGCAGAGCGAGGGCGGCCTCACCTCGGCCGTTGATCTTGATCTTCATGGGCAGCTGCCGGGCCATGCTGAAGAGGTTCCGCTGAAAGGCCTGCTGGATGAAGCGCTGCTCCTCCTCCGTCATCCGCGCCACCTTCTCCGCGGGCTCCCCAGACTCCAGCCTCTCCCTCAGCTGGTCCAGGGTAGCGGTTCGTGCCGCTGCCGTCACAGCCGCCTGCTGATTCGCCAAGGCCACAGGCATGGCAATGCGGTTTGGCGTGGACACGGTCAAGGGGATGCCGTCACCTAGGAAAGCAAATGGGCCACTCAGGGACCTCGAGGCAAGCTGAGGCGGGAGCCATGGCTCAACCGGCAACTTGCCCAAGGCTGGAAGCACCATCCTGACAATGCTTTTAGTAGCACTGCCCTTCTCTTTCCCCTCTAAGGCAGCAACTGCTTCATCCCTGGCACTGACATCAAAAAATTATGTGATCTTTGGGTGTAGGGCAGTATATACGTTAAATAAATCAATAATAGGCCAATGAGGAAAGAGACCGTAGGGGTTCTGGGGACAGGGAAGAGCTGAGTCCAGGTGGTCTGAAAGAAATCAGTAGGGTCCTGCTCCCTGTTTTTCTCCTGGCACAGGTCATCCATTGTGGCGATTAAAGTGGTTTTGGAAATAGGTCCAGAAATTCAGTTTCATCTGACACAGCACAGTGTTGCCCAGCCACCACTTACTAAGCACGCTGCCACAGAGGAGGACGCTTGAGACTGGCTGAGAGCAGTTATAACTCTCTGCCCCAGAGGATAGGACTCAAATCAATGGATTCAAATGACAAGAAAGGAGATCCTGGCTGTATGTTAAGAAGAACTTTCAGAAGGAAAGAGCTGTTTGACAGCAAAACAGTTGTGCAAGGTAAGGATTCGAGTGAAACCGACCACCTGTCTCCTTGATCCTTGCCCATCCTAGCTAATAAAAGCGAGCCGGGAAGGGCTGGTGATGGAGTCTGCGGGGTGGTGAATTCTTCCCTCTACGAGGGAGCCTTCCCAGACCCAATGAAAGAGGAGGTTATTAAACCGCTTCTTAAAAAAACATCTTTAGACCCGGCCAACTATTGCCCAGTCTCAAATCTTCCATTCTTGGGCAAGGTGATTGAGCGGGTAGTTGCTGAACAACTCCAAGCACGCCTAGAGAATGCGGACCATTTGTATCCCTTCCAGTCAGGATTCAGGCCTCACCATGGGACTGAAACTGCCTGGTCAATGGCTAGGGACAAAGGTGAAAGCTGTTTCTTGGTTCTGCTGGATCTCTCAGCGGCCTTTGATACCATCGACCATGACATCCTTCTAGACCGCCTTCAGAGGCTGGGAGCTGGGGGCACTGTTATACAGTGGTTCCGCTCCTTCCTCCTGGGCCGTGTCCAGAAAGTGGTGTTGGGGGATGAGTGCTCAGACCCCTGGGCTCTCACTTGTGGGATACCTCAGGGTTCTGTCCTCTCCCCCATGCTTTTTAAGATCTATATGAAGTCACTGGGAGAGATCATCAGGGGTGTTCATCAGTATGCAGATGATACCCAGCTCTACCTCTTTCAAATTGGAACCAGTGTTGGCGGTGAAGATCCTGTGTGAGTGACTGGAGGCAGTTGGAGGATGGATGGAGGCTAACAGACTGAGGTTGAATCCTGACAAGACTGAAGTAGTGTTTTGGGGGGACAGGAGGTGAGCAGGTGGGGAGGACTCCCTGGTCCTGAATGAGGTAACTGTGCCCCTGAAGGACCAGGTGCGCAGCCTGGGAGTCATTTTGGACTCACAGCTGCCCATGGAGGTACAGGTCAATTCTGTGTCCAGGGCAGCTGTCTACCAGCTCCATCTGGTATGCAGGCTGAGACCCTACCTGTCCACATACTGTCTGGCCAGAGTGGCACATGCTCTGGTTATCTCCCACTTGGACTACTGCCATGAGCTCTACGTGGGGCTACCTTTGAAGGTGACCCAGAAACTACAACTAATTCAAAATGCGGCAGCTAGACTGGTGACTGGGAGCAGTTGCCGAGACCACATAACTCCGGTCTTGAAAGACCTACATTGGCTCCCAGTACGTTTCCGAGCACCAAGTGTTGGTGCTGACATTTAAAGCCCTAAATGGCCTCAGCCCAGTATACCTGAAGGAGCATCTCCACCCCATCGTTCAGCCCGGACACTGAGGTCCAACTCAGAGGGCTTTCTGGCGGTTCCCTCCCTGCGAGAAGCGGTTACAGGGAACCAGGCAGAGGTCTTCTTGATAGTGGCAGCCGCCCTGTGGAATGCCCTCCACTCAGATGTCAAGGAAATAAACAACTATCTGACTTTTAGAAGACATCTGAAGGCAGCCCTGTTTAGGGAAGTTTTTAGTGTCTGATGTTTTATTGTATTTTTAATATTTTATTGGAAGCCGCCCAGAGTGGCTGGGGAAACCCAGCCAGATGGAATAAATAATAATAATAATAATAATAATAATAATAATAATAATAATAATAATAATAATAATAATTCTCCCCCACCCCGGTTGTACTTGGCAGGGAAGGGATGACACTTGTCCCCCCTCCTTGCACTAAAAGGAATGTAAATGCTTCAGGGGGATCACGAGCAGGCAGCTGACAACCTGCTAAAACTAGGGCAAAAGAAAAGGGGGCAGAAGTAAATAAGTTTAGTGTAAATGAATTCAGGGAAGGACTGCACGGTTATGACGGAAACGGCTAAAAAGTGAAGGAGTCAAAATGATGAAGAATGGTGAAGAGAGGGAATGAGGCAGAGAGTAGGGAGGGAGAACACATTTAGGGGTGAAAAAAGAAGTTTATTCTGGATGCACGAGGAAAGGGGAGCCAGTCAATGCAGCTGAGGAACAACTAGGAAGATGGTAGCCAGCCTTCCCCTCCGTAAACCAGTCCCAAGACCAGGTGACAAACTTTGCTGCCTTCGCTCACATGGCTCTGACCCAAGAACACTAAAAATGGTGGATGTCAATCACAACCAGCTGAAATTCTCACATCTGTTGGAGGAAGTGGCCACTGTGAGCCACACCGTGTGTGCATGTATGTGTGTGCAAACACACCCTTCACCCACTGTATCCATCTGACTGCTAAACCTCAGCACCTGGCCCTTCAGGCCACCCAAATGACGAACCAGGTAAGTGGCTGACCTTTCCTGAGAGCGCCTGCTGAAGACAGGTGAGGGTTGCTGGTTCCGCCACCAGGGGCGAGGCTAACGATGGGGAAGCGGATCTTTGGAGGGCACAGGAGTGAAGGAGGCCCCGTGGCAGCAGGGGAGTAGCTGAACAAGGAGGAGCTGTAGCTGGGCCGGCGGCCTTCCCGCCTGTTGCCGTCAATGGCAGCCTGCAGCTCAGCGGGAGAACTTAAGGACTTCTTCTCACATTCATAGGCGTAGAGGTACTTCATATACCTAGAAAAACAAAACAAAGAACAGGAGATGCAGAACCAGACAGAATGCTGCATTTGGTACAGCAGAGATGGACTCTAGTCAACACTCAGCCCAGGCCCAGTCACAGGGCTCATTCAGACATCAAGCCAAACCATGGTTTGTGCTAACCATAGTTACAACAAATCCCACCATAATTTGAGCTGCTTGTCTGTTTAGTTCTCATCTGATCAGGACTCCGCTCCTGTAAGTTTGTGTTCATGTCTTTGTGCCCTGTCATTTGCCAATGATCTGCGGATCCAAACATAACAATGAACCACAGTTAGCACAAACTGTGGTTTGACAGGCCAGCTTGGAAGCTCTTTTTAAAGCATGGTTCATAAGCAGACAAAATTTCAGATATAATGCCAGAACATTTCACCTGACTGCAGTTATACTACATAGGGGCTGCGTGAGAATAAATGAGATAAAAGTAAGTAAAAAATGGCATTATGGAAATGCTATTAAAAGGGTGGAGGGAGAAGGAAATGGCAGGCTTCAATTTGGTGATAACTTCAGTAAATCAACAGTTCTATCAGCTGCTGGAAGAAGGCACAACCCGAAATACAGAAGAAGCTAAGCAAAATAGTATGTTTTTTTATAATCACGTAATTACAGCAGGAATGTAGAAATTTCAGGGTTCTGAATCACAGTTTACTGAGATGGGGAAAAGTTGTGATGGGCCCAGGATTCAGATGTTCCCTGTCTCCTTTCCTAGGGTAGCTGCAAGGAGCTTCCAGTCTACACCGTTTAGAATTCAGCCCCAAACTCTTAATCTAGTTCCAGACTGAGATATCACACAGGCTTGTGGAAGGTCCAGGACTTACTGGGTGCGAAGTGTAAATGCAGCACTGGTGATGGAGGTGGGTAGGTTAAGGCCTTTGGTGATCTCCCTCCAGATCTTCTTGTTGATGATTTCCACCAGCCCTCCCTTGTCGGTCACCAGCTTGTAGAGCATGTAGAGGTCGAGGATCTGCTTTGCCATGATGGGGATGCGGTTGATTGGCGTCCCTGCAGCCAAAACGAAGGAAGCAGGAAAGAAAGAGAGAGAAAGGGAAGAAGAGAATGAGGGCAAGGAAAAGCCACTTAAGACTCCAGCTGGACTACCTCTGTGATCCCACAGCTCCTGTAAAGCCTTTGCCTCAACCACTCAGTCCCCTCCTAAATCTAAATCCAAGTATGTGTAAACCCAAGTGCATGTGTATTCTTCTCATCTCCTCTCTCTCTCTGTTTTTCCTCCTTCTGTTGCCCTGCTGGAGCCGAAGCTAAGATAGTAAGTTGCTGTGGGCAGCGACTGAGAGGTTGATAGGCTAGCCATCTTGAAATATCTGAACGGCAGGCGAGGGCCTGGAAGATGGAGCAAGCTTGTTTTCTGCCACTCCAGAGAGGGGGACCCTAAGCAATGTATTTAAACGACAAGAAACAAGATTATGACTAAACACTAGGAAGAACTTTCTGGTGGTAAGAGCTGTTCTAGAGTAGAACAGACTGCCTTGGAAGAAGGTGGACTCTCCTGCAACGGAGGTGTTTAGACAGAAGTTGGATGGTCATTTGTCAGGGATTCTTTAGCTGTGCTTCCTGCATTGTGGGGGGTTGGACTAGATCATAGAATCATAGAACTGTAGACTTGGAATGGACCACAAAGGTCATCTAGCCCAACCCCCTGCAATGAAGGAATCTTTTTGCCCAAAGTGGAGCTCAAACCAACAACCCTGGGATTGAGGGTCTCACACTCTACCAACTGAGCTATCCCTCAGATGATGACCCTTGGGTCCCTTTCACTTCTACAGTTCTATGATCCTATGAGTGACCTGTCCTTTGCCTGTTACTCAAAGTGCCAGTCACATTGTTGGTGCTGTGTGCATTCTATAAAATATAAGAATATCCCCACCTACCCAGCAAGAAGAAAAGGGTCCCTATTTGTGAAAGAAGTGCAGTAACACCACTAAAGTTCTCCTCCTGGCACCCGCTTCCCCTTAGGGCAAGGGTCTGCAACCCGCGGCTCCAGAGCCGCATGTGGCTCTTTTACACCTTTGCCGCGGCTCCGGGGTGGATACTAGCGAGGGGAGGAGGCGCATTGTGTGCCCCGACACTCCCCACTGTGGTGGGCGCTGTACTGGCTGTGACGTCGCATGGGGGCAGTGCGTGTATTAGTCACGCACCGTCCCGACGTCACCTTCCTGCCCGTCTGCCCACTACATTGTAAGGGGCATGTACGCTGGTCACTGCATTGAAAGGGGGCATGTACGCTGGTCACTGTTTTGAAGGGGAGTGAAGAACACACACACACACACACAAAAGGTAACTTGTTAATTTAATGTTTATTTCTATGAGGAGGAGTAATTCTGAGGGGTCAAACAAAAAAATAATAAAAAAGTGACAAAAAAGTTATTTTTATAATGACAAGTTTTGCGGCTCCCAGTTTTTTTTCCTTCGGAAACGGGTCCAAGTGGCTCTTTTTGTCTTAAAGGTTGCAGACCCCTGCCTTAGGGCAAGCCAAAACACCCGACCATACAGAAGAGCTCTGCACCTAGGCAACGGACAGAGAAGAGGCCCGGCTTAGGGGAAGAGGAACAGCCGGCATTATTACGTTTAGGAGGCCAAGGTGTGAAAACCCAACAGTTTTGGCTCATGCGCAAGATTACTATGACATTTCTGAGCATGATTTTAATGCTCTTCCTTAGGGGTTCCCATGTACCAGTACACCAGAGATGGGCATCTTTTCCTGTATTTAACTGAATTTATTGTGGTTTAAGTTTTGCCTTCCATTTCCCTGACCGTGGCAGAAGTCAAATTGCAACCACTGGGAATTGCATGGCAGTTCTGCAGCACTCACAACCTGGAATGGTGACTCGGGGGGGGGGGAGAGTGAGCAAGCGAGCTGAAAGCACTTTCATTTTAGAAATGGAAACAAAAACAAAAACAAAATATTTTGTTTTTTGAGCTGGGGTGGGGAGGGGAGAGAAAAGCGCCTGGCCCTCTTCTTGTCTTATTTTTATATGTAATTAAATACCGTATTTCACTACATAATCACCACCACCGCATAATAGTCACACCCCTTTTTTCAGGCCCTAAAATTGATCCCAAAGTTTTCACCGCATAATCGTTGCAGAAGGAACACTGTGCTGCCTACTGTGCCTGTGTAAGTGTCAAGTTTTTGAGTAGCACAGCTCAGGGGAGAATACAGTCGTACCTTGGTGTCCAACAGCTTAGTTCTTAGTCCAGAACAGATTCCATTCAACTTCCAAGGTACGACTGTATAACAAGGTGGTGTTTTGTTTCTGATTTGCTTCATTAGGAAGGAGTGTAGAAGAGAGGTTTTATGGTGCAATAGTATTAACTATCTGAACAACTCGTTTGAAGTCTGGCCATGGTGCCGTTCCGGATCTATTTCCTAACCACTCAAGACTTTGGCAACCAAAATGACGCATTTATTTCCCACCCCGTCATGGGCAGCCGGCGAGCATGCAACATCTTGGTTTCAACACTGACTGAAGGCTGCATGTTTTAGGGCTGTTGCCTCCAACTTTCCTTTCTGTTCCAGCACAACTTCCTTCTGTCAGCCAGCAAATCTGGTCTTGTTAAGTCTCCTAATATTTTGAAGATGGAAAGAACAAGCCAAGCATCCCTCCCAGAAATGTGAAAATGGAACACAGGCCAACACCTTTGTCAAGGAACAAAGCTCAACTGACATGCTGGAAACTAGGGGGCCAAATTCACAGTAAGGTTTGGCACATTTCAAAAAAACACACACAAGGAAGCAGAATTCAAGTGATATATACTTAATGAATAGAGGAACACTACAAAACCCTCAAATGGAAAGAAGAGCCCTTTTCAGCAGGTCCTTTTTGCTGGATGGATTATGAACACAATGCATAGCTGAAACAGAACTCCCAATCTATGGTTCTCAAGGAAGCCCAATACTGGGCCTGGAGTAGAGGCTGGAGCTCAATGGATGCATAGAAAGGCGGATCTTGCCACCATAACTGTGTTTATTTTGGGGTGGAGGGTAATATGGAGTTGAGAAATGCCCCTCCCATGCCATTGGTTCTTTGGTCTAAATTCCCCATCTGCTTTTCTGGTGCCTTTGTTTTTGGAGAAAGAGGTGCCAGGACACTTGCACACAGTTAGATCCAAAGCTTTAAATCAAAACTTCTTCCTAACCAGAAAGTTTGCAAGCAAGAGATTTCTTGGCAACATTAGCAAACCCCATTGTGTTATATGGCAGTTCATAAATGGCAATCCATGGTTTGGTGTTGTCTTTAATGAGCATAAGGATTCTTGGGTTCAGGTACTCCCTCTTTCCCTCCCACAGAGAGATTTCTCTCCCTCAGATCCTGGTGTGAAACAAACCATTGCCAGCTTGTAAAAAATAGCAAACTATGGCTTACTTCAAGCCAAAAAAATGAGTGGGAGGGTTGACAATCATGAGAGAGCTCCCGAGTTCCAAGTATTCTGGCTGCTCACTCAAATAATGCCAAGCGAGGCTGTGGCATCATTTCTGAGCTGTCTTCACCTGTCCGACAGAAGCAAAACACTTGCTTACGGAAGTCTTAGCAGCCCATGTTGCTCCCAGATAATTAATAAGGGTCTGAGACACGTACACATTATTAAACTGAGTGTTCCTTAATATTAAAAGAAAAGGTCAACTTTATTGCACCACCAGGCCAAAACATTAAAAAAAGAAACCAAAAACTCCTACGTTGGCTTTTCAGCCTAAGCACTGCTGAATAAAATCAGTCTCCCAATAATTAAGCTAAAGCTTTAAATCAATCAAGCTGATTAAAGCATGCAACTCTCATTTTGATTGTTTGAGGCAAGCGAAAAACGGCTAAGAATAAAAAAGTGTCCTTGATTTGAAGGATTACTTTGGTTTTTACAACCTCAGGAGTTTTAAGCCTCTGTAAGGAAATTCCTCTTCTGGCAGGGATGTTTTTAAAAACTACTTTATCACTTCTGAACTTGAGATTGCTCCTTTTCTTTTCTTTTCATATACATTGTAAACAAATCTAGGCAATGGAATACAACAAAAACAGGCAAGCAAGGCAGAATAGGAAATGCCACAGTGGGTAGATCACATATTAAGGGCCAGTTTGACAGGAAAGGGCAAGAGTCCCCAACCAAAGATGACAGATGCTGCCCAGAGGACAGATTTCCTGCAAAATGTTGTCAGGCTCCGCAGCAGAAAACATTCATAATCTTTGGGAGTTTGCTTTGCTGCTCTTCCTAGGATAAACAAAAGTTCCTATTAACCAATTCTCTGGAATTCTTTTATGCCACATATTTTTAATGTCAAAAAGCCTGACAAGTTAACAGGGTGTGTATGCTTGTGTGCGTGTTTCAACCTTTCATGGGTGATTTGCAACTAAGTAGACCCACTGGAATGAATGAACTGGACTAAGTTAGGGCCAAGAGGTCTACTTTGACCAAAATATAGTTGACTACCATCCCATATGCTTAAAATGTAATACTCTGGGGGCTGCAGCAGCCTTACTGGTGCAGAATAATGGTTGCTCCAGCCTAGTGGTTCGTCCTTCCAAAAGTTAAGAGATCCAGATGTTTCTTGCTGCTTTTATGGGTCTCAAAGGCAGCTGAGTCCCACAGTCAGGCCAGTGACCCATCCAGCTCAGAACTGCCTATACTGACTGATGGTGACTCTCCAGGGCTTCAGATGAGACACTTTCCTAGGCCTAACCTGGAGATGCTGAGAATTTTTAAGCCTTGTGGCCACTAAACAAGCAGCATGACCTTCCTCACTAAGCTGCAGCCCTAAAAGAAATGGTCTGCTGGATCAGACGAACAGCATCTCATTTCTGACAGTGGCCAAGCAGCACCTTCTAGGGACCCAACAAGCAGAGTGTGAAGGCAGCAGCCCTCTCCCTCTGCGGCAACCTGTACTCAGCCACATACCGCCTCAGTGGTACTCGAGGAAATATTCCCAACATGACACTTTTGTACAGACAGGGCCATAACATTTGAAGAAAGACTAATAAGAATCAAGGAGAGTAGTTAGCATTTGTACAGTGCTGCTGAATGTTGTACAGAGCTTTATGTACACTTTTGGAATGTGATCTTTGCAACAGGGTAGGAGAGTATCATCATCTCCATATTGCACATTGGCTTGAGACAGAGAATTCACCTTGCATCAAACAACTTCATGGCAGAGGTAGACACACCAGGCCAGTTCTCACATACAAGGATACATGGCTTTGGCCTAAAACATAGTTTGGTTGAGATGTTCTACTTCAGTACATACACCAGTACCAAAAATGCGGAAGCTGCAGTTTGTGCAGAACATTGCAGCATGATTGCTGACCCAAGTCAGGCTTTGTCAGCATGTAAGGCCTGTGCTCAGAGATCTCCACTGGTTGCCAGTTTGCTACCAGGTCAGGTTCAAGGTGTTTCTATTAGTATATAAAGCCCTTAACAATGTGGGACTACCTGAGAGATTGCCTTACCCCATAAGCATAAAGGCTCACTTGACCGTTTCAATCAGCAGAACTGGCACTATTACAGGTGCCACAGGTGTTCCGAATTTGTAAGACATGGATCATTTAGCATAGCAGCACCTACACTCTGGAACCTCCTGCCTATTGATATCAAGCAGATGCTGTCACTGTACTCGTTCTTGTGTAGACAAACCTACCCAGATGCTTGGAAAGTTTAGATTAAGCTTTAGTATTTTAACTTTTTGTATGTTTTAAAGTGTTGCTGTATGTTTCTTGATTTTCTTGTTTTATATTTTTCAAAATCAAGCAGTGTATAAATTTTATGAAATAAATAATACATAAATAGGGGAATCAGTTGTGAGAACAAAGAGGAATCCAGCCTCTGTATGAAATGGTTTTACAAGTATCCGACAGACCTCCCAATCCTCTGTTGAACCAGTTTTATGGCAGCCCACTTAACAGCTGTGCTAGTGGCTCCGTGCAAGACATGACACGATTCAAAAGGCACTGCAGAGCTTTGCGGAGCCACCAGCTAAAACTGCAAATAAAGAACAAGGCCAACTACCCATACTCTTGCTTTCACAAAAGCAGAAATAAAACTGATATGCACATTTGTGTGTGCAAGTGTTTCCTTTCACTGATGGGTGTCATTCTTCTGCCCTGGTAAATTCTCTGTGAGAAAGGCAGGAGAGAGCTGGGTGCGTGAAAACATTAATAAAGATTAAGCCCAGAATGCATGCTTTGCGTATCCAGTAAATGCACTTTTACACTCCCCTGGGGCCTCCTGTGGGACTAATTACCCACCCACACTTCCCCAATCCAATTTAGCGTATGGTATTAACTTATCCCTAAGCATGCTTGATCCAGTGACCAGATGGGGAAGGCAGAGAGTGAAAGGGGAGGTAACTAACAAATTTTCCCAGGAAGACGAGGGGCAGCATTGAAGGCTGGTCTATGCAACCAATGGATAGATGTAAGGTGGCTGCAGGAAGACAGCTTGGCAAGTCCTGGGTCCCTGCAATATACATTGGATGCCACGTGCAGAACATACTGTCAAATGCTCAAGACAGCAGCACTTACAGTGGGATGCCAGAAGTGGAAACCTGAGTTTGCCTGCACGGATATGATGTTAGAGACGGTGCTCTACAGTTTTAAACTGTTGTGACTTTCTGAATGAATGGGAAGTTGAATGTGGGCTATGTTGTTGGCTTATTTGCGTTATTATAGTTGCAATTTTTGAATATGTTTACATGCTGCCCTCAGACTGCGGATCTGAAGGCATCTTGCCTATGAGGCGCTTCCAAACCTGGACCCAACACCAAATGCACCGTACAAACACTGAATGGGGCACAAAATCACCATGCATTATTATTTATTATATATATTATTAAATTTAAATTTATTATAATTGAGTATCACTCTTCATCTCAGGGCAGTTTACAACATAAAACAGCAATATATGAAACACAAAATACGTAATAAAAATAAGAACAAAAAATCTATAATCCCCACTCCCACAACACATTCAATCAGCCAAAGGCCTGGTTGAAGAGGAATGTTTTTGCCTGGTGCCTGGTGCCTAAATGTGTATAATCCCTGGGGAGAGCACTCCACAAATGGGGAGACACTGAAGAAAAGGCCCTGTTCTCGTGTTGTCAGCCTCCGGATCTCTCGTGGTGGAGTCACACAAAGAGGATGATCACAGGGTCCGGGCAGGTTCATATGGGGAGAGGCAGTCATTGAGGTATTGGGGTCCTGAGCTGTTTAATGCTTTATAGGTCTACACCAGCACTTTGAATTGGGACCAAAAGCTAATTGGCAGCCAGTGCAGTTGGACCAGGATTGGTGCAATATGCTCAAACTGTCTTGCCCCAGTGAACAAGCTGTCTGGCATCTGTACTAGCTGAAATTTCCAAACCATCTTCAGAGGGTAGTCAGGCTGTTTTACAACTTCAGAGTGTTGCTTCTTCCAAGGAGTGGGGAAGTCAAATTCACATTGATGAAACAAGATGTTGAGGACATAGCCTCTCTCACACTTGCAAAGGGCCATAGAATGAACAAGTGACCAACTTAAAAGACAATGGCAGACATCCTACCATCAGTCTGTATGAGGGGTTCCCAAATGTTTTTGGGACACTACCCACTTGGTTCCCATAAACTCATCCCCAATTCAAAACAGCAACAATGAATTGCAATTTTATTTAAATCCAATTCAAGCTATTTAGTTTAATTCATTCAACAAAACTGATCCACTGAGACCAGCTTTTCAAAGTTTGATAGTCATTCATACCTCCAGCACTCTCCTGCCACCCCTTGCCTCTTACCACCCACCCTAGGTAACCCCAACGCTCCCCAAGGACTGTTACTGCCCACTTGGAGAACCACTGGTCTATACCCTCTTAGGGGAAGAAACCCTTTTATTACATGGAGAGCTAAAATTAAAGACTCTAGTGCACGCATGTGTGTGTGCGTGCGTGTGCACCCACCCACCCAAAAAATCCATTCAGAAGGGACCTAAGTTTTATTTCTTTGGGGGGGGGGTAGAATAAACCAGCTCTGTATATTCTGTGGTGCTGTATGTCCCTAGCACAAAGAGCAGCATAGTCCACATTCATAAAATGAAATCTAGCCCTGTTTACTTCCTGTGCCTGACTCTCTCGCCCGTCTCAAAAAGTGGCTTAGGTTTTACAGCACAATCCTATGCATATCTATTAAAAATAAGTCTGAATGTATTCAGATTTACTCCAAGGTCAGCTTTAGCTTCACAGCAATTCTGTGAGGTAGGCTAGGTTAGTCATTAATAGAATCATAGAACTGTAGAGGTGGAAGGGACCCTGAGGGTCATTTAGTCCAACCCCATGCAATGCACAAATTTCAACTAAAGATGGCCATTGAACCTCTGCTTAAAAACCTCCAGTAAAGGAGAAAATATCCGAGGCAGTCCGTTCCACTGTCAAACAACTCTTACCATCAGAAAATTCTTCCAGATGTTTAGTTTGAATCTCCTTCCTTGTAACTTGAATCTATTGGTGCCCAGAACTGGACCCAGGCCTGCAGGTGGGGTTTGATCAAGGAAGAAAGAGCTGGGGTGAAGAATCTGTGCCGCTCCTGATGTTTGTTATTGGACTACAGCTCCTACCAGCCTCAGGCAGCTTGGCCCAATGGTCAGGGATGGTGGGAGGTGTAGTCTAACAACAGATTCCCCACCTCTGGCCTAGAGCATTTTCTGCGGCTGCCCACGTGGATGGAGTTGTGTTTTTTGAGAGCCGCTAAGCAAAAGTGCAGCCTGCCAAGAGCTATCAGTAATAACAGAAATATGTAATACCAAGACTTTTCTTTTTATGTAGGCTTTTAACCTCCATATGATGCAGTTTAGTTTTATTTTTATCATTCTTCCTGGTGAAATTATACATTTCCCCCAGAGCTCTCTGCTTTGAGAACTTGTCTTCGTTTAAGAACAGATGTAAAAACAAACAAACAAACAAACAAACTTGGGGCTGATACACTGGGAATACAATGGTACCTTGGGTTACATACGCTTCAGGTTACAGACTCTGCTAATCCAGAAATAGTACCTTGGGTTAAGAACTTTGCTTCAGGATGAGAACAGAAATCGTGCAGTGGCAGCGGGAGGCCCCATTAGCTAAAGTGGTGCTTCAGGTTAAGAACAGTTTCAGGTTAAGAACAGACCCCCAGAATGAATTAATTACTTAACCTGAGGTACCACTGTATACTGACACACTGCACCACAATGTCTTATGCTTGAAATCTGAATTCTATGTTTTGCTGTTTTCATACCATTTTTTCAATTGAAGGATTGAATTAATGTTACAAATGTGGTTTTTAAAAAATTGCTTTGGTGTTCCCTGGGGTTGAAAAGCTGTCTATAAACAAAATACCAATTAGCCAGCCACCAATAATACCTTAAAAACCCCATCTGAAATCAGAGGAGGTCCAAGGATATGTTTGTGATTCAATGTCTTTGTGGAAGTCGCTGCTCCCTCTGACTAAATAAATAAGGACCAATAAACATATGCAAATGTTATTTGTTAGCACTGCTTCTTTGTGCAGAACTCCTATCTAATAATAATAATAATAAAAGCAGAAAGCAAAGCCCAAATAGCACTGCTCATTTTTAAAGAACTGCATCAGTATTTGTTTGGCCTTGGCTAACAGACGTGAACAGTGCATTAACTTCCTCGTATACAGTGAATTTTAAAAAAATAAACCACATGGGCTACATGCGTATTTGAAATCCACGATACAAATATGTGTTAGGAAAATAGGAAGTTGCCTGTACAGAGTTATAGCCATGTGTCTACACCAGGGTTGAGGAACTCCAGCCCAGGGGCCAATCTTGGCCTGCCAGGGAGTCCAGTCTATCCAGCCGATTTCCCCCCACACCACACCCACCTGTCAATCAGCTGTGTTGGGAGATATCAGCTGATGTGGGGTGGGGTCAATTATGTGTTGGCTGCCCCAGCCACTTCCCAACAGGGAAGTAAGCAGCAGACAGCCAAAGCAGGATTTAACCTCTGTCTCATCAGCTGATAAGCGGGCATTAAATCCTGCTGGATGCTATTTCTCCAGCACATGCCTGGCATCTGCTTGCCTAGGTTTTTTTTTTGGGGGGGGGGCGGGGGTTGAACAATTTTATTTGACAATTTTATTTGACCAGTTTTATTCTGGTATTTCCTCTGCTTTTAGTGCTGGTTTTCCATGTTTTAATACCGTGCTGCATTTACTTAACATGAGCTGCTTAATTTTAAATGCACAGTTTGGTGCTCATTTGAAAGGCTGGACAAAAGCCATTTAAAATATATTTTTAAAATAGATTTAACAGTAAAGGGAAAGCAGACTCCATTTTCCATTCCAGTGCTGTTTTGGATGCTCGAGCCTTTCACAGGTGGAGACTGAGAGAAGCAAACAAGACACAGTAAGTGTGGAAAGGTTCCTCCTACAGCCCTCAGCCGCCTCCCCTCCCAGCCCCCTGGTAGGAAGAGAAAGGCATTAAGTCTTTATTGGAAGCCCCCAGTGCTGAACAGGAAAGGCTGAGAAATGAGCATCATGGGACAGAAAGAGAGAGACAGAGGCTGAGCAGATCCTTTCACGGCCGGCTGCGAGGCTTGTCAGGGCCCATGATGGATTACTATCATCTGGCAGTGGGGGGATTAATGATCTGGGGGTCAGAGGGGAGAATTCCAGAGGGAAAGGTCACTGACCGGGGGCACAGGGCAGGACTTGTTGCCTTTTGATGGCAAGCTCGTTTCTACTGTACTTTCCAGTGTCTCTCTCTATTCCGACAGCACGAAGGGACCTCTTGGATTGCGGCGACGCAGACAGAGGGCCCACCCTCTTGCCAGCAAAGGGAGTGGGCTGTTTCCTCTGTCCTTACATTCTGCATGCACTTCCCCTTTTCACTAACAGAGGAACCCTCCCTGCTTCACCCCTGCTGCTACATGATCCCAAGCCACCTCACCTCTGATACAGGGTAATCAAAATCAGATGGAGCCCTGGGCACAGATAATAAACAGCAGCCCAAGGAGTCTGCTTTCAGGCGCAGGGGACTACAGAGGCTTTTCTGAGTCCAGAACTGGAGATGACAAAATGTCTATAGCCTGGAGAGAGGAATAATTCTCCAGGGCTCTGTGCCAGCAATTTAAAATATAAACTGTCCTGGGCTCTGCGTTCATCATCCGAGCCCCTTCTTTGTGTGCCTCCTCCAGGTGAGATTCGGAGGGGGGCAAAATGAGAAAGGGCCTTTTCTGTAGTGGCTCCCTGTTTGTAGAATGCTCTCCCCAGGGAGCTTCAGCTGGCACCTTTAGGCACCAGGCAAATACAGTCCTCTTCAACCAAGCCTCTGATTTATTAATAGTCTAAAAGGTAAAGGTACCCCTGCCCATACGGGCCAGTCTTGACAGACTGCGCTCATCTCACTCTAGAGGCTGGGAGCCGGTGCCGTCCGAAGACACTTCCGGGTCACGTGGCCAGCATGACGAAGCTGCTCTGGCGAGCCAGCACCAGCGCAGCACACGGAAACACCGTTTACCTTCCCGCTATAAAGCGGTACCTATTTATCTACTTGCACTTTAAAGGTGCTTTCGAACTGCTAGGTGGGCAGGAGCTGGGACCGAACGATGGGAACTCACCCCGCTGCGGGGATTCGAACCGCCGACCATGCGATCGGCAAGTCCTAGGCATAGGCACTGAGGTTTTACCCACAGCGCCACCCGCGTCCATAGTCTACACCCTTTCAAATTTTTCTGTGGGAAGGGTGGTGGTATTGTTTTGATGTTGTTTTACTTATTTATTTGTTTTTATCCTGTATTTTATTGTGCGAACCGCCGTGAGATCTTATGATGAAGGGCAGTATATAAATCTAATCTAATCTAAAGAAAATAAACGGAGCTCAGTTGCTGCAACAGACTTGAATGCATGCATGACTCCCTGCTCCAAATCGGCCTGTTTGGGACCTTGGTAGAAAGATCTCCAGGACGGCAAAGGTGCTACTTGAGCTGTGGTGCTTGGTGCCCAACTCCAGAGCTGTCACAAGCAAACAGGCTGGTGGCAAATATTGTGCACCCAACAGGATGTCCCCTGCAAAATAAGGTGGCATGTCTGTGGTTCCTTGGCAGCTGCCCATCCAGACAGCGTAGCTTTGAGACCATGACTCTGTTTTAAAGGAAAGGAGATTCCGGTGGCTAGCTGACACCTATCCAATTTACAGCAGAATGTAAGAACACAAGCTAATTACCACACGCTGCTATGGGGTAGCCAATGTGCTGACTGGTGGATGCTGTGGGCCTACAGCTCCCGTCCAACCCAGCCAATGGTCGAAGGAGGCGGCAACTGTGAGCCAGCAATATTGGGAGGGCTTTGTGCTGACTGCACCCCTGCTAAGCAGAGGGGCGAGGCCTGCCTCCTGACAGACATGTATTCAAATCCTACCTTTGCCATGAGCTCTATGCATGGCAGCCTGGTGCCCTCCATACAATCTGGAGTACAATTTCCATCAGCCTTGACCACTGGCCTTCATGCATGTGGCTGATAGAAACTGTAGTCCAGCAACAGCTGGAAGGCACCAGGGTGGGGAACAAGCATGTCAGGTCTTGGGACAGATGACTCTAGCCATCTGCCAGGGATACTTTAGTTGAGATTTCTGCATTGCAGGGGGATGGACTAGGTGACTCTTGGGGTCCCCTTCCAACTCTACTATTCTATGACTCCCTCTGACCTCCAATTATCCATCCACAAAGTACAAACACACTGCAATGTGTGACTGCAAAATGGTCCTAGAGAGACATGGTAACAAAGGCCTGATAGTCCTATCACCATAGGACAGAAAAAAAGAAACACTGATAACACTACGCCCTTCCTTCTCACAGCTCAGCAGCCTTCACACTTTGCTAGAAAAATATAAAAACTTTCCTATTGAATCTCAACACTGGCTAGGAAGAGAGTGTGGGCATCACGACCAGGAGACCTGGATCCTTTGCTCTCTGTGAGCCTGAAAATTTACCAAAACTCCGCTCTTCTGCCCTGTGCCACAATTCTGCCTCCCCAAAATGGAGTCAATGTCATAGTACAATCAAGTCTTACACATATTAAACTTGCACAATTTCAGCCAGACATGGTTATTATTATTACTATTTACTGAATTTATATACCGCCCTATACCCAGAGGGTAAATGTCGTTACTTGAAATCCAGCAAATTAACACAAGCAAGGCAGAGGACTTAAAAGTTATTTTTGCTCCAGGGTTTCCTGGTGCAAAATAGCTTTGCTGGGATGCTCTTGCGAGATCTCGCAGGGCTATCAGAGCTTCTGAAAGATGTCACACAAGCATCCTTAGCCTTCTGGAGCAGGTGTGCTGAGCAGCCCTTCCCAGCAAGCATGGTAAAGAGCTTAAATACTCTTTTTGCACTGGGAAAACTGTCTCAGATAGATTTAAAAAAGAATTAAGCAAACTGTAGGCAGACTGGCCTATCAGTGGCTACTCTAGCTAAGACGGAAGCTCCATATTCAGAGCTAGTGTACCTCTAAACACCAGCTGATGCAGTAGGGAGACAGTTACAGATAGGTAGCCGTGTTGGTCTGCCATAGTCAAAATAAAAAAATTCCTTCCAGTGGCACCTTAAAGACCAACTAAGTTAGTTCTTGGTATGAGCTTTCGTGTGCATGCACACGAAAGCTCATACCAAGAACTAACTTACTTGGTCTTTAAGGTGCCACTGGAAGGAATTTTTTTATTTTGAGTAGGGAGACAGTTATGGTGGTGGTGGTGGGGGGGGGTAGGGTCTTTAATTCCTGCTTGTGGGGAAACTCTTTCTAATTTGTCACCTCCCAAGTCTGTTGTATGCTCCAACCTTGCAGGATACCTTGCTGATGGGAACAGCTTTTCAGTGGCAGCACCCCAATTTTGCAGTTCCCTTCCAAGGGAACTTGGCCCCATGCTAGACCCCGTTTAGGTTTCCCCTCCCTCCGCTTTGAATGGTATGAAAGTATTAAATTCTGCTCGTCTTTGTTTTAACACTCTGGTTTATTTCAAGTTATTGTTTAAAATTTGTATTTAAAATAATCTTGGGGGTCATTTGGGCCCAAATGTGGTTTTGAACAGCTTTAACAAGAAATATGGTGCTTGGGGGAGGTGACTGGAGGCCCTGGAGGAATTGCCACCATCTGGTTTTCCCAGTTGCTGGAAACCACAGGAGGGGAGAAGGCTCTTGCACTCAGGCTCAGCTTGCTTGTTTCCTGGAAGAGGCATCTCTTTGGCTACTATGAGAGACTGGATGGGCCACTGGCCAGACCCAGAAGGCTCTTCTTACGTTTTTATGTCACAGGCGGCAAAGAGCAACCAATCCTGCATACTTTTCCAGTATGCAGGAAATAACATACCTCAATGTTTCAATAAAGGGCCAAAAATGTTCCAGATCAGCCTTCTACAACCTGGTGCCCTCAGATGCTCCGGACTTCCACTCCCATCAGACGCAGCTGATGTCTGTTGCCAGAATCTCTGTGCATGTGGCAAAGCAAGAAGTTACAGGCTCTGCCCTTAGGACTTGTTTGAAAGGTAAGAAAATACAGTCCGGAGAGAAAGAAGCCCTCTCTGCCTGTCTGCCCCCCCCCCCGGCCATCCCATAGCAGCCCTCATCACTCATTCCATGCCCCAAGCCCCTTGTCTAGTTCCACAGTGAATCTTCACACCTCCTGATGTGATAGTCATTACCTGATCTGCTAACCTGTGGGCCCTCACATATGTTTATCAAAGCGGGAGCTGGGAAGGAGAGCAATTAATCATGTTCTATTTGATGTGAGGCCCAGTTCTTATCTGCACCCATGGAAATGCCATTGGGCTCCGCTTCCCCTTCACCCCCTGAATAACGGAAGACTGACAGATTGCTTCTGCTTATTAGATGAGCTGCCAAACTGAAGGCTACTTAACAGGCACATGTGTCCTTGTGTCAAGGCGACCCACCCAGTAAAAGTTCCCTAATCTGCCCCAATGCGCCCACTGTGTCTCAACACTACTCCCTAGGCCTGTTCTCATGGAGTTTGTTCACGTTAAGCCTCGCTAGTGTTCAGTTGCTCGATGGCTACTGGCACAGCTGGGTTCAATATACTTCACGCTCATAACATCTTTACCAGATGTTCAACAGCTCTGCTACTGGTGGGGTTCTCACCCCTCTGACCCTTGAACTAACTCCCCCAGTGATATCTGAAGCAGAAACACAGTTTTTCAAGAAGTAAAAGAAGATCCATTGATGTCTTAAAGGCTTAAATGGGAAGGCTTGGGCCCTCTGGCTTCAGATATGAAGCAAAGGCCTCCACCGGCATGTTGGCAAAGAGGCCTGCTTCTTCCTTCGGCACTCAGGAGACTTGGCCTCATCGTGTGGCCTGAGTGCCCAGTATTAAACTAGTAAAGCACATTAACTAAAGCATCTGAACAGAAGTCACTGGCTCTTAAGCTGGATGAGGAAAGGGCCCTAGCAATACAGAAAGATGGAAGTATCTTTATGTGACTTACCTTAAACTTACCTTAAAGAAAGCTAAGTGTAGATGACTCATAAGGAGCTATGCTAACGTGAGAGGTACACTGCTATGAAGTGAATAGGGCACCGAGATTTCTCTGATGAGCAAGGGCCCACAAATTTGGAAGACTGGCAGTCAACAACAACAACAACAAAATGCACAGTCCTGTGAGCTCCAGAGAAAGGTGGGAGATCTTGCTGGTATGAACCATTGATACCCTCTCCAAAAGTCCTCCCTGCTCGCACCTAATTCACACTTGGAAAGAGACTGGCACGTCTACATAGTTATAAAAGGCTCCTTCTGAGGGAAATTCCAACAAAGAAGGAGCAGGCTGTTTTACAGCACTCCATTCTGTATGTTCCTTCATTCTTACTTAGTAATTAAAGTATCCAAAAGCTGGAATCGGTGAATGGCTTAACTCTCTCTGAAGCCGTGACTTCCTTTCCAAATTCCTCAAGGCAGTGCCACAGAAGGCTCCACAGACAAAAGCCTAATGGAATAGCATCTTCCAAGCTCAGAGATGGAAAATGTAGCCAATAACAGTGTATATGGTAAAAGAAACCTTCCCCTTTTCATCAGTAGTCATCTCCTATCTTTTCCATACAAACAGAAATACTCCAAGTTCATGATATGGACCAATTGCCCACAGCAGCAAATAACTGAATTTTAGTGTCACAATAGTTTGGAGCTCAGGGGTTTGAAAAGGCATGGGAATTTTTCACTATTTTTAGTTCAAAGCAACAGAGCACAATTTCCTTATTTCTTTGCTCATCACTAATCTCCTCCAGGACCCGCAACAGAAAGTCCACAACACCATTGTAAGGAATTTGTAAAATGGACTTAGGGTAAACATGCTCCTGTTAGCTCACTTGATTTGGCCTGCTACTGAAGGAGAAATATCGGCAATATTCGGACTCTAGGATATCCTCCAGGTAGCAAAAACTTAGCGGTAAAGCTGCAGGAAAGAAAAGGGGGGGGGGAGGTATTAAGGGTATTCCCTAGATAGGCTTGATAAGTGCCACTGCTGCCTGGAGATAAAAGAACCCCCTGCCAAACGCTTTCATCAATATCAGTATTTGCTGCAAGCTTTCCCACATCTGAAAACATGCAGATAAGGGGCATACAACAGCAGGAAAACATTAAAACCACACGTTTGGGCTTACAAAGCCTCTTCTATGTATATATACATCAAACTCAGAACGGACAAGCCATCTGGGAAAACTAAGGTCACGTAGGAAACCTTGAGCAGCAGCAGAATGGCACAATCAGAAGCTTTTTATGAGATCTTCACAAAGGAGGAACATAAATGAACAAAACAGTTTTCCTGGCTACAACACCATTTGCAATCCAGCATCCTTGCCTTCTTGAGAATTGATGCACACCCATATTCCCTATGTAGCATAGTTTATTCGCCTGGAAAACAACTTACCTTTTTCAAAAGATCTCTAAAGAAATCCAGACAATGGTCTTCTGATATAATGGATCTGTTGGACACTGTGAGAATAAGATGCTGAGCTAGCAGAAGAATGGAAGGGGAAAGCTAATGCTGTCAGGCCTTTCTTCACGTGTCTCCTCCACAAGAGGTCCAGAGGGTGGCGACACAAGAACAGGCCTTTTCTGTGGTGGCTCCCCATTTGCGGAATGCTCCGGCCAGGGAGGCTCACCTGGCACTTTCATTACGTATCTTTAGGACCCAGGCAAAAATGTTTTTCTATAACCAAGCCTTTGGCTGATTAAACATTCTATGGCTTTTAAAAAGTGTCTTTTTTGGGGTGGTAGTGTTATTTTGTTTGTTCTTGCTCTTCTTTCATTATGCATTTTGTATTTTTATGTTGTGAACCACCCCATGGTCTTCAGTAAAGGTAAAGGTACCCCTGCCCGTACGGGCCAGTCTTGACAGACTCTAGGGTTGTGCGCTCATCTCACTCTAGAGGCTGGGAGCCGACGCCGTCTGCAGACACTTCCGGGTCACGTGGCCAGCGTGACGAAGCTGCTCTGGCGAACCGGCACCAGAGCAGCACACGGAAACGCCTTTTTCCTTCACGCTATAAAGCAGTACCTATTTATCTACTTGCACTTTAAGGGTGCTTTCGAATTGCTAGGTGGGCAGGAGCTGGGACCGAACGACGGGAGCTCACCCCGCCACGGGGATTCGAACCGCCGACCATGCGATCGGCAAGTCCCAGGCGCTGAGGTTATACCCACACCGCCACCCGTATGCCTTATACCGCGTCAGACGGTATACAAATTTAATAATAATAAATGAACACAAATTCCATAGCTTGAACCTAAGACTAATTTCACAGGATGTGGAACTATCTGCCACTGGAGATGCTTGCTCCCATTTCCTCTCAAAGCCTACTGAAGAAGTTTAAGCAAACTGACAGGTTTGCCTGCTGAAATTTGAGGCATTGGTCCCTGTTGCTTAGACTATTTTTATGGTGCTTGTTTTACTTTAATTCTTTGTTTTATTGTGTTCCTGTTTTTACTATATGATTACTACATGAGCCACTCAGAGCATTTCCTCAGATGTGGAAAGACAGGATAGAAATATCTTTCACAAATAAACACTCGATTTATACTCAAATAAACACTAGCTACTAGCCATGAGGACCATGTTCTACCTCCAGCTGATGGGACTTACAAGTGGGGAGATTCCTGGAGCACCTAAGTCCTGCCTGTGGACTTCCCATAGAGGCATCTAGTTGGCCACTTTAAGAACAGGATGCTGGACTAGATGGGTCTGATCCAGAAGCCAGGCTCTTATATTCGTACAATGAATTGCCTTGTTTAAACTTTGAACTAGAGCTCAAGTTCCGTCACAGGCAGCCTCGATAAGCAGAGGAAAACAGCTCTTGGGGCGCATGAGTATAATAAGTGAGCTCCTAAAGTCATGATCATCACAGTTCTCTCACACAACAGCCACCAAATCATCCAGGAGGGTTGTAAGCAGAAACTCTCCCCCCCATGCCCCACCTCTAAAAATCCCTACTTGACATAGAATGTTGTGGGGAAGACAATACTAGGAAGGGGGAGGCTGCCTACACAATTCTCCGGAGGGTCTAACAAAGTCTGGCCTTTTCTCTCTCCTTAATAAATTACTTTTATGGCATTGTCCCTTTCTGCATTTATTGTGTGCTTTGAGAAACAAAGATTCTCTGGCAACAGCTCTCTGACAGGGGGAAGTGTATGACAGCATTGGGCACTATTGGAAGGGCTGTCACATGGAAGATGGAGCAAGCATGTTTACTCCTGCCCCAGAGGGTAGGACTCAAACCAGTGGCTTCAAGTTACAAGAAAGGAGGTTCCTACTAAACACCAGGAAGAACTCTCTGACAATCAAGAACTGTTCAATAGTGAAATGGTCCCCCTTGGGAGATTGTGAACTCTCCTTCCTTAGAGGTTTTAATAAGAGGTTGGATAGCCAACTGTCTTGGATGTTTTAGTTGAGATTCCTGCATTGCAGGGGCTTGGACCTGATGACCCTTGGGGTTGTTTCTAGCTCTACAATTCTATAGAAACAGAGGGGACCACGAGCATCATCTAGTCCAACTCCCTGCAATGCCCAACATACGGTATTTAGCCCAACATGGGGCTTGAACCCATGACTCTGAGATGAAGAGTCTCATGCTCTACAGCAGGCGTAGGCAAACTCGGCCCTCCAGATGTTTTTTTAAGACTACAATTCCCATCATCCCTGACCACTGGTCCTGCTGGCTAGGGATGATGGGAGTTGTAGTCCAAAATCATATGGAGGGCCGAGTTTGTCTACGCCTGCTCTACAGACTGAACCACCCAATTTGAATGATTCAGTCTTTCCAGACAGAGCCCTATTACTTTGATCTCCTTCTTGTTTCCTCTCACTCAGTCATTGCAGGATCAATCCAGACACCAATGAAAAGGAATCCACCATGATAACTCTCATTAAGCTTGTATAGCAAATCCCTCCCTCTTTTCTGGGATGCAGCCTGTGCCTGCGGGTGGGTGCGCCAGGTAGCAGTAGCTCCACTCCTCTGAAATTTGTTGTTTTAATCCATTTTTAAACTCATGTAACTTTATGCACAAGGGACAAGGACGTCGGTTGCTTAACCAAACCTTAGCCATAACACCTGAATAGCTCTCAGGAAGCCTGCTGGCCCTAAAACAGATGAGAGTGCTTTTGCAGAAATGCAATTCTCCAAGGCAACCTTTCATCTTCAGGACAGCCCAAGAAAGGGACGAGGTCTTCATGAATCCAAAACAGAGTCCTATAATTTGAAGGCATGGGCTAAAGGTTGACGAACCAGCTCCATTTTTTCTCATTTCTCTATTTTAGTGTCACAGAGGGGGCAATCTCCCCCCTCCCCAGTGTGTTAAAGCCTTCCTCTCCTCTCTCGTCATTACTGCCACTGAAGAGGCATTTTATCACTTGCAGGTGCAGCTGCTTTGTGGCAACCTGCTGTGCTCAGAGGAGGCCCGCACATTTGATCTGCATTAGGCCTGATGCAGCAGGGCACTGGACACAAATAGCCTGTCAGGGGATGGTATCCAGGGCCAGGGCTTTTCATCCTCAACTCTTTTTTCAGGAGCTCATGTGAAATCTGCTGTTTGTCTTTCACACTGGGCCTCCAAGATCAATCCTCAACTTACCAGCCTGTGCTGATTCAACCTTACAAGACTGGTGCCACCTAGGAAACGATGAGCAACTTGTTCAGAAATCTATCTAGCGCTAAAAGGGCCTCACAGCAACCCTGAATTTTGTGACTGACGCAAGCAAAACACACTACAGACAACAGAGGTTATGTTTTTGCTTCCAAATTTAGTGGCACTAAGCAGGGAGGAGATTTGTTGTATTTATTTGACAGTAACAGAAAAACCTGTTTTTTATGGGCTGCCTTAGCTGCTGAGATTGTTTAGAAGCCTCTCTCTCTTTCCCCTCCCCCCAGCTCACGCTCTCTCTCTCTCTCTCACACACACACACACAGCTTCTTTTCTTTGCTCCATTAAGAACATTTGCTATTTTAATACTTCAACATACCATGAGGACAAGAAACTTGTGGTTGCAGAGTGAGGCACATTTCCCTAACAGACCTCTTGCTTCTAGTTGGGTAGGGGAAATGGAAACCCATGTATGCGCAAATGCTGCCATTCCTGCTGTTTCCTTTCCTCCTATCCTCTTTCCATTCCCGCTGTCAATGTTTACACTGCAACTGCCTCATAACAGGTCTCAATAATAATGAGTCTATCCTTGTTTCAAACCAAGTCTGGAAGGGGGGGAAACGACAGTATCTCTTTTACTTAAACTTCAACTACCGTATTTTTCGCCCCATAAGACGCACTTTTTCCCCTCCAAAAATGAAGGGGAAATGTGCTTGCGTCTTATGGGGCGAATGCAGGCTTTCGCTGAAGCCTGGAGAGCGAGGGGGGTCGGTGCGCACCGACCCCTCTCGCTCTCCAGGCTTCAGGAAGCTCTGCGCAACCCTCGGGAGACCGGCTCCAAGGGTTGTGCAGAGCTGCCTGCAATCCCGGGACCAGCGCAGCTCTGCCCGGCCGCCGGGAGCCGGGGGAGAAGCTCCGCCCCGCTCCCGGTGGCCGTGCAGAGCTGCCTGCGGTCCTGGGACCAGCGCAGCTCTGCGCCGCCATCCCGAGCGGGGCGCTAAGTCCCGCCCCGCTCGGGATGGCGGCAGAGAGCTGCCTGCCGTCGCGGGACTGCAGGCGGGTCTACGCCGCCATCCCGAGTGGGGCGCTAAGTCCCGCCCCGCTCGGGATGGCGGCACAGAGCTGCCTGCCGTCGCGGGACTGCAGGCGGGTCTACGCCGCCATCCCGAGCGGTGCGCTAAGTCCCGCCCCGCTCGGGATGGCGGCACAGAGCTGCCTACCGTCGCGGGACTGCAGGCGGGTCTATGCCGCCATCCCGAGCGGGGCGCTAGGTCCCGCCCCGCTCGGGATGGCGGCACAGAGCTGCCTACCGTCGCGGGACTGCAGGCGGGTCTATGCCGCCATCCCGAGCGGGGCGCTAAGTCCTGCCCCGCTCGGGATGGCGGGGCAGAGCTGCCTGCCCTCCCGGGACTGGTGCCTGCCCTCCCCATCGCCAGCCCCACAAGCTCGGGGGACAGCGGGGAGGCAGAGCGTGCCTTCCCACTGTTCCCCGACCTGGTTCTTCCAGCCCCGCACCTGGGGGGGAAAATAAATTTTTTTTTCTTTATTTCCCCCCCCAAAAACTAGGTGCGTCTTATGGGCCGGAGCGTCTTATGGGGCGCAAAATACGGTAAGCTGTCTGTTTCATGGGATTCTCTTTCATAACTCTCCACCTTTGAAGCAGCAGGTACTGTTTCGTCTCCTCCCCACCCACCAAGAAACAAAATCTCTGAAGCCAATCCAAGCAGCAGCTTCATTAGAAGGACTCCAATTCCAGCATAGGACACCAGCAGGTATATTCCTCTCTGTGACTTTTCAGGTTATCGAAACGAAACTCAGCGTAAGAGTTCTACTCACCCCTCTTCTGCATAAAAATGAAGAGGTCATCCAAGAACTTCTTCCGTTCAGGATCACCATCCAGTTCGTACAACTGGGGAATAAAGCAAGTAGATTATAATTCATGCTGGGTTGGGTTTGGAAGGAAAAACAAGGCAACCCAGACATATAGTTAATTTGGGTTGTATCTTTGGACCTTGAAATCTTGTTTATTGAATTCTCTTCCAGCTGCAGAACCATACCAGGGATTAACACATTCTTCACTGCAAGGGGCTGCATTGAGCACTGCTGTTTGTGTAACAGGACTACCCCTTCCTCTTATCCTCCCCTGAAGTCCACCCCACCAGTGCCCCCTCAAATTCTGCTCCAAACAGATTTTGGGGTGCATGGGGAGCTACAGTGGGGAGGAGAGGATAAAGTCTTGTGTGAGTGAAAGCAGGCTCGACGCAGCATCAGATACACCCTAAAGAATGCAACTCAAATGTTGCTTTCCCACTAGGCTCAAATGTACACTCAAACTCAAGCCATTGTACTGACCTTGGCAAAGTCTCGGGATACCTCTCTTCCTCTGCTGCCATCAGCTTCTTCGTTCCAGCTCAGGCTCCCATTCTAAAGAAGAAAATGAACAAAGAGGCAGTGATTAAAAGGTAGAACGCTAATGGGTTATTTACAACAGAGGAAGCATTTAGGTCAAGAAACAGGAAATCCTAACTGCTACAGCCACCTTCTGTGGGTCAACATCAGCAAGAACTAAGAGCTGAATTCAGAGAAGACCTCCCCCTGCTCAAGGAAGGGCGATTTCTGACTCTGTTCTGGAACAGTGCATATGAAAAGCAACTGTTTTTTTCAATGTGCACAAACTCTTTTCAAGCCCTTTACATGGCCTGCTTGTGTATATGGGTTACACGCCCCCCCCCACTGTAATGGAACCACAAGACACGGCATGTGCACCTTGCTTCAGCCCTATATTTAACATCTTACGCTCAAGCAAACCCCTGAACACCGTTTAACACGTACCCACTTTGTGATTATGTGAACCTTTAACTTCATGGGACGGAGGTGCAGTTGCCCTCCCACTAGGATCTGCTCCCACTGCAGACATGTTTCAATGAGAAACCCATCATCCCAAGGAGTTGCCAGAGCAGGAAGAAGTGGCCAAGCAGCATTTGCTTCTAATGGTTGTGGGAACGGAAGGACAAATTCTGCTGCCATCTGAACTGCAAACACCACAGGGTAAAAGGTAGCCTGGGCAACAGACAAAAAGCGAACCGGGGGAGGTCAAACACCACCGGCTGGTTCAGATCACCCACCCACCATCTGGTGGTGAGCACATAGGATCTTAAATCAGATAAAAAGCTACTGAATTCACGAAGGGAATTCCAAACAAAAACAGTTTTTAATTAGAGCCACTTTAGTGTCTACAGTCTTAGTGTCATCTGGTAGTGACACATACACTGAATTACCAAGATGAATAGTCCCTGTCAGAGTCAGGCAAAGCTACATTCTCCCTTTCGAAACAGCAGCAGGCTGCCCTAATGCCTGCTGATTTAGTTTGAGCCAGTAATTCCTGCTGGAAAGTCAATTATCCGGTGAGCCCCATCAGCTGAAAGATATTTAATGGAGGATTATTGCCACTTCTGTTATGTCAGCTGTTTATCACAGCACACTGCTTTCCCAGCCCTTCTTCAGAAAGAGCTCAGAAAACAAGCTTTGTATATATGGAAGGATGGCCACTCATCTACCCTTTGTGCAGAAATAATGCACACCTTTCTTCCACGCTCATCTGCACCATTGGTCAACATATGCTCCAAAATGTACTGGTAAGCAAGTAGTTTACGACTACCATCACCCTGTGAGGACTGTTTGACACACAAGCTGGAGGAAGATCCCCCACCCCAAAATAAACAGCAGCTGAATTGTTCCTTCGTTTGTGGACTGTTGGCATCCGTCTGTCTTGAGAGACAATGGGAGTGCACCTACAGGGGTGAATTCAAACCGCTGTGTTAGCAGCATCAAAGTAACCTCCCCTGGACACAATCCTGAGCTGTTAGTATGAAGGTCCCAGACTACAGATCAGGACTTTAAACATAAACGTCTAAAACTGATCAGCAGAGATGCATGAAGACATAGTCAAAGGCAGTCAATGAATGCTCTTATTTTACTGGTGAAGAACACAGAGGCAGAAAAAGGTTCGTTCACGTCTCACCATAGTTTAGCGTGCCATCTGAAGGCAGCCACTGAATTAAAACCTGCTTTTCTTGTTAAAAGTGGGGGAAATATTTGTCTTGGGTTAAAGGTATGATGCAACTGGGCATGCATTTTTTTTTTGTATTGTTAATGTATTTATTGCAACAAATTAAAAATATGCATTATTCAAACAGACAGCATGGACATTTACTTTCCATTTCACTAGAGAAAACACTTTTGCTCACTAACACTACGCCTTGTTTCTGTAGAGTTCTGGGCACTTAGCCCAGAATCCAGCACTTCCAATGTGTTAGTAGCACTTGTCCTTAGATAAGTGATCTTGCTTAGTGTCCTTATGTATATAGAGAGCCAAGAAGAAATATATGAATTTTATAACTGCACCCCTTATTACTAAGCAGAAACAACTGTGCAGTGGCAAAAGGGTTGTGAACTGCAAAACCGGAGGTTTTAGTTCATGCTCCTCAGTAATATAAAAGTTCCATTTGGTTGCAAACAACTATTTTGAATTGTTACAGCAACCACAAGTATATGATTCTACGCACTCATATTCAGGGAATTCATGAATCACAAAAAATGGAAACTTTATTTATAGCATACCAATACACCAATCCACTCTGACTTCCAGCAGGTGGGAAGGCTTCAGGGCAAGACATGGCTGCTTGCTCTTTCCCATGACTGGCAGAAGGAAAATATATAGATGTATGAAATAGTGAAAAAGCAGAATTATACAGAGAGAGTTGTCAGACAAACTTGCTTCATTTACCTAAATCGTACATGTTGCAGAATTTACTTAATGGTATAGAGTTGGGAGTATTTGGCATTATATTAATTATAGAGTTGGAAGGGATCCCCTGAGGGTTCATCTAGTCCAACCCCCTGCAGTGAGGGAACCTCAACTAAAGTATAAAAGACAGATGGCCATCTAACCTCTGCTTAAAAACCTCTAACAAAGGAGAGTCCACCACCTTCTGAGAGTGCTCATTCTACCTTCGAACGGCTCTTACCCTCAGAAAGCTCCTCCTAAAGCTTTCCCTTGCCTGTATAAAATGAAACACAATACAACATGATCACTTCCTCCCAAGTTTCAGAGTACTTCCACTTCGTCAATCAGTTCTTCTCTGTTGTTGAGAAACAGGTCCAAGATGGATGATCCCCTTGTTGTTTCTCCCACTTTCTGGGAAATGAAACTGTTGGCAAAGCAATGGGAAATTTTGTTCGAGCTTACATTCTTGGCAGAGTTTGAGTTCCAACAGATATAGGGGAAGTAGAAGTCTCCCATGACTACTATACTGCTCCTTTGTGAATGTCTGGTAATCTGTTGTAGGAAGGCATCATCTAAGTCTTCAGTCTGGCTTGGAGGTCTATAGCAGACACCCACAGTAAGGTCACTGTTGTTTCCCTCTCCTACCATTTTTATCCATATATTCTCAATCTGTCTTCTATGCTCCAGGTCATGGATCTGTTCACAAGTGGACACTTCCTTTACATACAATGCTACTCCTCCTCCCTGCTTGCTTGGTCTATTCGTTTTGAATAGATTATACCCCTCAACTTCTACATTCCATTCATGAGTCTCATCCCACCAGCTTTCAGTAATACTTATTAGGTCATATTTGCCATCCTGTATTAAGAGCTCTAATTTGTCTTGCTTGTTTCCCATGCTCTGTGCATTAGTACAGACAACTGAAACCAATAGTCTCTCTAGCTGCTTCCTTATTGTAGTTTATTGCCCTCTGACAGGTTTTAGGAGTACCACCTCAGTTTCCTGTGCATCAATGAAGCTATTATCTCCAGAACCAGGTGTTCTTCTGTCATCTGTAAGGTTGTCTCCCTCCCTCTCAAGATCTAGTTTAAAGCTCACCTGATCAGGTTTGTGAGACTCTTAGCAAACATATTATTGCTACCCCCTGTGGGGTGCAGCCCATCCCTTGCCAGAGGTCCCTCCTCAAGGAACTGGAGGTCATGATCCAAGAAGCCAAACCTTCCTGATGACACCACCTACACAGTCAGTGGTTTACCTCCAGTATTTTCCTCTTCCTTCCTGGGCCATGACCTTCAACAGGAAGGAGTGATGAAAATACCACCTGTGCCCCAAGGCACAGCTTCTGCCCAGAGTCTCATCGTCCCTAGCTGGAAGGCTGTCTGTGGCAGTATTGTTTGTATCCACATGAATCAGAAGGAGCGGCTGTGGTCAGGGGGCTTTATAAGACTCGGCAACTTCTCTGTCACATCGTGAATCTTTGCACCTGGAAGATAGCACACCCCCTGGCACATCCTGTTTCCTTCACACACTATTGCCTTTTTCCTCCTCAGCAGGGAGTCACTTACCACCACCACAAGTTTCTTCCTCCTTGGGGGAATGGCAGGAATCGTTCTATACAGTGTGCCTTGGAATGTTCTAAGGTCTGCAACTGCTGCTGAGTCTTCCCCTCTTGTATATTGGAGCTTATCTGGATATTATTGGGATAGGTTACAAAGCCAGGAGCCTAATGGCTCAAGTACTTGCTGCTACTTCCTCTCGGCTTGTCTTCTTCAGACTGCAATTCTCTTTCTCAGAGTTCATTTCCTTGAGAGGTAGCAAGTGGGTTATCATCATACTCATCCACATCTGAAGGGTTAAGGTCAAGAATAAAAATGACTCCTCCAAGTCCATCTCCTCCTGTCTCTTCGTCTTCTGGGGGGTGGCAGGAATCATTCTGTGCACTGTACCTTTCACAGCCACTTTGGTATATTCTGAGGTTGGCAACTGCTGTCCTAGCTCCTCAGGCCCAGAATCGGTGTCTGAGATGAGAGCATGAAATTGCTTTTGCAGCTCCAATGACACAGCATGGACCCTGACAGTCCTACTTCAGTGTGTCATGTACTTCCAGGGGATTGTCTCTTTCTCCTCTGTACGGGCACCCCACCTGTGCTGCTGTTCCAGCACAGTCCTCTCAGCTCTATCAAGAAACTATGCATCTTGTCCTACAGCTCAAAGTGTGACTAGGTGGGCCTCAAGTTGCTATACCTTCTCTTCCAGCAAGGCAACCAGTTTGCACTTGCTACAAGTATATTTACGTGTTCTCCAGACAAATATGGCACAGGTGCTGCAGGTTACTGCAGCAGCTCTCTCACCCTTCATGTTTCTTGGTCCTTTGCACAACATGAGACATCTTAATATTTATTATTATTAATTATACACAGAATACAAAAAGCCTTGGCACTAACCAAGTAAAAAAGGTCATACACTCTTTCTCCAGACACACAGACAGAAGTTTCTGGACTTCCTCTCCCAACCGATTCACCCTAGCAGTCATTTCCCCAGCCTGCCTCAAGCAACTGAGCAGGTAACTGAACTCCTGCCTGGTCCTCCCCATCTTGTTCCTGCTTAAGTCTTTGCTCCCATCTGATCCTGGACCACTTGCTGCACACTGTAGTTACTCTAGAAGTTTCTTTTCCTGCATATTTACTAGAATACATACTTGGCTATGGTGCATGCTAGCTATGGCATGTTTTGGATCAACACCAGCAAGGTTTTACAAAGCAGAGGGGTGGTGGTAAATGCTGTGTTCCTTGTGTTCACCTGAAATCTCTAACAGACATATCACAGATAAGGATTCCTCTCTCTCTCTCTCTCTCTCTCTCTGTGTGTGTGTGTGTGTGTGTGTGTGAGAGAGAGAGAGAGAGAGAGAGAAGAAAGAGAGGCAGCTTTAGGCCTTAGGGGCATCCCCAAAACCTGCTGGCGACATTCCCCTTCATCTCTGATCCACAAACACACCTTCTAAGGTTAGTCAGCTATCAAAGCATGCCAGGGAGCTGTTCCTCCCCAGAGATTGCAAGCCTGACTTTACAAAAGCAATTAAGAGCTGGAGCTATTTTAGGATTACTCCCCAGCCACCTGGGACATCTTATTAGAGTGGAATTCAGATGTCCAAAACAATTTCAGTTTCCCTAGTACTGCCCACCCCCAAAGCCACTTAACCCTTTCCTGAAGTGGAAATTCCTGACACGACGACACTTCTCCATTTCTATTTCTTCAGAAGCCAAACTTGTAAATGGTTGGAGGGCCCCTCCCATGGGGCAGCTTTTCCCACCAAAAGGATGAACCATTTCTTTCATTTGTGCACCATGGGCCCTGCCTATGCAGAACTCTATCTAGTCTTCAAAAGGCTGCCTTTGGGCAGGGGATGTAGCAGCACTTAAGATCTCTCACATCAAAGTCCTATGACACCTTCATTCTGGAGGAACACGCCAAGGACCATCAGAGGCATTTATTACCGTTATTGCAATATTTGCTGCTGCAAGCCTTTTAAAAACTGGTGCAACAGAAAACTGAAGCATAAGACAAAAATCTTTTGCCTAATACTGTGCAACTCTTTCAACAACTGCTGTCAAATGGGCAGCCGCCCTCGGTTCCATTTCTCTGTTGGTGCTTCCCAGAACTGCTTTCTTCCATGCACCTACTCCACAAAACACTTTGGTTCCTATTATTTATTACACTTGCAGTTAATTTTATCTGTGAGACTTTATATCCTGCCCCAGCCTAAAGGGGGGGGGGGAATCACAACCACCTGAAAACAAAACTAAAAGAAAAAGATAAAAATCTAAAGCACGTCATCCAAATAAAAACTGCACCAAAACCTAAATATAAGGCTGAACTGATGAACTCCAGACTGGCTTAGCCAAATGCCAGCCCAAAGAGCAATGGTTTTGCAGCACCTCCACAAGAAATTCAGGCCATGGAAAAAGGATTCCAGCACTGCTAAGCCTTTACCAACAGCACCCACACAGGAAAACTTCCAGTGGACTGTGCCCTTTGGGCCCAGATATGATTGTAATAGAAACACTCAATCTTTCAGAGAGGGAAGTAATTTCAGATATTTGTGCACTAGATTCTTATAAAATCACTCCAAGAGCTCAAAGCAATGTCTACCAAGGCATCTGATATTGCTATATGCTGCACCCAAGCTATTTAGGGCTATAAATGTCAGAAACAAACTTAAGAGCAGAAAGGGTGCAAACTGCAACCCTGCAGCTGCTTCAGTTGCTGTAATGCGTTTCACCCTGTCAAAGAAGTGCCATGGCATTTAATGCGGAACAACCTGTGACTAGTCTTAGAATCATAGAATTGTAGAGTTGGAAGGGACCCACAAGTCATCTAGTTCAATCCCCTGCAATGCAGGAATCTCAACTAAAGCTTCTATGATAGATGGCAACCCAACCTCTGCTTAAAAACCTCCAAGGGAGAAGAGTCCACAACCTCCTGAGGGAGACCGTTCCACTGTCAAACAGCTCTGTCAGAAAGTTCTTTCTGATGTTTAGTTGGAATCTCCTTTATTGTAATGTGAAGCCATTGGTTTGAGTCCTACCCTCCAGAGCAGGAGAAAACAAAGTTGTTCCCTCTTCCATGTGACAGGCAACCCTTGATATATTTGAAGATGGTTATCATACCTCATCTCAGTCTCCTCTTTTCCAGGCTAAACATACCCAGCTCCTTCAACCATTCCTCCTAAGGCTTGGTTTCCAGACCCTTGATCCTCTTGGTTGCCCTCCTCTACACCCGTTCCAGTTTGTCAACATCCTCCTTAAATTGTGGTGCCCAGAACTGGACACAGTATTCCTGGTGGGGTCTGACCAAGGAAGAATAGAGTGGTACTATTACTTCCCTTGATCTGGACATTATACTTCTGTTGATGCAGCCTAGAACAGCATTAGCTTTTTTTTGCTGCTGAATCACATGGTTGACTCATGTTAAGCTTGTGGTCCACCTTGTTCTCCATGAGCAAATCTCACATACAGCTTGCTGCTGTAGCCCAGTCTCAAGGCCCTCAAGTACAAATCACAATGGCTGAACCAGAATCTTCGGCAGGGAAAGGCCAAAGCCTTCTCCAATCATCAGCCTGAATTTGTGAGAATTGTTCTTACCACGGAGAGGTTATGGGAGCAGCAGTGAATGTAGGACCATTTGAAAATGTGAATGCCGATGGCTCTTCAAATCACAGACTAACCATCTTCATTATTTTAGTCCTCTTTGATTTGTAAGCCCCCCCTGCCCTTTTCTATTCTATTTATTTAGAAAATAGCAAGGCTTGAATATCTAAAGTGGTGGTTTCTCCAGGAATAAGCACTCATTTTGAGACAAGGAAAGGTTGACCAAGGATCTGTTCTGGTTTTGCCCACCAGCTTTGCCACACACAGAGAGAAGTGAGAGAGGTGGTGGTGGGGATATTTGAAGATTCCTGGGGAAGCAGCAGAAATTCCTTCTGTGGGTGGAGAGAGGAGCCCTCGGAAGTGAACCAGATGCTGTTAAAAAGAAAAACTGTTGTAGTACAACACTCTGATAAGATCAGGTTTACTATCCTGTGCTGGAAGCTCTTAAGTACTAGCAGAGAAGAATGCTGTAGTAATTCTCTCTCCCACACATGTACACCTTCTATTGCTTGTTATACTTTGCATGAGCTGCCTTGAGTTCCTTTCTGGGGAAAAGGCAGAAGATAAAGAAATAAGTATAATAATAAGAGCTGGGAAATCCTACTCCCCCCCACCAGCAAGTGGTGTGAAAGCTCCTGTGGCTTTCTAAATGCTTAAGAAACATGAAACCAATCAAGGTTAAGTGTGGCAAAAAAGGAAATACACTAAATTTTGCATGGGTAGTTGACCAGTTGACTCTTTTGTTAGACTTCCTTAACAACTTTAAAATCCATGGTTAGGCAACGCCTCAGTTGGGACCAACCAAAATGTCACAAAAGTGTGGCAAGCTGCTTAGTTCTCCAGAACTCTTCAACACACAAGTTACCCAGAGTGGGCAGTTCAGCAGTGGGGGCAACAAATACTAGGTTTACGCTGTAACCATGAGCTCAGCTTGGAGACTCATTTTCAAAATGAAGCCTGCAGGCTGACTAAGTCCCTCCCAGATGCTACACATATCATATTACACACCTATGATAAAACCATACAAACTAGACACTCGTGGCAAAGACCTATTTAACCAGCTGGAACAAAAATGTCTCCAATTGTTTCTGGAAATTGCAGACAGTGGGTGCCTGCCTTATTCTGACAGGAATACTATTCCACAGAAAAGCCCTGCTCCAGGTTACTATGGAACAGGATTTTGAAATCTTTGGAACTTGCAGGAGAAACTGTCCTACAGACTGCAACTATCCCCTGAGCATTTAAGGGATAAGGCAGTTTCTCAAGTAACCTGGTCCTGAGCTGTAAAGGGTACCAACAAAGGGTACCAATATATTGGTACAAGCACTTTGAACTTTGCCCAGTAGCGGATTAGCAACCAGCACAAATCCTGCAAGCAGGCTGAGGTTATTTTGCTACCCACCCCAGCAACCTAGTCATTTGGTTTTGCACTAGCTGCACCTTCCAACTCAGCCAAAGGCTGCCCCACACATGGTCCATTGTAGTAATCCAACCAAGAGGTTAGCAATGCATGGACAACTGAAGGCCGTAAAAGGCACTCCTAGCCACCAAGAATGCCTGTGCATTCAGCAACAGAGCTGGATCCAGGAGCACCTCTTAACTACGCACTTACTCCTTCAGGGAGAGAGCAACCCTGTCCAGCACAGGTGTCTGAATTACTTCCTAGACCTGGGAACCACTCACCGACAGAGTGTCTATCTTGCCAGGATCCAGACGTAGTTTATCAGACCTTATCCATCCCACTACTGCATCCAGACACCGGTTTGATCACACATCTTTGCACACACATCCCTCACTTTCCACAGCAACTGCTACAAAACTGAATCTAGGATGTAGCTCATTAGACAGAAGCAAGGCTGGTTTTCAGGGACTGGGACCACTCATGTCTCTGGGACAGGGCACTTGCCTCTACCCCAGCAGTACTCCAAGTACCACCACCTCTATTATTTTCTCTCAACTAAGTAAGTAGTTGCTGTGCATCTCCACACTTAATGGCATTCTTGGTTACAATCTATGCTATTCTTCTAGAAAAAGAGGTGCCGGAACTCACCACAGACACCTTCCTTGTTCTCCTAGAATAGCAAAGGAGCCCTCTGAGAGCTGCCGGAACTGAGTTCCAGCGAGTTCCGGCTGAAAAAAAGCCCTGGTTGCAATGTAGGCTGGACATGCTGTCCATCCTTAATACTGGCCACTGGGATAGATGCAGGTGTCCTGTCCCAGAGACACAAATGGCCCCAGTCACTCAGAATCAACCTTGATTCTGCCTGCTTTGCTACATTCTAGATGTTTTAGTCACTATACAGTGACAGAACTTTGCAAAGAGTGCAACAAACAAGACAGCAGTTTCTGTCCCAAGCAGACAAAAATTCGTATTATCTAAACAAATGGACTTGGGACATCAAGAGAAAATAAATAACAAATTTCAATGCATGGACATGTCTATTTTGAACACTGTCCTAGGAGAATCACATTTTCTCCTCCAGCCATAAATTTATGTGTGTGAGAGCATTCGGAGATTTTATGTTCATGGCAGAGATGTTTCAGATTCCAAATTCATCATCAGCATCTAAACTGAGCATTGCGCTGCATGTGCAAGGCTTAAAATAATAATAAACCCATACCATACCACATTCAGTTCCGGACTTCAAGACTGTTTCTTCACTTTTGACCTCAATCTGACACATCTTAAATGGATCTGATGGAGAACTCAAACATCCACAAGTGTACACATATTAAGATAAACTTATCTGCTTGAAAATCTGTGCCACTGTTTCTATGCAACAAAGTCATATAAATGTAAACACAGGCATTTTAAACATGCAGTGGAAGAGTTATGTAACTTGCTGTGAAATGTTACCCCAAGTGAACAGAACTTGTGGCAATTCTCTCTGCACTTCTTCTTCTCCCTGGTAACCTGAGAAAGTATTCAGCTATGCCTACAACTGGAGAGGGGCCCACACCTCTGCAAGGAACACCCTTCCCCTGCAAAGTTTTCATTTCTCCTCTGCTCAATTGCAGCCGGCCATAATAACCTTCCTACTGTAGCCGACTGAGCCCAGATGGATCCGGGAAGCTTAGGGGAAATAACAAGCCGAAATGGCTCCCTCTGCTTTCCTTTGGGGATTTGCCAGTCCCTTGACAAGCGGCCAACCCTTCCCTCCTCATTTTGTGCTGACAAGATTCTCACCGCCCCTGTGTCATAAGCTGAGCCAGCTCTTTTGTCTGCAAGGGTGCTCTACAATTATTTACTTGACTGTGGGAGGCTGAATGGAACTCCAAGCAGCCAGGCATCACCACCTGCCTGCCTTCCAGTAGTATTTAGCAACTGAAAACAGGACTTGCCTACAGTGGGATGGAGCTCGAGTTTTAAAATGAGGTTGAAGAGCGGGGAAAGTGGCATCATGCCAAAAACACATTTTGGTTCAGAGTGTCAATTTCAAGTGAAGTTAATGCAGCAGAGAGCCATTTTTAGATCAAACATATGTATTGGTCAATGTAAAACACCATTTAAGGAGAACTTGCTAACTATCTGACAGAAGAACATTACCAAGAGAGATCAAATGATTCCATTTCTTCCACCTGCACAAGGGTAAGCATTTGATGTTGTGGGACCACAATCTCATTAGGCTCTGCCAAGGATATGGGGTGAGGGGAGCTGGTCCACCAGATGCCTTATGGAAGCCAATAAGCAGGGTAGGATGGCAAAAGCTCTCATCTTTGCCTCCTGATCAACTTCTAAATCAACCTGGAGTTTACATATGACGATCTATGACCAACAGTCAAAGACAGATGTTTCCTGCGAATTTACCTAGCCTTCTTTCAAAGCCAACTAAGCTAGTAGCCATCACTATATCATGTGGCCATGAATGCCCTGGAGCGACTGCCCACCAGAGCCTGAAACAGGGTGGGTAGCCTATGGCTCCTTCAGATATGGGCAGATAACCCCCATTTCCCTGATGAGCAGCCATGATGGCTGGGATTACTGGGAGAGGGAGTCCCAACAGCAGATGGAGTACCGTAGGCTGACCAGTCCTGGCTTGTAACACTGTCCTCCTTGAGACACATGCCTCATCAAGACTGGATGACTGGTAACAAACTCCACGCGGGCTGATTTTGGAGGGCATCCAGGAACTTCGGTTATAGCTGTGAAAAGTGCTGACCAAACCCAGGCCTTGAAGCATGTTGCTCGACCTGTGGGTCTATTTCCAAGCACAGCTGAAACTGCTCAGTATGACCATTAAAGTCTTAAGCAAGGTGGGCTTAGGAAACGGAAGAGAACCAGCTTTCCCCATACACACCAGCTGTCCACAGAAGTCAGTGAGAGAAATCCTTCTGTGTATCCTGCCTCCATCAGAAGCACAGCTGGTGGGCACACAGGGAAAGGCCTACTTGAGTGCAGTGCCCAGATGTGGTTTCCAGATGTGGCTAGAAACCACGTCTCATGAGGCTACATGCTTCACCTGGAGAAGAGGAGACCAAGGTGGCATGTTCAACTAGTTAGAGGGTTGTCCCATGGAAGATGAAGCAAGCTTGTTTTCTCCTGCTCCAGATGAGAGAACCAAACTATTCAAATGACAAGAAAGGAGATGCCGACTAAAGATTAGGAAGAACTTGCTGGCTGTAGGAGCTGCTCAACAGTAGAACGGACTCCCTCAGAAGGTGATGGGCTCTCATTTCTTGGAGGTTTTCAAACAGAGGTTGGCTGGTCCTGTCAAGGACTCTTTAGCTGTAATTCCCACATTGCAGAGAGTTGGACTAGATGACCCCTGAGGACCCCATCCAACTCTACAATTCAACGATTCTGTTAAATTTGCTTAGCCCCCTCTCTGGACCATCCAATGTAGGCTGAAGACCTTTTCATTTTTGTTTGTTACTAATGTGACACTCTCCCTAGTTTTCAGTTTGCCTGATATCTGCTATTTTATTGTTTAGAATGTTTTTATTTTAAAGGTATGTATTGTTTATAACTAGATAGGAAAACTCTGTAAAGTAAAATGCCAGAATAAAAATCCCAAAATAAAGCAAACAAACAAACAAACAAACAAACAAACAAACAAACAAACAAACACACAAACACCTAGTGGTGCAGCAATAAAACTGCTAGCCCATTTACAAAGCTAAGCAGGGTCCAGTATGGTTTCAAATTGGATGGGGAACCCCGTATTGAGATTCCTGCATTGCAGGGGGTTGTACTAGATTACCCTCGGGGTCTCTTCCAACTCTACAATTCTATTGTTCTAAGTAAACAAACAGGAATGCAAACCGCTGGAACCCAGCACTCCCTTCACCATTGGCTATTTATAACATTAAAGGCCAGGAATTTCTGGAATTATTTAGGGACTGCTCACATTAAACAGCCAGCACAGCATCTTCACATAGCATGACAGAATAGTGACAGAATTCACATCACACTATTTACAATGACACAGATTGCACACCTCTGTCAGGGCCGGCTTATATCGAGCAGGTTGTGATATGGCAGAGGGTAATTGTCCAGTAGGATTTCTATACATCAAAAGCTCAACTGAGCTGTGCAGTTTATCTGTGGAGGGCCAATGATCATTTGCCAGACGGCTTGCCACCACCTGACTGACACTCCCCCTGCTCCTTTTGCAGATGTGCTACCTGCAACACCAGTTACTGCTGTTGTGAATGGTCATGGGACTAATCTGTATACATTTCATCCATGCGCAGAAATGGCAGAAGCTGAACCTATTGCATGCTATGACCTTTATTGTGTTTTCTTCCCATATGACAGAAGTCTCTCTCTCCCTCTCTCTGTGTGTGTGTACACACACACACACACACACACACAGAGAGAGAGAGAGAGAGAGAGAGAGACTTCTGTCATCTCTCTCTCTCACCTGAGGATGACATTTCATCAGGAGCAAGAAATAGACTATACTTCACAAACACTGATGCTACTGCAAAACTGCTCAACCTTAAGGTACCACAGGATTTTTTCCTTTTTTCTTTTGTAAGATAAAGGTAAAGGGATCCCTGACCATTAGGTCCAGTCGTGACCGACTCTGGGGTTGTGGCACTCATCTCGCTTTATTGGCCGAGGGAGCCAACGTACAGCATGACTAAGCCACTTCTGGAGAACCGGAGCAGTGCACGGAAACACCGTTTACCTTCCCGCTGGAGCAGTACCTATTTATCTACTTGCACTTTAATGTGCTTTCGAACTGCTAGGTTGGCAGGAGCAGGGACTGAGAAACGGGAGCTCACCCTGCTGCGGGGATTCGAACCGCCGACCTTCTGATCGGCAAGTCCTAGGCTCTGTGGTTTAACCCACAGCGCCACCCGCGTCTTTTGTACTTGCTGTAAAATACCAACGTGCTAATTCTCTAGAACCATTTAGAGTAATCACTCCTCAGCAACAAGCAAAGAGGATGTGCAACTAAAGGTCAGTCAACCCCCATGCAAGATGGTACATGAACACCTAGAGACCAATTTACAATTGACTCAGCAGGCTGGCTGAACTTCTGCCAGTTGCATCACACTGCATGATTTGAATTGCAACACCCGAAAAGCTCTTTGACCACAAAAGAGTCACACATAGCAGTATAGAGTGCCCATTACTCTCCAGCCAACACTACCAAAGCTGCCAGCATTAGCTGCAAACAGAAACTGTTAAGGGAGCAGGGGAGACTTCCCAAGGTGTGCTCAGAGGGTTTGCCACATTCCTGCCATTCACTTCACCTTCCCTTCCTGGGCCCACAGGGCCAGGCAGGAGCTGCAAAAAGCAAAAGGCTTCCCTTCTGTTTTTGAAAAAAAGGTACAAAGGGGCTACTTGATAGCCCACAGGTACCAGCTGCACAAATATAAGTCGGGGGACACCTGCTAGTAGTAGATGTGAAAAGGATCTAAGGGTCTTAGTAGACCATAAGCTTAACACGAGTCAACAATGTGGTGCAGCAGCAAAAAATGCTAATGATATTCTAGGCTTCATCAATCGAAGTATAATGTCTAGGTTAATGGGAAGTTATAGTACCACTCTATTCTGCCTTGGCCAGACCACATCTGGAATACTGTATCCAGTTTTGGTGCACAATTTAAGAAGGATATTGAGAAGCTGCAATGTATGCAGAGGAGGGTGACCAGGATGAGAAAGGGTCTTGTGGGGAATGGTTGAGGGAGTTGGATGTGCTTGGCCTGGGAGGGAGGAGACTGAGAGGAGATTTGGTGGCCATCTTCAAATGGCTAGGGGGCTGTCACATGGCAGATGGGGCAGGCTTGTTTTCTCCTGCTCTGGAGGCAAGGACCTAAACCAATGGATTCAAGAAAGGAGATTCCAACTAAACGTCAGAAAGAACTTTCTGACAGCAAGAGCAGTTTGACAGACTCCCATGAAAGGTGGAGGTTTTTAAACATAGGATGGAGGGCCATGTGTCCCGGATGCTTTAGCTGAGATTCCTGCATTGCAGGGGGCTGGACTAGATGAACCGTCAGGGGCCCCTTCCAACTCTACAATTCTATGATTTACCTTTCCCCCTTTTCAGAACTGACATTTCTCAAGGGATTGGACTGCAATAGCCTTCACCACAGTGCTGCAGACTTTCCTATTATTTTATAGGCAGGTAAACTACTTGATCTGCCCTTATGCTGGTCTATGACCGTAATAAAGATTTAATTGATTGGTACTTGATCTGCCCAAGACAGTCATTTGGCAAGCTCTAACACAGCTTTCTGCCAACCTACTACCTGCAGATGCTTTTAGACTACCACTCCCATCAGCCCTGACCAGCTGATGGAAATTGCAGTCCGAAACAGCTGCAGGCCACCAGGTTGGCAAAGGCTGCGCCAATGGAATCCCTCAAGGGAAGTGCCTGCTTCCAGGACCACCAACAGTCAACCCGGGTGGCAGGGGTAACAGCCCCTATTACTGACCTGCTTGAGCTGCTCATCCAGCCTCCAGGCCTGCCTTCCAGATGATGAACCACAATATGGAGGGTTGGCAGACTCATTACCCTGCTCATCCTTTCCCTGCTGTCCCCGCTGCCCCCCTAGAATAGGCAGAGGATTAGAGGAAGAAGCCACTCTTTGGTTGTGGGGGGCAACTTTGGAAGCATGAAAATACTTCAAAGCGGAACATGACTCTTTCCCAGTTCTTGGCGCATCATCCTCAAGGTCACCATCTTCCAAATCTTCTTCTCCTCCCTCCTCTTCCTCCTCTTCTTCTTCCTCCTCCTCCTCCTCCGAGTTCATACTGCTCTGATCAAACGTCTGGGCAGCCCCAAGCACAGGTGGGACTCGGGCGGAAGGACCAAGGAGGGGGCCACCTGGAGCCTTTCCAGATGTGGCACCAAGAGCAGCTTGCTGCACCGTCAGCTGCTGGGCATAATGCAGCTGGGTTTCCCTCATCTGCCTCTGTTGCCTCTCCCTGGAATCCATCTGCAGAGGGGCTGCTTGCTGTTGCTGCTGCTTCTGCTTTTGCAGCTGCTCCACCACAGCCTCCAGTTTCATCCTGCTGTTAACATGGCTGCGATAAGGTGAGAGTTCTGCTGGAGAAGACTCCAGCCAAAGCCTTTGGAGAGCAGTGGAATCTGAAAAACAAATATTGACCTGTGTAAGCTACTTGCCGCTGTCCTCCCACCAGGAGTCCTCCCACCAGGACAAGAAGAAAAAATGCAAAGCTCATATTCCCCCGCCCCCTGAATGAGAAACCATGCCATTCAGTCCCAGATTTCACTGCATATTTGGCACCTTTTCATTTACAGCTCCTCTCCCTAATGAAGTTGTAGCCTCTGAAGCAGCTTCATGATCTGTGCAAAAGGAACATCCTCCCATCTTGTCAAATTTACGAGATATTTGAGTGTTAGATTTTAGCCTATTTTTATTAAATCCATACATCTTGTCATCTCTCCACAATGAGCCCAAAATACTTACATTTTGCACAATTAAAAGCAAACAAAATCCAATCCAAGCAGTAAAAAGCAGCACTGAGACCTATTTAAGTACTCAAGAGTCCTATCCTGAATCAAGTGCCCCAGATGACTCTTTATTCAGAAGCTTACTTGCATACAAAATAAACTTTTTCCTTTGCCTGCTATTTTACTATGGACTGATCTGATCAGTCAATAGTATTTAAGGAACATAAGAAAATCTGGAGCTTTGTTTGTATGCATTGGCAGTCAAAACCCAGGCAGGAGCCTTTTAGACTCAACGAGGGGCTAACAGGGGCTGTTTTAACTCTCTGTTCCTTTTCTCCAGCCTCCAGTTTTGTCAGTGCATCAGATCAGGCTAGCCAAAGCCAGCCTGGTGCAGAGTTTGGAGTATGGGCCCAGAAGTGAGGAGGCTTGCTTGGGTACAATCCCACACTGAGCCACAGAGTTCCCTTGGTGACACTGGACCAGTCACTATTTTGCAACCTAACCAATCTCACCAGTTTAGGATTAAATGGGAAGGTGGGAAGAACACGCGTCACCATGAGCTCCTAGGTGGGAGGATGGGATAAAATGTCATAGATACTTCTGAATTCCATTTGCTAGAAGCCAACAGAGGGGAGAGTGCTGTTGAGCTCAGGTCCTGCTTACAGACTTCCTATAGACTTCTGGTTGGCGACTGTGAGAGCAGGATGCTGGACTACATGAGCCACTGGCCTGATCCAGAAGAGCTCTTATTATCTTTTTAAACAAGGAACTACCATTGCATCAGTTTTGATTAGATCAAAGATGTGGAAACATCCTTAAGGTGATAAGGCATCAGACACAAGAGTTTGTGTGCCCAATCTGCACACTCTGAATAGGGCCAGTTTCATTTTTTTTCAGCAGCTTATTGTTTACGTGGGACGCGGGTGGCGCTGTGGGTTAAACCACAGAGCCTAGGACTTGCCAGTCAGAAGGTCGGCGGTTCGAATCCCCGCGACGGGGTGAGCTCCCGTTGCTCGGTCCCTGCTCCTGCCAACCTAGCAGTTCGAAAGCATGTCAAAGTGCAAGTAGATAAATAGGTACCCCTCCGGTGGGAAGGTAAACGGCGTTTCCGTGCGCTGCTCTGGTTCGCCAGAAGCGGCTTCATCATGCTGGCCACATGACCCGGAAGCTGTACGCCGGCTCCCTTGGCCAATAAAGCGAGATGAGCCCAGAGTTGGTCACGACTGGACCTAATGGTCAGGGGTCCCTTTACCTTTACTTATTGTTTACGTGACTACTGTACATGCTATGGAAGTGAGAGCTGGACCATAAAGAAGGCCGATCGCCAAAGAATTGATGCTTTTGAGTTATGGTGCTGGAGGAGACTCTTGAGAGTCCCATGGACTGCAAGAAGATCAAACCTATCCATTCTGAAGGAAATCAGCCCTGAGTGCTCACTGGAAGGACGGATCGTGAAGCTGAGGCTCCAATACTTTGGCCACCTCATGAGAAGAGAAGACTCCCTGGAAAAGACCCTGATGCTGGGAAAGATGGAGGGCACAAGGAGAAGGGGACGGCAGAGGACGAGATGGTGGGACAGTGTTCTCGAAGCTACCAGCATGAGTTTGACCAAACTGTGGGAGGCAGTGGAAGACAGGAGTGCCTGGCGTGCTCTGTTCCATGGGGTCACGAAGAGTCGGACATGACTAAACGACTAAACAACAACAACAACTGTACATGCTAAGGATTTCACTACTTTTGTATTCACACAATTATATACTCATTTGGACTCTGTCTCCAGTTGCAAAACTGTTGCAGCAACAGGCCCCTCATTCATACAACTTGGGAAGCAAAATGTGTGTGAAAAGGGATGGGGGGGGGAGAAGAGGCGAGAGAAAAGCCTCAGCACTATCAATCAACAGGGCAGCAACAACAGGGTGCCAAGAAAGAGTTCCACCCTCCCTTAGCAACTGCCCCAATAATAGTAAGACATGCCTCACAGTTTTGGATGCAGGAAAACACAGCACAATAGCAACCTGCGAATATCAAATGGTTCACAAGATACACCAAGAAAACTTGCAATTGGTAGTTATGTGATCAACTCTTCTCAAAGAAAGTTACCTCCTGATAACGAAGAACTAAGCTAGTAATTGCAGGTTTTAAATGTAATAGTGGTCCTGGTGAGATCCCTTCTCTACAAGGGTAAACATAAGGTAGACATGAAGCCCCTTTCCTTGTCCCCTACTGTAGCTGTGCCTGATACACATAGTTGAACTAAATGAATTATGCTCCCATTTTCTGCAATACTTCAATTTTCTTCCCCATATCAAATTTTACATTAGATTAGAAAGTATAAGAGGAACAACCTGCCAAAAGTGCCATATGCAAAGATGGCACTTTATGAAAAAATCATCTCCCATTGTGAAATTTGTACACATCATTTTTACAAGGCAAGAGGGATAGCCAGGAAACAGAATTTCAATATACAAGAAGGCAAAATGCAAATAGCAACTGAACAAAGTGTTGACCCTTTCCTCCCCCCGCCCCCCGTCCATCTACTGAAACTTTAAAATAAACTTGCTTCTTTTTCTTTGCCTCTTAAGATTGTATTCTGACATTTAGCAAAGTAACTTCTCTCTAAATGAAAGAGGTTATTTTGCTAAGACTAAGTATGCAGTTTCAAGAACAAGTAGAACAAGCCCATATCTCATTTTGGAGAACACCAAACAACCAAAAGAAGACCAAGAATTTCCAGTGTGCGTCTCAAATGTTCTGCTGAGCTACAGTAAATCAAAATCAAACTAATCCCTTAGCTATAAGTCAGGGAGAAATGCTCAAGAGCTCATAGTGCAATCATCCCATCAATCCCAACCCCATGCTTTCAGTTAGATTAGAATGCCACAAGCAATCTTGTAATGCCTGAACTAGTACTTGACATACTGTTTACATACTGTTTATAAACTGCAAGGACAACTATGGATTTTGGATAAAAGAGCTGTGACATCTATAAAATCTCTACTTTTCTTGGAACATGATTTAAGGACATTACTGTAAGTTGTCTACAGTGCCACAGGTGAAGATCCACAAAAGAACAGACAGGGAACATGTGCTACAGGTCCAATACTATAATTCATGACCTGGCATTCTCTTGCTGGGTCCAGTAAACACTTCAGGTGTGGGAACATTTGCTGTGCTCTCTCTCTGGTTCCTGCAGGTCTCACCCAGGTCCAGAACAACTCTACTTGGCAGGTTCCAGCAAGACGGATGCATCCTTGCCGAAGGCTACAATTAGACATGAATGCAAAGCCCTACCAGCCTCCAGTGCTGGACCTGAGCAAGGGCAGCCACACCTTAAGTATTCAGGCAACCATCAAATCCCTATCATAGCAGTTCAGTCCTGAGAGTGCTTCCCCCAATTTTCAATGTGCACAATCAATTTCAGATTGCATGTGCTTGCCATACCCTTTGTTTCATTGAAATATCCCTGTCCCCAGCAAATACAGGTTGGATTTGTGGTGTCCATTTGTGGACATCCAGTTGCATCTGCATTTCAATGTTTGAACAGTATCTGTGCACTGACTTTAACCATGCTTATGTGCAGAGTAAGCCCCACCAAGTCCGGCATCCTGATATAGGTACTTCCAGTGGCGTAGCGTGGGGGGTGAGGGGGGCCGGCCGCACCGTGTGCAACATCTGGGGGTTAGGGTTAGGGGGCACAAATCCACGGGTTAGGGGGCGCAAATTACTTGCCTTGCCCCGGGTGCTGACAACCCACGCTAGGCCACTGGGTACTTCAGATTGCAGCCTTAAAGGAAAAAGAAAAGCCTGCTTACACCGTACCACCACTTCCTCAGGGTATACCATGCAAGACCCTAAAGATCAAGATACATTCCCCAATATACTTAAAAAACCCCTCTGCACAACGTTCTGAGAAAAAAACACCCAACATCACTGCCCATTCCAATTAATACTCTAGTATCATATATGTGGGGATGCGGGTGGTGCTGTGGGTTATACCACAGAGCCTAGGACTTGCCGATCAGAATGTTGGCAGTTCAAATCCCCGTGATGGGGTGAGCTCCAGTTGCTTGGTCCCTGCTCCTGCCAACCTAGCAGTTCGAAAGCACATCAAAGTGCAAGTAGATAAATAGGTACCGCTCCAGCGGGAAGGTAAACGGTGTTTCCGTGCGCTGCTCTGGTTCGCCAGAAGCGGCTTAGTCATGCTGGCCACATGACCCGGAAACTGTACGCCGGCTCCCTCGGCCAATAAAGCGAGATGAGCACCGCAACCCCAGAGTCGGCCACACTGGACCTAATAGTCAGGAGTCCTTTATCATATATGTGTGTACTTGTTTCCATCACTCACATCCCCTTCTTCATGTAACACGTAATCAAGTTGACTACTAATAATGAATAAAAATAAGAAAATTCACTAACAGTATACATTATCTACAAATGTGTATGTTCAAAAACAGCAGCTCACAGCCAAAACAGTACTAAAGAACTTGGTAAAACCAGAGCTTTTGTCAGGGGGTACTCAAAGGTGTGCGTGTGCGCACACCCCACCCACTATCTCTCTCTTTTGTTAAAAAGTGTTGCACTTGCTGCAACAACTTCATGGTGAGTACAGGCACCTTTTCTTGTTAAAAACTGACACTTACTGCAACAACTTCTTGGTGAGTACCAGCCCCTATTTTTTTTTGGGGGGGGGAGGAGAGAACTGGGTAAAACCACACCTGAAAAAATATGTGGGGGGGGGGGGGTAAGAGTCACTGCTGCTTGCTGGAAATTGAGCTACAATGGGATTGGATGTACACATAACTGGGCTGCTCTGATTTTAGGTGTTCTGGTAGAAAAAGCCCTGTTATTCTTAACCTTTTCCATACCTTCTCTCCTATAGTCAGCTTTACCCATATCTGATGAATTAATGGTTTGTATTGGCACAACCAGAGCATTCAACAGTCACTTCTCCATAGACTTCTCTGTGCTGCACCTAAATTAGCTTCTAATCACAGAAGCTTTATAATGTTATAGGTCTATAAAATTACGGCCACAACTAAAAACAGTTCTCTCACCCCCTTGACACTAGATCCCAAGTGGAATTGAATTGGTGGCAACAGATTCAGGACATGGAGCATTTCAACTGAAGCAGAAAACACAACTAAGCATCCAGAATTCTTCAACTTCAAACTGTGGCAATGGTGAAAGTTTGTATACTTCCCTTCCCAGAAAAGGCATTACTTACACCCTCTGAAGTTCACTACGAAATTCTATGCTTTCCACACAAACAGACACAAACAAACCCTCTCAGAGAAAATAAGTCCCACTGTAATAAATAGGGGCTTACTAGAATCGTGTGCAGGATCTCTTTTAACTTAGCTGTTTTTCACACAGACTATAGAGAACTTTCTTATCCCTCCTCAAAAGCGGCTCCCGATAGGAACGACTGTTCAAGTCAGTGGGAGGTGGAGCAGCCCAAAGGTGCCCCACGGCCCTTCCTCGAGAGTAAGACCGCGCAGCAGCATGGGATTCCTCTCAGTCAGGGTCGGCCAGAGCGCGCGGCCTGAGGCTGCGGGCGAGCCCCGTTCCCCGGGGGCGCCCAAGGGCCCCGCCACGGTCCTGAGAGAAGCCCCGCCGAGACCGCCAGGTCGACGCGCGCCCGGAGCCACCAGCAGCTGCTCTGCAGCCCGAACCTGAGGGAGGAAGGGCCGCCGGCTTACTCGCGAGGAAGCCCCTTCTCGCCGGGCGGAGGCAGCGCCAAGACGCTCCCAACTCCGCGCCTCACGAGCGGCCGCCGCCCGCCGCGCCAACTCCCGCAGCCCCGCGACTCCCCTCACTCCCACCCCCGCCGACAGGCCGCCTCTTTACCTCAGCGCGGCGACCACAACAGCCAGGCAGCCCAGGAGGCAGGCAGGCAACCGCCCGCTCCGGCGGGGTCTCGCGCGCAGCAGCAGCAGCCGCCGCCTCAGCCGCGCCCCCAAACACCCCCGCCCCGTCCCGTGGTCCCTCCCTCCCTCGGCCGGACCGGAAGCGGAGGACACAGGCGATGCGGGGGACCTGTTTGACAGAGCACCGGAAGTAGCGTCACCAACGGGGATTCGGGAGGCGAGCAACCACTTCCGGGTTGGGGGGGAGCGACGATTATTTAAATTATTAAATGAATAACAAGATACTAGGGGGGAAAGGGAGGATGGGAGGCCCGTTAGGCTAAGTGGAGCCTATTCCAGGGAGAAGCTCCCCCCGTCCCTGCAAACGGAACGGCTCGAGAGGCGCGTCACTCGACTCCGGAGACGACGCTCTGTTCCGTTTCTCTATGGCTCGCTCTCCGATACACTCCGGCCCTTGCCATCTCCATGCCTCTCCCGCCATAGAGACGGCAGCTAGAGTGACACCGTCTGCGGCCATAGACGGGACGCTTCCGACCGGAAGTTTGGACTAAAATGTGTAAAATGTTCGCTATTTATTAACTCCGCCTGAGGGTTTTTTTGTGTAATTATTTTCTGTTTCCACAGGAAAAAGTGAGGGGAAAGGAAAATGTAGGTGACACTAAAAAGAAAAAGAGGGAAAGATCCCCACCGAGGACTCAACCATAGAGACTGAGAGTGCGGGGCAGGCGCCTCTTTTTGCAAAATCACCATAGCAACCGATAAGAAGCAGGCCGAGGGAGAGGGGCGGGGCCAAGGAGTGGACGGGCGGGACTCCATAATCAACAGCCAATGGGCGTCAGGATGAGTCCGTTCCGGGAAATATGAACGGCTCGTGGCGCAGCAGCGTTGATAGCCGCTCCTCAGAGGTAGTGCGCACGCGCGCCAGTAGCTCTTCGCTCAGATTATGGCGCCCCCTTTCGTGGGCGGCCATGGCCTGGAGGCAGAGCGCCTGAAACTCTCACTTGGAAGGCTGCGGGTTCGATCCCCAAGAGGGAGAGAAAGATATGCGATGCTAAAAGGCCCGGCACGGAGGGCAGCTAGGATCAGGCGGTTCGGTGTTTGCAGCCAGCATGTTGTCCAGCTGATTCCTGCATTGCAGGGGGTTGGAATATTGACCCTGAAGGTCTCTGACTGTAGGACTCCCGCAGATCATCTAGTATTCCAATACCCTGAGATGCAGGAATCACAATACTGTTGTTGTTGTTTAGTCATATAGTCGTGTCCAACTCTTCGTGACCCCATGGACCAGAGCACGCCAGGCACTCCTGTCTTCCACTGCCACCCACAGTTTGGTCAAACTCGTATTAGTAGCTTCGAGAACACTGTCCAACCATCTCGTCCTCTGTCGTCCCCTTCTCCTTGTGCCCTCCATCTTTCCCAACATCAGGGTCTTTTCCAGGGAGTCTTCTCTTCTCATGAGGTGCCCAAAGTATTGGAACCTCAGCTTCAGGATCTGTCCTTCCAGTGAGCACTCAGGGCTGATTTCCTTCAGAATGGAGAGGATTGATCTTCTTGCAGTCCATGGGACTCTCAAGAGTCTCCTCCAGCATCATAATTCAAAAACCATCAATTCTTTGGCGATCTGCCTTCTTCATGGTCCAGCTCTCACTTCCATACATCACTACTGGGAAAACCATAGCTTTAACTATATGGACCTTTGTTGGCAAGGTGATGTCTCTGCTTCTTAAATGAAATAAATAAAATGTGCCCCGTGGCTATTAGAGACAGGGCCTTTCTGTTGTGGAACCCAAATTCTGGGGCTCTCTCCTTGCACCTATTCTCCCAGGTATTTATTTTCATCCATTTCACCAGTTTTCACAGCAGACTTCATCCTTTTTTAGAAAACGGTGTTCTAGTAAGGCAAAGAATGTATGGCGGTTTATAAGAATTTGTCTGTTCAAGTACTTTGGGGGCACTTGTTAAAAGGCAGATTAAATCCAGCTAATAAACAGATATCGCAAGGTGGTTTTGAATTGCATGGATTATGACATTTGAGATGAATAAATGCAATCTTTAATAAATAAACTGCTCAATGATGCCGACTATTGACTCACTTGGAGCTTTATATTCTGGGTTACCCCCCTAAAGGTTGGTACTTCCTCCAGCTGCTGCCACCTTGCCCAGTAATCAGGGATGATGGGAGCCAGAGGTCATATTCATAAGTTAGGCCTCCCCTTTGCTAAATTCACAGCATTCATTTTTATCACATTCTCGAATTTTTAGAGCAATCATGTCTCAGATTAAAGCTGGGGAATGTGAGGCGTGATCCCTTTAGGGAGCAAACTGCATTGGGGAGATTGCATTTGCAGCCGTTGTAACCCTGGGAACTTCCTCAGAGTAAGCCCTGCGTCAGTGAAAACAAGTGAGCCTTGGCTACAGCTCGTGGTCTGTTAGGAGCAAGACCAACCATAAGGCCCGTGTCCAGAGGCGACGCTGAGCCAAACTACCACTCAGCTCTTGACTACCAACTTTAGGATTCAGGACAAAGCCTCACAATGGATGCGTTCCTTTCTTTCAGGTCGGGGACAGAGGGTGGCGCTAGGGGAGGAGTTGTCGCAGCACCCTTGGTGTGTGGAGTGCCGCAGGGCACAATCCTCTCCCTGATGCTTTTTAACATGTTTAGGCACACCCTTCCCCAGCTTGTCTGGAATTTTTGGCTGGGTTGTCATCAATATGTTGATGACACCCAACTCTATCTGTTGATGGATGGCCATCCTGACTTGGCCCCGGACACACTGACCAGATGCTTGGAAGCTGTGGCTGGATGGCTGCGTGGGAGCCGGTTGAAGTTAAATCCTTTGAAGACAGAGGTCCTCTGGCTGGGTCGGGACATGGGATTGGGGGGCCAACTCCCATCTCTTGCAGGGGCTCAATTAGTGCCAGCGCCTTCTGTCAGGAGTTTGGGTGTAACCTTTGACGCCTCCCTCTCTATGGAGGCGCAGGTTGCAGCTACAGCAAAGGCGGCATTTTTCCACCTTCGCCATGCTAAGCTGTGGGTCGCTTACCTTTCTCGCCCTCATCTAGTCACAGTGATCCATGCGACAATTACCCCCAGGCTTGATTATTGTAACTCGCTCTACGTGGGGCTGCCCTTGAAGCTGACCCAGAAATTCCAGCGGGTGCAGAATGCTGCTGCGAGGCTCCTTATGGGGTCCTTGCCGCGGGACCACATTCATCCAGTGCTATACCAGCTGCACTGGCTCCCAGTAGAGTGCAGGGTCAGGTTTAAGGTGCTGGTTTTAACCTTTAAAGCCCTATGTGGCCTAGGACCCTCGAGTTATGGGACTGTCACTACTGGTATGCCCCACAGAGGACCTTACAATCCACAAATAATAATATCTTGGAGGTCCCGGGCCTCAAGGAGGTTAAACTGGCCTCAACCAAGGCCAAGGCATTTTTGGCTTTGGCCCCAGCCTGGTGGAACACTATCACAGGAGACTAGGGCCCTGTGGGACTTGACATCCTTCCGCTGGGCCTGCAAGACAGAGCTGTTCTGCCTGACCTTCGGTCTGGGCCCAGTTTCACCCTATGGGACTCTGTAAGTTACTTCTTTGGCTCTTTTATCGGCTCATGTGGGACCAACATGGATAGCTGGCCCTGATGAATACTTGAGGTCTCCGACCCCATGGTTGTAATTCATGGGCAGTCATTTAATTTTATCCTGATTCTAATTTTTAAGCTGTATTTTAATCAATGGTTTGATTGTGTTTTAATGTATTTGATATTTGATAGCCACCCGGAGCCCGGTCTTGACCAGGGAGAGCGGGGTATAAATAATAATTTACTTACTTACTTACTCACTCTGGACGCTGTGGCAGCAGGAAATGGGGCCAAGTTAAGCAGAAACCACAAGTGTGGGTCCCTGTACCCCCAATCTGGCTCGCTGCAACATATAACATGGGCTTCATGTTATATGTTAGCTCCAAAAAGTTGTGTTTATCAAGAGAGTCGTTTACTACAAGAAGCACACCAATTTTTACTTCATTTAGCATGACTTTATTGCCTTGTTTTGTTTGACAGAGAAAATGGATAGTAATAAAGTACTGAACTCCACATGAATCAGAAAAAGAAAAGGCAAAGGTGGTACACAATCAATCAGAGTGCCTGGAGTAGAAATAATATATTATTATTATTATTATTATTATTATTATTATTATTATTATTAAGAGTGCAGCTGTGGACAAGCCTTGACAAAGCGGTGGACAAAGTTTGTCCCATGCAGGAGCCAAATCAAGAACTGGATAAATGCTAAATATCCTGCAAGAGGACAGAATTCAACAGATAAAAGCAAGGCCCCAATATATATTGACTTGGCCAGAAGAGGTTGGCTGCTTGGATTGTTAGAAGCATTTGCGGTGGACGATGGATGGGCCAGACTCATCGTACTCCTGCTTGCTGATCCACATCTGCTGGAAGGTGGAGAGAGAGGCCAGGATGGAGCCCCCGATCCACACCGAATATTTGCGCTCTGGCGGGGCGATGATCTTGATCTTCATCGTGCTGGGGGCCAGGGATGTGATCTCCTTCTGCATCCGGTCAGCAATGCCGGGGTACATGGTGCTGCCACCAGAGAGCACTGTGTTGGCATACAGGTCCTTGCGGATGTCCACATCGCATTTCATGATGGAGTTGTAGGTTTCCTCATGGATACCAGGCAACTCCAAGCCCAGGAAGGAGGGCTGGAAGAGGGCCTCAGGGCACCGGAAGCGCTCGTTGCCAATGGTGATCACCTGCCCATCCGGCAGCTCATAGCTCTTCTCCAGGGAGGAAGACGAGCTGGCCGTGGCCATCTCCTGATCAAAGTCCAGGGCCACGTAGCAGAGCTTCTCCTTGATGTCCCGCACTATCTCCCTCTCGGCCGTGGTGACGAAGCTGTAGCCCCTCTCAGTCAGGATCTTCATGAGGTAGTCAGTCAGGTCACGACCAGCCAGGTCCATGCGCTTGATGGCGTGAGGCAGGGCATAGCCCTCATAGATGGGCACCGTGTGGGTCACCCCGTCCCCAGAGTCCATGACAATCCCGGTGGTGCGGCCAGAAGCATAGAGCGACAGTACAGCCTGGATGGCCACGTACATGGCTGGCGTGTTGAAAGTCTCAAACATAATCTGCGTCATCTTCTCACGGTTCGCCTTCGGATTCTGGGGGGCTTCCGTGAGCAAGACTGGGTGCTCCTCGGGGGCCACCCGCAACTCGTTGTAGAAGGTGTGGTGCCAGATCTTCTCCATGTCATCCCAGTTGCCGACGATGCCATGTTCGATGGGGTACTTCAGGGTGAGTATGCCCCTCTTGCTCTGTGCCTCATCCCCCACATAGCTGTCCTTCTGGCCCATCCCCACCATGACCCCCTGGTGTCTGGGCCGCCCCACGATGGAGGGGAACACGGCCCGTGGAGCGTCGTCTCCCGCAAATCCCGCTTTGCACATTCCGGAGCCGTTGTCCACGACCAGAGCCGCAACCTCATCCTCCGCCATTTTGAATGGATCTGTAGGGAATGCAAGACAGGACAGACTTCAGGCAGCTGCTTTAGGACAAGGGTGGGGACAAGAGAGATTAGAGACAAGCTATGCAACACTAATGTATTCTCCAGCTTCATCCACCTTGAGAGTGCAACTCTCTAAAAATGCACTTTAGAATTATCCATATGAGTAAGAAGTAAGAAACAAATCAAACTAAGAAATCTGCCAAATGCAAACAAAGCTGGCGTTTAAGTACGTACACATAGAAAAATTTTTTACTCCTTGGAATACACGTTAACTTTACACTTTTAGAGAGGCTTGCCTGACGGAGAAAAGTGCCAGCAGGCTCTGAGAACAATACAGCAACGGTGCCTTCTGGTGTCAATACGAATTAAGATGGCACCGCTCAATTTGCCCCTGGTTTGCCCAACTTACCCAGCACAGACAGATGCATTTTCCCTCTCCCTGATAAATCAGTGCTGCCCGTTTTCTCTCTGCATTGCCATTTTTGCCCAAAGGCAAGGCAAGAAAGCTGCTATTTCCCCTTTACGGCCACCCATTCTCATGAGTGAGGAGTCACAGTGCTTCTCTCCCTAAAACTATTCTGCAGTCACTTTCAAACTTGAGCCCATTCTAAAGAAGCAGAGGTTTTGAAATATACTCAGAGTCGCAAAGTGATTTCATGCTCTTTATTCAGCTCATAGTTGTGAGGAGGAATGAATGAAAGTCCCCTCAAAGTATCTGCTTTATATACATTATTTACACAATGGGCTGCACATGATTGGTTAATTCTGGAATTCTACTGTAAGCCAATCAGGTTGTGGATTCACTTATATCTGGAGCATGATTGGGTGGTTCCTGCCAACCAATAATACTGCTGCATTGTTCTTGGACCAATCAGACTGCTACATTCTGAATCCTATTGTTCTAGGACCAATCAGACTGCTGCAATTTGGATCCTATTGTTCTAGGACCAATCAGACTGCTGCAGTTTGGATCCTATTCAACTCAGTACATAACAGGTTTGATTTTCTGAAAAAGTTTCACATCACACTAACAAGCATTTTCTTTACCAGGTTGTTCCACCATTTTAGGAAAAGAGCATGTGTATTTTTTTACAACAACTCAGCTCAATCAGTAGAGCCTGAGATTTTGAATCTCGGGGTTGTGGGTTCAAACCCCACATTGGGCAAAAGATTCCCGCATTGCAGGGGGTTGGACTAGATGACCCTTGCGGCCCCTTCCAACTCTACAAGTCTATGATTCTATAAAGCCGTATTTGCCCCATCTGTTACATTTGTATGCAGTCATTTTAATTTTTCTTGAGTAGCCAGTCATTTTCCTTGGGAGGTGGGTGGCGCTGTGGTCTAAACCACAGAGCCTAGGGCTTATCAATCAGAAGGTTGGCGGTTTGAATCCCCGTGATGGGGTGAGCTCCCGTTGCTCGGTCCCTGCCCCTGCCCACCTAGCAGTTCAAAAGCACGTCAATTGCAAGTAGATAAATAGGTACCACTCCGGTAGGAAGGTAAACAGCGTTTCCGTGCGCTGCTCTCGTTTGCCAGAAGCGGCTTAATCATGCTGGCCACATGACCCGGAAGCTGTCTGCGGACAAACGTCGGCTCCCTCGGCCAATAAAGTGAGATGAGCGCCGCAACCCCAGAGTCGTCCGTGGCTGGACCTAACAGTCAGGGGGGTCCCTTTACCTTTAGCCAGTCATTTTAATGATAGTTCTGAACTGCTTAATTTATTACTATTTTTAAAATCTTTTTCTGTTGCTGAAGTATTTGATATTTCTGTCCTATGAGAAAATAGCATTAGGGCCTTTTTTGGTTTAAAGAAAGAAAGAGGCAACACGATAGACTTCTAACGAATTGTGCATAGCGTGAAGAAATTGGACAGGAAACGTTTTGCTTCCTCTCTTGTGACATGAGAATTTGTGGACATCCAACGAAGCTGAATATCGGAAGCTTCAGAAGAGAAAACAAAAGATTTATTTGATGAGAGGAGGGTGGCGGTATATGAATAAATAAAAACAAATTGGAAGCAGGGGTAACTAGACCGCACAGTTTCACTGTTGCATGTTTGCTAAACAAGACCAGATGTTCAGTGGCGTAGCGTGGGTTGTCAGCACCCGGGGCAAGGCAAGTAATTTGCGCCCCCTAACCCCCAGATGTTGCGCCCGGTGAGGCCGCCCCCCTGCACCCCCACGCTACGCCACTGCAGATGTTCCTAGGGGGCCACCGGCATCTTGTTTTAGAAGACATGGTGCCAGTTCTTCTCCATGTCATCCCACCTGCCTCTTCAGAGGGTGTGCAACTCCATCCAGAACAGGTAACTTGCCAATTTCCCGAACATGGGAGCTACCTTTGCACAGAGCCCCCATCTTCCCAGGAGTCAAGCACAGATGATGGGCCCTCGCCCAGTCCACCACTGCATCCAGACACCGGTCCAAAGCTTTCTCCTGATCCAGATGTTATGTTGGACCAGGAAGATCTGGGTTCAAATCACTGGATGACCTGGAGGCAGTCACTGTCTCTCAGGATAATTTACCTTGCAAGGTTGTTGTGAAGATTAAAGCAGGGCAGGGGGCATGTATGGCACCCTGTTTTTTCTTTTTCTTTTTCTAAAATAATTTTATTAAGTACAAATTAAAAAGACATACATATTCACAACAAAAGAAAATACAAAAGAAAAAGAAAGTACATCTAACCATGGAAAAAGAATTTGAGAATATTTTGTCTCTTTTCATATTTACAGTTATTTATACCTCTATAAAATGCTGTTTACAATAAAGCAGTGATAAAGCTAAGATATCGGAAAAAAGGAAAAAAGAACAAAGAATAAAGAAGTAAAAGCAAAAGATCATATGTGAAAATTTTTAAAAGTAGATAAGTACTCACAATACATAGCTGTTTCCCATCTCTATTTATATTCAGTTGTATAATTTCATCTTGTCCTTATCTACCTTAAATAAATTGTTTCTTTTGAAAAGAAAATAAGACTTCCACCGTTTACCTCACGCGTTTTTAGTAATCCGTTCGTCAGAACCTCTGTTCTTCATATTTTCCCTTTTGATTTCCTTAATGTCTCACTTTGTATTTTTTATATTACGCACAAGATTATTCTAAATACAACCAGATTTTTGTAGTTGAGCCCTGGTTTTGTCAATAATCATTTAAGCACTCCCATTGCTTCATAACCATAGTTTTGGATTTTCTCCTTATTATATCTGTCAATTTTGCTAATTCCAGGTACTCACAAAGTTTCCCCAACCATTCTCTTTTTGTTGGGATGCTTTCCTCTTTCCAATAGCTAGCAATCAAAATTATTGCTGCTGTTGTTGCGTATAGAAATAAGTTACTCTTATCTTTTGGGATATCTTTATCTAGAATTCCTAATAGATATGCCTCTGCCTTTTTTGTGTGTGATGTCCTTATCATTTTTTTTATTTCGTCATGAATCATGTCCCAAAAGGTTTTAATCTTTGGGCAAGTCCACCACATGTGGTATAACGTACCTTTTGTTCTGTTACATTTCCAACATTTGTCGTTGTTCCTTTTATTTATTTTTGACAGTCTGTCAGGGGTTAAGTACCATCTGTGGTGAATTTTTCTGAAATTCTCCCTTAATAAATCACACACAGTAAAATTTATGTTTTCCTCCCAAAAAGTTTTCCATCTTTCCAGATCTATCTCATACCCCAAATCATGCTCCCATTTTAACATGTTTTCCCCTTTCGTCTCTTGTTCTAAGCTGGTTTTCATTAATAATCTATACATTTTTGCAAGTATTTTTTGATCGCTCTGCAATATTTCCTTTTCTGATTTTGAGGTTTTATTTTCAAATCCCCCCCTTTTTATGTCTTTTTCATATGTTGCTTTTAATTGATAATATTGTAACCAATTTATTCCTAATGTTTGTAATTGTTCGTAAGTTTTTAATTTAGTATTTCCGTCTGCATCCTCTAATATTTCCCTATATGTTGGCCAAGTCTCTTTTACATTACTCTTTAAAGTTGTAGTTGCTTCCACTGGCGAAACCCATTGGGGAGTTTTCTCAATAATTTCCCCTATTGTTCTTTCCCTGACATCCAATAGAGCCTTTCTTACTACGTGATTTGTAAATTTTTTATGTTCTTTTTTGTCATAGAATAAATAGCTGTGCCAGCCGTATATTTTGTCCCAGCCCTCTAATGTTAGGACTTCATTATCTTTTAATAATATCCATTTTTTTATCCAACACGCTGCCTCAAAATACTTTCTTAAATCTGGCACTGCAAATCTTCCACTTTTCTTTGGGCCCGTCATTACTTCTAATTGTATCCTTGCTTACCCCCCTGCCATATAAAATTTGCACGTATGGCACTCTGAGCTGCTTGAAGGAAAGGGGGTATATCCGTGAAATAAATAATCATGACGGGGTAGCCTATATGGGGCTCAGCAGATGTTTCTGGACTATAGCTGCCCTCATCCTGGACTACTAGTTGTGCTAGCTGGAGCCGCTGCGAGTTGTAGTTCAGCAGCATCGGGTGGGTACCCCATTTCCCTGGAATGTAAGGTGGGAAGTTCAGGGTCTAGGGAAGATGGTGACCATTTCTCCAGTTGCTCCTGCGCAGCTGCTCAGTCCTACAGCTTCTTGGAAATGATTCCTGTGTTCCGATTCAGACCTCAGGCTCCGTCCCTGAGCTACAGCTACTCTCCAGCAAAACTCTGCCCATAGACCAAGTCTGGTCGTCAGTCCAATTAGCCCACTGCATTGCTTACCCTGACCAGCAGCAGCTCTTGGGCCTCCGGACAACTACCGTATTTTTCGCTCTATAACACGCACCCGACCATAACACGCACATAGTTTTTAGAGGAGGAAAAGAAGAAAAAAAAATATTCTAAACGAAACAGTGGATGTATGATTTTTGTGGTTCATGCTGTGGCCACAGACATGTGATCTGACGGTGAGTTTGGGGTAGCCCAATGCAAAAATCCTGAGGATCCATGTGGATCCATGCTTTGTAACCACGTTTTTGCACCACTGCGGCCCCAGGCAACAGTGGGTGCGTGATTTTTTGGGTGCAAGCTGTAGCCATGGACATGCTATGTGATCTGATGGTGAATTTGGGGTGACCCAGTGCAAAAATCCTGAGGATCTATGTGGATCCGTGCTTTGTAACCAGGCTCTCTGTCCCTCTCTTCTCCCCACTCAGTGGCTCTTCTCCCGCCTTGCTGTTTCAAAGCGAGCAAAGTGAGCCACGGAGGAGGGAAGGAAGGGGAACCATGGATCCTCTGCTCACGACTGCAGCAGATCCCTCCCGCCACCCGTAGGCATTCCCTCCATAACACGCACAGACATTTCCCCTTACTTTGTAGGAGGAAAAAAGTGAGTGTTATGGAGCAAAAAATACGGTACTACTTTCCACCTGGGGATGCCAGGAACAACCTCTGCGCTCTGCTGCTGCGCCAAGGCCCCTCCAACTGCCCAGGCTGCTGTTTTGAATTTAGCCTAGGAGCTCAAAAAGGTGCCTTGTATAAGATCAGACCTTTGGTCCATCTGGCTCAGGGTGGTCCACACCGGTGGGCAGCCACAGCTCTCCAGGAATTTAAGCAGGGGCCTCTCCCAGTCCTATCTGGGACTGAACCCAGGACCTGTGTGCAAGGCAGGTGCTCTCCCATTCAGCTACAGCCTTTCCTTTCCTCCCTCGCCCAGCCTCCAGCCCAGCTCACCTTCCTTCTGATAATAAGCTAGAGGTTTTTTAAAGAGAGGTGGGATGGCCAACTGTCAGGGATTCTGTAGCTGTGATTCCTGAATTGCAGGGGTTGGACTAGATGACCCATGGGGGTCCCTTCCAACTCTACAGTTCTGTCATTCTACAGAGTAGAAAGGAAACAAACAGAACAGGAAGGATCAGGCAGAGAAACCGTGGGTGCTGAGCCCCATTTCATACTTACCTGAGGGAGATGCGGTCGCCTTTGCTGTCAATCTCACGGGGATCCCAGTAAACGCAAAATCTTTTCCTTCCTCGTTCCACTTACCTGTTCCTATCCAGTCTGCCCCCTGGTCTTATACCTCAGCTTATCTGTTGAAAATGGTTTTATTGGAAACCACGTGTGCAGTAAAGAAATATCATAAATACACCTCCCGTAGCCTCTCAGGGCAAAGAGCAAAAGGGCTGCATTTTGCAGTATGGCCAAATATGGTCAGATTGAAGCATCTCTGGTCATATTCTAGCAATTCATTGGTGTGTCTTAAAAAAAAGTGCTTCTGCTGACTCAACATGTGGGAGCCGGTTGAAGTTAAATCCTTTGAAGACAGAGGTCCTCTGGCTGTGTTGGGACGACATGGGGTTGGGGGGCCAACTCCCATCTCTTGCGGGGGCTCAATTAGTGCCAGCGCCTTCTGTCAGGAGTTTGGGTGTAACCTTTGACACCTCCCTCTCTATGGAGGCGCAGGTTGCAGCTACAGCAAAGGCGGCATTTTTCCACCTTCGCCATGCTAAGCTGTGGGTCTCTTACCTCTCTCGCCCTCATCTAGCCACAGTGATCCATGCAACAATTACCCCCAGGCTCGATTATTGTAACTCGCTCTACGCGGGGCTGCCCTTGAGACTGACCCAGAAACTCCAGCGGGTGCAGAATGCCGCAGCAAGGCTCCTTATGGGGTCCTTGCTGCAGGATCACATTCACCCAGTGCTATACTAGCTGCACTGGCTCCCGGTGGAGTACAGGATCAGGTTTAAGGTGCTGGTTTTAACATCTTTCCGCAGGGCCTGCAAGACGGAGCTGTTCTGCCAGGCCTTTGGTCGGGGTTCAGTCTGACTCCCTCTCCCCTTTCATAAGAACTTGCATGAAAGTGGCCTCCCAATTTTTTCTCACAGGCCCATATAGGTTCAGCACAAACAGTTGGGTCTGGTGAGCATTTAAGGTCCCCAACCCTAATCTGCGGGTTGCCAACCGATTGGATTTTATTCTGATCCTGATCTGATTTGAGGATGTATTTTAATTGATTGTCTGATTTTATGTTAATGTATTATACATTTTATGTTAGCCGCTCTGAGCCCGGCTTCGGCTGGGGAGGGTGGGATATAAATAAATTATTATTATTATTATTATTATTATTATTATTATTATTATTATTATTATTATTATCATTAAGCCCTTTGCAGCCTAGGACCCTCGTATTATGGGACTGCCTCTCCTGGTATGCCCCACGGAGGAACTTATGGTTCACAAATAATAATATCATGGAGGTCCCAGGCCTCAAGGAGTTTAAACTGGCCTCAACCAGGGCCAAGGCCTTTTCGGCTTTGGCCCCAGCCTGGTGGAACACTCTATCACAGGCGACTAGGGCCCTGTGGGACTTGACATCCTTCCACAGGGCCTGCAAGATGGAGCTGTTCCGCCTGGCATTCGGTCTGGGCCCAGTTTGACCCTATGGGACCCTGTAAGTTACCTCTTTGGCCCTTTTATCGGCTCATGTGGGGCCAACATGGATAGCTGGCCCTGATGAATACTTGAGGTCTCCAACCCCATGGTTGTACAGTGGTGCCTCTCAAGACGAAAAGAATCCGTTCTGTGATTCTCTTCGTCTAGCGGTTTTTTCGTCTTGTGAAGCAAGCCCATTGACAGATTAGCGGATTAGCGCTATTAGCGGCTTTTAGCGGCTTATCTGCTGATCGGATCAGCTGATAAGCGGCTTAGCGGCTTAGAAAAGGGGGGGGGAGGAAAAAAACCCTGCAGGAACTCGCAAGACATTGTCTTGCGAAGCAAGCCCATAGGAAATTTGTTTTGCGAAGCACCTCCAAAATGGAAAACCCTTTCGTCTAGCGGGTTTTCCGTCTTGCAAGGCATTCGTCTTGCGGGGCACCACTGTAATTCATGGGCAGTCATTTAATTTTATCCTGATTCTAATTTTTAAGCTGTATTTTAATCAATTGTTTGATTGTGTTTTAATGTATTTGATATTTGATGTTAGCCACCCTGAGCCCGGTCTTGACCGGGGAGGGCAGGTATAAATAAAAATTTACTTACTTACTTACTTACTTACTCACTCACTCACTCTGGACGCTGTGGCAGCAGGACATGGGGACAAGTGAAGCAGAACCACAAGTGTGGCTCCCTGTACCCCCAATCTGCCTTGCTGCAATGCTGAGCAGTAGATTGGCTTTATGTTAGGTGTTAGCTCCAAATGTTGTGGTTATCAAGAGAGTTGTTTACTACAAGAAGCACACAAATTTTTACTTCATTTAGCATGACTTTATTGGCTTGTTTTGTTTGACAGAGAAAATGGATAGTAATAAAATACTGAACTCCACAAGAATCAGAAAAAAGAAAAGGCAAAGGTGGTACGCAATCAATCAGAGTGGCGGGAGTAGAAATAATATATTATTATTATTATTATTATTATTATTATTATTATTATGAGTGCAGCTGTGGACAAGCCTTGACAAAGCGGTGAACAAAGGTTGTCCCATGCAGGAGCCAGATCAAGAACTGGATAAATACTAAATATCCTGCAAGAGGACAGAATTCAACAGATAAAAGCAAGGCCCCAATATATATTGACTTGGCCAGAAGAGGTTGGCTGCTTGGATTGTTAGAAGCATTTGCGGTGGACGATGGATGGGCCAGACTCATCGTACTCCTGCTTGCTGATCCACATCTGCTGGAAGGTGGAGAGAGAGGCCAGGATGGAGCCCCCGATCCACACCGAATATTTACGCTCTGGTGGGGCGATGATTTTAATCTTCATCGTGCTGGGGGCCAGGGATGTGATCTCCTTCTGCATCCGGTCAGCAATGCCGGGGTACATGGTGCTACCACCAGAGAGCACCGTGTTGGCATACAGGTCCTTGCGGATGTCCACATCACACTTTCTGATGGAGTTGTAGGTTTCCTCGTGGATGCCAGCCATCTCCAAGCCCAGGAAGGAGGGCTGGAAGAGGGCCTCGGGGCACCGGAAGCGCTCGTTGCCAATGGTGACCACCTGCCCATCCGGCAGCTCATAGCTCTTCTCCAGAGAAGAAGATGAGTTGGCCGTGGCCATCTCCTGATCAAAGTCCAGGGCCACGTAGCAGAGCTTCTCCTTGATGTCCCGCACTATCTCCCTCTCGGCCGTGGTGACGAAGCTGTAGTTCCTCTCAGTCAGGATCTTCATGAGGTAGTCAGTCAGGTCACGACCAGCCAGGTCCAGGCGCCTGATGGCGTGGGGCAGGGCATAGCCCTCATAGATGGGCACCGTGTGGGTCACCCCATCCCCGGAGTCCATGACAATCCCGGTGGTGCGGCCAGAAGCATAGAGCGACAGTACGGCCTGGATGGCCACGTACATGGCTGGTGTGTTGAAAGTCTCAAACATAATCTGCGTCATCTTCTCGCGGTTCACCTTCGGATTCATGGGGGCTTCTGTGAGCAAGATTGGGTGCTCCTCGGGGGCCACACGCAACTCGTTGTAGAAGGTGTGGTGCCAGATCTTCTCCATGTCATCCCAGTTGCCGATGACGCCATGTTCGATGGGGTACCTCAGGGTGAGGATTCCCCTCTTGCTCTGTGCCTCATCCCCCACATAGCTGTCCTTCTGGCCCATCCCCACCATGACCCCCTGGTGCCTGGGCCGCCCCACGATGGAGGGGAACACGGCCCGTGGAGCGTCGTCTCCCGCAAATCCCGCTTTGCACATTCCGGAGCCGTTGTCCACGACCAGAGCGGCAACCTCATCCTCCGCCATTTTGAATGGATCTGTAGGGAATGCAAGACGGAACAGACTTCAGGCAGCTGCTTTAGCACAAGGGTGGAGACACTTTAGACAACAGAGATTAGAGACAAGCTATGCAACACTAATGTATTCTCCAGCTTCATCCACCTTGAGAGTGCAACTCTCTAAAAATGCACTTTAGAATTATCCATATGAGTAAGAAGTAAGAAACAAATCAAGCTAAGAAATCTGCCAAATGCAAACAAAGCTGGCGTTTAAGTACATACACATACACAAAAAATTTACTCCTTGGAAAACACGTCAACTACACACATTTAGAGAGGCTTGCCTGACGGAGAAAAGTGCCAGCAGGCCCCGAGAACAATACAGCAAAGGTGCCTTCTGGTGTCAATACGAATTAAGATGGCACCACTCAATTTGCCCCTGGTTTGGTCAACTTACCCAGCACAGACAGATGCATTTTGCCTCTCCCTGATAAATCAGTGCTGCCCGTTTTCTCTCTGCATTGCCATTTTTGACCAAAGGCAAGGCAAGAAAGCTGCTATTTCCACCACAGCTCACCTTCCTGCTGATCATGTTAGAGTTTTTTTTAAGAGAGGTGGGATGGCCAACTGTCAGGGATTCTGTAGTTGTGATCCCTGCACTGCAGAGGGTTGGACTAGATGACCCTTGGGGGTCCCTTCCAACTCTACAGTTCTGTAATTCTACAGAGTAGAAATGAGACAAACAGAACAGGAAGGATCAGGCAGAGAAACCGTGGGTGCTGAGTCCTGTTTCATACTTACCTGAGGGAGATGCGGTCGCCTTTGCTGCCAATCTCACAGGGATCCCAGTAAACACAAAATCTTTTCCTTCCTCGCTCCACTTACCTATTCAATCTGCTCCTGGTCTTATACCTCAGTTTATCTGCTGAAACAGGTGTTATTTGAAACCACATGTGCAATAAAGAAATATCATAAATACATAAATACATCTCCTGTAGCCTCTCAGGGCAAAGAGCAAAAGGGGTGCATTTTGCAGTATGGCCAAATATGGTCAGATTGAAGCATCTCTGGTCATATTCTAGCAATTCATTGGTGTGTCTAAAGTCCTTCTGCTGACTTAACATGTCCTTTATGTTGCCAGATTTCACTAGCTTCTTCTGGAAATCCATTTAAAGAGGTGATTGATCCAGCCTGCTCTTTGGAGATTGATTATTGGTTCCCCTTGCAAAAAACTGTCCCTCTGAGGTGCCAAGTAAAAGATGGGTTTAGGATGCAACCCTGTCCACACCTGTTTAGAAGTAGGGGCAGGGGAGAAATTTGGTGGCTTACAAAATCACAAAACAATAACAGCATGAAAAATCTACAGTACTTTAAAACACACAAAAAGTTAAAATACTGAAACAGGTTAAAATTCACACCAACCTTCTAAGTATCTGGACAGAATGTTTTTAGCAGGTGCCGAAAAGAGCTCCGCAAAGGCGCCCGCTTGATACCAATAGGCAAGGAGTTCTGAAATGTAGGTGATGCCGCATTCAGCGATCTCATTCTTACAAATGTGGAACAGGGTCTTACGTGGCACCTGTAGAGTGCCAATTCCACCGTTCAGAGTGGCTCAAGAAGGGAGATGTGGGCACATGTAGGGTTGGTTTTGATGGGTGCTGTGAAGGTTTGACAACTGAGCCGTTCACTTGGGCATTGCTTCACTGTCAGCCTTGGTTTGTTTTAAAATTGTACTGAAAAACTTTTTCGCAGCCCTTGGCCTGTTGTTGGCATCCGTCTGTCTTGAGAAACCATGGAAAAGTGCACCATCAGGGGTGAAGTCAAACTGTTGCAGAGTTACATCACTTTCTGTGGCTGTAGAGACTGATACATAAGAGACAAGATTTCATCTGCAGCTGGGGCAGAAGAAGGCGTCCCCGTTGTGCAGTCATTCCTCCTCTGGTCACTGCAATGGATGCACGACATACCATATTTTTTGCACCATAACACTCACTTTTTTCCTCCTAAAAAGTAAGGGGAAATGTCTGTGCGTGTTATGGAGGGTTTGCCTACGGGTGGCATGCCTACGGATTTTCCTCCTCTAAAAACTACGTGCGTGTTATGGTCGGGTGCGTGTTATAGAGCGAAAAATACAGTAACTGTCGGAACCGTGGGATGGAAAGCCAGCTGGACAGATCCCAGCTGGAGCGTCTCCCTTCTCAGGCTTGCCGCTGCGGAGATCCATCAGTCACCCTTCTCCGACGGGCGTCTGTGACTCGTTCTGCTGTGCATGAGCACATGTTACTCAGCAGAGTAAACACACAACAGATCTGGCTTGAGGCGTGGATACTGTTGTTGTTTAGTGGTGTCCGACTCTTCGTGACCCCCTGGACCAGAGCACGCCAGGCACTCCTGTCTTCCACTGCCTCCCACAATTTGGTCAAACTCATGCTGGTAGCTTCGAGAACACTGTCCAACCATCTCGTCCTCTGTCGTCCCCTTCTCCTTGTGCCCTCCATCTTTCCCAACTCAGGTTCTTTTCCAGGGAGTCTTCTCTTTTCATGAGGTAGCCAAAGTACTGGAGCCTCAGCTTCAGGATCTGTCCTTCCAGTGAGCACTCAGGGCTGATTTCCTTAAGAATGGATCGGTTTGATCTTCTTGCAGTCCATGGGACTCTCAAGAGTCTCCTCCAGCACCATAATTCAAAAGCATCCATTCTTTGGCGATCAGCCTTCTTTATGGTCCAGCTCTCACTTCCATACATCACTACTGGGAAAACATAGCTTTAACTATATGGACCTTTGTTGGCAAGGTGATATCTCTGCTTTTTAAGATGCTATCTAGGTTTGTTGTTGCTTTTCAAGGCATGGATACTAGGCTACGTTTATTGTACATATATCAGGACAAAGAAAACATGGCTTCTCTCCTTGTTGTTCTTCTCGGAGAGAGAACACAAACACAATACAGAGCGGATGTTCCGCTCACGAGACTCCAACAATCTGTGCTGGAATGCAAACAGACATGTGACATGTAACAATCCCACACATCTGCAGCGCGGGAGGAATGGAATTCTCCAGGCACAGTGGTTGTCTGCAAGGGATTCCCACCCGGCGGGGTTGATGTTGCCAGCCTTCATGTCATATTTGCAAACATCTCTGTGATACAGAGTTGGTCTGCCAAGGGGCCTGGTGCATGAAGCCAGCTCCCCATAGAGCACATCCTTCAGGATCCTGCCATCTTCTGTTCTGTTGACATGACCAAGCCAGCATGGACATCGTTGAGACAGGAGTGTGAACATGCTGGGAATGTGGGCTTGGGGGAGCACATCTTTGTTTGAGACTCTGTCCTGCCATGTGATGCTCAAAATATTCCTGATGCAGCACATCTGGGCACCATTGATGAGTCGCTTCTGACGGTTGTAAGTTGCCCACGACTCACTTCCATAAAGCAGCGTCCTCAACACGCAAGCCTGGTAGACCTTCAACTTGGTATTGGCTGCTGGCATCACATTTTCCCATACCCTTTTGGAAAGGCGATTGCCATAGCTGTCTTACCAATACTCTTGTCCAGTTTGGCGTCAATGGAGAGATTGCTAGTTATGGTGGAACCCAGGGAGACAACATAGTCTTGCTCCTCACCAGTGCTGATGCATGGAGTGTTGGTGACATCTTGCCCCAAGATATTGTCTTCATCAGGCTGATTATCTCCTAATATACACATTTTTGTGTTCTAATTAGCTTAATAGTCATATTTTTGCAAAGAAATTTCCCCTGATAGAATGCATTTAAATATGGCATTTAGGTATCTTTTCCTATATGTATTTTCACGTATGCATTTACATGCACACTTTGCCCGGGTATATGCATTTCTGTACTTAACTGGAAAACTGTATTGCAAAATTGGTAGAAATGTCAACTTTGACGGCTGTGCTTCAGTTCACCTCTTGTTTTGGAAAGCGCAAATTAGCTGGGCTCACCATTTATTTATTTTTATTAAAGTTTTATTGGTTTACAAAAGTATGTACAATGTCTCTTTTTTCAAGTTATGTTTTCTGCAGGTCAGTTTCATTTGTTGTGAGACAGTAGTGTTACATTAGTTTTTCTAATAAGGCTGTTTCCCATACTATTTGATACCATTGGTCCATGCTTACTCCTAACAGCTCTCTCCAGTATCTGGCTATGATGCTTCTGAGCTCTTTGTGATGTGAGTGGGCATTATTATTTTGGAAGATGTTTAGTAGGGCCAGTTCTGGGGTGACTGGCTTAGTTATTTTGCATTATTTCTTGCATGATTGATGTCCAGAAGAGTTGGATTTTAGGACATTCCCTCCACATGTGGAGGTATGTGCCTGTGGAGGTGCACCCTCTCCAGCATTTTGGTGAGGTTCCTGGGCGTATTAGTGCTAGTTTCCGTGATGTTAGTTACCACCTGTTAGTGAGTTTCAGAGTAAGTTCTTTTCGCTGATATGGATTTAAAGGGAGGTTTAGACCACATTCTGGTCCACTGGATGGGGTTGATCTCATAGTCTATGTCACCCTCCCATTGTTTTTAGATTACGTCTAGGGGGGTTGTGGGATTTTGGAGTAGTATTTTGTATATTGTGGATACCATCCCTTTGCTGTGTCCCTTTGTTGTTAGGAGGGGTTTTTCGAAGGTTGTCAAGGGCCTAGTTGCTGCTGATTTCACTACTGGATTGTTTAAGAGGGCATGTACTGTATTTTTCACCCTAAAAGATGCACCTTTTACCCTCCAAAAATGAAGGGGAAAGGTGTGTGCGTCCTATGGGGCGAATGCAGGCTCCTTGGCTTCAGCGATAGCAACGCGAAGCCTCCGAAGCCTGCGCTCCGGAGGCTTCGCGTTGCTTCCGCTGAAGCCAGGAGAGTCTGCTCTTTGAGGCTGGCGGTGGGGGAAAGCAGCGCTTCCATCGTCAGCCTCAGAGGATGGGGGGCAGCAGGAAGGCGCGTGTTGCCTTCCCGCTACTCTCCAACCTGGCTTTGAGGCTGGCGGTGGGGGGAAACAGCACTTCCCCCATCACCAGCCCCAGAGGATGGGGGGCAGCGGGGAGGCGCGCGGCGCCTTCCCGCTACTCTCCAACCTGGCTTTGAGGCTGGCAGTGGGGGAAAACAGCGCTTCCCCCATCGCCAGCCCCAGAGGATGGGGGGGCACAATCTGGGTTGAAAAGCCCACAGGAGCCGCGCGCTCTTTAAAGAGCACACCGCTCTTGGGGGCTTTTCCCTGAGGAGGGACAAGGGACTGACTGGCTGTTTCAGTCCTTTCTCCCTCCTGGTCGAAAAGCCCGCAGGAGTCGCGTGCGGCTCCTGGGGGCTTTTGCGGGAGGTGGGGGAATTCCGCCACCTCCTGCAAAAGCAGGGAGAAGGTCTTGGAGTAGCGCACAGGCTGCGTGCAGCCTGTCCACTGCTCCCAGAGCTGCGGGGGAGGGGGAATAATATTTTTTTCCTTGATTCCCCCCCCCTGAAAACTAGGTGCGTCCTATGGGCCGGTGCATCCTATAGGGCGAAAAATACGGTAATTGGTGGGGTGTTAGCCCAGGGCATTTGAGTGTCCCCTAGTTTGTCTTGTATTTCTTGTGTTGATGTGGATTTGTTATTTCTGTAGAAGTCTGTTAGGCTGTATAAGCCTTTGGTTGGCCAGGTTTTTAACTGGAGGTTTTGTGCTGTGTGGTGGAATAGTGGGTGGTGTGCCAGGGGAATTAGTGGGGATGGGGTTGGGAACAGTTTACCCACTTCTTCTTTTCATGCTGTAAGCATGGTCTGTGTGAACCTGTTTAAGTGTTGTGGGTATTTTCCTTAGTTTGTTTGGGAGGAATGAGTATGCTATGGTGCGGGTATTTTCAATTGTGTCCCTCTCCAGGTGTACCCATTGTTTTGTCTCATCTTCTAATGTATATAATATAATATACAGTGGTACCTCGCAAGACGCATGCCTCGCAAGACGAAAAACTCGCAAGACGAAAGAGTTTTCCGTTTTTTGAGGTGCTTCGCAAGACGAATTTCCCTATGGGCTTGCTTCGCAAGACGAAAACGTCTTGCAAGTTTGTTTCCTTGTTTCCTTTTTCTTAAAACCGTTAATACCCAGGGTGCATTGCTTGAAGAGGTGCAGTTGCGACTTGACTTCGAGGAGCAACTCATAGCACGCGGTGTGGTAGCCTTTTTTGAGGTTTTTGAAGACTTTGGTGATTTTTGAAGCTTTTCCAAAACTTCTTTTGCAGCCATTTGGTAAGTTAAACTTTTAAAACTTTTTTTGGGGTTTTTGGATTTTGGGTTGGGGTGTTTGGAATTCAAGGACTTGGTGTTGGGGAGGGGTTTGCAAGAATCTGGAAGCTTGTGGTTTTCCCCCCTGCATTTTTATGATTTTTTTGTGACCATTGGGGCACTCTGCTGTTGTTAAAAAAAAAGATTTCTGGGTTTGGATTTCTGTGTGGTGGGTGGCTGGGGGGTGTCAGGGAATTGTTGAGAAAGGGTTTGCAAGAATCTGGAAGCTTGTGTGTTTTCTGGGAGGTTTGGTGCTTTTGAATTTTTTGGATGTGAAGCACTGATTTTTTGGGGGGGGTTGCGAAGGTAATGTATGTACAGTACACTTTTGTGATTTTTTAATGCCTTTCTGTCATGTTTAGAAACTTAAATTATTGTTCCTTCAGTTTTTGAAATGCTCTTTACAGTATGTGTGACTTTAAAGAACACTTAATAAACTATTTTTGTACCAAATTTGGCTTGGTTTGGACTTTTTTTGACCATAGGAACGCATTAATTGATTTTCAATGCATTCCTATGGGAAACCGTGCTTCACAAGACGAAAAATTCGCAAGACGAAAAAACTCGCAGAACGAATTAATTTCGTCTTGCGAGGCACCACTGTATACAGGATAATAACAACAACAACAACAATAATAATAATTTTTATTTATACCCCGCCCTCCCCAGCCAAGGCCGGGCTCAGAGCGGCTTACAAGAAATAATAAAAACAAGTTGAATGATTACAACTTAAAAACAAAATTAAAATACAACATTAAAATATTAAAATGTAGCCTCGTTGCAGGAGGAGAAGGAAAAGAAAAAAGAAAGAGAGGGAGGGAATCAAATTGGCTCCAAGCCAAAGGCCAGGAAGAACAACTCTGTCTTACAGGCCCTGCGGAAAGAAATCAGATCCTGCAGTGCCCTGGTCTCATGAGGCAGAGCATTCCACCAGGATGGAGCCAGTGTTGAAAAGGCCCTGGCTCTGGTTGAGGCTAATCTGACTTCCTTAGGGCCAGGGACCTCTAGGGTGTTGCTATTTATGGACTTTGAGGCTCGGGAGAGGCGGTCCCGTGAAGGGCTTTAAAGGTCAAAAGCAGCACCTTAAATCTGACCCTGTACTCCACCGGGAGCCAGTGCAGCTGGAAAAGCACTGGGTGAATATGCTCCCATGGCAGAGACCCCGTGAGGAGCCTCACTGCTGCATTCTGCACCCGCTGGAGTTTCTGGGACAGCTTCAAGGGCAGCCCCACGTAGAGCGAATTACAGTAGTCAACCCTGGAGTTGACCGTCGCATGGATCACTGTGGCCAGGTCGGGGCGGGAAAGGTAAGGGACCAACTGCTTGATGCGGCAAAGGTGGAAAAATGTCGCCTTGGCTGTTGCTGTAACTTGCGCCTCCATGGAAAGGGAGGCGTCAAGGATTACACCCAAACTCTTAATGGAAGGCAATGGCACTAATTGGGCCCCCGCAAGATTATGTGGCATATTTGGTTGGCAATGTTATAGGCTTCTGTGTTGGGGATTCCCCATCCTCCTTCTGAGGTGGGGAGGTGCAGGTATTTGGGGCTTATACTTGTTTTTTTGTGTGAGAAGATAAATGAGTGTAATTTTTTCTGCCATTTGCGAAGCTGGGCTGGGGAAATCCAGATTGGGATCAGGAGGTTAATTTTGGGAGGGTGATCATTTTGATCATGGCTGTTTCGTCTGAGAGAGTGAAGTTGGTGTTGTTCCATCCCTTCAGGTCTTTGTTGATTTGTCACCACAAGGAGTTGTAGTTGTGGAGGTATAACTTGTTGAGCTTTCTGGTTATTTGTACCCCATGGTATCTGAACTTGGTGTGGCAAAGTTTTATCTTGGTGATGTTGGTGAATTGAGGGGGTTGTTGAAGCACTTAGCCTCAGACTTGGCAAAATTTACCTGAAGACTCGACACCATTGCAAATGTGTTGGGTTCTCTGATTAGGGAGGTTGCTGTGTTTATGGCGTCTGATGCTGTGACCATTAGGTCGTCTGCAAAGAGCCCTAATTTATAGGCTCTACCTTTTATTTCCACTACCTGGGCTCACCATTAAATGCAAATGAATTTTTCCTCCATCCCTACTTCTAAACAGGTGTTAACAGCGATGCATCATCAGCCCACCGTTTACTTGGCCTTTACAGAGGCACAATCTGGGACACGTTTCTGAGCAAAACCAATAATCCATCTCCAAAGATATGTGGGAGGCTGCATCAGCTTTCCAGAGGGAGCTCGTAAAATCTGGCAACGGAAAGGAGATGTTGAATCAGCAGGACTTTTCCCCCCCAAAGCCACACCCATGAATTGCTAGACTATGGCCAGAGATGCTTCAATCTGACCATATTTGGCCATATTGCAAAATGCTCTTTCCCCTTTTGCTCTTTGCCCAGAAAAGCCACAGCAGGTGTATTTACGATACTTTTTAATTGCACACATGGTTTCCAATAAAACTTGTGTCAATAGAGAAGCAGAGATATAAGATCAAGGACAGATTGGCCAGGAACAGGTAAGTGTGATGAGGAAGGAAAAGATTTTGTGATTACTGGGATCCCCGTGAGATTAACAGCAAAGGCAACTGCATCTCCTTCATGTAAGTATGAAATGGGGCTCAGCACCCACGGTTTCTCTGCCTGATCCTTACCTGTACTCTTTGTCTCCTCTCTTCTCTGAAGAATCACTGTAGAGTTAGAAGGGACCCACAAAGCTCATCTAGTCTGCAATGCAACGTACGCAAAACACCAAATTGGCTAACCCGTCATGATTATTTATTTCATGGAAAGCCCCTTCAAGCACCTCAGCCTGCCACACACACCCCTACTTTGCTTTAATACAGTGGTACCTCGGGTTACATACACTTCAGGTTACATATGCTTCAGGTTACAGACTCCGCTAACCCAGAAATAGTGCTTCAGGTTAAGAACTTTGCTTCAGGATAAGAACAGAAATCGGGCTCCGGCGGCGCAGCGGCAGCAGGAGGCCCCATTAGCTAAAGTGGTGCTTCAGGTTAAGAACAGTTTCAGGTTAAGTACGGACCTCCGGAACGAATTAAGTACTTAACCCGAGGTACCACTGTAATCACAACAACCTTGCAAGGTAAGTAACACTGAGAGACAGCGACTGCCTCCAAGTCACCCACAGATTTGAACCCAGATCTTACTGTTCCTGGTCCAACATAACATCTGAATCAGGAGAGGCTGTGAAAGACATGGACCGGCGTCTGGATGCAGTGGTGGACTGGGTGAGGGCCCATAAACTGTGCTTGACTCCTGGAAAGATGGGGGCTCTTTGGGTAGGTAGCTACCATGTTCAGGAAACTGGCAAGTTACCCGTTCTGGAGGGGTTGCATGCTATCTGAAGAGGCAGGTGCACACTTTGTGGGTACTTCTGGATACATCTTGGTCACTAGAGGCCCAGGTGTCCTAAGAAGGCCTTTTACCAGCTTTATCTGGTTCACCAGCTATGGCTGTTCCCAGAGAGGGGTAGACTAACCCCTGTAGGCCATGCCCTGGTAACATGAGGCACTCTTGTTAAAACAGCTGCACCGGCTGCCCACCTACTGCTGAACAGAGTTCAGGCTCCTTGTGCTGATTTACAAAGCCTTGAACCACAGGGTGCCTGAATCCTTATATCCCAGCTTGATCACGGAGATCAGCTTCAGGAGCACCACTGGCTGAGGCTCACTTGATAACAGCAAGAACTCAAACCCTTGGTGCCACCAGCCCACTCCTGTGGAACTCTCTGCCACTAGACATCCAGCAGGTGTCTTCCATGCCAACTTTTAAAGACCTGCTCAAAACTCTCCTATTCTGCCAGGCCACTGTAGGCAGTTAAGGGTGCATTCCCCACAGAAGTCTACTGATGTTTGTTGCAAATTAGTTTAAATTGCTTTTAACTTTTTAGGATTCTGTCAAATTATAGTTTCAGATTGTTGTAAGCTGCTGTGATATATTTGTATGGTGCAACAGCACATAGATATTTATTCTCATAGCCTAGGGGTCTGCAACCTTTAAGACAAAAAGAGCCACTTGGACCCGTTTCCGAAGGAAAAAAAACTGGGAGCCGCAAAACTTGTCATTATAAAAATAACTTTTTTGTCACTTTTTTATTATTTCTTTGTTTGACCCCTCAGAATTACTCCTCCTCATAGAAATAAACGTTAAATTAACAAGTTACCTTTTTGTTTGTGTGTGTTCTTCACTCCCCTTCAAAACAGTGACCAGCGTACATGCCCCCTTTCAATGCAGTGACCAGCGTACATGCCCCTCACAATGTAGCGGGCGGGCGGGAAGGTGACGTCGGGACGGTGTGTGACTAACACACGCACTGCCCCATGTGACGTCACAGCCAGTACAGCGCCCACCACAGTGGGGAGTGTCGGGGCGCACAATGCGCATCCTCCCCTCGCTAGTATCCGCCCCGGAGCCGCGGCAAAGGTGTAAAAGAGCCACATGCGGCTCCGGAGCCGCGGGTTGCTGACCCCTGTATAGCCTATGTCATTCTTCCATTGTTTTTTGATTGCATCTAGGGGGTTTGTGGGATTTTGGAGTAGTATTTTGTATACTGCGGATACCATCCCTTTACCGTTTCCCTTTGTTGTTAGGAGGAGGTTTTCGAAGGTTGCCAGGGGCCTAGTTGCTGCTGATTTTACTGTTGGGTAGTTTAAGAGGGCATGTAGTTGGTGTTGCGTTAACCAGGGCATTTGTGTGTCCCCTAGTTTGTCTTGTATTTCTTGTGTTGACAAAGGTTTGTTATTTTTACAAAAGTCTATTAGGCGATATAAACCCTTGGTTTGCCAGGTTTTTATCTGGAGGTTTTGTGCTGCATCGTGGAATAATGGTTGGTACGCCAGGGGGATTAGTGGGGATGGGGTTGGGGATAATTTGCCTATTTCTGTTTTCCATGCTTTGAGCATGGTCTGTGTGTACCTGTTAAGTGTTGTGGGAATTTTCTTTAGTTTATTTGGGAGGAGTGGGTATGCTGTGGTGCAAGTATTTTGAATTGTGTCCCTCTCTAGGTGTACCCATTGTTTTGTCTCATCTTCGAGTATATATGGGATTATATGGCGTATTTGGTTGGCAATGTAATATGCTTCTATGTTGGGGATTCCCCATCCTTCTTCTGAGGTGGGGAGGTGCAGGTATTTGGGGCTTATTCTTGGTTTTTTATGTGAGAAGATAAAAGAGTGTAGTTTTCTCTGCCAACTGCGGAGTTGGGTTGAGGGGATCCAGATTGGGAGGGTTTGGAATAGGTAGGTTAGTTTTGGGAGGGTGATCATTTTGATCATGGCTATTTTGTCTGAGGGTGGCGCTGTGGGTTAAACCACAGAGCCTAGGACTTGCCGATCAGAAGGTCGGCGGTTCGAATCCCCGTAACGGGGTGAGCTCCTGTTCCTTGGTCCCTGCTCCGTGCACACGGAAGCTGTACGCCGGCTCCCTCGGCCAATAAAGCGAGATGAGTGCCGCAACCCTAGAGTCGGCCACGACTGGACCTAATGGTCAGGGGTCCCTTTAACTTATTTTGTCTGAGAGAGTGAAATTCATGTTATTCCATCTTTTTAGGTCTTTGTTAATTTGTCGCCACAGGGGCTTATAGTTGTGGAGGTACAATTTATTGAGGTTTCTGGTTATTTGTACCCCTAGGTATCTGAACTTGGTGTGGCAAAGTTTTATTTTGGTGACCTTAGTGAGTTCTTTTTGGGTGTGAGGAGGGGTGTTAAAGCACATAGCTTCTGACTTTGTAAAATTTACCTATAGGCCCGACACTATTGCAAATGTGTTGAGTTCTCTGATTAGGGAGGTTGCTGTGCTTCTGGAGTCTGGCGTTGTGACCATTAGGTCGTCTGCAAAGAGCCCTAATTTATAGGTTCTGCCTTTTATTTCCACACCCTTGATGTCTGTGGCTGCTTGGATTCGGATTGCTAAGGGTTCCAGAGCCAGGATAAATAAGAAGAGAGACAGTGGGCACCCTTGTTTCGTGCCTCTTTCTATAGCTATAGTATTAGAATCCATATTGTTAGTTCTGCATTTTGCTGAGGCTTGGGAGTATATTTGTTTGAGGATTTGTAGGAAGTTGGGGCCAAATTTAATGTTAGTTAGTACTGCTAATATGTATTTCCACTCTAAGCAATCAAAGGCTTTGAGGATGTCTAGGGACATAATTGTCAATGGGAGTTTGGTTGCCTTGCTGTGTTCGATCAGGTTCAGTAGTTTCCTGATGGGGTCTGTTATATTGCGGCCAGGGACAAAGCCAGTCTGGTCTGGGGCTATTAACTTGTGTAGGAAGGTTTTTAGGCGGTTGGCCAAGATTGATGTGAATATCTTGTAGACTTGGTTTATTAATGAGATTGGGCGGTATGATTCTACTTTGAGGCTGTCTTTTAGTGGTTTTGTGATGGAGACTATTTTGGAGTGGGTCCAGGTTTTGGGGATGGGCCCCCCTTTTATGATGTCGTTGAATAGGAGGGTCATATAGGGCATCAAGGGTTCTTTGAATTTCCTATAGAATTCTGCTGTGAAGCCGTCTAGGCCTGGGGCTTTGTGTGGTTTCAGGTTTTTGAGGACCGTATCTATTTCCTCTGGGGTGATAGGACTGTCCATGAATTCCTGTTCCTCATCATGGTTCCAGTAGTAGATAGGTAGCCGTGTTGGTCTGTCATAGTCAAAATAAAAAAAAATTCCTTCCAGTAGCACCTTAAAGACCAACTAAGTTAGTTCTTGGTATGAGCTTTCGTGTGCATGCACACTTCTTCAGATACACAGTGTGTATCTGAAGAAGTGTGCATGCACACGAAAGCTCATACCAAGAACTAACTTAGTTAGAATCATAGAATCATAGAGTAGGAAGAGACCACAAGGGCCATCGAGTCCAACCCCCTGCCAAGCAGGAAACACCATCAGAGCACTCCTGACATATGGTTGTCAAGCCTCTGCTTAAAGACCTCCAAAGTAGGAGACTCCACCACACTCCTTGGCAGCAAATTCCACTGTCGAACAGCTCTTACTGTCAGGAAGTTCTTCCTAATGTTTAGGTGGAATCTTCTTTCTTGTAGTTTGGATCCATTGCTCCGTGTCCGCTTCTCTGGAGCAGCAGAAAACAACCTTTCTCCCTCCTCTATGTGACATCCTTTTATATATTTGAACATGGCTATCATATCACCCCTTAACCTCCTCTTCTCCAGGCTAAACATGCCCAGCTCCCTTAGCCGTTCCTCATAAGGCATCGTTTCCAGGCCTTTGACCATTTTGGTTGCCCTCCTCTGGACACGTTCCAGTTTGTCAGTGTCCTTCTTGAACTGTGGTGCCCAGAACTGGACACAGTACTCCAGGTGAGGTCTGACCAGAGCAGAATACAGTGGCACTATTACTTCCCTTGATCTAGATGCTATACTCCTATTGATGCAGCCCAGAATTGCATTGGCTTTTTTAGCTGCCGCGTCACACTGTTGGCTCATGTCAAGTTTGTGGTCAACCAAGACTCCTAGATCCTTTTCACATGTACTGCTCTCAAGCCAGGTGTCCCCCATCTTGTATTTGTGCCTCTCATTTTTTTTGCCCAAGTGCAATACTTTACATTTCTCCCTGTTAAAATTCATCTTGTTTGTTTTGGCCCAGTTCTCTAATTTGTCAAGGTCGTTTTGAAGTGTGATCCTGTCCTCTGGGGTGTTAGCCACCCCTCCCAGTTTGGTGTCATCTGCAAATTTGATCAGGATGCCCTTGAGTCCATCATCCAAGTCGTTGATAAAGATGTTGAATAAGACTGGGCCCAAGACAGAACCCTGTGGCACCCCACTAGTCACTCTTCTCCAGGATGAAGAGGAACCATTGATGAGCACCCTTTGGGTTCGGTCAGTCAGCCAGTTACAAATCCACTGAGTGGTAGCATAGTCAAGACCACATTTTACCAGCTTCTTTACAAGAATATCATGGGGCACCTTGTCAAATGCCTTGCTGAAATCAAGGTAGGCTACATCCACTGCGTTCCCTTCATCTACCAGGCTTGTAATTCTGTCAAAAAACGAGATCAGGTTAGTCTGACATGACTTATTTTTCAGAAATCCATGCTGACTATTGGTGATCACAGCATTCCTTTCTAGGTGCTCACAGACTGTTTGCTTAATGATCTGCTCCAGAATCTTCCCTGGTATTGATGTCAGACTGACTGGGCGGTAATTATTTGGGTCCTCTCTTTTCCCCTTTTTGAAAATAGGGACAACATTTGCCCTCCTCCAGTCTGCCGGGACTTCGCCTGTTCTCCAGGAATTCTCAAAGATGACTGCCAGTGGTTCTGAGATCACATCTGCCAGTTCTTTTAATACTCTTGGATGCAGTTCATCTGGCCCTGGAGACTTGAATACATCTAAACTAGCCAAATATTCTTGTACTATCTCCTTAGTTATTCTGGGCTGTGTTTCCTTTGCTGAATCATTTGCTCCAAATTCCTCAGGTCGGGCATTGTTTTCTTTATCGGAGAAGACTGAGGCAAAGAAGGCATTGAGGAGTTCAGCCCTTTCTGTGTCCCCTGTTTGCATTTCACCATCTTCTCCTCTGAGTGACCCCACTGTTTCTTTGTTCTTCCTTTTGCTACGAACATACCCATAAAAGCCTTTTTTGTTGCTTTTAACCTCTCTAGCAAGCCTGAGTTCATTCTGTGCTTTAGCTTTTCTGACTTTGTGTCTACACGTGCTGGCTATTTGTTTGAATTCCTCTTTGGTGTTTTCCCCCCTTTTCCATTTTTTGTACACATCCTTTTTTAATCTTAATTCAGTTAAAAGTTCTTTAGATAGCCACCCTGGCTTCTTTAGGCACCTTCCATGTTTCCGTCTTATTGGTATTGCCTGACGTTGTGCTTTTACTATCTCCCTCTTAACAAACTCCCAGCCATCATGAACTCCCTTTCCTTTTAGTATTGCTGTCCATGGGATCTCACACAGCACTTCCCTAAGTTTTATGAAGGCGGTTTTCTTAAAGTCAAGAAATTGAGTCCTAGTATGCTTGGCTGCTCCTTTCCGCTGTATAGTAAACTTCAGAAGAGCATGATCACTCGCGCCTAATGATCCTTCCACATCTACCCCACTAACCAGGTCATCGACATTGGTTAGGACCAGATCTAAAATGGCTGTTCCTCTTGTTGCTTCTCCCACTTTCTGGACAATGAAGTTGTCTGCAAGGCCAGTGAGGAATCTGTTTGACCTTATGCTCTTGGCTGAGTTTGACGTCCAACAAATATCCGGGTAATTGAAGTCCCCCATTACTACTATCTCCCTTCCTTTTGCATGCTTGGCCATCTGTTCCAGGAAGGCATCATCTATGTCCTCCGTTTGGCTTGGGGATCTATAGTAAACTCCCACAATGAGGTCTCTGTTATTCTTCTCTCCCTTAATTTTGACCCAAATGCTCTCACTTTGGCTTTGAGGTTCTAAATCTTGGATCTCTTCACAGGTATACACATCCCTGACATATAACGCCACTCCTCCTCCTTTCTTGTCTGGTCTGTTTCTCTGAAATAGATTGTATCCCCCCATTATTACATTCCAATCGTGGGACTTATCCCACCAGGTTTCAGTGATGCCTATTATGTCATATTTAGTTTGCTGTACCAAGAGCTCAAGCTCATCTTGTTTATTTCCCATGTTTTGTGCATTAGTGTACAGACATTGAAGTCCATTAATCATTCCCCCGTGTCTCTTATTTAAGGATTTTTTCCTCCCACCACTAGGTCCGTGTGCTGTTTGCTCCATTTGGTCTATGACATCTGGATGATCATCTTCATTAATTGAGAAACTCCTACCTTCAGGAGCACTGTCCCTCCCCCACATTAGTCAGTTTAAAGCCCTCCTGATGAGGTTTCTGAGATTTTTGGCAAAAACATTTCTCCCAACCGTTGTGAGGTGCAGCCCATCACTTGCCAGAAGTCCATCTTCAAGAAACTGCAGTCCGTGATCTAAGAATCCAAACCGTTCCTGTTTACACCATTTGCGAAGCCAGCTGTTCACTTCCACTATTTTCCCCTCTCTCCCTGGGCCACGTCGTTCAACTGGGAGGACAGACGAGATGACAATTTGTGCATTTAGTTGCTTCAATTTCCTGCCGAGAGCCTCGTAGTCTCTTTTGATCTTCTGGAGGCTATTGCTTGCAGTGTCATTGGTTCCCACATGAACCAAGAGGAAGGGGTAATTGTCAGTGGGTTTTATGATTCCTTGCAGTCGTTCAGTTACATCTTGGATCTTAGCCCCGGGGAGACAGCACACTTCCCGAGACATCTTGTCAGGCCCACAGATCACTGCCTCTGTTCCCCTCAGTAGGGAATCCCCTATCACCACTACACGCCTCCTCTTGGGTTTGGTCGGGGTTCTTCCGTGAGCTGTCCGTTCCAAGGTCGCCTGCACATTCCCTGAGGACTGACTTTGCTGCTCGTCTTCATATACCTGATCGACTGTAATGAGGGAGAGATCCTCAAATGGAGTATGCTCTCCGTCTTCCATGCTAGGGGAGAGGACCTCAAAGCGATTGTGTATTTCTAAACAATCAGAGTGAACCCTGGGCCTCCTACTTCTTTGAGTCACGTTTCTCCATATATCTGGCTCCTGTGTTGGTGAACTAGCCTCCTTCTCAGGGGAGTCCCCTGTCTCCTCCTTGGTGGGGACGGTGTGCTCTATTGCTTCCAAGAAGAGCTCCAGCTCTCTAATTCTTTGGAGCGTAGCTACACGT